>NC_064920.1:1194418408-1195043408 GCF_023897955.1 Schistocerca gregaria
ATACGTCTTACATTAGTTCTGGATTCTTGAAGCCGTTTACAATATTAGGTAAGATACTAGGTATTCACTCAGCAGTCACACAGACTGGTCGATTGACGGAGGCAGCTGGGAAAGTATGGTTACAGGTCTCCTTTGAGAAGACAAAATAAACAACAAATGTCGGCGATGGACCAGAATGGATTATTTTACATTAAAAGGAGATTAATGGTGTGAAGAAGTGTAGATAGATAGGTGAGATAATCCAGCAGAATGGCTCAGGTCAGGAATCGATCAATCTTAGACCTGCAAATTGGACTGAGCATACTTCCTGACAAAAAACTTTCAATAATAAGTAGCTACTGAGCACTGGAAACAAGTTACGACAACTCGGTATGGTTGTCATATCATTAGGATTACATGCACCCGAGATGTTGACTGAACAGATGGAGACTAATCGATATATTAGTCAAAGCAGAACGGAGGATATTAGGGAAGATTTTAAGCAGCAGATGGATTAATGAGAACACAATTTTGAAATCAAATGATGAACAGTACTGCAAGGCAAAACCAATAAATTCATCGACTGAAAGATAAAGATTGTTTTTCTATGGGTATATCTTCAGTATGTCCGATGATCGTCTAATATAGAAAATCTGTAATTTCGTGAGGGCCGAAGGCAAAAAGATAGAGATGGCTCCAAGAATATGATAAATATTTTAAAGAAATCGGTATCCCAGATGACAAAATCATGGATATGAATGAATTTAGACAAATGGTGAAGAACTACTGGATTTTAAGCTAGGAGAAGAGCTCAAAAGATGAGGGGGAATCCTGTCAGAAGACCAGAAGAAGGCATGAGTAACGGGCTGAAGATATACTGGAAGGGCATAAAAGCTGGCAGACGAACAAGAGATGAAAATGGAAAATGATAGTGATTGTTAACTCGACGTCTGTAGTTGCTCAATCAACAATCCCTCGACGTTTCTCGATATTGTTATCAAATATGCTGAATTTAATTAAATGCAATTCGTTTCGAGATGGGAACTGCAAGTGATATGGCAGTACTTTACGTAAGCTTTTCTGTTCAAGATATGAAATGTCATTCAAAGCTTGTGATGCAAGTGAAATAGGGATTCATCTTTACGACAAAGTGACCAAATAATCGACAGCGGTCATTAAGGATGAGTAGTGAAGCACATAGATATCATACTTTGGTATGAAGAACAGAAAACCGAGACGTATCAGGTGACCACACCTAGACAATGTTGGTAACTAAGCACCCTTACAAACTCTCACGGATGTGCAGACAGCAGTTTGAACAGGGCACGTGCCGGTTCAGAACCACAGGAATTCTCCGAGTCTGCCGCGAGAAATTTACTATCACTTCATTAGTTGCTTCATTTGTAGCTATTAAACGCGAATAATAAAATGGTTTACGTATATACTTACGGTAAAAAGGTTGCTAGACTATTCGTATTCAACATCGCAAGCGCAGCGTTTTGTCTTGGTTTCGTTTAAATGTAAACAGCAAAAATAGTATCTTCAAACCGACCATGCTATAGTCTCCTTCTGAGGTAAAACGGTCCTATATCACTTCGGTGCCGCAAAGTGACGACCTGTCATACAATCCAGTACAACAAACATTTGGAGAAAACCTGTCGCGCATATTCAGGCAGTCCAGTGCCCTCCTGTACAGCTATCACAAAACTGTTGCGGGCGCGACTGCTTTCTGGTTCTGGACGCACGCACTGGTCACGAAACGCGACCGGGTTATTTGTCAGGAGTTCGAGAGCGCGAGCGTGCCACGTGCAGCAGATAATCTCGGCGGACCAGCGACGGCAGGGAAACAGTGCAAAACAAATTACCGGTGCTTTGTTACGCAGGAACCTGCACGATGCTATCGGGCGGGCGGCGGCCTATCGCGATGCTTTCCCCGCGATATGTATTTTAGGAAACTCTAACGAGGATGTCCATGTCCGTGACTGAAAGCGGGGACAATTAGCTGCTCCTCCCCTCAGAGCACGCCTAATAAGCTCGTCTGCACGGCAGAAGAATGCTGCTGTCGGCATGTAACTTTCTATTCTTTTTCTTTATCATCCAACATTTATTTATTTCCTTGCTCTGTTTTCGATCTTCTAAAATATTCTGCCGCCAACAGAAGGGTCATTAGGGATGCATTCGCTTCATTTTGCTTTGTACTACTGGAGGCGATGAAGTGGCTGTTATCTTTCAAAAGTCTACCTTAATGAGCAAAGGAGCTTTCTGTCACGTATAACTGAGAGAGGAACTGACAACGTAAAACGGAAAACTATAACCAGTAATGTCGTGCACGAATGCGGAGGAATGTCCAAAAGCCACGTTCAGTTAGTTTACAACCAGTTGCCACTTCCCTTACTAACAATTTAGGAAGAACAGTATGCACATTCGTAGATATCCGAGCGCACAACAGTTTTGTTGAGCTGTTCCGAATGCCAGCAATATGTTTCGCAGAGCTGCCAATTTTCTGACTGAGGGGTACTTCTGCGCACAGTGCGTCAGTAGTAATCCGGTAGTGATTTTCAGAATGGCTGTTACAAACAGAGGTATGCAAAAATCATGGCACCATTCATTTCACTTCTTGAGGTGCATACAATGGAACTGAAGTTGTTTCACTGAAAGATAAAAATAGTTTCCGAAAAACGCCTGGCCTGCAAACAGTGCATCCGAACGGAGATTTTCGTTACAATAGGTTTGGGGAAGGGCGGGATGACGGCAAATAGCGATTATATACAGTGTGGTCAGAAACTGTCGGAAAATCTTGTAAGGGTTTCGCAGGGTAGGTTGCGCTGAAAAATAATTGTTATATGTGTTATGTCATTTCCGAGTTCATTAGCACTAAAGTTAGCCAATCAGACTGTGGTGCACGCAAATTCAAGCGACCCGTCAGAGACAATTAAAGCCACTTGTCCTCATGGAGTAGATGATAGCGCGCGAGACTGCACACCCTTAAGCTCGGGTTCGATTCTTACTATCGCCCCATGACCAATTTTTGTATCGCTTTTAAGAAACCAAACGAATAACACGTTTGGTGACATCGTCTCCGGAGGGCCGCTTGTATTTCCGCTCGCAACTGCCTGATTGTCTAACTTCAATGCTAATTAACTGGGTAACGACGCAACGTATCGAATTGTTTTGTTAACAATTATTTCTCGGCACAACGTACCCTAAAACAGACTTGCAAAATTTTGAACCCGTTTCTGACAACCCTGTATAATAGTGTCTCTACCAACAACCGTTAGGGACTGTCTTAATTCGGGACTACTTGATTTAGTCAAATTCCTATCAGAAATACTGCTCTCATTTTAATCAGATTCAGGACACTCTTGTGATTCGATCTTTCGAACTATCTCGGTGAAACTGCTTAGTCAGATAATTTAGTTCGCAACCGAATAAATGTAATTTTACGCGATATTTCGACCCGAAAAAGACAGCTTGGGAATCAGAAGTCCAGCTACAAACGCAAAAAGCTGCAGATTATTATCTGGTTCGATTAATTCACTATTAACATTCTCTGATCTATGGAACGGTAGCATACGGCGCCAGCAACCGGAGCATGCCTTTGTCTTAAGTCAAGCGGGTTAATGACGACAGGTTTCTGAAGGATTAATTGGTTAAGTGGTTAATTGGTTTCTCTTTGTGGAGTGATGCTCCACCACCTAAGATGATCTTCAGCATCTTCTCTTGGGTGTTCCAAACGTCTAGGATGAAACGTATACAGAATATTAACTGAGTACATTGAGATAGGGAACCAACGGTCGTGAATAAATATTTCAGGCGATACGGAATGTTCAATGATCAGTGCGTATTTGGTACGTATTTATATACAGCTTTCGTTTCTGCATCAACTTTGGTGGCGCCCCTTTAAAATACGTCCACGGCGAATTTTTTCGCAAGAGAGTTCTGTGAAGCCGGAGGTGTATGAGATCCCAGTAGAAAGCTGAGAGTAAATAATAACTGGTTGCTACTGTTCTAGCTACCTGTTGTTTTGTACGACATTCAGTGGGGTTATTTTACAGAGTGTGTCAACATTTTATGCCCCTCGGTGACGCAACGACTGGCGGTCGTCAGTTTTAGCAGATACTATCAGCTTAAAGTGTTGATATAAGGTATAAGTTGTTTCTGTCAATAAGAAACTACTACATTAATTGCTCGTCATTAATTCCTTACCGAGGCATACTCAGTTCAGTATCCTGTGCAGTATGCATATTTCTCACCCTATGTTTTTGGGACTTCCGGTAGTGTACATGATCAGGTCAGTTGTCGAATTATTGTTCAGAAAAGTGAAATCATTAAGTCGGCAGGAAGAAGCCATTAGCAAACTCCATAAGCAGCAACAGGCGGCTGAAAGATGCATATATTGTTCCTTTTATTGTGAAACTGCCTTCCTCAGGGGATGTAGGAATGTTTTTAGTTCACGAAACTAGGATTGCTGAGCAGAAGCGTGAAATCTTTAAGTCATTAAGTCGACAGGAAGAAGGCACGAGCAAACTACCGTAAGCATCAACAGGCGGCTGAGAGACGCATATGTCTTTCCTTTTATTATGAAATTGCCTCCCCAAGGGGAAATGGGAATGCTTTTAGTTCAGGGAATAAGTGCGAAAAAGTGCCAGCAGAGGTATTGCGGGCTTTTTTCGTTTTGCTCTCATTGTTGCGGTATTTGTATCAATGCTGACAATGACTGGTGCCGCCGCGTGCTCCTCTGCAAGCATCCAGACAGAAGACTACAAAAAACGGGAGCAAAACGGAATAGCGGGGGAGGCCGATGGCGCTCCGTTAGGCGGGCGACCGCAGAGCAGCGTCCTGCTACAGCTACAGCTGCCGCGGCTGCTGAGGCGCTGGGCGAGGACAGCCGGCCACGACCCACACCCAGCAAACTTTGTACACAGTCGAGGGAACGGGCTGTGGAGCCGTGGGCACGCCTGACCACGTCCTGCTGTGGAGTGCCAGGTCATCGGTTGGTAGAAGGGAGACCACAGCTCCAGGGCACTCCTGCTACGAGGCATTATCTACTCGAGCGCTGAAAGATAACATTGTGATCAAGTAATGGGTGCACATGGCAGATGGACACGGCGGGTCGTATAGGAAGGGAGGGGTTCCCTGACGGGACAAGAATTGGCTAACCGAGTGAAGACAAACGCATGCAGGAAACTGTAAGCTTGTGTTTTATACGGAGACGAGTCTGAAAGGGAGACTGGATCTGGAGTACCTAGCCATTACAGAGGTTGTGTAATGGAAAATATGCCAGTAGACCGTCGGCTTCCCTTCGGATATGAGGTTCCTAAAAGCTAGTGCGACGTGGAAACAAAAAGTAGCGTGGAAACTAAACGTAAGAGTCCCACAGCCGCTGAGATCAGTTATGGTGGGCTCCTCTACATGTTTTAGTAATAGTGGCAAATAATTTTTTGTTGTTGCTTGTTTGGGTGTGAAAAAGGCTATTCGTTCGTCTGTCGAACTCATTTGTGGACAAAGTACCGTTAGATTTGAATCGCTAATAACTGCGAGACTAATTATGTGTAAACAATGGTTGAGTCGACTCGGATAGGCCATGTCTCTACGTGTTTGTCGCGCAGTATTTGTTTTGCCTGTGGCGTCATCGTACTAATGTAGGCGCGTGCCCCAGATTGTTACGTATTAGCTTAGTGTGAAGTTACAAACTCTGTGGCGTGGAAACGCTTTTGGCTAGGCCGCTAGGGCATTGATTCGGGTGCCACTGTGAAGAGTTATCTGAGCGTTATTAGGACCCAAAGTGAGACAGTAAAAATATTCGCCACGATACAAGTTAAAATTACCAAATATGGAAGATGTCTCACATGATTAGTAAATATGCTTGGAATCCTGGAAGAAAATACAAGTCAGAGAAAAGCTAGTGTCAAGAGGAAGTCAAAAGCCCATTTTGCGGAGTGAATTTGAAAGCTACGACACCGTCAAAAAGCAAATACAAAAAGGGCGCCAAGTGATTACGTAGCTGGCCCATCGGGTGTGCAGCGGCCAGCGATAATCCAAACTTGTGATGTACATGTTCTGCAACCATTGGAGTACTCTGTGTAACGATTGTATTAAAGACATCGATAATTTAATTACATATTAATACAAAACAGTTGTTATGATTTTAACCCTAAGTTTTCACGAAATATCAACAGCGCAGAACCAAACTGTGCACACAGAAGTTCTTCTTTTCTATTCTTTTTACCATTTTCTTCCTCTTTCTCACCCTTTCATATCCGTGCATTTACTTACTGAAATCACGTACCAACTTAGACTCCACTTCTTTCTTTGTTGTTTCTATTTTTCCTCTATTCCTTCAACTTCTCCCCATGCAGTCTTTTTCTTTCTACCGTATACGTTGTCCCTAATACCTTATTTTTATGTGCCTTGGAAGCTAATAATAGTTTCTTTATTTTATTTCCGATACTTTCATATTGTTACTTTCTAGTTATTTTCTTTATTGCTGTAACTACGGCAATGGCTTACTTCTTTCTCCAGAAATGAAGGATTATTTGTTTTCTTAGCCTGTTCTCATTCACTGAGTAGCGGTGTCACAAGAAAATTATTTGCCATTACTTCCGAAATTTTGCTTATATTTACGTATATCTCTTTACGGTTCATTTTTCAGTCTTTTGTTGTTTGTAATGTACACCTTATTCTTTATGTATCCGTGTTTTAAGTCATATTATTATCATTATTATTTATTTTCATTACTATTAGATTATTTTGATTTTTTACTATTTAGGTGATGGTTGTTCTGGAGGTAAATTTGTTACAGTCAATTAACTGCCAAGGTTGTCATAGAAGAAACGAGTGCACAGAACGGTCGTCGGCCGAAAACGAAAGAGATCAGAATAACACTACGGGTGCTTCAAGAAATAACAACAAAATTTATACTAAGTAAGTTGTTTCAAAAAATCTTATGTAAGAACTTACGGTCGATATTGCATTGCATTGAACTGGGGACCTAGAAACGACGGAGAGGCCTCGTCCTCGCCGTAGCCCTCAGCGGTTCACAACCCCACAGCAGTCCACTCACCCCACCACCGCCTCTCACCGAACTCAGTGTTATTGTGCGGTTCGACCCCCAGTGGACACCCAAGGGAACGTTTCACAACAGACGAGTGTAACTCCAAATTTTTGCGTGGTATAGTAATTAAGGTGTATACGTTCGTGGAGAAAGTGTTTGAGCAGCAATTGCCGACGTAGTGTAACTGAGGCGGAATAAGGGGAACCAGGCCGCATTCGCCGAGGCAGATGGAAAACCGCCTTATAAACCATCCACAGGCTGGCCGGCAGACCGCACCTAGACACTAATCCGCCGAGCGGATTCGTGACGGGGACGGGCACTCCTTCCCGCCCGGAAAGCAGTGCCGTAGATCGCACGGCTAACCGGGCGGGCACGGTCGATATTAGTTACATAAGTGATGACCATTAGCGAAAATAAATCACTTAGAAGTTTACTCGCCAGCAGATCGACGTCACTAATGTACTTAACGAGCTACCATCGTATGTGGTGTACTCGGCTAACAGTTCTGTGTCGTGTTGAACCGGACAACAGCCTGCGCTTTCTAGTGTGTTCTTCGCACCCATAATCTGCAGCTCCTCAGTAAAAGCTTTTTGGAGAAAGGGAGGAAGGAAGGTTGGGTTTTAACGACCAGTTGATGTGGTCGTTAAAAGACGCAGCACAAGCTCGGATTGTTTCAAGGATGGGGCAGGAAATCGGCCGTTCGCTTTCAGAGGATCTATCTCGGCGTAGCAGCGTGAACAGAGGCAACAGCGACTGTAGCCAAGGCGCGAATGGCAGCGCGCGCTGAGCCTCGGGCGTATGTTGTGAGGGGCACGAGGTGCGAACTCTGGGACAGCGCCGCGGCCGCCAGGTGCGCTAAACTGTCGGCCACAAACCCCCTCGGTGGAAAGAGCAGGCAGCTCATCCAGCGAGGGTCATACTCCGAGGCGAGGGCACTAATCTAATAAAAACAACTGCTTTACCACAGTCTAAACACCACGCAATTTACACTGCGACACAAACGGAAGTCGTAGATGTGTTTCGACATCTGCAAGAGAATGCCTGTTCAAATTGTCGCACCAGTCGCATAAGAGTGGCGCTAGCACCGCCGCTATGGGGATGCGAATCAGGTTTGCTTTAAATGCACGCCGTAACGGTCGTGATCGTTAGTTATTTTTGAAATTGCACATAGTGAGATGATGTTAGTCAAGAATGCCTGCCATTATCAACGCTCACTGTGCTTGACCGAGGTCGTGTAATAGGGTTACGAGAAGCTGGATATTTCTTCTGCGATTTGCAGAAAGACGTGCCAGGAATGTAGCCACTGTATATGACTGCTGGCAGCAGTGGTCTCGTGGCACTACCAAGATGAAACGGCATTGTCTTTGGGATATGACTCCGGAGCATCGTGCTCTATCCGCAGCAGTAATCTCAGCACTAATTGGCGCAGTGACACAACCAACTGTTACAAATTGGATACTTCAGTAACAACTCCCCAGACAGACGTCCTGTAGCGTGCGTTCCACTGATCCCAAACCATCGCCATTTCCGACTTCAGTGGTGTCAAACGAGATCTCACTGAAAGGCAAGGTGGAGGTCTGTTGTGTTTTCTGATGAAAGCTGGTTCTGCCTCGGTGCCAGTGATGGCCGTATGTTGGTTAGGAGGAGGGCCATTGAGGGCCTCTCTGCGTGCTACACACTGGACTTACACCTGGAGTTATGGTCTGCGGCGCGATTACGTATGACAGTAGGAGTACTCTAGTGGTTATCCCACGCACGCCGATTGCAAATTTGTCCATTCGTGAACAACATTTCTGGGCGTGTTTTCCATCGCCCACATATTGCTGTTGTTACCCAACTTGCCTGAAGAGTGTCGATGTGTTGCCTTGGCCTGCCTAGATCAACAAACCTGTCTCCAGTCGAGCACGTCATCCACAAACAGCGTTAACTGTCCCTGTACTGACCGAGAATGTGCCATAGACTCCATCCCGCAAACTCATTTCCGGCACCTGCACAGGTCAATGTTTTGAACATTTGCATACTCGCATTCAACATTCTGGCGGCTACACCGGTTATTAATATCACAGCATTTCACATCTGCAGTGGATTATCTCGCACTTCAAATTAACCTGTGATCTTGCTGTGTTAATCACTTAAATCTGTTACCAACACATGAAGTCTCGGAATTTCATTACTTTACTTTTTTTTTTTTTTGCTGTTGCATATTTTTCCGTCAATTATTTACAAAAGCGCGTGCTGTTCTGAATTCCGTGTCAAACAGGAAATGTATGGTGCGGAAATTCATCTCAGGCGTAAATGGGCTAAGCAGATTTGGAGAGGTTAGTCTTCTGATGATTTTGGGCTTTTAATAGGCGTGTCTTGGCCAACGTTTTACTATTGGCTTGTTGCACTTGGTAACGATGATGAAGCCAACTTTGTATTTCGATACAGATTCCTTAGTAAGGTCAGAGTTATACTTAGTACAGATCGTGTTGTGCCCAACATTGTGCATCATATTGTTTCCGCAGTAAGCACGATCTGAAGATGGTTGTCAGTCAACTGATACCGGTAATGAGGGAATTATAATTTTTTATTGCAATTAAGACTATTTAATTTATTTGTCAAAATAGGAAATTAAGTTCACAGATAAGAAGGAAAAACTTATTATTCTTATTTTATCAGAGTTTCAAAGAACTTGGAAGATCGTTTAATCATATGGGCTAGTATCTTGGAAATAAATTATAAGATGAACTCCAGCAAAACTAAAATAAGAGGGTAACGAAGTGTAGTGACACTACACAAAAGTACTAGACATTTTTAACTGTTGGAACACTAGGATAACTGACGATGGCAAAAAAGAGCATATAAAATGCAGACTGACATCAGTAACAACCTTTTTCTGAAAGAAACAGATATATTTACAGCGAATACAAATCTAAGTGTTAGGAAGTCTTTGCTGGAAGTATTTGCCTAGAGTGCTGCGTTAACTGGAAGTGAAACGAGGACGATAAACAGTAAAAACGAAAAGATAATAAAAGATTTTGAAATATAGTGCCAAAGATTAGTAGGATTGATTGATAACTCATGAAGAGGCGCAAATTGAAAAGGGATTTATGGCGTAACTTGACAAAAAGAAGCGACACATTGGTAAGGCGTATGCCGAGGCATCAAGGATAGTTGAATTGATAATGGAGCGAGAAATGTTGGGTAAAAATTACATAGGGAACCAAGTGACCACTTTTTTGTTTTTACATATGGCACATATTTTGCTCAGCCTTGTGATAACACTCAAGTAGTTGCCGAAAACAGTGGCACTGTAGCAGGCGTTCCGAGAAGCACTAGGGCGAGGTGTTTGCCACAGGCCATTATCCTACAATCACTCCTCACAAGAGCGAGGTGTCAGATTTCTAGCGCGAACACCAGTAGAGAATCCATCAATACGAAACAGAAAGAGGTACACTTTACATTCAGCTCGAACTGTTGCTCCCGTATATGAATCCACTAATAATGCCTGGTTCAAATGGCTCTGAGCACTTGGGACTTAACATCTGTGGTCATCAGTCCCTAACTAACCTAAGGACATCACACACATCCATGCCCGAGGCAGGATTCGAACCTGCGACCGGAGCGGTTCCAGACTGAAGCGCCGAGACCGCACGGCCACAGCGGCCGGCAATAATGCCTGGCTGAGTTTCTGTAGCAACGTCCACCTCAATCACAAGTCGTGATAGACAAAACAGTTAAATTCAAAGTTTCGGCTGATGATACATACATGATACCAGAGGGTACACAGAGTCCAGGAACTGCGCCGGAGGTACGTGACGGAAGAGCTGACCAGTGACCACTCACCCACTCACGGTCGCTGAGCGGTACGCAGCAAGGCGCTGTAAAGCACAGCCTCAGGAAGTGTTTCCAGCCTACAGCTTTAGTGTCGCGTCGTCCTTCGCTCCCGCCTGCCGCTGTTGAGCAAGTCTCACTTCGGCCGAACAACCTTTTTCTGTTCACTGTTCTACAGTGAGTACCGACACAACATCAAACGTCTATCGCGGGCGAAACTGTTTCGTCCCTTATAAGGTAGCTTCCACTAGTCGTGCATTTTGTTGCTTGTCTGGTTAAAATGTGCTTTCTCTGCGACTGTCTCCTGGAGTGTGCAGACGTAAATCTCTGCCGTGTTGTCCAGTCTTTCAGGTGGTAACGTCCACCAGGCACCGCAGTCACGTAGCTTTAAAATACCCTGTGACGTGAGGTGACCCATTTCTACCCGTATGCGCCAGTTCAATCTCATCAGTTTCGCAACCTGATCCTCAACCTGTGCTGTATGCGCCCTTCTTATTCCTTACCGTTCTACCACTCTTATTCCTTCCTTTCTTAACATATCCGTTCTGATAGCTCTTAAATTCCTACATTATTAACACAATAATTTGTTTTTCCCTCTCCCCATTCATTGCCCCTGTACATCTTTTACAGAAAACTAGGCAACAGATTTTGAGTTTCATAAACCACAGCAACGTTTCTTATAAATATCTTTCACTATCGGATACTTTCTTCTCTGTCGCCAATCTCCATGTGTTCGCTCTACCGTCAAGCATTACAAATCCGATCTAAATCCATTTTTCACTTGCGTCCCATTTTAATTTTCCCTACTTGCCGTCCAGTTTGGAGCTTCCAGATAAGTAAGTTGATGGATGCTGGAAAAACGGCGGCCGTTAACGTAATCTAGCATCGCCGCACTCCTTTGTACGCAGGTTCCCATGTTCATTATCTACCTAGACATTCACAAACCTTGTGCAATTAAGTCAAGGACGCATCCGCCACGTGCGACTCCGGCAGGATGTGAAGCGAAATGGTGGGCGGGAGATTCATTGTTTCATATACTCGAGATTCCAAGAAATAGAGATCACTGCCTTACCGTATATTCCCTTCAATTGAATGTCAGTTGTGGAGCCACACAATATATTTTAAACACGAACGCTGAAGAACTGAGTGCGTTTCACTTTCGCATCATAACTATGAATGCTTTCACTTTTAGACAGAGCCTCACAATTACGTTCAAATTTGAACACTTCAGTGTTATGTAGTTGTGTACGTATCCCACTAGTAATACCGAGTCGTTGACTGAAATGATTCAGAATCATTTGCCGTCTGAAATGGGTCAAATTTAATGTCCAACGTCCCTCGCAGTTGAATCATGCGGTCAGCTTCAAGCTATCCAAAATACAAAGTACCTAGGTTTCTTTAAATGACCTCGAACCACATAATACATTTTAGTATCTTAAGTGGTCCAGTTTACCTGCCCAGTTACAGCACCATATATATTATTTACTGAATGATAAAGCAATAAATGTAACATTCGAGATCTGTAGCAATAATTTATTCAGTGCTCTTGGATCGCCATAATGTACACATATCAACATATTGCCACGCCGTCTTTAATACATACCATCAAATAATGACTTTATGACATGTGCATATGGTCGCGATATCGATAGAATACTTTCTGAGACATGTTAATGTACGATTTAGTGCTGGCAGGAAAGAAATAAAAGTGGCAACGTGAAATTCGAATGTCTTAAAGTTACAGCTAAGCGACACATGTATCTCTGGGCTGAGATGCAGTATACACAAGGTAATCCGAACGTGAGTGCATACGGTCATGTCTTCAGCTGTGATTTATAATACTTCCGCTTTCGAAACCATTTGTGTGCTTCTAACGAAATCTCTGCAACGGTACAATGCTTGAATCATCTGGTTTTCTACGGAAACTGTGAAGTCCCTGACTTATTACTACTGTTTGTATTACATTCAGTCTGTGCTCGATTCGTGGACATAACTTAGTTAGGGGACAAGGGCTGTCTACAGGTATCTCCATTAGCTCTAATTAAGATAATTGACTCGATGTTCTGACTTGATAACCTATTCGGGAGCTGTTAGGCATTTATAACTTTTTAACGTCTTCAGGAGAATCCTGGGGTGGTTCCATTGAAAAGACTATAGCTGAGTTCCTTTGCCTTCCCGATTCTAGTCGGTTCGTCGTCTGCATCCAGCCATCACTCCGTTCTGTGTCACTTTGTCATCGGTAACAATTCGAAAGGAAACGTTACGAAACATCCATTTATCACTTAACCGCATTTGTCTGTATTAACCACTTACACCTTACGTGTTTACGTTATTGCAAAACAAAAATGATTCCAACATACTGCAAGTAAAGAACAGTACCGACGCGTTACAACAGCGGCTCGGTGAGGCGACAAGCAACGCTGTTGCACACATTGTGCCTACGATGCATGTTCTGGTACACTCTCTCCATCCCACGTTACGTCTCTCAAATTTCTAGTGCAACGGCCAGAACTCGTGCCAGCAGATCTTCCTCTGTCTTTACAGGCGTCTCGTAGCAAGGCACACGTTAAGTGACATGACGTACTACACGCCATCCTATCTACCCTACTGCATACCAGGACAAGTAACTGAGACTTTTCTCTTTCCTTCAGCAGAGGTGGTCAGGCTAAACATACGAACTGAAACCGTCGTAGAACGGAACCGTTACGTTTCCGGACATGGGTATTATGTATTCACTCCTCTCTGTAAGACCTAGGAGTTTGTAATGGGTATTTCCGAGTATCCTGTATAAACTGCTTGGCCTTTGTGTTCCTTACCTTGTCTGTGAATATAGCCAAACATATAACAGGTACTAACACGAAATACGCTCTTGTAGTTGTAAGCTTACTGTCATATCGCTGGTTTGGTTGCGGAGTATCTTTGCGGGCAGCCGCGTCTGTGAGTCGAGCACCGGACACGGAACTCTTGTGTAGTGTGTAGCTCTGCATGTGAGAGGCATTGTTAGTATGGAAGTTGAAGTGATGCTACAAGTGCTACTACAGTAAAGTGATAAAATAAGTAAATGATTCAGAGGAAAGTGCGTCAAGAAGTAATTTAAAAATGAGCAGTGCTGCTGATAACGTATTTGTGCATCCTCTCGTTGCGTGTCGCACAGCATCAATCATCCGCGCCGTGTTCGGTCTCTCAAAATGAACTGATGTGAATCAGTAGAAATTAGTTACCATAAAAGAGTGCTGTCAAGTGCCAGTGTCTTGTAGCGAGCGTGAGGACGTGCGTTCGGTCATCGCGTTTCGCATAGTCATCAGTAGATCATCGCGTCCCGCGTAATCAACAATCAGCCGCGGCGCGACTGTTACTCGCACGCTCGTACAACTAAAGAACCGTGAACTGTAAAGTTAACCTTGTGAACAGTGATAAAATTTATTACTAGTGTCTAAGAGGACTGGTACTAAATACCTGTGTATGCGTGACGAGCGTTAAGAAGTTTCGTGCGACCATTCGGCTTCCGCACCAACAACAATCAATCCGCGCCTGTTCGGTACGTCCAAGTGGACAGATAATAATCAAGACTGTCAGTTGGGATAAACATTTACGACTTATAGTGTAAACAGTGCAACCTGTGATTTACATATCTTGTCAGAATATAGATGTTCATACCAGACGTAGGACAGTGTTGTGCTTAACGTTGAGTGTCTCGTCTTATTCGCTTGCATATTTCGTTAAATGCTTGCATATTTCGACAAATAATTTCAGGCAGCCAGCAGCAGTGTGTAGCACAACAGCACGACCGCCGCGGGATTACCAGGTACGTGGTGTGGACAGGTCGCACGGTCAAGAAAAGCAACGAATCGACAAACAGTTTAAGGGTACCGCCCCATCCAGTTGTACCCCCGGGCGTGTTACATAGTTTGTACTTCCTTCTGCCGACACCTTCAATCCCTGAAATGAGTTTGCCGTCACTGTGGAATTTAACAAACAATACTGGGTACTTCGCATGGTGAAATTTTGTTTTTATAAAATAACATGTTTTGGCCACTGCTATTGCCAAAACCACACTTGAAACTTCTGAAACAATGCACAGAAACGGCCAGCTTCGGCAAAGGGTATACTGCACACTGACAAAGATTTGGTTCGAGAAGCAGTAAGTTTGTATCTGGTGATGACAGCCCCCGAGACGTATATAAATGATGCATTATTTCACGAAGCACAGCATTAATCATGATTCTGTACGTACTTATTGACGCAGACCTTTTCAGCTGCCCGCTTTTGTGCCAGTGAATTCGAGTCACTAGCTGTCTTACCGCAAAAATGCTGGAAGGGCCGTCGCGTATGATGTAAATGATAATGGCACGTAACAGGTTTGTGCCGAGTGCCATAAATCCTGTAATTGATCAGGCTGCGACGTCTCCAGAACGAGCCGACGGGCCGGCGTGTTTCTCCGATCGCAGCGCTCTGCCGACGCCGCGCCGCCGCGTGTAACGAGCCTATTGGGCGCCGGCGACGACGCCGGACCACGCCCGGCGGCGCATAAATCTCCGGCGACCGCTTGTTAGAAACGCGCGCCTGCTGCCGGCCAGACAAATGGAACGCCTCTCGCCGGTAGGTGCCCAACTCCTAAATCATGTTGACACCTCCGGGAACGGAGATCTATAATTAAATTTCCGACGGCGCGCCTACGAGCTAACACTCGATTATTACTCGATTTCTGTTTGCGCGGGGTTACTGCCTCTGAAATATCTACCGGTCCGCCCGCGGTAATGGACGAATAAATAACCGCCGGTACGGGGCTCGTTTGAGAGCATATGAAAGCTCGTGACGACGCGCATTAGGGAAAAATGATATCGTTAGCGAGAGCTACGAGCGCCGACCCGGGACGGATGCGGCTGCGCGTCGGAACAAAACGCGCTGTAAAGCAGACTAATAGCCGACACCGCGCCGCGCCGCGGCCGGCTCTGACTCACCGTGCCGAGGGGGAGCACGGCGGCGACCGATCACAGCCCGGCGCTGCGTGTAACCGCTTGTGCTCCCGATGTCGGGACCTCGCACTGGACTGGCCTTTCGTGCGCTCCGTGACCCCCCGCTTGCCTCCTCCAAGTCGTACCTCTAGCTCTGCATCTCCATCATCTGTAGTCCACACGTCAACCGTACGGAGATTGGCGGAGGGTACACACTGTACCACATTTTTTCTCCCAACCCGCCCCCCCTCGCTCCACTCACTTCATTGTATGTCCTTCATGGAAGGTATGCAAGAAGAAAAAAGAATCCGTGTCTGTTCTTATGTGCCTGAAATTCCCTAGTTGTAACGTTGTGCTGGAGCAAATACTGTGTTTCTTCAATAATTTTGGAACGTCGGTTCTCGCAATTTTTTCTCTCTTGTGACGTCTCCCACTGCGCGTTCGTTCTGAACTTTAGTGACATGCACCAAAGAGATCCAAGAAAAATCGTGCATCTCTTCTTGAATCTGTTATCTCTCTTCACTTAACCTGACAGACGAACAATATTCAAGAATCGGTCCAACGATTATTTTGCATGTCACCTCTTTCGCTGCTTTGTTCCAAAATCTGCTAAGTTTAAAATACGAGCCCAGGGAAGTGTGGCTTGCTGATCGCATACAAAAGAAATGACAGAACCCGCTGCCCTGACAAATTTCCTGAATTCTTATAATCGCATCACACTAGTCTTGCACAGTTCAGTATAAATACTTCTTTCTCTTATAAAAAAGTGTTCAGTCTGGATCAGAATTTATTCAATTAAGTTGTACAATAAACATATTTAGTGTGAAATACTATGTCGCAAGCCAGGGTTAATACAGACTCGCTATCAATAAATGCAGTCTCGACAGATGACGATGTTATCTGATATGTGTTAACTGCAGAAGATGATCTGACAAATTACGATCCAGACGTAATATTGATAACAAATGCTACTTTCTTCGCTTGCCCTGGCAAATAAGCCCTCTTCTCTAAATACAAACACCACACAGTGTCTGTCTAACAATGCTATTCACACCACGAAACAAATGATGCGTTTCGAGTAAACATTATCGGTGGGCAAACAATACTCGCATTCGAATGGACTCCAGGTTTCCCGATACGCCGCACAGCTCGATATAGTATCGATCTCTGTTCGAAAAATTCATGCGGCATGAGAGTAAGCAATTGCGATTAACTAAAAAAGTTCTCGCAAGAGAAAGTTACAGGTCTGCTTGAATTCTGACAGTTTCGTGGAACACACGTGGAAATGGTTATAAACCCTACCACCGTACAAACTTTTTTTGTATTTAAACTTGTCTGCAATAAGGGTTTCGACACAGTTTTTATGGACATCGTAGATCTATGGTGACTTTTTTGGTAATTTATTTGAGACTGTAGTAATTTACCAATTGAGTTGCAAATGAGCATTTCGATTTATGTTCACATATCATAAAACTGTAACGAGTAAAGAAGTTACTAATTATTTATTAGGTTAATTAGCTTTAAAAATTGACTGGGAATTGAATGCCTAATAAACGATATAAATGATATTAAATGTACTGTAATTGCGATCGCGAGAAGAAATAACATGGCAACGCTTTTATGGAGACAGGAGACATTACTACATCACACGACAGTCTAAAGCTCAAGAATTGAATCATGATCATGACTATTTATTAGCGGCTGCGTTTACAAATGACCTCAACGCTATAAACTGCATTATGTATTTCACAGTTATTTTTATTAATGAAATCCACAATATATTATTAATGTTACACGTCGTAGACATAACTTCAACAAAGTCTTTATATCGTGTTGCGACCGAAATCTCCGCCAAACCCCGTACTTCTCGAGTTTTTACGTCAACTAGTCGGACAGTTGGGAGTTGCGTGAAGGCACAGCACTTACCGCTGAACTAAAACTGATGTAACTAAAGACTTGGAAGGAATAAATGACACAGCGATATCTTGTACATCTATGCCGCGTGATTTCAGCCGCTTGACATAACGCATTTGGTAGCCACACTCTATAGACCCTGGGTTGGTTTATTACGGAACTGGGGACGGGCATAAGTGGCTGTTCCATTGCCCCGAATGGCGACACAGCCCACAATACCAATTAACTCCAGCGCGTCTCATCTCTCTTGTGACGATACGACTATATTCGCCGCAAATGTGCTTTTCTGTGTCTCCATTTAAAGTAGTAGCGGTGTGGCGATGCATTAAAAATGCCTGCTCAGCGATGGAATAATGATCGCAAATGGGGGAAAATCAAGTTATTAATTGTATTATAAAACCTGTTATATATTCTCGATGATTACGAGCAACTAAGCCGCCACCCAGCTACAGCCGCCAGGGGTGGATTACCTGGAAGGAGGCGGCGTGGGCGGTGACAGTAATATAACAATGGCCCCGGCAGCACGAAGTATACATACAGTATGCTGTTAGAGAGAGAAAAGATGATTTGAAATTTGTAAAGCATCAGGCATTGTCTTGTGTCGAATGCAAACTTTGCACCAGGCCAGATTGGTTGAACTGAATATGTTCCATTTTCATCAACGGAATAGTCAGATACCACAAGGCGCAGTAACTGTATATGTGTTTTCAGAATATACTTAGAATTTCTTCGTTCACAGCAATTAACTGGATTTGAATGATAATGTGATGATTATTTTACTAATTTACAGTGCTGTGCACCTTTTCATTACATTTGATAAATGTTACTTTGTGGGGAGAGTCGTTTACTCTTATAATTATTTCTGAGTACTCTCTGCATTGTTAGACGCCCGGGGTAGCGGAACTATTATTACCGTTGGGCATGGGAAAGAATTAGCAGTCAAGTCAGAAATTTAGGGTCCCAGCAGGGATTTATATACTAGAACCGTTGCTATTATCCTGGATTTTTGTGTCAGGCCCCTTTTTAGGGATGGTTCACCCGAGCCCGATTAATAGAACTGATATTATACAAAATTAGCGCTCGGTGCCTGATAGTTGGAACTACTGGCTTTAAACCCAATCCTTCAGTTCACAAATAAGAACAACTGACACACTCTGTCCCAGCATTTTCCACTGTTCGCCTATTTCTTTTTAAATGAAGGAACAGGTGACGAACATCATCATTGTGGTCTTAAAATATTTTTACAGTTGCTGTCTTACGCTAACATAACTTTGATGGCCAGCCCGTTAAAATATTGTTTCTCAATTTGGTAGCAAACTTAAGAAGAGAATCTTCAAGCTCTGTCTATAATTGCATCAAGCTAATTGGGTTATTCGTAAATTTATATAAGACTTGCCATGCAGTTTGGAACTTTACCAAAGGCTGGGTAGTTTGTTAAAGGGTTCATCAAAGCGAAGCGTTGGTGAAGATTCAGCATAGTCCCTATTACAGATTTTCTATGCACTGTGTTACATTTCATCGAGAAACCAGTAGAACATGAGTACTAAATAACCACAGCGTAAAGCGAATTCGTTACATCTGTCTGATTTTGCGTCACGTCCAATTTTTAAGTCGTTCCAATTCGATTCCGGAAGAGACCTAACCGCAACGTTCAATCAGCTTCGAGAGAATGGTCATCAATCTGAATGTTCGATCGAGACCCAATTGTTCACAAAGCATGTAGTGCAGCGTGTCAAAACACAACATTTTTTCGCCTGCCATTGTTAGCGGTATGGGACAATTATTACCAGCAGATTCTCGAGAAAAAAATGAGATATAAAGCAGTATGCACGTTTGACAAAGGCAAAGTCCAACATGTGCACAAGCTACATCAATTCCGTTGTGTATTCACTGCACCAGTCCATTGCAAAAGGGACAGTAATCACTTACCCATAGCTTTTCTATTTCGCCGTGTTTTTAATAACTTCACTGAAATTCTGGTTTCGCTCTTTGATCATGATTAAGGAAGGAACGTAAGAAAATACAGCAACATCTATTTTCGGAAATGCGACTTCATAAAAAAATTTTAATATGTTTGTTAAAGTAAACATTTACTTTCTTACCAAATAATACCACATTATGACTCTTGTGTGACTGGTCACATTTCTATAATACTTGACGTTATATGAATACAAGTGCCCCCTCTGTCAATAATGAGTTTGTTCTACACAATCTGATGTCCTCACTGAGTGGAGAAGTATCTTCCGCTTCTGCTTTATGACACGCTCGCGGATATGGAAGTTTTTCTTTATGTATACCAAATACAGATCAGCATGAGTAGCATATGGCGAAGATAGGATACGACCGTTTTAATAGAGCTAACGTTCCAATTTTATGTGCGTCCATTTCCGTGAACAAACTGTATGATTTGCAAACTAAATGAAGACGATAACTGTCGCCAGAGAGCGCAGAAAAGTCACGCTCGTGCCACGTGCGCACGGTGCTTGTCTCGTAACTTTTGATAACCCTTTCGGCATGCATGTCAACGGTAGCTGTATCTCATCTGCCTATGGCTTTCGCGGCCCGCCGAGTCACGTGACACGACAGCAGCGCTCTTAGCGCCTGAAGTGAAAACTATAGCGTCCGAGACGTTAAATGTTTACAGAGTAACACACGAATACAAATAACAGCGATTTTCTCACACGTCACGCCAACAAATTGTGCCTCAAAACACGCGTTTCATGTATGGCCATCCATTCTTCAGATGTTTACATCTGTTTGTGCTTCATGAACTCTGTTTCTTTCCTTAACGTGATTTACAACAGCTGTCTCAAAAACTTACGTTGACAAATTCTAAAGTGCCGTTAATAAAGCAACAATGCTCACGACACGTAAATAAATGTAAACGTTTGTAGATGTGATGCCACACATCTAAGAATGTCACCTATAAAAGAAACTAGTTGCAGGAAATTCATGATAAACTACCTTCAGTTTCAAAGTTGCAATGTTCTGATACGTCCACAACGGACGAAAATTATTTACAAATGTTAATACGAGAAAGAACAAAATAATGCAATGAGATAGGCAGTCCCAGTCGACTGCGCTTGGTTTAGCCTTAGGCACGCCATTCCAGGGTGTTAATATCCTGAAACACAATTAGGAATCTGTCACATAACAGATTATTGCGGAACGACTGGATAAAATATTGTTTTTGAGCGACTGCGCGGAAGGACAACGAGAAGTTTAGGTGAGATTTAATTCACTGGCTTTTGTGTACTATTCAACTGTTTTTCTAATAATACGTTCTGTAAATTGATATTCCAAGTTCGAAATTTTAAAGAGTTATCTCTAATGAAAATAAAAAGACATTTCTTGATTTAACGCTTATATTGTTTTATCTAAATTTGTGAAATCGACAATTACTCTTATTAAAAGATTTTAAAAACAAAGATGGAAAGTGTAGAGCCGTAGAGAGTATCTGGTCTACACATTCTATAAAGCATTTTATGATATAATACCTAAAGGTAGTGATTCTTTCACGAGTACGATACCATTGTACAGTGCGTACACGCCGCTCAGGCCACGTGATCAAGCCTTAATCCTACCACTGTCCTAGATACAACGAACAGCTGGCGACGACAGTTGCGGCTTGTAACAAAACTGTGACATGTTCTTGTTATGTGCCTTGCGTCCCCGCAGGACGCGTTTCTTTTACGGGGCAGAATGAGTGAAGCTATTACGATCCCTCAAAGGAAAGTCAATAATGCACTTAACGGGTAGCGCGTGAAACAGGAAGGCAACACGTTGCGTAACTGCGGTGAACCGGCGATATCGCCTCGGCTCTTAGTCACTTTGTTATCCCCATCGAGCTTGTAGAGTTACTACTTTTCATGGCTGCCAACAACAATGATTGGTCAAGCGAATGATAGTGTATACACACCAGCTCTACAATGCGCCCACAGCTTCCTACGAATCACAGACGCTAACACAACTTTGCTGGAGTCCATGTTGACCACTACACTGCATACGGGGACAGTACAACCCACACAGTTGGCAGCGCTGTCGACAGCTTTCAATTGCAAAGCGCTAAAGTCTGCCTTCAGTACTGCATGCAAAACCATGCCCGTGTTTCGGCAACACTGAAGCGTTGCCAGAGAGACATAAACTCGCGTTACGTGATTGGGCGTGCAGACACAATAGAAGCAGCCGCGCCGAACCCACTTTGACTGTTGTGGATCTCTCGCAATAAGGTCGATAGAAAAAAAAGCATGTGGTGTGAGACAATGTGAGCGGTGCGCATGCAAGCGTGGTGCGTGTACGTGAGTGTCATGAGCGCGCGCACTTACTGGCGGCCGCGGTGCAGGGTGCAGGGTGCTGTGCAGGGTGCTGTGCGCACTCACCCTCTTGTCCCAGGCCGTGCCCTCCGCTGTCCTCTACAAAAACAAAACACAACGTGTCATGCGCGTGCAACAGTGCAAGCGTGCAGTTCTACACAGCTCTAACTATATAAAACTAGCGCAGCAGTCAACAAGACAAAGGTGCAAACAAACAGAAAGACGATATGTTTCTAGTAGAGCTTTTGCCGCCGAAACCAAATAACTGAGTCATCGCTGGCGTAGGGTACAGGTAATATGGGAAACACAAAATTCAATTTTTTTGGCGGATATGCTGCGAAGAAAATGGCATAACAGCAACATACTGAAGATCTGAAATCGCTCAGTTCAGCAAAATCTGTTGTGTTACCGTTAGTGATTCAGGTAATGTAGACACCTTCTTTTGAATCATTTACGTCACACTATTTTGTTGAGGCTATTCTGCTGTTAGAAAATATGCCTTGCTGATACAAAAGCACAAATCAGGGCAATATACTATGAACGCCCATAATTTCATTGTAACAGATTCGCAAGTCATTTACCCTATTTAAAATACCGTCATTTCCGACTGCTCCCGATTACACATAAAAAATGGATTCATAGGCAGAACGCTATTATAAACTATAAAAGTAACTTAAAATTTCGACTTTTCCACAGAGTTAATTTTGAACATAAAATATCCGTCTATTTATGGACATGTAATATGACTAAGAAAAACTTAGGATTAATTGACTTTACTAGAGACAAATGTAAATTATCTGTCTGAACGCAGCCAAACATTTAAAAATGTTATATTTATGCAACTTATTAACATTACCAATGAAACATGTAACAAACCAGATAGTTGTTGGACTTTAGTGTATGCAATACTCTTTATTAGTGCCAATTGTTTAAAAAAAAATTATGTTGAGCGTTATTGATTGCAAGAGGTGAAACATAATTATTTCTGTGGAGGCCACCTTTTTCCAGAAATGCACGTATCCTGTCATTTCCGTGGTCTAGCGGTTCTAGGCGCTCAGTTCGGAACAGCGCGACTGCTACGGTCGCAGGTTCGAATCCTGCCTCGGGCATGGATGTGTGTGATGTCCTTAGGTTAGTTAGGTTTAACTAGTTCTAAGTTCTAGGGGACATGACCACAGATGTGAAGTCCCATAGTGCTCAGAGCCATTTCAACCATTTGAACCTGTCATTTCTGCGTATGTCCGTTCTACCCAAGGTTCTCGTGATGAGTTTGCATGTAAATAAAATGCTTTGGCATCGCCAAGAGCACCGCCCAGGTTTAATTGAAATGCTGGGCCAGCCATAAAGCTAACGCATAAAAAACTATGAAACTGGTTTTATTGCCATGACCGGATTAGGCTGAATTAGGCCATATCCAGATCTAAAATATGCAGAGGATGACACATTTTGCCGACGTCTACCATCTGGTGCCGTTGATACCCATCACTGTCTCCATTTTTTTCACATCTGAAGACGATCTAACTCGACGAAAACTGTCACATTAATAATTAACATGACCGAGACTGTGCATTGTTCACGAAAGTACAAGACAAAATCTCTGTTCTCTTCTGGTAACACAATGTCTCCGTTCTATAACTATTAAATTATACAATACTAAAGCTTTTCTGATATTGACTTATTTATGCAAAACTAGGATTGTCGCAAAAAATGTTTACATACATGCAAACGTGTAACGTAAGATTTCTGACAGACTTTAAAGCTGTAACAGAGGATTTGACTGGTATGTAAATAAAATATCAGATTATATCAAATTAGGCCTACCCTACTTGTAGAAATAATTAGGTCGTAGAATAAGAATAGAGTAACCGTTGAAATTGTTGAATTATAGACGCCGAAGACAACGGCAAATTCGGTCTGCTCTGTATGGGTAATAAATCTTGAGAGTGGCATCCTTTTACTATAATTACTATTGACATAATGTGCAATCAGTTATTTAACAGTATGAAACTTAATGTCGCACTGTACTTGGAATAAACTAGTGCAGTCACTGGAATATACAGTGGATATATAGCCAAACAATCGCCATTCTCTGACATGTAATCAGTTTCACAAATTACTAGAAAAGCATTCGTGCGCAATTTTTAAGCGTCAGTTGAACTTAAACTTGTGCTCTTATCAAATAAGGCGATACCGAAAATCAAATTAAAGGCGTAATGGATAGAGTGTAAATTGTAAAACTATGGCTGTGATTTGCAACACTAGCTTCCTAACGATGACGATTATCTTTAATAAATGCGTCGTGATCTATCGAAGCAGACAGAGTTTCGGTGATAGTAACTAAAGCTGCAAATTTCAATTTCTTATGCTGGAGATAGCCATCAGTTTTGATTCCATATTTATGAACCTAAACTCTCCACCGAAATCAAGTATCTTTATCGAAATCTATTTAGGCTATTTAGAATTACAATCGTCGCTATGTCTTTCGAAACGTGTCATAAAAAGTCTGTGCATTTTGAATTGCAGCCTAACATCGCCAACGAACATCTCCTTGAACTCACACTAACGTTTAAATTACGTATGAAAAGTCATAAACAAGCTTACTCGCACATTAGCTCTGAGAACAGAGTACACATACCGTGGATTGCTATTATACAACTCATTCGGTTAAACAGCTCTCGTAAAACACGAATTTATTGATTTGATTGGAAAGATATACGTAATATCACTTACAGATTGCAGTTCTTGTTAGTGGAGCACGTAAAATCATCTGCAGACTTGAAGCGATCATACTTCCTACAGCACTTATTGCTAATTCAACACAAAATGGCAGCAATTTGCAGAGCAGTGATATTATTTAATTCGACCGAGTAAGCTCTTTGGTTGCACAGCTGTTTTAACGCTGGTGTAATACTCGGTCATCTTTTATACTTTGATGCATATTGTCAAATAATAATGAACGGGACACTAATGAACACTGGCAAAAATAGGTCTACAACTCACACGCCACCTCGTAGGATTTGAAACCGTAACTTGATTCGAATCGTCAAATCATAAAGCGCATTCGACAGCAATACTTATTGTTGCAAGATGCTGTCAGCGATATCAGATATATTGACAGTTTTTCACAGATTGTACACGAGTGCAAAACCTAAATCTTAACGGTTCGTAGTTTCTGTGTGTTTTTCTACGAGCAAGGAGCTGCATATATGAAAGTTTGTGATGTAACACACAAAGAGTAATTGAGTTGTGATGCCGTTGATGAGACAACATTTAATGATATTTAATTATAGAACCCACCCAATACGAAAGTACTCGATGCTGTAAGAACTTTATGCTATTTATGGAGATGATTTCTACGAAACCTTAAACTGAACATTAGGGTGCTTACCAAATTTATGTGTTCCGATTCCTCGTCTCGTCATATTACAATTTTCTGGAATTCAATGGTACTATAATTACCTCTGAAAAATATATCGGATATTTTGACTACTGTTTTGGTTACCACGTTCCGGCGTTTTTGGTAAAATACTGAAAGGATTCGTGCCAAATATTTACTACGGATCAACATTAAAAAAAAAAAAAACCAACTGAATGGACGTAAACTTTCAATGTCTTCCCTAAAAAAATTAATGATTGCATTTTTCACTGTTTTCAAACGTTCCGCTGTGATTTGTATTAATGTGGTTGACACTTGCTCAGGAGATATACGAAATTACGAGGGTAAAATCGTCCCATGAACACTAATAATCACTTGCCACCATCTGCAGCCTTATCAGTCCCAACTTTTACCCATTTCGATACGCTTTTTTCTGCACCATCAAAAGTAATGCTTCGACTTTGCTCACATCGATCTTATTATTTGTAAGTCATGTGCACATAGTTGTGGCGTTGCATCCCAGATGCTACGCCGCGCTTACAGACTGCACCGTCGGTTTGACATATGAACACAAGATGTAGCTGGTTGTGGTGGTGCAGAGAGATTAGTTGTAGTTGTTTTATCATGTGGTGCGGGACCCATTTAACCGCCAGTACGCCATATAAACACAAGATGTAGCTGGCTGCGCTTGCTGCGGAGAGATTAGTTGTATTTGTTTTATTATGTGGTGCGGGACGCATTTAAAGCCGAGGGGATTGTTGGCCAGGCATTGTGCTTTGACGACTGAGGCACTGCGACCTGATCAAGTGAACGTGAAAAACAAATGAGTGGCGAATCGGGCACTGTTTTGAAAGCGCAAAGTGTACTGCGTGGACCAGAAGTTACCGTACACGCTATTCGATAAGTAGTGGCAATAGCAAAGCTTAAAAAACCCCATCAAACATGATTAAAAAAAACAGCGGATTCGTGGAATGAATACATTGAAGGATTTTATGTGATGGAGGAGACATAATATATGATTCAGATTACATAAGGTCAATGAAAATGAATGCGTAGGACCGCGGGCTACCAGATCAGAATCCAAAAATACTTTAAACAACGAGAACAATAACGATGTGACTGGGACAGACTAATTATTAGAGAATGCTGGCGAAAGAATAACAGTACAGATTTATCTGTGTTTGCTGTAAGGCTGGAACACAACCAATGGAAGTAATAAAAAAGTAAAACAATTATCACACCTAAGAAAGGAATTGCAAACTACTGTTCAGATTATCGAACCTTGGCATTACTAGGCCGCGCCCAAAAAAATCAAAGCCTAAAATCTAAAATTAACCAACATTTAGTAGAAGAGCAGTTTGAATTTAGGAAAGGAAATTAACCAGGGAACCTGTAACGGCAATACGAAAGTTCTTGGAAAGAATAACTGAAATGAGCAGGAAAGTGTATGCCGCCTTCATTAACAGAAGGTTTTTGACAGAGTGGACTTTAAGATACTATACGAAAAACAAAATGAATTTTGAAAAAACTGGGAGATAAAAGATTGATTCTCAGTCTACAGTGGCAGTAGCACTGAGATTTAAATATGTTTTTTTTTTCGTATGGCTGCCATAGCCACATACTTATCGCCGGCCTGTGTGGCCGTGCGGTTCTAGGCGCTTCAGTCTGGAACCGCGTGACCGCCGCGGTCGCAGGTTCGAATCCTGCCTCGGGCATGGATGTGTGTGATGTCCTTTGGTTAGTTAGGTTTAAATAGTTCTAGGGGACTGATGACCTCAGAAGTTAAGTCCCATAGTGCTCAGAGCCATTTGAACCAATCTACTGATCCGTATGGCAGACGATGAGCCATCGGCACGTCGAACTGTCACACCTAGCAACTATCAACTGCCTACTGATCCATATCGCAGACGATGAACCGTCGACAAGTCTAGTCCCGACTGTAGCAGCAGCCGATGTAGGTAAACAAACACAGGAAATGGGATGTTCGGACTAAGGCAGGTATTACAATATGGTATTTCTTTGACAAAGAAATATGACCTAATATTCGTGAGATTTCTTTGACAAAAACGTTTTAGGTGGCACTAAATACCCCGCATTACATTGTCATCATATTTTTCGTCAAAGTTCAAGATGGCGAACAACAACAAGTTATTATGCGCTGCAGTTGTTCGTACCACAGTTGCGTTGTGTGTGCATTTGGAAGAGAAGCGGCGGTAAAAAGGAAGCGTACTTGAGTGAAGCTATGGGTTTTAAACTTAGATGATGAAACAGTTCATTAGAATCTGTTACGAGAGCTACGAGTGGACGAGTGCAAGTTTTATACAAACTACGTACGAATGGATGAGAACGCAGTTCACTGTTTTCCCAGTAAGCTGGCTTCTCATGTTACGAACTCACTTGAGAAATGCTACATTTGCAGAAGACACGCTCGCCATAACACTGCGATTTCTTTACACGGGAGAGAGCTACTTTAGTTTGCAATACAGCACTCGCATAGCACAGTGCACATTAACCAAAATAATTCCAGAAACGTGTGGAGCGATTTATAAAGATCTGAAGGGGGAATGTCTGAAGATAAATAAATGTTTAGTACATAATATGGCCAGTAACAGCTATTTTTATTTTTCAATAATTTAATTAAGAGTTAGTGTTCTAACTACTACAAAATTAGTAAAAAGTACGAAACAGATGAAGCACTTTCTTAACTTGTTAAAGAAAAAGACAAAATTTAATTAAAAGAGTTAGTGTTGCAACAACTACAAAATCAATAAAAAGTACGAAACATGAAGCACGTTTTTTTAATTTGTGGTATCCAGAGTTAAAAATAGACAAAACAGAATGGAAAGCTAAGGAAAAATATTTTATTTTAGTGTGTGTCCTCTGTTCCGGTTTGCTGAAACGCTGCTTGGATGTTTCGGGATGTAGAGGTGAATGGCTGTAGCTGTTATTGTGAATCTGAAGTTGTCTGCAGCACTTCCCACCTCCCGATCACCACATCACCACACGATTAGTCGCATGCATTATGCCCATTTCTGACCTCCCACCCCAGTCGAAGCAAGGTTATTAAAAAGACCCGAAGGACCACACCAACAAAAGTTTGAAGCCGTGTTTACAAACACACAACAGAGACGTCAAATAGCTGTAGCGATGCCAGCGCTCCAAGCGGCTAGATTTCACTCGGCAGTGAACGGAAGACGAAAGACTTCTGCGATCAAAACATAGGCGTGGAAAGATTTGACAGTGTCCTATTACACTGTCAAATTTCTTTGACATAAATATTTTACATGTCGACTTTGAAAAAGATATACGATAGTGTTATAGAGGCTTAAGCGTGGGGTCGGAACATAAGAGGTCGAATTAGCGGGGTTCTGCCGTATATGACGTTATCGCTGCAGTCACAGGAAGCTCTGCCCCTGCAGTGGAGAAATGTATAGGACGCTGCAACGATCCGTTTTTGCGGCCAGTACGGCACAGGCGTCTAAAGCTAGCGAAATGAGGGATGCTCAACTACCTGACCTACCGATAGATGGCTCTAGCGTCAAGCTGCCATGTTCCTCAAGAGTCCATGTGTCTCGGGTCACGCTCAACTACAGGATCAAACGGTCACGTTACCATGATCCTTTGCGACGCCTGTAATACGGAGCGACAAAGAAATGCCAACTCCTGCTTACTGTATAGTGTGATCTATGAATGATGGCTGTTCGCGCAGATCGAGATATGGACGGGGATTGTACTGTTGCCGGTTTCAAGCGACGATTACCGTAAGCGCATACACGTGCTCTGCGCTAGAAAAAAGCGTGCTTGCAGCAAATTATGATTCTCACTTGCCCGTGCGGAATTTGTTGCTTATCTCTACCATGGACCGTGACAACTCGCAAGAAATGGAATAAAAGTTTACTGAATAACTCGCTACGGTCGCGTTTAATGCTCACTATGGCAACGAATCTCACAGCAGAGATCTGAGAACATTACTGAACGCATATGGTTGTCGGAGAATGCGTGACGTAGATGCGCAGAACAGGCTTGACCCAACTGTTGTGAAAAAATCTTGCAAGGAAAGGTTCCCTTCCTAGTTCCGCCACACAGTTTCGACCTAAATTCTGCCTGGAATCTTGGAAAGAATATCTGTAGTTGTAATGCATAGAGCTTCTCGCTCATTAACCCGAAAAAATAAAGGCTATGCTTCTGCTGTTAACAAATGTGTCACCTATCCTGAAGCAAGCCCTTCGACGTAAACTGTTATGTTAGCGATTTGCGCGTCAGTTTTGCTGCTTTTATATTCAAGTATCTTTTCTGTTGGTTTCCCAAGGCAGAAGGAACCGTACTGACCGGGTGTTGACCCCAGGACCTTGACATTACTAGTCAAAAACTGCAGTCGTTACGCTATTATGTTGTAATGAGTGTTTGGGCATTGTAATATAAATACAGTATTACAATATGGATCAAGGCCGTTATATGCACAAGAATGGCGTGTGATAACTATTGGAGAAGAAATACTTTGACGGGCAAGGGAACTAAAAATATAACAAAATCACTCGCAATAGATTCAAGCAAAGGATCGGCATTATCATTCGCGACGAATCAACATTGAACAGCTATGAAAAATAACTACATCACCAGAGAAGATTGGTTAACTGTGGTTTTGACGGATACTGCCAGTGAAGAGTCATTAGGAGCTAAATGAAGGTATACTGTAACGTACTGTTTCTGTTGTCTTAAATGGGCACCTATTTCTGTGGCGCATACAGACACAGGCGTCTAAAGCTAGCGGTAGCTTGACGCTAGAGCCATCTGTCGGTAGGTCAGGTAGTTGAGCATCCCTCATTTCGCTAGCTGTAGACGCCTGTGCCGTACGGCACGTGACTGTCTCGCCCCTCCCGCCTGGACCGCGCGCCTGCACGGCTGCGCTGGCGGCGGCCGGCCAGCCAGCCAGTCAGCCGCTGAATGCGTAGCGGTTGTTCCGGGGTGCTGGGTGCGCGCCGACGCACTCTCCCCCACAAAAACGCCGGCGCGCCCGAGCACGCACATCTCTCTCCACACGCCTGTTTTTGCAATCTCATCGCGGCGTCGGCATTCCGCCCGCTCCTTTGTCATATTGTGTGATCGCAGCCGTACGGCTGTCCGTTTCCGTTAGTTCTGCCTGTTACCGCCACTTATTAGACCAAAACGTACTGCCGTTCTGAAAACAAGTCGACGCTCCCATTTCACAACGCTTTTTAGGGGAAACCTGCAGTAGCTGAATGGCAGACCAACTGTGTTACTATCGCAGGCGACCGAGGTTCGAAGCCAGTTCACGTTCCACACAGAATTAGTCAAGTAACAGTAGCAATGCTTCGTCCAGCGAAGGTGACGATAATTTCAAGAACCCCTCGACACCTTGGTAAACATATGAATTACCCTACATGACTGGACAAGGGGTTAAAAAATAATAAAGTGGGTACGTGCAAGCTATGGTGTGCGACTGAATCCCTTGTCGTGACAGGAAAATATTTTAGTTAAATGTCACATGAAAAAGTAAAATGAAGTGAGTGTGTCGCATTGTGGGACGGTATGTCCCATTCGGGTTCGGCCGCCTAGCGGACGTCTTGCTGCAGTGGGCGCCACACGGGGCGACTTGCGGCCTGTGATGAGGATGGCAACACAGCACGTGGTCGAAAATCTCCAACCAGGGCGGGAACTGAACCCCGGCGCAGTGCTTGGGAGGCAAGCGCGTTAGCACCCAGCTAAGCAAGCAGGCGGACAATGTCAGATTGTAAGTGGAACAGCTTGGTATGGGACTTGTTGCCAGGCTTGAATGTGTGTGTGTGTGTGGACGCACCCAGGCGGCCAGGACGTTTGCTACAGTTAACGGCCAAGGAGCCAGCCCGTGGCAAAAGAGATGAGGGTAGAGGCCACGCTCGTGGCAGCAAGCGAGTCCTGGCTGTGAGACGCAAAATAAGGTGATCAAGAGTTGACGGAATGTTGCAGAAAGATAGTGAAACAGGTACTATGCAACCAGATCCGAGTAGAAGAAGGCTCTCGATAAGGTTCAAATGGCTCTGAGCACTATGAGACTTAACTTCTGAGGTCATCCGTCCCCTAGAACTTAGAACTACTTAAACCTAACTCACCTAAAGAGATCACACACATCCATGCCCGAGGCAGGATTCGAACCTGCGACCGTAGCGGTCGCGCGGTTCTAGACTGAGGCGCCTAGAACCACTCGGCCACTACGTCCGGCCGCGCGGGATTAGCCGAGCGGTCTAGGGCGCTGCAGTCATGGACTCTGCGGCTGATCGCGACGGAGGTTCGAGTCCTCCCTCGGTCATGGGTGTGTGTGTTTGTCCTTAGGATAATTTAGGTTAAGTAGTGTGTAAGGTTAGGGACTGATGACCTTAGCAGTTAAGTCCCATAAGATTTCACACACATTTGAATTTTTTTTCTCTCCGAAAGAAGAGATGATGAGTAACATTAAATGTAGCGTGGTTTGTTGAAAACCCAGAAATCCATATTGACTAAAAATTGAAGCGGCTCGGGGAGAGAGGTGCTCCACATTTCGGCCCCTGGTGTCAAACCAGCTGGCCGAGTGGCAAGAAATCAATTACCGAGCAGCGGCGCCTACTTTTTTCGCGGACGGTACACAGGTGGTTCCTTCAATTACGTCGGAGAACGAGCCGAAGTGAGAGGTCGCGACTGTTGTTGCCGCAGCCTCCTCGGGCCAACTCTGCAGCCTGCCGGACTTCTTGCGGTCACCGGGGAGTCGGCGCCGCATTGTCGGGGCTAAATCATGAATTAAGGCGGTGTGCGCCCCGAGACGCCGGCGACAATGGCGGCGCAACGGGCGCAAGGACCGCCTCGGCTCCGGGCGCAGTCCTTTTTTCCAGAGGGAAACTTAATTACGTTCCGCGGGCGAGTGGCGACGCCCGGCGGCGGTTCCCACGGGCGCGCCGCCTCCGCCTGCCCCCGGGCGTCGGGAGCCCTTTATGAGGCGCGCGCCGGCGGAGGGCCGCCGGCGAGGGCCAACGGCCGTCCTCAAAGGGGGACAGAAATAGAAGCGAGCGCCGCGCGGCTACACAAAAAGAGTCTGCGGGGGCGGGGGCGGAGGCGGCCGTTTCAATCGCTGGCGGCCGCAGAACAAGAAGAAGAGCCGGCCGGCCGGGCTGCGAGCGCCAGCGCCAGCGCCGGCCTATAAAGCTGGCCGGAAGGCAGTGCCTGGCGTCACGAGCGCTGGGCGGCTGCGCCGCGGCCGGCGTGTAGCCCGGCCTGCAGGCGCATCCAGATGCCGCAGATAGCGGCCGCCAGACCCGCCGGCCGCCACATGAAATACGCCGCCGCTCAAAGTCGCTGCCTGCACTCGCTCGCCGGCCGGCCTGCTCCCATTCTCAGGCGATGCCTTTTGTCCGTCAATTTTTCCACTCTCTATGTTCCATAAATTCTAGAGGCTAGCAGGGATGTATATTGTACGTGACTCTCGTCTTAACAAGGAGACGTCCCCAAGGAGGGATCGACTTTTTGAAATCATCCTTACAGCGGTGGAGGTTAAGGGCAGTTAGAACGGATTTCTTTTTTCACATTTTCCGATTGTTATCTCATCAAATTTGCGGTTTTCCGAATAAAATGTTATATAGAGGTTGGTCCACTGATAGTGACCGGGCAAAATATCTCAAGAAATCAGCATCAAACGAAAAAAGGGGGAAACCAGATGGCGCTATGGTTGCCCTGCTACATGGCTCTGCCATAGGTGGCTCTGAGCACTATGGCACTTAACATCTCAGGTCATCAGTCCCCTAGAATTTAGAATTACTTAAACCTAACTAACCTAAGGACATCACACACATCCATGCCCGAGTCAGGATTCGAACCTGCGACCGCAACGGTCGCGCGGTTCCAGACTGAAGCGCCTAGAACCGAATGGCTACCAGCGGCCGGCGCGCTGTCATAGGTTAAACATATATCAACTGCGTTTCTTTAAATAGTAACCCCCTTTTTTATTACATATTCGTGTAGTATGTAAAGAAATATGAATGTTGGACCACTTCTTTCGCTTTCTGATAAATGGCACTGTAATAGTTACAAACGTATATGTACGTGGTATCACGTAACATTCCACCAGTGCGGACGGTATTTGCTTCGTGATACATTACACGTGTTAAAATGGACCGTTTACCAATTGCCGAAAAGGTAGATATCATCTTGATGTATGACTATTGTGATCAAAATGCCCAGCGCCCATGTGCTATGTAAGCTGCTCGGTATCCTGGACGACATCATCCAAATGTCCTGGCCGTTCGCCGGATAAAAATGTTCAAGTGTGTGTGAAATCTTATGGGACTTAACTGCTAAGCTCATCAGCCCTAAAGCTTACACACTACTTAACCTAAATTATCCTAAGGACAAACACACACACACATGCCCGACGGAGGACTCGAACCTCCACCCGGATAGTTACGTGATTTAAGGAAGCAGGAAGTGTTCAGGCACATGTCAAACGTCAACCACGACCTGCAACAAATCATGATGCCCAAGTAGGTGATAGCTGCTATCGAGGCTAATCCGCACATCAGTAGCAGACAAATTGAGCGAGAATAGGGGAATCTCAAACACGTCGGTGTTGAGAATGCTACATCAACATCGATTCCACCCGTACAATATGTCTATGCAGCAGGAATTGCATGGCGACGACTTTGAACGTCGTCTACAGTTCTGCCACTTGGCAGAAGAGAAATTACCCCACGATGACGGATTTTCTGCACGTGTTCTATTTAGTGACGAAGCGTCATTCACAACAACGGTAACGTAAACCGGCATAATATGCACTACCGGCCAACAGAAAATCCACGACGGCTGCGACAAGTGGAACATCAGCGACCTTGGGGGGTTAATGTATGGTGTGGCATTATGGGAGGAAGGATAATTGGCCCTCATTTTACCGATGGCAGTATATGCTGATTTCCTACGTAATGTTCTACCGATGTTACTACAAAATGTTTCACTGCATGATAGAATAGCGATGTACTTCCAACATGATAGATGTCCGGCACATATCTCGCGTCCGGTTGAAGCGGTATTGAATAGCATATTTCATGACTGGTGGACTGGTCGTCGAAGCACGATACAATAGCACGCACGTTCATCGGATCTGACGTCCCCGGATTTCTTTGTGTGGGGAAAGTTGAAGGATATTTGCTATAGTGATCCACCGACAATGTCTGAGAACATGCGTCAGCGCATTGTCAATGCACGTGCGAGCATTACGGAAGGCGAACTACTCGCTGTTGAGAGGAATGTCGTTACACGTATTGCCAAATGCATTGAGGTTGACGGACATCATTTTGACCATTTATTGCATTAATGTGATATTTACAGGTAATCACACTGTTACAGCATGCGTTCTCAGAAATAATAAGTTCACAAAGGTACATGTATCACATTGGTACAACCGAAATAAAATCTTCGAACGTACCTACGTTCTGTATTTTAATTTACAAAACCTACCTGGTACCAACTGTTCGTCTAAAATCGCGAGCCATATGTTTGTGACAATTACAGCGCCATCTATCACAAAGCGAAAAAAGTAGTTCAACTAAAACATTCATACTTCTTTACGAACTACACGAATATGTAATAAAATTGGGGGTTCCTATTTAAAAAAAAAAAACGCAGTTGGTACCCGTTTGACCTATGGCAGTGCCACCTAGCGGGCCAACCATGGCGCCATCTGGTTTCCCCCTTCAAGCTAGACAAGTTTCGTTCTTTGTAGTTTTTTTAGTTTGATGCATATTTCGTGAGATATTTCGCCCCTTCACGATCGGTGGACCAACCTGTATATAAACTCACATGGGAAGTATTTCATTTTATTTTTTAAATATAATCTGCACCAGTTGAAAATGTTAAAATTTTTACGTGTAGTAGTTCAAGATCTAACAGAATCGGTAATTTTTTATGTAGGAGGCTGTGGATTGCTGTAGTATAACGATCATGCCCCGTATGGGCACCAGATTAAGGAAGTTGAAACGAAGTTTGAGAGACAAGAAACTTTCTGATAGTAAAACCATAAGACGCAGGCTCACACACAAAACGATTGATGAACTACAGCGGTGTTATGAGATGGCCATTAGAAATAATACTGAGGATTTGTTGAAAATGAAGCAGGCAGTATGGGCTACTTTCTTCCACAGACTGTCAACTGATGAAAAACCAGTAAAACACCTTTACCCTCCTGGAGCTGATCCATGTTGCAATTACCGCAATGCCCAGTACTGAAACACTTCATACAGCCTTAAACATTCTACCCCAGCAGCAGTCATGGATATCATAAAACGTATTTACAGAGACCTAGCAAATTCTGAATTACTGAAGAAGTGTTTGCACGGTCAGACTCAAAATCCCAATGAGTCGTTCAGTAATCTTATATGGACTTATTTACCAAAACTTGTTTTTGTTGGAATGAAGACACTGAAGTGTGGGGTCAGTGATGCTGTTATTGCTTTTAATGATGGCAACATTGGTAGGGTGAAAGTGCTACAGCACATGGGAATTAAAGCTGGAGCAAACTGCATCAGAGAACTTGAACGAATGGACAAGATTCGCACTGATGAAGCAGAGAATGCAGCACAGTTGGCCACTAAAGAGTCCAGAAAGAAGAAAGGAAGAAAAAACTTAGATTAAGATCAAGAGGATGATACACAGTACGGTGCAGTGAGTAAAAATAAAAAAAATAAGCATATATTAAGTGAGTGAACACTTAATAACATACATAACTTGTCTACTGAAATAAAGAAGAACATAATGTTATGTATAATTAGAGTTATTTAGGATAACGTACAAAAAAATGACAAAATTTTAACCGTGCAATTAAAGAATTGTATTTCGGAAAGTAGTGGCTGAAATGCAGCTATTGTAGTTTAGTAGTCTCAAAACGCGCTGTTTAATCTCCTGTAAAAGTTTCATGTCATTGGCTGCAGTGGTTCCTGAAATACAGGGACAGCCAAGTCACCATATTGTATATCGTCGGGATAGGACGTTCCAACTCCCCTTAAGATCCCAGGTATCAGACTGTGCAACCATTCGGTCTAGAGGCCTCTTTTGCAAGTACTTGAGGAAAACAACTTTTTGTGACGCGCAATAGCATTAAAAAAAGTAGTATCACATGGACCGGTTGCTTGGCGTTGTGACTAGGGTAACGAATTCAAATGGAGCAGGTCGCGGGTTTGAATCTCGTCTGGTACTTTAATTTTTTTTTAAATTTTCATCGAATGGCTTAGACCATTATGTTCCTTCAATTAATTGGTTTAAATGTAATGTTTTATTTGTGTTCCTTTCACACATCATTTTAATCACCATCTCAACGTCTTCATTTGCTCTCATTTTTCTTTGTATCACTCTTTATCTGCTTGAAAGCTTTGCTCGTGTGCTTTCAATTAATTTTACGTATTAATTTCTATTTCATTTCATTCGTTTTATTGTTCTATTTCTTCGTCCACTTTGGTGAATCCATTGTTTCTATTCCTGGTTTTGCTTGAATTTCGTGGAACGTCACAAAAAGTGCGACAACGCTCGTCCTCATACGAGTCGGGAACCCACGCTTGCCACAGCTCCAGGAACTGCCACATCCACCGTATTCTGCCTACTCGGCCCCTTCTCATTACCATTTTCCGGAACCGCGCGACTGCTACGGTCGCAGGTTCGAATCCTGCCTCGGGCATGGATGGGAGTGATGTCCTTAGGTTAGTTAGGTTTAAGTAGTTCTAAGTTCTAGGGGACTGATGACCTCAGATGTTAAGTTCCATAGTGCTCAGAGCCATTTGTACCATTTGATTACGATCTATTCGGGACTAAGAAGAAACCTCTGTGCTGACATCATTTCGCAGTCTTCCAGGAACTGCGAGAGGCTTTCCTACGGTGCTTGCGAAAGACTCCATAAGAGTAATTTGAGGAGGACCTGCAGAAATGTTAGTCACTGATTTTTATTTTGCTATCATCGCTGTTTATTGCCAACAGAGATTTTTCTCGTTTATAAAGTAAGGCCGTCATCTGATGTCACACTTAAAAACACTTGCCTCTGCGATCGAAACTGACAAGCGAGGCGAGTGCCGCGTTGCTTCTTTTGCAGGGCGGCGTGACGCCGCGAAGGGTGTAGCGGGTGCCCTCTGCGGCCTCAGCGAAAGGCGGACCTGTCCCTAGGCGCCCCCTTCACTCCACTGGACTTTTTTACGCCGCCAGCTGCGTCGCCAATTTCTTTCGGCCGGTCCGTCCGCGAGGCGCGACTTCCCAGAAGCGCCCTGCTAAGAACACAGCGACTTTCCCGTCATGTCCCGCTTGGCAGTCGTCTGCCGCCAGCAGACCCGCTGACTTCTCTGCTGGCTTTTGTCGTCCAGACAACAAAAGCCTGATGCAATTTGTTCCGCTCTCCTCCATTCCCCCATTTCGCCGATTAAAAATAAAATTAAAAAAACAAACAATCGTCCTCTGCGTTGACTTTCCACCCCTAACATTATAGTGTCAGAAAACGATTGTGCAGACAAGTAACAGACTTCTGAAGAAAAGCCCCAGTAAAATAAATTTACTGCCACACTGGCTTGAATTGTCTTTGTAAACGGCGTCACCTGCTCCATAGACGCGAATACAGTACGCGCCAGATTTAGCGAAGTTACTCCGTTATTGTGCTTTGAAGAGGCAGCAGCAACTGTGGCTGTCGCCGCACATGTAACACACCCGCTGTACCTCTGCGCTGTTAGAGATGCGCAGCGAGTAGTTCCACACTCGGTACTTTCAATCAAGATGTTAAGGTGTCGCCAGTACGACCCTCTGTCACCGTGTCACTGGGATGTGGTAGGTTTAGTAGAAGCGCATGTTACTGCTGTTATGTCCAGCAAAATCTGGAAGTGATTCTCCCGCAGGTTTGTGAACTGCCGTTCCGGGTACGGCTGATGAAGAGTGAGAGTCAGGTCTCAGAGCTAATGTGACTATCATAACGTTGTTTACACCTAGTCAGGGCATTGCTGCCTAGCGTGACGCATAAACACTATTCGTTTTCCTTATTCGTATGAGTTGGCGAGGAGCCCAATAAAGTGTCCGTAACGTAAAAAAAATACCCTTTGTCCTCTGAGTATTTCGAATATTACATTCGACGTCGTCTTAGAATTCAGTTAGATACCACGGCCATGCATCGCACTGTAATTCCGGCAGGTACGCGGACTGAGGAAAAATGTGCAAGCAATGTTTATATTCAGTTTCAGATGAAGAACTGACAGGAAGCGTAGTGAATTCTGTTTGTGTGACTTTAACAGAATCCAGGACGATGAAAAGGGCAAGTCCGCACTGATGAACACGTACGCCGCTTCGCATATACGCCGACACTGTGCGCAGCACAGCCAATAACTGGGCAGCGAACGACGAAGGTGCCTCTCTATTGGAGCTCTGCGCGGAAGGTATGTTGTGCATGCGACAAAAATACACAGCGTTAACCCGGACGCAGATGCTGTGGATTATTTATAAAACTGCATCTCAATTCGGAAGGGCGAAGTTTCATCAGTGAGAATTCCCTCCGCAGTTTATTTTTCTTCTGGCACCCTCTAAAATCACCAGTGATTTTCGATATACAGGAGAAAAATAAACTGTAGGTCAAAATCCGTGGCCGGAACCGTCATCCACCAAGGCAACAGTGTACCGCATTCATAGGAGACGAGGCCTGTCTACGCATCAACTAGCTCCGTCTTCTCCATTGGCGATCGTGGCGATCAGTCACGATCAGTGAGTAACAAGCAACAATGCGAGACGTTCCGCTTACGATCCGTTATCCTAAAATCTCACTTTTAATGGTTTAGATGATGCTGGAACACACTCATACAGAGTTTTCTGAAAGAATACATCGCCATTTGGCTGTATATTTCTGTATTTTTCTTGTGTACTTTAACCTAGATTTCGGCTTTACTGTTCTTACGCCGTTAACATCATTTTGCTGTGTACTGTGCAGACCGACAAATACATTATCTCTGCTGTGTATTTGTGATAGCGCACATTACACAACAAAATTACGTCAAGGTGTAAGAACATTGTACTTCACAATGGCGTTAAAGCAGAAATCTAGATTAAAGTACACAATAAAAATACAGAAATATGAACTCTCTGTAGAGGAAGAATGCATGAAGAGTACGGGTGCCTGCTCTAAGGGGAAAGTGCCACGAAACGGGTCGTTAGAAGTTTACTATACTGTTTGCTACTCAGGAACGTTTACTGTTCCGCCAGAATTTCACGAGCGACATCGTATGTCAGAGACTGTTGAAATTGGCGATATTTACGAGTAGACGGGGTAGTTTAAATGACTGAGTTGTACAATGAGGGACTGGTAATTACAGTTCAGCCACTCCCAGTTTTTGAGGTTACTCGTACTGCGAACTATCCGCTTGTCGCTCGTATCTGCCACTACCGTACGAACGAAAAATCATTGTCACTCTTAACATGTGGCGACATTACCGCACAAAGTTAAGTACGCGTCTAACAATAGAGGCTCTTCCTCACAGCAACCCACAAAAAAGTATACGACTTCCTCCGCTCCAGGGCCAGGCAGCGGTAAAGGACGACAGCCCCTTCTTATCAATTATTAATGAGTTGCTTTGTTACCCCCAGATGTGTGTTTTACTACGCCGCTAATTAGAGACACAGACGTGTACCGTGTGCGTCGTTTCTAGAAGGGGCTCTTTGTGTGTAACACATGCCGTGGAAGCTGATAAGAACGTCAGAGACAATGGTTTTGGGAATGTAGCCATTTGCAGGCGTAAGAAGTGCGTAAATAACAAGCTTGTAGCTGATGCACTAGGGATAATGATTATTGTCATAATAGGCAGTAAAATGCATTTTCCGTTAAGTAACGCTGTCCAAAAACGTGACTAAACGTCCTTGATGGACGGCAGAATCATTTTCAGCCCATAGCCGCTTAGCGGACCACGGTGGGCTGCGTCCGAATTTCAGTCGGGTTATTCGGATTTAAGTGTTCCACGCTTTCACTAATCCTTTATTTGGCAATGTTGTTCTTAAATAACATCGAAATTGCACACTGTTTTCTGTGAGATGTTTCAAATTACAGCTTTGGATGGGTAATGGCTCTAGCAAGCAAGTTCTCATATAGAGCGGTATTCTATTGCCTCCAGTGAAAAGATTCTGAATAATATCCTTCTGCAGTTGATACCATGCAAGGTTATGTGAGCACGAGTTACCGGCGTAGCAGTTTCTTTCGATTCTGTGACGCTGTATTTTCTTTTGCAACACAAATTAATTATAAACGAAAAGAAGAGGTCTTGTGAGTGTGTTATTTTACAAATGTGTAAACGAGTTATTATCTGTCACATTGCAAATCCACAGATATTTTCCAGGAAGAGGAACTCTAACTTTGGCTGTTGGATAGAAAAAAGTCCAGAAGAACAAGAGAACAGCAGCTCCTGTGCCACTAAACCATGTTCGATATGAAAGTTTTGGTTACTGGCCAGAGTATGGGCCAAGAACGGAGATGTGAGAATTGCTCTCAAGGGTATTCGTCTGCAAAATGTGAAAAAAATGCGTGTGTTCTCTGCTTTGTACCAAAAGAACAATTGTTTTAAGGTACTTCACGTGAAACATTGCCAACTTTAACCTTCTATTCTGCCACTGGCTGGTTGGTTGATTCGGGGGAGGGGACCAAACAGGGAAGTCATTGGTCCCATCGGATTAAAGAATGATAGAGAACGAACGAAGTCGGCCGTGCGATTTCATAAGAAACCATCCCGGCATTTGCCTGAAGCGATTTAGGAAAGTCACGGAAACCTAAATCAGGATGGCCGGACGTCGGCTCGAACCATCGTCGTCCCGAATGCGAAGCCGGCCGTTGTGGCCGAGCGGTTCTAGGCACTTCAGTCCGGAACCGCGCTGCTTCTACGGTCGCACGCAATCCTATACAACACCTTTGGCATCTTTTGGAACGCCGACTTCGTACCAGGTCTCACCGACCGACATCGATACCTCTCCTCAGTGCAGCACTCCGTGAGAATGGGCTGCCATTCCCCAAGAAACCTACCATCACCTGATTGAAAGTATACCAGCGAATGTGGAAGCTATCATCAAGGGTAAGGGTGAGCAAGCAACGTATTGAATTCCAGCATTACCGGCGGAGGGCGCCACCAACTTGTAAGACATTTTCAGCCAAGTGTCCGGATACTTTTGATCACATAGTGTTCATACGCTGTGTCACGTACCCTCCTTAGAGGATGTACGCAGTTGTCGATGTGGCATTGGCTTGAGTCCTCTTGCACCACAGAGAGACGGGTCGCAATGCTCAGTGGCCCTTTGTGATCATTAATTCATTCAGTGGAACCTACAAATCGTAACTACGTGATTAATTTGCCGTCTTTCATATTAAAACGATCTTCATTCCTTATTATGGAGTGCAAGTTCCCACCTTGATACGAAACGAAGCACCTTACTTGTACAGTTTCCGAAAAATTTATTCGTGTGGCAACTTCGGTGACAGGAAGAAGTTAATGAAAAAGGCCACACCAGAGAGAGATATGAATGTTAGCAGTCGAAAGAAAACTTGGGGGGTATGAGACAAGAAATGGTCTTATACGGGAAGTGCAGTCAACACATTCTTCACCATAATGTCGTGACTGTTGACCGAGCTATGCACACTGCGGCAGTTATTACCAGAGTTGCGGTCTGTAAAAAATACCATTCGATAGTTTTGGTACACTACATAAATGGCACAGAAAATGGTAGGATTGCTGTATTGGTGTGTTGTATATCCGTGCAAAATGTAAATTGCATTTTATAAGTAATAAAAATTACTTGATCATGTAACGTATGCGCTTTTACGTAACCAAGGCAATTATTTTTTAGGGAAATGCAGTTTACATGCACAAACATTAAAATATATAATTATTGTTGTTATTTTGTATCCAGTACAACTTTCTTCATCATGATCGAAGGCACGAGTTTGCCATTGCTGCTGATAAACGCGGAAGTTGTTTGTGAATAACAGAAAGTTGCTTTAGTTCCACGAGGCATTGATGGGGTGTTTGATATATTTTTGTTTTGCGTTTCTTTATTTTATTTTTTTGTAGAGGAATGTCGTTTTCTAGCGCTATGTGATAAACCTGTATTGTTTTGTTTATTTTTCTACGACAAACCTCTGTTCACCTTACAAATCAAAAATTTTCAAATAAAACCTGACTTAAAATCGACAGTTTCAGTTTTGGTATAAATAGTGTTTATGCTTAAATAACAGACAGTAGAACAAAACTGTTCCGTAGGTTCCCCAGCCCTATATATATCCTCATTCAGTTTCTAGACTGTTCACCGCTTCCGATTTTTAGGAGAACCTAGTAAGACACTGATGACATATGTAAAGAAAGCGATCTTTACGAGATAACGCCCGATAGGTATGCAACACACGTAATATACAGGTAACACGGGCCCCGATCAAAGCTACTAGGTAACCTACCGTAGTCTACGCTTACTTACGATATTCTACTGCAGTTTTACAACTCTAGTTACCACTGAAGAACTACCTGAGCAGTCATTATTGTACTCTGGGGCAGAGAGAATGTCCTCGGTAGCTCGATTCAGATTCTAGTGCTGCCCTCAGAGTGGACGGAGATGGTTCGCTCCGCGCTGAGCCCGCGCTGCGAGCGCGCCCTCTGGAACCGCAGAGCCTCTGCTGCACAGCTCGGGCCTACCCGCGCGGAGGCTCTGCGCATGCGTGGCGGCGGGCGCAGTCGTGATTCACGACCGCCGGCCGCGGCCGCGGCCGCCTCCGTAAAATACGAGCTTTTCCCCTAATAACTCGCCGATTATCTCAGGGCGGCACGCACGCCCCGCCCCCACCGCTGACGTCACTCCTCCCGCGGCAGCAAGTGTCGTCACGACCGCGCCGATCACCTGCGCTCGCTCCGCGCCTGCACCGCCGGCTCTCTGCTGCGCTGCCGAGGGACAGGTCCGTCCGTCAGGCAACACCGAGTGAGCAGTTACGGCTCATCTGGCAAGACCACAACAGATAATCTTGCTGGACTGTGTAAAGTGGTAAACCAACTGGTGATGGGCCTCTACCACAGCCACCGCAAGGCACTTGACTCTTAAGAATGGCACAGGAAAAGAGTCCGGAAAAAAAACCATGTGAAACGTTTTCCAGTAGGCGACATAACTTCTCCGACGCGACAAGTCGTAGCAGGTAATTCAATTTTAGGAGAGTATGGAATATGCCTTTGCGCAAGCACTCAGAGGCTCTGGTTATCTCTGTGCCGACATTAAGACATGCCAGCTACCTGCTCATTTTCCCGCGAATTTTTAAAATTCAGCACACAGTAGGAGCACTCTCTGTGTTCGGTTGTAGCCCTGTAACACTTTTAAATATTTTTAGTGTCTTAGCTCCTAACGAGGTGACGTACACGTAATTTTGTGTAAGATCCTGGCTCAGACGTTTTTCGTTAAGCTGTATGTGTTAGGCGAAGTTTTCTATGAGCTTCAACGATCTACTTTGAGAGACGAACAGTTGCTCTGCGCTGACACGTTTTCACATGTTGATGGATTATCACTGAACACTTAAATTGTGAATGTTCTGCAATATTTAAATTTTATCACTGGTAATACAAACTGTGGTTGTCTTACAATACTCTGCAAATTAATTGACGATTGAAACGGCAGATGAATCTTGTTTCGATCGTCTTCTAAGTAATCGAGTCGCAAAAATATGCGGAGAGAAGTGTAAATAATTACAAAAATCAATACGACTGATAACAAGCAATTCTTGCGTTATGAGCGTTCTGATTGGTTTGTGCGGCCAGCCACGAATTTCTCTCCTGTATCCACCTCTTGAGCTTAGAGTAGCACTTGCAACCTACATTCTCAATTATTTGCTGGAGTATTCTAGTCGCTGTTTTTCTTCATAATTTTTACCCTCTACAGCTACCTCTAGTACCTTGGAAGTTATTGCATTATGTTTTAACAGATGTTCCTTCTTCTTGTAAGTGTTTTCCACATATTCCTTTCCTAACAGATTCTCTGGAGAACTTCCTCATTCCTTACCTCATCAGTCCACTATATTTTCAATATTCTTCTGCAGCACCGCGTCTCAAACGCTTCGATACCCTTCTTTTCTGGTTTTCCCGCAGCCATTTAAGTGCTGTGTTCCAAACACATGCTTAAATGGCACATAAAAGAGAGAGTACCTGAAGATGAATCTGCACGGCACGAAAAGTGTTATGCAGTAATAAATGAATGTTTCTCGATGTGTGTGGCTGTAATTTAGAACTGAACTGAATGACACAGTTACGGTTGAAACGCCAAAGTAGCGCTTAAAATGAAATATTTAGCTGACGATTTCCCACAAAAACAGAGATAGGAAAATTGGGACTCACGCGGAGGTGAATATGACGTGGTTCCTCCTGCACGTAATTAGAAGAGCAAAAGCGAGGCACTCTACGTGGTGTACGGACCCCGGGGTGCACACGTAGGCATCGATGCGTACGGCTCAGTTCGTTGTTGAGAGCTGGAGCAGCGCTGTTAGGATTAAGTGAGCAGTGGGGGGGGGGGGGGGGAGACACCTGCTGCTCTGCTGCGCCGCAGCTAATTCCCGCAATTACGGCGCTCCGCTAAATTCACGGCGCGGCTCTGCACGGCCTGACGGCTTGCGGCTGCCCTGTGGCTTTGACTTGGCGGTGGCAGCTCGCCCACTTGTCTTTACTCCCCTCCTCTCCTCTCCCCTCCCCTCCTCTCTGCTCCTCTCCTCTCCTTTACTCGCCTGTTTTTCAACTGCCGTGCCTCTCAGACTGTCAGTATTATCTCGAAACTGCAGTGTGCGCTCCTTGTTACGAGTAGTTCCCACAAGTAGCTCCCACATATACGCGGGGAACTTGCCTAAAAATCACGCAGCCATAGGTGCAATTCGTGATAAATAACGAGCAGAAAGTCGCTTCTCTTTTCCTATCTGGCAAACGAAATGGTCATACCCAGAACACGTATCAGTTGTGCACTTGCTGTACTATTGCTTACGTGACGTCGCAGTTTTCTCGATATGCACTTCTAACTCCTCTCCTGTGTCACCAGACTCTCTACGGTTCTAACGTTGCCCCCAGTTCTTCATAACTGTACGTTTTCTACATCATTCGGAAAGACGGTGGTTCAAATTTTCGTCGGCCTTCCAAATTTAAGTTCCCTTTGATGTCCGCATATTGCTTTAGGTGAATGTTGGGTTAGCTCCGTTGAAAGGGCATTATCTATTTCTTCCCTATCCTTCCGCAATCAAGAATTTATGCTCCGTCGTAGACGGGGCCGTTCAATCGTAACGTTTCATCCCTCTTTCTCCGAGAGTCAATGTTGTAAACTGTCTGTATTACATGTACTAGATTTAATCTTCTCCTGTCTTTTTTTGTAACTTCTTTGCACTCTTTGCGGTTCTTTAGTGGATACAGGAGCAAGGAAGAGATGCGATTCGTCAGCAGAGAATTCGGATATTAATTTATTCTACGGTCAGTATCAAATAGTAAAAAGTGTGTGTGTGTGTGTGTGTGTGTGTGTGTGTGTGTGTGTGTGTGTGTGAGTGTGTGTGTGAGTGAAATCTTATGGGACTTAACTGCTAAGGGTATGAGTCCCTAAGCTTACACACTACTTAACCTAAGTTAGCCTAAGGACAAACACAGACACCCATGCCTGAGGGAAGACTCGAACCTCCGCCGGGACCAACCGCACAGTCCAATGTTCCTGCATCAGTTGCCATTAGTAGATATGAATGTTGAAATATATACGAAGGTTTGCAGTTCATTCTGTCTCCAATACAGTGACTGTTCCGTAGATGACGAGCCCTGACCGCAATGGAAGTCTGTGGATGTTATGAAACACGCAAAGTGGGATCTGCGCATTGATGTTTGAACTGGAGCTCCGGACAGGGGACGCTTGCATATTATTGAAGGCGGCTTGTCTGGCGGCGTGCGTCCAGTGCGGCTGACCGGAAGCCGGCCGATAGCGCGTCTTTCAGTTCTCTAATTCTCTCTCTGTCTCTGTAGTCGATTCACCCTTGTAGTGTCAGCAATCGCTGAACCCTTATAATGTTCACTATTGACTTCTGACTTTAATCACTTTTAATTCTTTCTTCAGGTATTATACTTAATAGTATCTTCATAGTTTGTTTGCCAATTTAACGATTAATTTCTCACTATACCGTGGAAACCTAAATCCATCCTTTTCCTTCAATCTTATTTATTTACATATGACACGTCTTCCTGTTTCCTTTGATAGATTCCCCGCTCTAACCGCTCTAAAGGTAGTCTGCCACTTTGTATCAATATTTCATTACTTTCAATTCTTACCTTCGGTCGAACAAAGTTGCACGTCTACAAAGACATGTACATCCATAATCTACGAAGCAACATGAAAAGCATGTACACGGTAATTTTTTGTTATACCAAATACTGGAGTTTCTTCCTATTACGGGCACAATACAGCATGTAAACAATTTCAACATACGGGAATCCCGTCTGCGAAGGATGCTTCGGACCCTGTGCTGGTTCTTCGCATTTTCGCTCAATAAGTTCTCCCGGTTATATGAATAGTTGATTCTCGCTCCTTACTTCTAACTAAACAAAATTTCTGTTCCCAGCGATCTCAGTATCAACAGACGTTGAAAGTTCATCTTTCCTCCCTCGACCTTCGACACTTGTCAGTTTGTTGTTCCATACGTTGTGTCTTTAACTCCTACCTGCTCCAGCCTTCGACTTGTATACAATTAGCATCTCAAGTAGCACGAAGCGGTCGGAAGAGTGACTGCCGGTAATAAGTGACTCTTTCGCTAGCATCCGGTAACATGTCCACATACAGTTGTAACATGCTTCTGACAGACTTTCCATGTGAACGTAATATTTACACATCGTTGTTACCATGATATAATCGAACAGTATTTCATGTCTTGCCTGTAGAGTATTAAAAATATCCACGTTTGGTTAACATTTTCATTTATTCGTAAGACAACACATTCAGTAAGTTTGTCTAGACAAGCTGAGCTGCTCTCTCTTCGAGGAGTCTGGATAAGTAACATTACTTCTTCCGCGTTTACAAGAACTTTCACACGTAACAGTTGAGAGTGAGTCTTGTGGCTGTTCCGTGCTGGCGCCCGCTGGGTGTCCCCCCCCCCCCCCCCCCCCCTCCTTCCACTCCTACAGCCGGCAGAGTCGCCGGCAGCACACCGAAGCGCGGGCGGCCCCCCTGCAGTCGCTCCTTTCTGCGCACACAGCGGCCGTGAGAGAAGGAACTGGTTCCCAAAGCTCGCCGCGGCTGTCCTTGCCCCTCGCTGATAGCAGCGGACTCCGGCCTGCCTCCTCACTGCTTCCTGCTCCCTCCGAACGAACTGTCGCCCGAACGGATCTTCGACGTCGCTTCTCGTCTGTGTCAACAAGCCACGCAACTGTAGCTCTCTGCTCCTTCTGCCATGACACAGCTCTTTTCGCCGATCTCCTCTTCTGCTTCTACTCGTACATCAGCCAGTTCTTGCCGAGCGAGCTCCCACAGTGGTACGAGACTGGACTTGTAATCGCTAGTATGCTGGTTCAAATACCCGTGCCGTCATTTTCTGCTGGTTTTCTAAACCGCTTAAGGTAAATGCCATGACTTCTTTTTTCAAAAAGACACTACCAATGTCCATCCTTCCGCTGTTGGAGCTTGTGCTAAATCTCTTAACGACCTCGCAGTCGATGAGACTATAAAGGCTTCCCTCCTTCAACAACGTATTGCTAAAAGCAGTTCCGTACCTAACACGTGGAATTTCGCTACTGCTCGCAGAAATTATTCTCGGCCTATCAGCAATGTCGAAACCCGGGTCCAGATTTAAAGTTTCGAGCAGCATCTTCATCAGGAGTAAAGCATTACGACTATGCTACAGTGATATCTGCTGTTCTCCCGGGCGCTTAAATGTAATTGCAAGTACTTAAAAGTTTTTAAAAAGTGCAAAATAAAAGAAATTTTAAAAAAGAATGAAGATATTTGTTTTTATGATGTACCTATTAACTGAAGCAATTTATTTGAAGCTTTTCAGTTTCAGAATTAGGTGATAATTCACAACCCAAACGCTGAAGGAAAGTGCAAAAAATTGCTAAAGGATACACATCAGAATGTTTGAAAGAAAAGTAGAAAATGGAAAAATGCGTGTAAATATTGTAGAGGTCAGTGCGTGGAAGAATAGTAAATGAAATGGTAAGGTGCGAAAAGAATAGTACAAGCTTGGTACATATCCTCAGATCAGGTTCGGAAATGAGTAGGAGATGAGAGAAGTTCTGGGTTCGAGAGAGAAGTGAAGGTGTGTTATACTTGCTAGGGCGTCCAGATATCAGGACCCTTGGAGCAGAGACATACTTGAAATTTCTTTGGAAAAGGATGTCGAAATTATGTGGATGTAATGCTGAAGTAATTAGGTCATACCAGGCGTCATTCCGTTGTAGAGTACGTTGGATTCGGAAGAGGTGGAGGCGAGAATGATGGAGCATAGGCAACAGTGCCGCCTGCGAATAATCTAGTGCCGTGAGAAAAGGAGACCTGGTTGTTCAGCTGCCGCCTTCATCACAGCCATTGCTTCTAAATAATAGTCCTTAGCTTTAATCGAGTGATGACAAATTTCCGCCAGTTTTCAGATCATACTAGCTGTTAGAATTATTAAAAGTCTGTTACGTGACTGTATTACTTTTGTCTACACCAGGGCTTCCCAACGTGTGGTCCGCGGACCCCTTAGGGGTCTCCTGCTCTTATTAGGGGGTCCGCGGCCACCTTTCAGCAAATCGTGTAAAATAATGAGTAAAATTATTGAATAAAAATGTAAAAATCAAATTCATCACTGTTTTTTTTTTCTTGTGAAAAACATGTGTACTTTTACTTCAGGTCGTATCTCCAAGCAGCCTTTGCGGTTCCTAAGTGAGAACGTTTACACAGTTTAGTGCCGGAGAATGCAGCTTCTCTGATCGACTGCTTCGCAACAATACGGGGGTCGTTTGTGCGCCGGTTCACGCCGGCGCTGAAACCTTTTACGCACGCGCGGACCAAGCTTTGTCAACCAATCACAGCGCTCGCTGGCACATATGCGGCCCCAGGCATCATTAAATGTTAAACTTGCTTTGACAGCGCACTACCTGTTTCATAAGTCGAATTTTGACCAGTTTATTACTTCTAACATGGATCGGTGGCTGAAGTCAGGATCACTGAAGAAGGGTGCAGTTTCTCCATAGCCTTCACAACAAGGGAAGCTTCCAGTTGAAATGAATGAGGAGGGAGGACGACCAAAGGAAGACTTTACGTACATTTCAACATTTTTCTTCGGATTTCACGAAAAACCACAAACACACACACACACACACACACACACACACACACACACACACACACACACACGACTGTTACGATGTTTGCATGCTCCTTACACAACAGTAGCCAAACAGTGGAAGTGAATAGACCATAAGTTGTAGCTTGTCAACAAGACAGCTCCATCGTGTGAAATTTCAATTACCAAGTAAGTTTAATCAGGCTATAGTGTTTTGTACAAAGTGAGTAAATCCACTAGTAAGTGTCTGGATATAGTGAGAATTCAAACTGGATCGTTAATTTCAAATTGTGCACATTAATCTCTAAACCAAATACGACTGATACTTGGACGGGGGGGGGGGGGGGGAGGAGGAGGGGGGTCATTGGGAACACGGCACTTGCATTAAGAAGCTTTCAGTTCCCATGGGTTTCGCTCTGAAATTTAAAGTTACTGTGCTCTTGACTGACTAGGGGTCCGCCATGGATTTTCGACTGAAGAAGGGGTCCGGCAGCTGGAAATGTTGGCTAGCCCTGGTCTACACCTCACTTGAAGCCTGGCTAAAACTGTCACTGAACTACTGCGTGACATGAAACGAACAGGAGCGTAAGGAGAGGACCAGAAGCACACGGCTGCCCCTCCAGTGCTTCGCAATGTCACTGTCAGACGTCGCCCGATCTTTTAATCTGTTCTCTGTTCCGAGACTTTTAACGAGACGTGAGGCGGGCCTCCCACGTCAGAGGAATCCCGTGTCAGAGGAACGAACTGGAAGCGTCAGGCAGGGCCGGACAATGATCGGCTCCCGTGAGAAAGCGCGTGTGAATGCTCGGAGGAATGCTGGCTGGATGGTGCCGGTGGGCGGCCGGTTAATCTGCGGCCGAGCGCTGTTCCCAGTAGCCGGCCAGTGTAAATATGCGGAGGGCGGCGGAGGGGGGAGGGGGGGGGGGGGACGAGCAAAAAGCGACGGCTGCAGCAACAGGTGTTCTGCCCAGCTGGCCAAGGTTGGGCGCGCCCGAGCGGCCTTGTCGCTCCGCTCCGGGATCCCTTCCCTCCCGCGCGTCCAAGTCTCCGGCCTACCTGGCGTTCTCACGGGGTCTGTCACCGCACGTAATTGGCACTGTGACTCTTCACTGAGTGACGAACAAGAAATAGATTTACAAGCTGCTATATATTTCTTTTCTTTTTTTCTTAATTATTCGAAACGACTCCCACGTCTGTTGGGTCTGGATTTTATTTTATTTGTCAACCGCCCATATTTAGCATGATTGATTTAGACTGGAACAATTATTTAGAAAAGTAATATATATGCTGCTTATTTCGTATTTCATCACCTATTTTGTGTGTCTTGGATACAGACATTTGCCGCGCGTGATTAGCCGAGCGGTCTCAGGCGCTGCAGTCATGGACTGTGCGGCTGGTCCCGGCGGAGGTTCGAGTCCTCCCTCGGGCATGGGTGTGCGTGTTTGTCCGTAGGATAATTTAGGTTAAGTAGTGTGTAAGCTTAGGGACGTATGACCTTAGCAGTTAAGTCCCATAAGATATCACACACATTTGAACTTTTTTTTCATACAGACATTTAGTATTCAGTAATAACGTCAGCCAGTGGATACTTCTGGCACGTTTTTACTGACAACAATATTTCTAGTTTCATCCATTAAATAATGTTGAAAGGTGCAAAATCTTGGAAGAACGCTGCCTTCTGGTCAGACTATTGTAGTCATCAAGGTCAAACAACCAGAGACAAATAAAACTAAGTGACATTATTTTAATGCATGCACGTCAACATTTTTGATGTTTACTTCCCTCGTGACTAATGGTTTACTTAGACTGTGTTGAAATTAATCAATATTTGAAACAATAAACATCGAAGAATCGAGAGAGCTGTCTCGATAGCCAGTGACATCTTCGCCATCAGTAGACAAGAGCGTGTTTAGAATAAAATTGTACCTAGCATATTGGTCAAAGTCACAGAAACCGTACATAACCAAGGAAATTTTAATGTTCGTCATCCTAAAACTGAAACTGCAAAGTAAGTCCGCCCACAATGATACCGGCGTGGATGAAGTGATGAATTCTAGTCTTGCCTTGTTTCGTGTCACCGAGTCCGAAAGTTTTAACTACTCAAGTAGGCACTTCAGTTCAAGCTCTCGGTTAAGGAGGGTCAAATTTCATCATTGGAAAGATTCGAAAACACCCTTATTTTTTAAAGAAATGTGGGAAACCGCTATGATTCACATAAGGAAGCATTATCTCAGTAGAAGATGGTAGCTGTCAGATCTGGGCATCTGGTGAAGTAGGAGAAATTGTTACCTCTGGTATGATCAGCGACCTGAAATAACAGGGCCTTCCACCTGGCAGCGGACAATGGCCTGCTGCGTTTACAAATGCTTCGGAGGGGGTTAGTTAGTGGTGCGCAGGTGTCGGCAAGTACTGGCGGAATCGCGGCCCGCGCTGTGCTGTGCTGTGCGAGACAATTTGCGGCGGTGGCGCGCGCTGCCCTGCGCAGATTGCGGCTGCGGTCCGGAAGTGCGAGGCCAGGCTGGCCGGCTGGCACGTGAGGGCCGCCTCGTTACGGCGGGCCTCGCCTGTGACCTGCTGAAGCCTCTGCGTGGTGGGGCAGCGCGCGGGGAAACGAGTAAATGCACACTGCAGCCGCCGGCTCTTTTCTTGCACCGTGACGTCTTTCTTTAATCAGTCAGCAAACAATGAGCCGTACTGAAGGTAGCTGAATACCAGATCACAAATCAAAACGTCATAGCAGTTTGTTGTCTAGCTGATGATACTTTCACCTCTGCCAGTTACATTTGCCAAAAAAAGTACGGTTATTTCTTATGACTGCTAGTCTGCAATGAGACCGCGATACCGGCAGCCAGTTTTGTGCTCGCTCCACTACAGAGTAAACGAATGAGAGAGTATGCCTCACATCGTACTGCTAATCTCTAGACCGGGTAAAGAGTGGGTTTCCAGCTCGACGAGGGTAACGCCAAGTTGATACGTCCACATCCACGTATGGTGGAAATTCTCATAGTTAGAGATAATAAATAGGGATCCGTAATTGCTGCGAAGAAAATTAAATAACCAGGATCGCATTCAGTACTATTTATTCCTGCTGACATATTTCAACTGTCAAGACTGTCATCTTCTGAACTTTAAATAACTTTCAAAAAATTTTTCTGGGTTTGCGACCGCATTGTCAACATACATAAAACTACCGAAGTTTCGCTCCCTTGTTGCAAGCGACCTTCTTGAGCGTGTTTTTTTTGTGTTTTATTGAATGTGACAATGGCTGCGGAAGCCTATGTACATAAAAGCTTGTTATTATGCGTCCCGTTGCATTATGACTGCATCACACGTTCCACGTTGACATTATAGTGTATGTACAATTGTTAAAAACGAAAATAAAAGCCGGTTTTTTTTAGCAAACATGCGTAGTGTATGTTACATAATATTCGCTATAAAGTCAACATGGTGTGTGTGTGTGTCACAGGCTTAACGGAACATTAAAAAAAATGACAGTCTCAACTGTTGAAACCGGTCATCAGGGACAAGCAGAACTGAACGCGAGAATGCGATCTTGGCTTTTAAATTTTCTGCAAAGCACTGAGGGAGGCATGGAAAGTGTGACTAAATGAGGCGTCGACTACTGCATTGCCGTGTTCGCTATTGCCGCAGCTTCGAATGCGAATGGACCGAACATTTCGCGATAAGAAGGACTTGATGACCAAATAGTGTGTTACATTATAAACTTCTCCGAAGTGTGTCGTGGAATAAGGGAATCACACTCCGCTATGTTAATCCGTCGTTGCAAAGGCGAAGTGAAAACAGTCGCCCTTGTACTGTATGATAGTATACGATCTGACACCGACCTTCTCATCAACGAAGATCCCGTTACTTCCCTACAAGAAAATGATATGTCTTTTACATGCAACGGTTACACTCGAAGATAGATGATACTCATTTTCCAATGGAAAGACGCCCAAAGCCAGTACAGAAACTATTTTTGATGTTATCTACTGAATTGATGATATTCGTATCGGGTCTCCAGCCGGAAAATGAAGTCATCTTGACACAATATTTCGGTGGTAACTACGGCGAGTTTCTGCGACGGCTTACTCCCCTGAAGATGGCGACCGGGTGGACATTCGAAATATTGTGTCAAGATGATCTTATATTCTGTCTGGAGATCCAAAATGAATATCATCAGTTACTACAGCGGGAAAGTGTACGGAGCCACATTCTACTGAACCGTTAGGATACATTCCGTCCAATCACTGTTTATGGAGTTTACACTTATATTTGCCCTTTTCATCGTCTCAGGCGAATTATTTTGCGTCACGGAAACATCACGTAGTGAGTAATGGCTGTAACAATCCACAAGTGACAGCGGACTGGTTTGTCATTATCCTCAAAAGTTAGTCTCAATTGGTTTGATATTAACGGGTCCGTTGTTAGACCGTCGACCCTTGGGGCTCTGCCTTTCTGCCTCTGTACTGACGCTTTGTCTTTTCCTCAGCAGCCATCCCGGTGCTCTACCAGACCACGATGAAGATTGTTCTAGCACTATCATCATCCATGACTGCGCCATAAACTTTTATTTCTCACAGTGAACACGTCTCGGGCCCAAGTCCAAAATTCAACAGTAGTCATGATAAAATAGGGCTCGACAACCTACGTTAGCTTGCACACCTCATCTCGCAAATACACGCATGTTTCAAATAAAGAGAGGACCCATATTAGTCAGTGCTATATACGTTCGAGAAAAGGGCAAAGCAGTCAAGATGAGAGTGAAGCATAACAAGAACGAAAACAAAGAAAATACAAAAAAAAAACATTATTATGAAGAAGTCGCCGATTAAAATGTACCCACAGCAAAGACTGAATCGCTCGCTGCATCCCGAGTGAGTGATTACCTCCGAGGGACCATCACGTGACCATTTAGCCATTTACCCAGTTTGCCACTTTGGCGACAAAGTCGCAGAGGAGTGAGTTCCAGCAACGGCGGCTACCTCTGGACAGGAGAGCGCGTCTTCCGCCACGTCTGAGCGGCGCTGCACCGACTGCTGGGACGCGCGCTGGAGCCGGAGTGAGGTGTGCTGGGTTCCGCTCCAGGCGCGTGCCGTGCGGCAACGTTGCACTGTGGCTCGCCGACGTGTCTTCTCTTTCCCCTCTGTTGACTTCCGAAATTACCCCCCAAAACTCACCCGTCGTGTCCCGCGAAATTGGCGGCACGAAAGATTCGGACGCCGCCGTCCGGCAAAATCACGTGAAACGAGTTTGAATTGACTACCGGTGACCCAAAAAATGTGGAGCTAACGGTCGAGCACAGCCGCAATTCCGTAGGCTCGCAGCTCGCATTCTTCTCTGCGCCGCAGCAGCGACAGATTTCTCCGGCCTCTTCCCGAGATTTTCACTACTACTGATCCGTTACGTGATATTTTTCCCATCGTCCCATTACTTTTTCATGTGCCTGACAGTTTCCTCAATTTGTTATTGTTGTTAGTCGAGGATAAAAAAAAGTGTGTGAAATCTTATGCGACTTAACTGCTAAGGTCATCAGTCCACAAGCTTACACACTACCTGACCTGAACTATCCTAAGGACAAACACACACACACACATGCCCGAGGGAGGACTCGAACCTGCGCCGGGACCAGCCGCACAGTCCATGACAGCAGCGCCTTTGACCGCTCGGCTAATCCCGCGTGGCAGTCGAGTATCAGAACAATGACTTAAAACAGGAATTTGGTCAGTAGCTGTGTGCACAGAACAGTCCAGATAATGTCCCCAACTCGTTTTGTGATCGGAAATTTTCCACGATAGCTGTCGGCTCCATTTCATTATAGCGCCGTTCTCCTGTACTGCTACTCACTTTTTTTTGGAGCATTCTGTTACTTTTTCATCTGACACCAAGTAAGCCGTCCCACGCCACCCACACAGTCGCTGACGCTAACGGATGACAGCTCTGTAGCGCAGGACTTAAAAATACTAGTCGCGGAGCCGGCCGGTGTGGCCCAGCGGCTGTACGCGCTTCAGTCTGAACCGCGCGACCGTTATGGTCGCAGGTTCGAATCCTGCCTCGGGCATGGATGTGTGTGCTGTCCTTAGGTTAGTTAGGTTTAAGTAGTCCTATGTTCTAGGGGACTGATGACCTCAGAAGTTAAGTCCCATAGTGCTCAGAGCCATTTGAACCGTTTGAACTAGTCGCGGAAGAACAGGTGAGACTTTGTTTATTGCCAGAGTGCGCGACACTCTTTAGCACCAAAATCCAAACGTCACGTCAGTGCATCGTGTAGTAACGCGATGTGACACCGGCGATGTATTCGTTAGGTCAGGCGGTACACTTGTAACTTCGAGTGGAGTTGGCCACTTCATCGCCTCGGAGCCTCCCATTTTCACTGCCACCCACCACAACTCAGACACAGCACTACACTGAACAAGTTGACATCGTTATCTTACAAGAGCCTTAGACACACAGTTGACTCGTTAAGATGAAGAGAAAAAACTCCAGCATTTTACGACGTCCCACCAACCTGATGAAAATGAACAATGTTTTCCGTGTGGAGCATGAGTAAATAACTGTGAAATTCTGTCAACGTAATGCCTATTCTCGTACCAAACATATCAAGTACCGATTCCGGAGTATCCGTCTGATCACAACACTGCTGGGTATCTCTGCTATACCTGGAACTGCCCCCTTTGTATCCATTTTGTTCCCAGAGATAATCTACAACATTCAAAGCAAAAGTAGGTTCTTCATATCTTTAAGGGGGCGGGGGGGGGGGGGGGCGACCAAAATTGTCAGAAATTTCTGGCTCTTCATTTACTACATGGTACTGAAATTTCAGTTCCGGAATATTAATTTTCAATTGTACTGGAAAGTGTAATAAAATTACAGTTGAGAAAATCTTACACGGGGCCAAGCTCCTTTTTTGTTCTGTATTTCCTCACACTGTTTATCCCTGCGATGTTTTCTTTCAGTTTTATGTAGTCACAACGCGCAGAATGACTTTTGTATGGTACATCAAAAAATGCTTTGGAATAGCGTAACTGATGTATTCTTTGGTTTGCAGAGGAGTAACTTTTACGAAAGTTGTGTGTAGCTCTATTATTACATTCTGTAGCACGCATCGTTCTAGTAAAGTGTTGAAAAGGGTTAGGAAGTGTCCGTCCTCTCGATGTCAAAAAACAAACTTGAAAACTAGGTCACTAGTAATGAATGAAGACGTCTGTTGGAGCAAGGAAGCAAGCGCTTCGAACAGCAGAACTAATGTACCTGACATCGTTCCTACTCAGTTTAAAAATCAGGGTAACCCAAGAAGAGAAACAAAGAAACGATTGCTTGACGATGAAGAAGAGTATGGATATGGTTTGGACTAGTTCGCACAGATAAGGTATGGCATAATAAAAACAGAGTCAAATTTTTGATTGAGGTTTTCCGCAACTAACATTTTAGAATCTTTATGTACCTTTTCCTGACAAACCACTGACGTTAGAGTACTTAAATTGGCATGCAATTATTCAATACTGTAATCAGACGTTATGTGGAAGGACTTTTCATTTAATACAGTTGTTGTTGTTGCGGTCTTCAGTCCTGAGACAGGTTTGATGCAGCTGTCCATGCTACTCTATCCTGTGCAAGCTTCTTTTAATACAGTGTTAAGCCTTTTACGTAAGAAAAGAAGGTCTAAAGTTTCATGCATTTTTTCACAGATATTTGGAGAGTTTTAAAAGCCAATCTGTTCCACAGATTGTAATAACTGTATATCAAAATTTGTACAAAAAGGCGTTAATTTCTTTGTGACACACTCTTTTTTTTTTTTTTTAAAAAGGAATATTTATGCTTACCTTTTTGAAAAAAATGCAATTGTTTATGACTAAAACCTTATAATGTGAATAAGAACGAAAACGTAAGTGTGTATGCACCTAATATGTCTTAACAACTATACGAAATTTATTTACATTGTCTTGAAAACATTGGAGTTTATGAGATTTCCTTCAGAGTATTAAAAATTTCTCATACGCCCCCTCCGCCCGCCCCCCACCCTCAATTAAGTTATTGGTGTCAAGTGCAGTATTCAGTATGTCCTAAATATGGAGCCAGCTTAGGGTACATAGAAAAACCCAAAAAAAGTCAAGCCAGAGCACGGGACGTCGCATCGACCAGAATATGCTAGACTACCGGCGTCCTGAAACGCACAGCTGTGGAATGACTGCGGTCATTAAACGACAGCCAATCAGCGTCGAGAGAGCGGAAGTCAACGGTCACGAAGAGCTAATCGTAAGAATATTTGAAGCAGCGACGATCATTTCGTAACTGGCTAGGAACTTTTGAGGCCGTGAACCAGTTGTTCCTTCGGGGATACTAAATGTAGAGACGTAGGAAGTGAAAATTGCAAGCATCGGCAACGATGAGTCCCAGCTGGTTACATATTTATAGTCTTAACTCAATAGTCCTTATAGGGCACATCTGTGTATTCGAAGACTTGAGCTGACACCGTCGGAAGTGTGGAGAGCTCACAGCCACAGGGAAGTTTCAGAATCTATGGTATCCAGTTGAAATTAGTCGTCCCTGTAATGACACAGATTTTTATATGGCAATTTACCTACGTGTATAGGGGCCTCAAGATGGTGCCATTGAGGCACAGAAACTGGTAGTCAAGTAAAATAATTTATAAAATTACGGCTGTTGTTATTTTTTCTTCAAGTATTTGACCAGCCGCAGCCCCATTCCATTTAGACAAGACGGAACTATAGCTGAAGAAGCTCGGTTTGTATAGCTGTCGCTTTATTTCGAAGCATCTTCCGTGGCCTGGAACATGTACGCTTTTGCCCGCCGCGGAGTGGAGAAAGTGCAGCGCGGCCGGGTGGGTACTCACGTTTCTTCTTGGGCTCGTCGTGCGCCACGGCGTGGTGCATGAGGCCGTGCTGCTGCTGCTGCTGCTGCTGCTGCTGCTGTGGCTGGTGGTGCTGCGCCATGTGCTCGGCCACGTGCGCCATGTGCAGCTGCTGCGGGTGGAGCGCGCCGGCCGACGGCAGCTCCATGCTGAGCATAGCCTCGCCGCGGCCGCGAACCCCGGACTCGACGCCGCCGCCTCCGGCCGACTCTGCAACACGCGCCACGCGGCTCTCACTACGCCGCGAGGGTGGACGCCGGCTGAGCGCCGCGCGCAGTGCGAGCTGCCGCCGCCTGTGGGTGCTGCAGGGGGTGGCGTGCTTTGTGGTCGGAACGTGCAGTGCCGGAGTCTCTCGGGCACGGACAGGTCGTATCTGTCGGAAAGGAAGCGACTCGCGCAGAGGAGTGGTGTCAGTGGGAGCAGGAACCGCCTAAGCGCTGTGCTCCCCAAGTCGAACCGACGGAAGGATTAGATGTGAAGAGCAACTGTAGCAGGTTTGCCTGGAACCGGGAAAGATGTTGCGTCGGTCGACATTTGTCGCGGATGTCAGGCGCAAGTCGTGGCTTTCTTCGGCGGAGATGCTGTTTCAAACTGCACACATCAACAAAAGTTTGCATCACCCCGGTTCTCAGAACTTTTGAAGATAGACGTTCATTATGCATATGTATCACAGACGGATTCCCTTTGATTGTTCAGAGATGTCACTAAACCAGCCCAAAGACGTAAACTTCCATGCAAGAGCAGCGCCTGTTACACGGAGTGGTTCCAACAGCCGATCACTTCCAGTCATCCCACCAGGAAGGAGGTATACGGCTCCTGTTCTCTGTAGTTCAACCATGCTTAGACGGTCGATACCGCGGTTCGGTCGCTTCCGCATTGTTACTTTGTGCTAGGAAGGACTCTCAACAAGCAAAGTGTCCAGGCGTCTCGGAGTGAACCAAAGCGATGTTGTTCGGACATGGAGGAGATACACAGAGACACGAACTGTTGACGACATGCCTCGCTCACGCCGCCCAAGGGCTACTACTGCAGTGGATGACCGCTACCTACGGATTATAGCTAGGAGGAACCCTGACGGCAACGCCACCATGTTGAATAATGCTTTTCGTGCACCCAGAGGAGGTCTTGTTACGACCTACACTGTGCGCAATAGGCTGCACGATGCGCAACTTCACTCCCGACGACCATGGCGAGGTCCACTTTGCAGCCACGACACCACGCAGCGCGGTACAGATAGACGCAACAACATGCCCAATGGACCACTCAGGGTTGGCATCACGTTCTCTTCACCGATGAGTGTCGCATATGCCTTCAACCAGGCCATCGTCGGAGACGTGTTTGGACGCAACCCGGTCGGGCTGAACGCCTTAGACACACTGTCCAGCGAGTAGAGCACGGTGCAATTTCCCTGCTGTTTTGGGGTGGCATTATGTGGGGCCGACGTTCGCCGCTGGTGTCATGGAAGGCGCCGTAACGGCTGTACGGCACGTGAATGCCGTTCTCCGACCACATCGGCAGCTTATTGCGAGGCATTCGTCTTCATGGACGACAATTCGCGTCCCCATCGTGTTCATCTTCTGAATGACTTCCTACAGGATAACGACTTCACTCGACTAGAGTGGCCAGCACGTTCTCCAGACATGAAGCCCATCGAACATGCTTGGGATGGATTAAAAACCGCTGTGAGGGATCTAAGGCGAGTCGCCGTTGAGGAGTGGAACAATCTGGGCCAAGACTGGCTTGATGAACTTGTGGATAGTATGCCACGACGAATACAGTCGTGCATCAATGCAAGAGGACGTGCTAGTGGGTAGCGGTGTGTTTAGCAATCTGGACCACCATCTCTGAAGCCTCGCTGTATGGTGGTACGACATGCAGTGTGTGGTTTTCACGAGGAATAAAAAGGGCTCAAATGATATTTATGTTGATCTCTATTCCAATTTTCTGGACAGGTTCCGAAACTCTCGGAACCGAGGCATGAAAAACTTTTTTGATGTGTGTATTTAATATTTCTGAAGTCAATAGTTAGTGGTTCTTCATGATCAGCTAAGCCACTTTTGCAATACGGAAAGCCTACACTTACATCTATACTCCTTCAGCTACATTATAGTGTATCGCGGAGAGTACTTTTTGTGTGATTGTGATTTCCTCTCCTTCCCATACTAGTCACTCAGGGTTCGCTATAAGAACGGTAGTTAGGAAGCATCTGAGTGAATGCGAATATCTCTGATTTTATCTTCGTGGTGTTTTCGCGAGATACTCGGAGGAGGAACCATATATTGATTGAATTTTAAAGGAACGTACGCCCTTGAAGAATTAGAAAATGCGTTCACGTATGCGAGTGTGGAATTTTACTTAGACACTTTGAAAAAAAAAAAAACAGTAATGTCTTTTTTGTATAGCACGCCGGAGTGACCGAGCGATTCTAGGCGCTACAGTCTGTAACCGCGCGGCCGCTACCGTCGCAGGTACGAATCCTGCCTCGGGCATGGGTGTGTGTAATGTTCTTAGGTTAGTTAGTAGACAAACCTTGTCAAGGATACAATATAAGTATCGATCATACTACGTCAAAGATAAAAACTTCTCATCGATTGTGTAGTGCCTTGTCCGTATATCGCTGAGTTTCATAGCCTCTTCTCTGTTAAAATTATCGCCATGTTTATGTATTTCGATGGCTTCTCTATATAGCCGTTCAAATGTGTGTGAAATCTTATGGGACTTGACTGCTAAGGTCATCAGTCCCTAAGCTTACACACTACTTAACCTAAATTATCCTGAGGACAAAGACACACACCCATGCCCGGGGGAGGACTCGAACAGTCCACGACTGCAGCGTCCCAGACCGTTCGGCTAATCCCTATTAGCCGTGCATAATAGTTCGTTACAGTACACACGTTCGAAGATGTCCAACGCAGCTTTGGACAAAACGTCAGGGATAGAAGAGTTCCATGGAGCATGGCCATACAACCCGGAAGAATTCTCGGCAGCTGAAACATCCGGCCGTGAATCCCTTCATTGTATGAACGTACAGCACAGCCACCTGTCGAAACGTCATGAAACTATAGGAGGTGAAGCGGGACTATTGCACAGTGTCCCACAACAAATTTCGTATATTTTCATCTTAAATTGTCGGAGAAAAAGAATGTTGTGTTTGTTATTGAACACCTGTCGCAGTGCGGTGGCTCGTTTACCGACGTCGAGTTGAGAAGAGGCCGCAGCTGACATACCCAGCTGGACGCTGCCGCAACGACGGGCTCTGACCGGAGCGGCGGCGCCTCCCCCGCATTTCGTAAGGCGGCGACCCGGCGCGCTCGGCCGTACACCGCGCGGTACGGTAAGGCACGGCACCAGCGGCAGAGCGCGGCGTGGCCTATCAGGCGCGGGGCATCGCGCCTTGCCCAACGCGCCCATCCCGCTATCTCGTGTTTCAGGCGGGCGGCGGCCAGCAGCTCGGGCCGACAGCCACCGCCGGCGCCGGCGCCGCGGCCGCTTGGCCAACGCTCTTCACACTTTGTTTACGCGGCACGCGGCGCTGCTTTATGGCCGCGGCTGCACCGGTTGCTCCACTCGGCAGTCTCGCCCTCGCTGCGCAACGCCTCCTCCCCCGGCACGATCCATATTCTAATTTCCCGGCCTCCGAATCACGACTGCTCCGCAACCTGCTGCGCCGGGCCGCCGGCGCTCCGCTCTGTAGCTGCAGTTCACCTGTTCCGTATACACAGCTGGCGAGGCAGCCGAAGCGCAGAGCCCCCGACGTAGAGGCGTTTCCGCGCTGGTTCACTGCACGCGATCCTCTGGCAGGTGGTAAGCGTCCTCCTTGCTCCGACCTTTGAACTCATTTACTCAGCCAGCTACGGAAGCACCTGTAGCTAATTGTCGATTCCGAATCACGACGCAAATCGGTATTTCAAACGTTACCGACAATATTACTAGAACTTGAAAGCAGTGGCAACGGTCTTGCCGCAGTGGGTACACCGGTTTCCGTGAGATCACATAAATTAAGCGCTGTCGGCCGTGGGCGGCACTCGGATGGGTGACCATCCAGCCGCCTCGCGCTGTTACCATTTTTCGGGGTGCACTCAGCCTCGTGATGCCACTTGAGGAGCTACTCGACCGAATAGCAGCGGCTCCGGTCACAGAAAACCATCGTAACGACCGGGAGAGCGGAGTGCTGACCACACGCCCCTCCTATCCGCATCCTCAACTGAGAATGACACGGCGGTCGGATGGTCCCTATGGTCCACTTGTGGCCTGAAGACGGAGTGCTTCTTTTTGCTTTTAAAAGGACTGATGGCAATAAAACTCCCGGGATTCTCTGGGGATGCAACCACGGACCTCTGGACCCGATATCAAGCACTCGACAACTAAGCCGAAAAGTTCTGTGTAACTATAAGTGACAGGACCTTCTTTTTTTATCTTTTTTTTTTTTGAGTCATCATATGAGAGTCAGACGCGCTGACCAATCGGCTATAGTATAGACCAAGAGCGACTTCATCCTTCAAAAATTAAATACTCTACAATAAAATGCCTTTCTTTTTTCAGTCATCAGTCTTCTGGTTTGCTGCGACCCGCCACGAATTCCTCTCCTGTGCCAACCTCTTAATCTCAGAGTAGTACTTGCAACCTACGTCCTCAATTATTTGCTGGATGTATTCCAATCTGTGTGTTCCTCTACAGTTTTTGCCCTCTACAGCTCCCTCTAGTACCACGCAAGTTATTGCGTGATTTCTTAATAGACATCCTATCATCCTGTTACTTCTTCTTGCCAGTGTTTTCCACATATTCCTTTCATCTCTGATTCTGCGCAGGACAACCTCATTCCTTATCTTATGAGTCCTCCACATTCGTCTGCAGCACCACGTCTCAAATACTTCGATTCTCTTCTGTTCCCGTTTTCCCACAGTCCATGTTTCACTGCCTTACAATGCTGTGCTCCAAGCGTACATTCTCAGACATTTCTTCCTCAAATTAAGGCCTATGTTTAATACTGCAATGCCCTTTTGGCCAGTGCTAGTCTGCTTTTGTTGTCCTCCTTGCTCCGTCCGTCACTGGTTATTTTGCTGCCTAGGTTGCAGACTTTCTTCACTTCATGTATTTCGTGCTCATCAATCTTGATGCTAAGCTTCTCGCTGTTCTCATTTCTCCTACTTCTCGTTACTTTCCTCTTTCTTCGATTTACTCTCAATGCATATTCTGTACTTATTAAACTGTTCATATGCTTCAAATGGCTCTCAGCACTATGGGACTTAACAGCTATGGTCATCAGTCCCTTAGAACTTAGAACTACTTAAACCTATCTAACCTAAGGAAATCACAAAACACCCAGTCATCACGAGGCAGAGAAAATCCCTGACCCCGCCGGGAACCGAACCCGGGAACCCGGGCGTGGGAAAACTGTTCATATCATTCAGCATATCCTGTAATTCTTCTTCACTTTCAGTCATGATAGCTACGTCATCAGTAAATCGCATCTTTGATATCGTTTCACTTTAAGTTTTAATTGCACTCCTTTACCTTTGTTTTATTTCCATCAATGCTTCTTCGATGTTCAGATTGAACAGTACAGGCCAAAGACTACATCACTGTCTGACACCATTTTTAATCCGAGCTCTTCGTTCTCGGTCGTCCACTCTTATTGTCCCCTCTTGGCTCTTGTGCACATTGTACATATCGTTACATTATACAGCACGTATGGGAACAAATATTTTACTATATTGTCTACACTCGAGGCACCATATTCCTTCTCCACTGAGACCTCTCGTAGGAATATATATTTTTTGTTAAAGCCAACATCGCTTGCTTTTGAGACCTTTATTCCAAATACTGGTTTCGACAGAATCGTGCTGTCATCTCGTCTGGCATTACACTTTGCGTACCCTTTCACTTACATATGTCGTCGACATTTTGAGAACAAAGTGTAATTACATTAGAGAAAACTCCATATAGATTGTCATTTATAAGACAGAGCTTTGTCACGTGAGGTTGCCGACAGGGCGTGGAGTTGGAGCTGTAGATATTGCTCTCTTACGTGTTATTCGTTTGACAACCGATCTGGAAGCACGCTGTTTTATAAATGGCAAACCATGTGTAGTTTTGTAATTCATTTACACTTTGTTCTTAAAATGTCGACGACACATGCATGTGACCACATACAGAAAGTGGAGACAGGTAATACCTGAAGTTTGCTACTCTCGGCGAATTTCGACACTGTGGATCTCAGAATTCTTAATTCCGTAATGATTTCCGAAATGGAACGTCCCATGCGTGTAGCTCCAACTACCATCGCGCGATCAGAGTCTGTTGATTCCCGTCGTGGGGACATGATCACGTGGGGAACCTTTTCGTATGAATTACCTGTGTCCAAATGACAGCTCCGTAAATGCACTGCCCTCTTATATCTTGTGTAGACGACACTGTTGCCGTGTATATAAGTGCACATCCCTGTCCCACGACTTTTGTCGCCCCACTGCACTTGAGAGAGACAAGCAAGGTGCCGACTTACTCGTCTGTTTAGCCGTCTGCCATATTGCTCTACCCAGATGCGATCCAAACGAGCGTTCACTCGTGCCTTCGTCGTGTAACACGCGATTGGTATCGGACACGAATCGAGTGGCAGAGTCACTTTGTGCGTCGCAGCGGCCCACGCTCGCTGGCGACTGATGGCGGCCTTGCCCTCGGGTGGAGCAGGGCCCGGTACAGGCCCCTGAGGAGCGCCCAGCCGGAAGAGTTCCGGCCGCGGCCGCTGTGTGCGGCAGCGCGCGCTGCTCCCAGAGGCGCGCCGTGTCGCGTGTCGCACCCGTGCGCAGACTGCGTGCGCGCTCCGCGTGTCCGTCCCGTTACCTCATCGGCATTCCGCCGGCGGCCATCTCGCGGGACGTGGCGCCCACCGCAAGCGCCACACCCCCCCTCCCCCCTTTCCCTCAATTTCATATCTCCCAGGGGCACGTCCCACAGGACTCCGGCACTGCCGCAGGTCCTCTGATGGCCTCGAGCGCTGCCTTCCGGTAGCCCAGGAGGGGATGTCGACCACCCTGCGTCGCCACATCTTCGTGTCCTCGGTAAGACGGCGATCAGCGCAACAACACGTTGCAGTAGCTGCATGGCTCCACTCCCGTGCATCATGTGCAGGCAGGTACGACTCCTCCGACGTACCTGTCTTACACCTCTCTACTTCTAGATCCATTCTCGTCCATTGAAGTGCAGACATATATGGCATAGCTGTTTTATGACTGGTATCGACCGCAGCTCTCCAGAACGTGCAGCTTCGTTAGTGCAGCGAAGCATACCACGATAGCCCTCAATATGATGGTTCGCATAGGCTGTCGTATGTCGATCCGCACATTTAGAAGCTTCACCCAGTTTATGGAACGGTCGTCCATTCGAGGGTTGTGAAACTGCTCCAAGTTTTCCTCCCTTTTATCAACCTTCCACAGCGGGGGTTGACACTCGCACAGGAAAACTCGCTTCCTGACTAACTGTCGGTCTCCATCTTTGTACAAAAATCGCCCCCACCCTCCCTCTCCCACGGAGAGCATTTTGCCTTTCTGCAGCCGAGGACGATACTGACATCTTCTAGAATTTCCGTTCCTCCCTGAGAGATACGCCTAGCCGTAGATAACGGCGCTGCCACAAGCCGCTGTTCTGCGGTGTCCCCTGGAAGCCAAGCCAGCCACAGCTGCCTCTCGTCCGCCGTACAGTTGAGCTGCCGTCTCCCTGCACACAGTGGGCGTTTCCTCACGGCGTTGCGCCCACCGAAGCAGCGACACCTTTCTCCCTTCCCCTCCCCCAACGCTCTCCAATTCGCCACTCTCGGAACTATGAGGGTCGCTAGTTACCGACACCCAGACGTGTACATCTGCATCACAATCATCATGGTCAACCAAAATTCCACCGACAGACTTCCAACGATTGTACCTTCTGAGTATTTTGCTATAAGTGACCCACGGTCTCCGGCGGATCGCCGCACAATTTCGTATGGTTTTATGCCCCCGTAACTTTGTATTAGTATTGCACTGACTGTGCACAGCAGTGCCAATGTTGATGGTATTCACTGCTGTAAAGAAAAGTAATGCCCTACATACATTTTTTGCCCACAAGTTTACTGTCATTATTTCCCGGTTCTCTCTAGGGTTCTCTATTCCGGAAGCATTAGTTGTGCGTTAAGAGTTACTATCTTGAATAAAATAATTTTGGATATTGGGCTGTGTAATTGCAAATCACTAAAGCAACTAATTGTCGACGTTCACCGCCCTGAAGAGAACCGCAGCAAGCCAGTCGAAACGTCGGCAATTAGTTCCTTTAGTTGAAATGGCTCAAATGGCTCTGAGCACTACGGCACTTAACTTCTGAGGTCATCAGTCTCCTAGAACGTAGAACTATTTCAACCTACCTAACCTAAGGACATCACACACACCCATGCGAGAGGCAGGATTCGAACCTGCGACCGAAGCGGCCGCGCGGTTCCAGACTGTAGCGCCTAGAGCCGCTCGGCCACCCCGGCCGGCAGTTGCTTTAGTAGTTTTTTTATGGGATCAAACTGCTCAGGTCATCGGTCCCTAGACTGACACACTACTTAAACTAAGTTAATCGAACTTATGCTAAGAAGAACAGACACACCTGTGCCCGAGGGAGGACTCGAACCTCCGGCGGGAGGGTCCGCGCAGTCCATGACATGGTGCCTCAAACCGCGCAGCCACTCCGTGCAGCACTTTAGTTGTCTGCAATGGCGATGCCCAATATCCAAAATTATTTTATTCAAAATGACACCGGCCGTGGAAGCCCATGTACGTACATAAGAGTTACTACGTTTACATGGGCCTCCCACATTCATTAACCAATTTCCCAACACCGTGTCTGGTTGACCACGTAAACGCTTCAAAATCGATTGTGTAAATTCGATTCCAGCTGCTGGTTTTCCACTTCCACAATTCATTTTCGCTACCTGTAAAAGCACAACCGTTTCTGAAACGTGTTTGTGCTATGGGTGTTGTTTTTTAAAAAAAATTCGGCTAATATGGACAGAGTGGCTTTTTGCACAGTGAAAGTGAAGTGGAAACATTAGACTGAGCTTGAAGATGTGTACTTATAATATTTAAGACAAATAGTTATTGTACTGATTAAATCAGAAACAGGATCAGCTGTTTTCCACACGCCATATTTGAATAGGCTAGCAACTCCGCTTTACGCTTTAAAAAGTAAACACGACAGCGAGAAACGGTTTCCGAAATTCGGATTTCGTCTTCCGGAAGATGTGTCGCACGTAAACATGGAGCCAAGGGAATATGGCATGTGGGATGACAGTTATCTCTGATAAATTGCTGACGTTGCTCCCGTTTTGTTATCGCTATAAAGTAGCATTTTTACTACAATTTCACCGGCCAATATTGTCAAGAAAGAAGAGGATTTAGGGGCCGTCGCGTGTGCAGGATTTATTTTACTGGAAGATGCAGATCATCAGACGAAGAAGAAGAAAAAGAAGAAGCGACGCTGATCGACACCCATTGACAGAAGGTATCAGTGAGGCAGGACAAAACTAATGTCTACGTTAAAGCGGAATTAAAGTACGGGCTATTTCATAATTTTTTTCCGAGTGAAAGCTACAGATTTCGAATTTTTATTGAACAGTGTGGCCCTAAAATTATCAAGGAGAATACCTCTTCTAGGATGGCTGTAACTGGAGCAGAAAGTTAATAGTCGCGCCCAGTTTTGTTTGTTTCTCTTTCTCGTTCACGGTGAAAATATGTCAGTAAAGAAAACTCTTCCTTTTTCATATTGTGCATAACATTTTCTAATAGCTGAGTTATTTCCCTCCAAGCGTCCAGGCTATTCAATTTCTTTTTATAATCGCAGCTCCGGCCAGAGTGGCCGAGCGGTTCTAGGCGCTTTCGTCTGGAAACGTCGCGAACGCTACGCTTGCAGGTTCGAATCCTGCCTCGGGCATGGATGTGTGTAATGTCCTTAGGTTAGTTAGATTTACGTAGCTCTAAGTGCTAGGGGACTGATGACCTCAGAAGTCCCACAGTGCTCAGAGCCATTTGAACCATTTTTTTTTTATAATCGCAGCTTGTAGGTACCCATAAACATTGCCATTCGCGATATATTTTATCAGCTTTAACGCTCTCTCCAGTTCTTCTCAATACTCCAGTGTTTTTAAACACGATTAATACACACGCTAGGCGAGACCGGGCATTGTCTGTAGGGGAAAATAGCATGTGTTGAAATTGTTTCATGTCTGCTACAAGTCGCAGTATGTTTTATTGACTGGTTACGCTCTTTATCAGCCAACTAGTGCCCATTGAACTCTAAATTCCACAGCCTCTGATGATGCTTCCCGAGCCGTGTGCAAGCGCCCGCAGGAAGCGTTGCGACGGAAGCCTGCGGACGGGATCCGGAACCGACGCGGTGCCACACGGCCCTCAGGCAGCTACTTGCACGGTGTGGAGGGTCGCAACAGGTGGCACACGGCTCGGCGCATGCGCGGGCTGTGACGTCATCGCGGCTGGCTGAGGCTGCGGTTGCGGCGCCTGCACGGGCACCTGGGCTCATTAGCCCGGCGGCGCACATGGCGCTCGTTACTGCCAGCCTGCGGAGAGCTCACAGGGATTTGCCTAGCTCGTCTTGTCCCTAGTGAGGAGCAAAGGCTGCAGCAGGCCTATGTGTGTGGGCAGTGTGGCCGGCAGCTGCCAGGGCTACACTTCCTGTAACTGCTCTGGTACTCCCTTGCCCAGTCAGACCTAACACGTGGCCAACTGCACATCCCCGTCTCGCGACTGTCCGTAGGCGCGTACGTACTTGGCCAACGAACGACAGCCAACCGCTTCGTTGGCCGACATTTGCTTACTGTGTACAGGCGGTAAAACGGAGCCAACGAAGCGTTGGCGGTTGGTTGGCCTTGGGACAACACCGACTCAAAGGAAGGCCACGGCGCTCGTTCGTGACGTCACGACAGCTAGACGCGGGGAACACCAAGTCTGTTGCAGGCATACTCTAATGGTGGTCGCCAGGTCTGTTGCGAACATACTCTAATGGTGGTGTCTCCCTCCCTGACACAGCAAAATGTGAAACTATTGGCGGTAGTTGACCAACACACATTGTTCTGAGAGATTTCTGCAATCAATTAATTGTGCAATTCATTACACTTCTTAACAAATATTGTATTCCTTAACTTAAATTTCCACCTGTTTTCAGGAATGACATACAAAAACAACTTCATGGTCCAGCAGCAACAGAATTCGTGCTTCTTTACCTTATTTGTAAATCTGAGGAAGTTACGTTTGTACTGTGTTGCTTTTACAAGAAACTGCGAACATATTGGTGCTCTTCTCTAGGTATCTTGGTTTACTATGGGGTGAGGAGCACTGAATGTCGATGAAATACCTTGCGATTGTACACGTTGGGAGAGGGGGTGGGGGACTGAAGAAGAGGCAAAACAGAGATACTTGTTTTATCAAATAAATTTTTTTTATCTTCTAAGTTTCTCCTTTCAGTTGCAAGAGGGGAATATTTATCTTTTCTAATGTGCATGTTTAAAAAAAATTTAAGCTCAACAGTATTTTCGACGTATGAAGCTATTTTGTTTCCTGTTTAGTATTCCTTTCGTTGAAAACGACTGTAATCCAATGACAGGCAACAGTTGGACATTTACACGTGTAAATTAGTTCACATTTCCAGTGACGATGTCAAACGAAAATAAATAAAAGAAACGAGTTCATAGTAAGGGGGTTTGTTTAAGTTTCGATAGCAAAAGGGATCAAGTAAATATAGTCACTTGAATGTAAAATTTCCGAAGCTTGCAATGGGGCAAAGCATCTTCTCATATTGATCTACGTTTGTTTCGACAGTATTCAGTAATACAGAACTCTGATCTTCATTTGTAGCTTTACGATAGTACGAAAATCTTTCATCTGAATAAAACTGCAGAATACAAAACAATACCAAACATTTTGTCCCAAAATAAGAGATTTATAGTGATAAGCACTCCGAGGCGCTTCTGACTGCAACAGACCTGGCGTTCGCCGTGCCTAGCTGACGTGACGTCAATAACAAGCGCCGACGCCTTCCTTTGAGTCGGTGTTGGCTGCACTGAGCCGTGTTCTAAAATGGTCCAAATGGCTCTGAGCACTATGGGACCTAACAGCTGTGGTCATCAGTCCCCTAGAACTTAAACCTAACTAACCTAAGGACATCACACACATCCATGCCCGAGGTAGGATTCGAACCTGCAACCGTAGCCGTCGCGCGGTTCCGGACTGTGCGCCTAGAACCGCGAGAAAACCGCGGCCGGCTGCCGTGTTCTGCTGGCGGTGCATTGCTGAGCGCACCTACTTCTTTGGTGTTGCCGTCCAAGTGGAGTTCCTCTTATCCCTGTCCATCTGTGTAGCTGCCAAAGACGGACAAGCGAGCAGAGGCCAGCATCGGATTTTCACTCTGGAGTGTGTGCTGATATGGAACTTCCTGGCAGATTAAAACTGCGTGCCGGACCGAAACTCGAACTCGGGACCATTGCCTTTCGTGGTCAAGTGCTCTACCATCTGAGCTACCCACGCGCGACTCACAACCCCTCCTCCCAGCTTCAGTTCTGCCAGTACGTCGTCTCCTACTTTCCAAACTTCACAGAAGCTGATTTGAGAACCCTGCAGAACTAGCACTCCTGGAAGAAAGGAGCTTCTGTGAAGCCCATGAAAGGCAAAAGGTCTCGAGTTCGAGTCTCGGTCCGGCACGCAGTTTTAATCTTCCAGGAAGTTTCAAGCAAGCAGAGTTACTGTCTGTACTGCGTTGGTCAGTTCTACACAATGATAAAGAGAACATGGAAGCTGCACCGAGGGAGGGAAACTGACTGTGGAGTGTGGACGGACTGCCGGTTCTAGCTGCCAAGGACGGTAGTTTCATGACCTGTGTCGTATGTTCACTGCAAAGGGAGTGGGCTTACTTTTCATGCCCAGGCAACTGCCAAAAATCAACACATTCTAGAGAGAAATGGTAGCCGCTGGTTGAGTAAAAAAATATACTGATGTGGGGGTAAAGTGACGGCCGTACTTTGCTTCGAGTACTTTCAGCGACTAGTGATGAAGAGATATTGTACGACCGTGACAAGGAAGGTTGCGGATTGGGGTGCCCGTTGGAGGGGACATCACTGGCTACGAGTTTCATCAAAGACTGGGGATGAAACAGGCCGCAGCGCTAGGAAGACAAAGAAAGCATTGTGCATCAACATGGATACTCCGCAAATTATTGTATGGCGGAGGGCACCTCGTACGACTGCTAGTCATTTGCTCTCCTGTTCCAATCGCAAATAGAGCGAGGGAAAAACGACTGTCCATAAGTACGAGTCCTAATTTCTTGTGTCTTTTCTTCATGGCCCTTACGCGGAAAGTATGTTGGCGGCAGTAGAATCTTCCTGCAGTCGGTCTCCAACGCCGGTTCTCTAAATTTGGCCAATAATGGCGTCGCGGAAAGAGCATCGTCGTTCCTGCAGGGATTCCCACTTTCGTTCACGAAGCACCTCCGTATTACTTTGGTTCTGGTCGAACCGACCGGTAGCAAATCTGGCGGCCCGCCTGTGAATTGTATCGATGTCTTCCTTTAATCGGACCTGGTGGGGATCCCAAGCACTCTAACAGTACTTAAGAACGGGTCGAACTAACCTTCTGTACGCGATGTCCTTTACGGATAACCAACACCATCCCAAAGTATGCCAATAAAATAAAATCGAGCACTTTCCTACCCTACTACCAATCTGATCTGCTAATTCTATTCAGTATGGACTTGCAACGTTAGGCACAGACGTTGAATCGAAGTGAATGTCTCAAGCTGCAGCCTATACAGAATAATTCTTTATCCGAACGTTTTTCCTACTCATTTGGATTAACTTACCTTTTCTACATTTAGAGTAAGTGCCGCTCATCATACCAACTAAAATGTTGTCTGTGTCGTCTTGTGTATTCCTGCAGTCACTCAACGACGACGGCTACTGCGACACTCGTACACCACAGTGTCATCAGTACAGAGCTGTAAATTGCTACTCGGACATTTCCCGGGGGCACCTGTGACGCCGGCCGCGGTGGCCGAGCGGTTCTAGACGCTTTAGTCCGGAACCGCGCTGCTGCTACGGTCCTAGGTTCGAATCCTGCCTCGGGCATGGATCTGTGTGATGTCCTTAGGTTAGTTAGGTTTAAGGACTTCTGAGTTCTAGGGGACTGATAATCTCAGATGTTAAGTCCCATAGTGCTCAGAGCCATTTGAACGATTTGGATTCTCGCCGTTGAGGACCACTTACTGGTCTCTATTGCGTAAAAAGTCTTCGAGCCACTCAGGCACCTGGGTGCCTGACCAGTATGCTCGGATGTTCGTCGACAGTACGCAGTGGGGCACTGGGTCGAAAGCTTCCTGGAAAGCTAGGAATATGGAATCTTAGTGTTGCCCTACATCGATGGTTTGTAGGATATACTGTGACAAACGGGCAACGTGAGTTTCGCACGAGTAATCCGTGTTGATTTGTAGACAGAAGCCTTTATATCTCAAGGGAGTTCATTATGTTCGAAGTCAAAGAATGTGTGGCCTGAAGAGAACTGGGGGAGCCACGGAATGGCCAATCCAGCGCAGTGCAGAGGCGGCCAGGCGCCAGGACGTCCCCCTCGCCCGGCTGCCTGATGTACCGGCACGCTGCCGACACCCGCGTCTCGCCAGTGGCTGATTCACGACGCGGCCGGCAGCGCTGTTTAAATATTTACCCGACAATCGGCCGTCTGGCGGGACTTCTGCAGCCGGCTCGGCTCGCCCGCGGCCAGAAGAAGTCCGTAAATCGGCGCTGCTGGCGTAATTACGATTTACTGTCGGGCGGCCGTCGGCAGGTGGCGGGACACGTGGGAACCGCCCGCGCCCGCGCCCGCGCCGGCGCACCTGTGGCCGCCGTAAAAGCGCGGAAAAAGCCGGAGAGCTGGGTGCTGCCCGCGCCAGATGGCGCGCCGGCCGCGGCGCACTTGTACACTGCGCTGCCCACTCACTGCTAAGGCCGCTGTTACACTATCAAATTTCTTTTTCAAAGATTTGATCAAAGATATTTGACAAAGATCTTTTACGTAGCGCTAGAAGGGGTATTACACAGTCGTCATATTTTTCGTCAAAGTTCAAGATGGCTGACAACAACAACTTGTTATTAACCGCAGCATTTGCATGTACCACAATCGCATTGTGTGCATATGCGGAAGAGAAGCGGGGAAAAAAAGGAAACATAACTGGGTGAAGCCGTGGGTTTTACGACGACACGAAAACAGCATTCAACAAAACTTGTTACGTGAGCTTATAGTGAAGGACGTCAATCGTACATCAATTACTTAAGAATGGATAAGCATACATTTCTGTATGTGCTCAATCAAGTGTATCCTCATATCACAAAGCACAATATTCCCTTAAGAACTGCTACATCTGCAGAAGACAGGCTCACTGTAACACTCCGATTCCTTGCTACAGGAGAGGGTTAGGTCAGGTTTGGTCAGGTCAGATCTCCAATCTTCGTAATCTATTTTTGTATTCAGCGTGCCTCACGTTGTAAAGTGCCTCATCAGCTTCTTACATCTCTACTAATTTTGTAGTTGTCAGCACACACCAATTGTATTTACTCGAAATGTTTATAAAAACACTACAGACGACAGAATGCAGCGATGCTAGCGCTCCATTTGGTAACATGTCATATTGCAGTGAACAGAAGACAAGCGATTTGATCAAATATTGGACGACATTTGACAAAGTTCCCTATTACACCATCAAATATCTTTGACAAAGATCTTGGACAGAGATATTTGACAAAGAAATTTGATAGTGTAATACCGGCCTCATCACCGTCCTGAACTGCGGTGGGGGGCACATGCTCTGCGAAGGACAGCTGACAGCCAGAGACGTGACGCAGGTCGCGGCGTAAGAGCCCGGGCCATTTGCTTCCACTGAAGACTTCCGACCAAACAGAACAGTTCTTTCTCAAGGGAGAGGGATCTCCAGACGTAAAAGTAACGTCGAGTGCTCTAGGGTTATTACTGCTCACTATATGCCTGAGTCACCTAACGGTCAAAATCGCCACCGCCCTGAGGCTGTCCCTAGATGCTGTTAATGACGACGCTAGACAGTTGCAGTGAAATACGGGAAGACCAGCAGAAATTTAAAGCTTGATGCAGCGGTTCGAAATTGACCCTCGATATAAACAAATACGGCAATACGGAGAGACACCCGTTACTGTACGATTACACATTCGTAGCACAATCAGCGGAAATTGTTTATCTGAGAGTAGGTATACGCAGTGCTTGAAATTGGAATGACCGCAGGAGACTGATTTCAGGGAAGACTGACCGAGCGGGGTGGCGCAGTGGTTAGCACACTGGACACGCATTCGGGAGGACGACGGCTCAATCCCGCGTCCGACCATCCTGATTTAGGTTTTCCGTGATTTCCCTAAATCGCTCCAGGCAAATGCCGGGATGGTTCCTTTCAAAGGGCACGGCCGACTTCCTTCCTCGTTTTTCCCTAATCCGATGACCTCGCTGTCCGGTCTCCTCCCCCAAACAATCCAATCCAATCCAGGAAAGACTGATTTCATTTTCATTCACTGAAAGTACTACGTCCGCAGATAGGGTTCTCCTTGATTTTTCTAAATAGTTCCAGCAAATGCCGGGCCGGCTGCTTTGGAAGGACAGTGTCGACTACACTCTCCAAGCTTGAAACATTCCGAGCTCGCACTCCGACTCTGATGAGCGAAGTCGGCGGGACGTTAAACCCTAATCTTCCTTCCTGCTGAAAGTATACTCTAATACAAACAAAAGAAACAATGCACCACGAAGAAATTATTGTATCTGGGCGGAAATGGGTATATGTGACGTACACGTACAGACAGAGAAATGATAACAGTTTCAGGAAAATCGGATGATTTATTCAAGAGAAAAAGTAAAGGTTTGGTCCACCTCTTGAGTGTTATGAAAGCAATTTTTTGGCCTGGCATTGGATGTCTTCGTGAGGGATATCGTGCCACATGCTGTCCAGTTCCGAGCTGAGTAAAGGCCACTTCCCATAATGCTCCAAGTGTTCTCAACAGGGGGCAGATCCAGCGAGCTTGGTGGCGAATTTATGGTTTTACTTGCAATAGGACAAGCAGTAGAAGCTCCCGCCCTGTGTGGCTGGACATTATCTTGCTGAAATGTAAGCCCAGGATGGTTTGCCATGTAGGGCAACAAATTAGAGCGTACAATATCGTGGACATACCGCTGTGCTGCTGTAAGGGTGTCCTGTTATGTTTGCCCCAGGGCACCACTTGCTGCTTGTCGGGCCGTATGGAAGGTAACACTCAGGTTGGAATCCCACCGCTGTCCGGGGCGTCTCCAGACGTCTTCGCTAGTCGTTCGAACTCATTGCGAGGCGGGACTCGTCACTGAAGCCAACTGTAGCCTGGTCAACGGGGGGCCACGCTTGTGGGGAGATGCCGCGGACAGGGGTGCCGTACCCAGCCGACCGCCCCCCGCCATTGGGACGGACAGCCAAGAGAGAAGGTGTGGGGTGACATTAGTCTCCGTAGCAGGACCCCTGTGGTTGTCACCCGCAGAACCTTCACAACTCAGCGGAACGTCGGCGACTTGTACGCCCCGTTTTGTTGCCCTTCTTGCAAGCCATCCTGGGCTTACATTTCAGCAAGATAATGCCGGCCAATTCTCGATGAGAGTTTTACTTCTTGCCTTCGTACTTGGCAAACTCTACCTTGGACAGCAAGGCTGTTGGATCTCTCCGCAGATGAGAATTTTTAGAGCATTACGAGTAGCAGCTAGGGATTTTGCCGATCTAACGCACCAATTGGACAGAATTTTGGACGATACCACTCAAAGGACATCCAATAAGTCAGTCAATACATGACATGCTTAAGGACTAAAGGTGGAGGAGCTCGTTATTGACTTGCTCAATTTGTGGAGCTGTTTCTCTTGAATAAATTCGTCCAATTTTTCTGAAAGTATAAATCATTCGCCTGCCTGTACACGTACATCTCATCTAACGATACCCGTCGCATTCGGATAATTCCTTCGTGTATCGTCCTTTGCTTTTCCTTTTTCCTGTTTCAGTCGATTCGCTCGTCACTCTAGGGCCTGCAGACCGAGCCGGCGCACCCTGCTGAGCCGAGCTGAGCGCTGCTCTCCCGCGGCAGGGCGGGCAGGCGGACAGGACACGTGTTTGCGGCGGGGCGCAGGGAACCCCGGCCGAGCGAGAATCGCCAGGCGGGCCAACAAATCTAATTCCCGCTATCACCGGCCGCCATCGCGCAATAATTGAAAAATGAGGGCAGCGCCGGGGAAGCGGCCGGCCGCTGGTTACTTATTACTACGTGGCGGTCCGAGCAGCCCGCAGCGCCGCTCTGCAGGCACACTGTGCCCGCCCCCTCGGCCGGCACGTTTCACGGCCGCGTCAGAAATGTCCGAGGGTTAGACGCGCGGGCAGAGGCGCCTGCCGTTTACACCCCCCGTAGCTTTCCACTCTTCGGAGATACTTGCAAGGTGTTTTGAGACAGGAAAGTGCGAACATAGGGGCTGATGAAACAAAGACCAAAGCGTTTTGGGAACATTCTTAACTACCGAGAAACAGGCACGAACCTTGTTTTGCTAGATGAAACTACGGTATTTTCTCGCCGGAAAATCTTTAAGAGAGAGGTCGGATTGGGGGAGGACATAGAAGCAACTCAGAGGCGGGCTGCTAGGTTTGTTACTGGTAGGTTTGATCATCACGCGAGTGTTACGGAAATGCTTCAGGAACTCGGGTGGGAGTCTTTGTAGCAAAGGAGGCGTTCATTTCGTGAATCGCTATTAAGGAAATGTAGAGAACCACCATTAGAGGCTGACTGTAGTACAATTTTACTGCCGCCAACTTATATTTCGCGGAAAGACCACAAAGATAAGATAAGAGCGATTAGGGCTCGTACAGAGGCATATAGGCAGACATCTTTTCCTCGTTCTGTTTGGGAGTGGAACAGGGAGAGAAGATGCTAGTTATGGTACGAGGTACCCTCCACCGCGCACCGTATGGTGGATTCCGGAGTATGTATGTAGATGTAGATGTAGCGAGAGATAAATTCAGTGAAAAATCTTATATTCGCCTGTGTAGTGACGTCAGTAGCCGACACTTTATCGACGGCTTTCGGATATTATGTTGTTGGTTCGACTCCTTAGTGTGGCCAAAATTTTCTGCTTTAGCATTTGAACGGCAAGAGGAGAAATGGCGATGGCGTTCAGCTCCTGATTGAGGCTCTTCGCTCCAGTGTCCTCGGTTCGGTCTCTGACCACTGCGTCGAGTCTCACGGAGTGAGGGCATGTGGCACTGTCGATGACTCTGGGTGGAAAACTGCACAGAATACGCAAGTCGTGTTGCTGCGGCCGTCTGAATGGCACGCTACCTGGGAATTTTCTCAGCAGTCTACGCAAACTAGCCAAGTCGGGGCAAGAAATACGTGATATTGACACCAGTCTCGACAGAAAGCTGCGTGTTCGGATGAAGAGGTTTCCCATCACGCTAAAGACTTAAAGAGTTTTCTTCCTACGTTAAATGCTTCGACCTTGTAAAGTCTAAGGCTCTAGCACGGCTTTGCTTCTCCTGTGAGAGGAGCGAATTCTGGTTTGAATTTCATATCACCGAATGTCTACCACAGTCAATTACATCTATTGTGTGACTGATTAATGTATTAATTATCACGTTCCCAAATAACGTGTTATGCTTTTAATAAAGTAGCGAATTACCTGTTGGTTCTCAAGTTTCGTTTTGTAGGACCGCGCGTTACTATCATTTTCTTTTCAGTCTGAAAGTAATGAAGTTACATTCAGCCTATGTAATATTTAGCCTACATAGAAAAAACTTTACAAAATGTTGACTGGAATATCCTCTTTGGAATTGAAAAAAAAGTGCGTGAAATCTTATGGGACTTAACTGCTAGGGTCATCAGTCCCTAAGCTCACACACTACTTAACCTAAATTATCCTAAGGACAAACACATACACCCATGCCCGAGGGAGGACTCGAACCTCCGCCGGGACCAGCCGCCTCTTTGAAATTCTGATCATGTCACTGCTAAAAAAAGAGAGAGGAACCGTATCTACTTCTTGTACACTTGAAGGATGCGAAAGGGAGCCAGTAGCTGAGAATAACGTAAAATAGCGTTGTAGCCAACCCCGATATTCATAACATCGAACAACCTGCAGAGGAAGGCAAGGAGAAATTTCCAAAAGGAATTATTGTCATGGAGAAGTAATACAAACTTTGAGATTTGCCGATGACACTGTAATTCTCACAGAGCCGACAAAGGACTTGGAAGATGAGATGAGTGAATAGATAATATTTTTAAAAGAGATTATAAAATAAAAATTATTAAACATGTAATCAAGGGAACGTAATATATTCGAATTGAGCCGTGTGATATTGAAGAACTTAGATTAGAAAATGAGGCACTGGCAGTAGTAGATGAGTCTTGCTATTTGGGCCGCAAAGTAACTCACGATAAGTGAACGAAAAAGGGTGTGAAACGTAGACTGGAAATACCAAGAAGAATCTCTCCGGAAAGAGAAAAATATGTTAACATAGGGCCGGCCGGAGTGGCCGACCGGTTCTAGGCGCTTTCGTCTGGAACCGCGCGGCCGCTACGGTCGCAGGTTCGAACCCTGCCTCGGGCACGGATGTTTCTGATGTCCTTAGGTTATTTAGGTTTAAGTAGTTCTAAGTTCTACGGGACTGATCACCTCAGATGTTAAGTCCCATAGTGCTCAGAGCCATTTGAACCATTTTTGTTAACACAGAGTATAAATCAAGATGTTAATAACTATTTTCTGAAGGCAATTATCAATAGAGTGTAGCAGCTTGTGGTAGTGTAGCAGTATAGACGAGGAAACCAGGTTTTCAGGAACTGACGATATAAGAAATGATGAAGTTAGGTGGGCACACAGAGTAACTAATTACGAGATGCTAAATCGAATTTTGCAGAAAAGAAATTCATTACACAACTCAGTTAGAAGAGAGAGACAGGCTGTGAGTGGAGTCAAGTGGGAGAGCCGGGGAGCAGACTGCCGAGGCAGTCGAACGCTCGGCTACAGTAGGCAGGCTCGAGTGGATGTAGTTATGCAAAGATGAAATGGTTTGCAGAGGAGCTGCAGGAAACCAGTCTTCGAAGCGATGTCCGCCGCAACATTATGAAGTGTAACGACTTTTTCGGGCAAGCAGAGGAATGTTCGGCGCAGGAATGTGGAATGCGCTCCGGCACGTTCTCGCGGCCGCGCGTGTGAACTTGCTTAACGTTGGCAGGCCCGCGTCCGCGGCTGGGAGCGCAGATCCGGAAGCGCCGGCGCTGCCCGGCCAGGCTCGGCCCATTCCCACGCCCGCCGCCGTGTCGTGTCGCCTCACCATTAGTCCAGCCAGCGCACGTGTGTTGTCGACCGCTGATCCGCTGCCTCGGCAGCCACCAGTGCCCGAGTCTGTGTTTGCGGCTGAACACCTGCGCGGCTCCCGCAGCCTCACTCGCCACCTGCCGGGTCCAGTCTGCAGACAGCCTGGCAGCGTCAGCCCACTTACCCGTGTACCGTGGCGTGGGTGCCTGCACTGACGCGGCCGGGGAGGCTGTCATAAAGAGGTTGACCCTCCTCTGAGACGTGCTCGCCCACACCTGTTGTAAGTGTCCTTAGCATCCTGCGAACTGACAAAGCGACGGGGCTCACGGCCGAGCTGATCCCACAAATGTTCCGTCTGGCGTACCTTAACAGCAGGCAGATACACTGCTGGCCATTACAACTGCTACAGCACCAAGATCACGTCCTACAGACGCGAAATTTAACCGACAGGAAGAAGATGCTGTGATATGCAAATGATTAGCTTTTCAGAGCATTCACACAAGATTGGCGCCGGAGGCGACACCTACAACGTGTTGACATGAGGGAACTCTATAACCGATTTCTCATACACATACAGCAGTTGCCCGGCGTTGCCTGGTGAAACGTTGTTGTGATGCTTCGTGTAAGGAGGAGAAATGCGTGCCATCACGTTTCCGACTTTGATAAAGGTCGGATTGTAGCCTATCGTGATTGCCGTTTATCGTATCGCGACATTGCTGCTCGCGCTGGTCGAGATACAATGACTGTTAGCAGAATATGGAATCGGTGGGTTCAGGAGGGTAATACGGAACGCCGTGCTGGATCCCAACGGCCTCGTATCACTAGCAGTCGAGATGACAGGCATCTTATCCGCATGGCTGTAACGGATCTTGCAGCCACGTCCAGATCCTTCAGTCAACAGATGGGGATGTTTGCAAGACAACAACCATCTGCACGAACAGTTCGACGACGTTTGCAGTAGCATGGACTATCAGCTCGGAGACCATGGCTGCGGCTACCCTTGACGCTGCATCACAGACAGGAGCGCCTGCGATGCTGTACTCAACGACGAACCTGGGTGCACGAATGGCAAAACGTCATTTTTTTGGGATGAATCCAGGTTCTGTTTACAACATCATGATGGTCGCATACGTGTTTCGCGACATCGCGGTGAACGCGCATTGGAAGCCTGTATTCGTCATCGCCATACTGGCATATCACCCGGGGTGATGGTATGTGGTGTCTTTGGTTACACGTCGCGGTCACCTCTTACTCACATTGACGGCACTTTGAACAGTGGACATTACATTTCAGACGTGTTACGACCTGTGGCTCTACCCTTCATTTGACCCCTTCGAAACCCTACATTTCAGCAGGATAATGCACCATCACATGATGTAGTTCCTGTACGGGCCCTTCTGGATACAGAAAATGTTCGACTGCTGCCCTGGCCATCACATTCTCGACATCACTCACCAATTGAAAACGTCTGGTCAATGGTTGCCGAGCAACTGGCTCGTTACAATAGCCCAGTCACTACTCTTGAGGAACTGTGGTATCGTGTTGAAGCTGCATGGGCAGCTGTGCCTGTACACGCCATCCGAGCTCTGTTTGACTCAATGCCTAGGAGTATCGAGGTCGTTATTACGGCCAGAGGTGGTTGTTCTGGGTACTGATTTCTCAAGATTTGTGCACCCAAACTGCGTAAAAATATAATCACATGTCAGTCGGCGTTGGTCCCGTTCTTCGAGGATCTTTTCCCGGCCGCAGCGATGTCGGAGACTGATGTTTTACCGGATTCCTAATGTTCACGGTACACTCGTGAAATGGTCGCACGGGAGAATGCCCACTTCGTCGCTACCTCGGAGATGCTGTGTACCATCGCTCGTCCACCGACTATAACACCACGTTCAAACTCATTTAAATGTTGATAACCTGGCATTGTAACAGCAGTAACCGATCTAAAAATTGCGCCAGACACCTGTTCTCTTACATAGGCGTTGCCGACGGCAGAGCCGTATTTTGCCTCTTTACTTATCTCAGTATTTGAATACGCATGTCTATACGAGCTTCTTTGGCGCTTCTGTGTAGTTTGTTAGGGCAAACAACATGGCACCATTCATTAGTGACACCACCACACGAAAATCACTAACGTTGATAAATGACATTCCACGACAACATAACAATCGGCGATAGGCCTATCTGAGACGAAATTTTTGAGGATGCGCATGCCAGTGGCTACGTCTGCATCTACATCTACATCTACATCTACATCTACATCTTCATGGTTATTCTGCAATTCACATGTAATTGCCTGGCAGAGGGCTCACCGAACCATTTTTTCCGCAGTCAATTACTTCATTAATACATTAGTATCATTATTTCAAAGCAGATTTACCAATGCGGAATAGCAAAATGAACAGCCAGCGTTGTAGCTTAAGAACCGGAAGGTGACCTTTATATGGTGGCTGGGACAAGTTACGTTGCGCGCTATGAAAACTCCTCCGAAATTTTAAGAAAAACAACTAAGCAACGCGCAGATGTGATCGTGAAGGTGTGTCAGCGGCCGCAGTATGACGGCGGTACTTGATCGCTGTGAGATGACGTGGAGCTGGAGCTCGGCTGGAAGGGCCCTCTGGATTCCAGCGCGCTGGAGCGCGGCCCGCGCCGGCGACACACGTGGGAAGCCCGTGACATTCCGCGGTCCGCCTATTGTCTAATTAGCGATCTCGCGCGCGATACGCCCACACCAGACGGTGACCTTCTTTAGAAAACTCCACACCTGCCTGCCCGGGGCACGCGATAAGCTCGCGCCGACGGCCTCTTCGTGTTCGATTAATTTCCGCGAAAATCTGAATAAGAGCGCACACAGTAGCTCGTGACGCGAGCACTATTAAAACCGAGGCGGTGAGGAAATAATCGATCGGTCCATTGTCTAGAACCATAGGACACGCCGTTCCGCGTGTCTGCCTGCTGGCCGTAAAGGGTCTCACGAAATATCATTGTATTAGGAGAAATTTTTACGTCGGTAAGTAACGCAACGTCATCTTTCCTTAAATGAACCAGAAGTGTTGCCTAATATTTAATGAACCACTGATTGTTGATAAGATATTACGTGTAAACAACTACAAAAACTTTACAAAAGTAGTAAACATCATATATATATATGGAGGGCCAACTTATCTTATGCTGTTAATGAGGATCACCGGTTTAAAATTAGTCTGTGAATAGAGGGAAAATACATACTACATACGTATTAATCCGTACAGGACTTACACACACACACAAAAAATCGCCATAGGCACTCCGTTGGATGTAAAATTTTGCAGAGAAATCAGCAGTGACCAAAATCCTGACTGAAACACAAGGGAAATAGTGAACAACAATGTACAAAACACTTCAATACGTCCTTTAATTGATGACCGTGAGTGGGTCAGTCGGTTCCACGGCATTAAATCTGTGTCATTCGGCTTTTGCGACACAAAACTAACTCTAGTCACTACCCCAAGTGGGTTACGCTAGGATGGCACACCACGTGCGCGAGACTGAAATCAGGTTTTGCGCAAGCCAAGGCTTTTATTAGAGCCCTCCTATTTCCGGTGGCATCATCACTCACAAAATAAAATATTCATAGTTTTGCTCTACATCTCGAGTTAATCGTTAATCTGACCGCAGATGCTATAAACGAAATTTTATGGAGGAGCTCCCACCTTCTGTTCGGAAGCGTCCTTCCTTGCTGCTCATCTTCCCTTGATGCATTTTTCCCCACTTGCCTCTGCTTAGCTCCAGGAGACGGAGACGCTGCCTAGGTCCGTCAGATCTGCTCGTCTCCGAGTATGCCGACATAATGCTCTTAGTAGTCTGTGCTCAGCTGTGTTCGGCTACTACTTTACGTTTGCACGTGTGTGAGGTAGCTCAGTTCAGACAGATGCATTTGACAAAGCAATGACCACGGCACGGCGTGGATGAAGAGTAGACACGATGATACCGCACCTCCTTGCAAGAAAGTGCTTGGAAGTCATTATTTTTCGGTGCTGTAAGTTCGTGGTCTCGCGGTAGCGTTCTCGCTTCCCGAGCACGGGGTCCTGGGTTGGATTCGGGGCAGGGGCAGGATTTTCACCTGCCTCGAGATGAGTCGGTGTTGTTGTGTCGCGTTCATCATCTTCATCATCCCCATTACGGTCGGAGGAAGGCAACGGCAGACCGCCTCCATTAGGACCTTGTCTAGTGCTGCGGCGCGGGTCTCCCGCGTCGTCCCCTACGCTTTGTCAAGGAGTTGGGACTTCATCATCATCATCATCATAAAATGTCACCGAGTGTAAATAGATTTGTTCCTGTATACGATGCTTGTAGAAGGAACGATGAGACAGTAGGTGCAAAATAACGGAGTGGCTGTCAAACAGCGTGGGTGTCCAGAACTTTGGAGGCAGACAGAGAATGAAGAGGAATTTCCAAGTCCGATTTAACTCAACCCCTGGATCTCCTGCTTACATGGCAAACCTTGTATCGATGTGAGCCACTGAGGCCACAGACGAGTAACGCGACTGGAGGGACGTATCGCTTGCACGCTTCCCCCGAGACCCATCTACATCTACACGACTACTCTGCAATTCACATTTAAGTGCTTGGCAGAGGGTTCATACTATCTCTCTACCATTCCACTCCCTAACAGTGTGCGGGAAAAACGAACACCAAGCCATTCTGTTTGAGCTCTGATTTCTCTTATTTACTTTGGTTATCATTCCTACCTATGTAGGTTGGGCTCAACAAAATATTTTCGCATTCGGAAGAGAAAGTTGGTAACTGAAATTTTGTAAAAAGATCTCGCCGCGACGAAAAACGTATTTGCTGTAATGACTTCCATCCCAATTCGCGTATCATATCTGCCACACTCTCTCCCCTATTACGTGACAATACAAAACGGGCTGCCTTTTTTTGCACCCTTTCGATGTCCTCCGTCAACCCCACCTGGTAAGGATCCCACACCGAACAGCAATATTCTAACAGAAGACGAACGAGTGTAGTGTAAGCTGTCTCTTTAGTGGACTTGTTGTATCTTCTAAGTGTCCTGCCAATGAAACGCAACCTTTGACTCGCCCTCCCCACAGTATTATCTATGTGGTCTTTCCACCTGAAGTTGTTCGTAATTTTAACACTCAGGTTCTTAGTTGAATTGACAGCCTTGAGAATTGTACTATTTATCGAGTAATCGAATTCCAACGGATTTCTTTTGGAACTCATGTGGATGACATCACACTTTTCGTTATTTAGTGTCGACTGCCACCTGCCACACCATACAGCAATCTTTTCTAAATCGCTTTGCAATTGATACTGGTCTTCGGATGTCCTTACTACACGGTAAATTACAGCATCATCTGCGAACAGCGTAAGAGAATTGTCCAGATTGTCGCCCAGGTCATTTATATAGATCAGGAACATCAGAGGTCCCAGGACGCTTCCCTGGGGAACACCTGATATCACTTCAGTTTTACTCGATGATTTGCCGTCTATTACTACGAACTGCGAACTTCCTGACAGGAAATCACGAATGCAGTCGCGCAACTGAGACGATACCCCATAGGCCCACAACTTGATTAGAAGTCGCTTGTGAGGAACGGTGTCAAAAGCTTTCCGGAAATCTAGAAATACGGAATCAACTTGAGATCCCCTGTCGATAGCGGCCATTACTTCGTGCGAATAAAGAGCTAGCTGCGTTGCAGAAGAACGATGTTCTCTGAAACCATGCTGGTTTCGTATCAATAGATCGTTCCCTTCGAGGTGATTCATAATGTTTTAATACTGTATATGCTCCAAAACCCTACTGCAAACCGACGTCTCTTATATAGGTCTGTAGTTAGATGGATTACTCCTACTACCCTTCTTAAACACTGGTGCGACCTGCGCAATTTTCCAATCTGTAGGTACAGATCTATCGGTGAGCGAGCAGTTGTATATGCTTGCTAAGTAGGGAGCTATTGTATCAGCGTAATCTGAAAGGAACCTAATCGGTATACAATCTGGACCTGAAGACTTGCCCGTATCAAGCGATTTGAGTTGCATCGCAATCCCTAAGGTATCTACTTCGAAGAAACTCATGTTAGCAGCTGTTCGTGTTTCAAATTCTGGAATATTCCATTCGTCTTCCCTGGTGAAGGAATTTCTGAAAACCGCGTTCAATAACTCCGCTTTAGCGTCACTGTCGTCGGTAACAGTACCATCGGCACTGCGCAGCGAAGGTATTGACTGCGTCTTGCCGCTTGTGTACTTCACATACGACAAGAATTTCTTCGGATTTTCTACCAAATTTCGAGACAATGTTTCGTCGTGGAACCTATTAACCCACATTCCCAACTGTCGACAACCTACATACGTAGTGTTCCTGATAGATATTTGCCCAAGCACTCGTTACTCTCGACACTGAGGTCACGATTCCAGTAAGAGTACGGGCTACCTGTGCGCAGTCGCATTGTGGCCAGCTTGTGAGTGCGTTGCAGAGCATGCATCACCGTTCTCGGTGATCGTTCACCCTACTGATGACCGTGTCCCGCCTCTTGTAGTGTCCAGAAGACCGTCATGAATCGTAGTGACTTCAGCACAATTACTGCCTTTGAGTAAAAGTATCGTTTCTGTTCGTCTCATTGCATTTATCTTTGGAATACCTTCTGTACTGTACTGTACTGTCCTGCTATATAATGTAGCAGTTCTTTGTATGTATGGTCAAAGAATCGCCGAGCTGTGTTATTTGGCAGTGACGCATCATGCGAAAGTCACTTTCGCCCTTAAGTTACTCGCACCAGCGTAGCTCTTTTTTACATTTTCGGCTCCTTATAATTCTTGGGAACCGGGAAGGGAAGCAGTGGTTGGGAAGGGAATGAGATAGGGTTGTAGACTCTCCCCTATGCTATTCAATCTGTATATTGAGCAAGCAGCAAAGGAAAGAAAAGGAAAGTTCGGAGTAGGTATTAAAATCCATGGAGAAGAAATGAAAACCATGAGGTTCGCCGATGACATTGTAATTCTGTCAGAGACAGCAAAGGACTTGGAAGAGCAGTTGAAGAGAATGGACAGTGTCTCGAAAGGAGGATATAAGATGAACATCAACAAAAGCAAAACGAGGATAATGGAATGTAGTCGAATTAAGTCGTGTGATGCTTAGGGAATTAGAGTAGGAAATGAGACACTTAAAGTAGTAAACGAATTTTTCCTATTTGGGGAGCAAAATAACTTATGATGGTCGAAGTAAAGAGGATATGGCAAGGAAAGCGTTTGTGAAGAAGAGATATTTGTTAACATCAAGTATAGATTTAAGTGTCAGGAAGTCGTTTCTGAAAGTATTTGTATGGAGTGTAGCCATGGATAGAACTGAAACATGAACGATACATAGTTTGGACAAGAAGAGAATAGAAGCTTTCGAAATGTGGTGCTACAGAAGAATGTTGAAGATTAGGTAGGTAGATCACGTAACTAATGAGGAGGTATTGAATAGGATTGGGGAGAAGAGAAGTTTGTGGCACAACTTGACTATAAGAAGGGATAGGGTGGTAGGACATGTCCTGAGGCATCAAGGGACCACAAATTTAGCATTGGAGGGCAACGTGGAGGGTAAAAATCGTAGAGGGAGACCAAGAGATGAATACACTAAGCAGATTCAGAAGGATGTAGGCTGCAGTACGTACTGGGAGATGAAACAGCTTGCACTGGATAGAGTAGCGTGGAGAGCTGCATCAAACCAGTCTCTGGACTGAAGACCACAACAAACAACAATTCTTTTAATCTCTGCTGTATATCGCACCCAATGTACCGTTTTGGTTCTAAGACGACATCGAAATATTAGCCCTCTTTTTATAGCGAAATACTGAGATGGTCGCGATAAACAGCGCGAAAGGTGTAATGTTGCAGTGTCGGTGTTAGAAACGTAGCGAGACCTTGCTCGTGGAGTGTGTGGTCGACTAACAGATGCAGTCTAGTAGTACGTGCTGCACCCCGAACAGCGACCTGGACTGCGCGAGCAGAGCTGCGACGGCGCCGAAGAGCCGGAGAGGAGGTGCGGGCCGCTCGCGTGGCCGGCCGCAGCGGTGGCGCGCCACCACGCCCCGCGGAATGCGGCCGCCGTGCTGCCTGCTGCTGCTGCTGCTGCCCGCTGCCGGCTACGGCCGCCGTCTACCATCTGCCGCCCTCGCCACAGCTGATCGCCGGCAGCAGCGGCTACTTGCCGACCGGACCGGCCGCGGCCGGCGCGCTCGCTCTGTTCACGCCGGGCCGGCGACCTCCTCTCACCGAGAGCCACCTACAGGTGCTAGCATCGTTTCCGTGGCATTACGTACTAGTTCTTGACATTTTAGCCTTACTGTTTTCCATGCTTGCATAGCAAAAACATCTGCAGGACTAAAAAACAGTCACTTATTCTTGTTCGCTACTAGCAAACATGCTTCAGCACTTCCTCCACTTTCACTAGCGATTTATTGCGAGGGTAATGCAACAAGCAACGAATGTTAGAAGGAGAAAAATGGGAAAGGAAATTAAAGAGCCGGCCGCTGTGACCGACAAGATATAGGCTGTACGCTCTGGAACTGCGCGACCGCTACGGTCGCAGCTTCGAATCCTGCCTCCAGCATGGATGTGTGTGATGTCCTTACGTTATTAGCTTTAAGTACTTCTAAGTTCTTGGGGACTGATGACCTCAGTAGTTATGTGCCATAGTGCTTAGAGCGACTTGAACCATTTTTGAAATTAAAGATCCGGGACGAGAAATAAGCGCATCCGGCTGTTCACTCGAAATTCAGTGGAACAATAAAAGCTTCGTTTCCCGATGACATTGGACTTCTGTCAGACAAGTAAAGACTTCGAAGACTGATTGAAAGGAATGGATAGCGTCTTGGAAAGAGATGAAAATCGACAGAAGGAAAATAAATCTGATGGAATATGTTCGAATTAAATCAGGTGCTGCTGAGGGACGTACACTGATGCAAAACTACAGTTACACCAAAAACGAATTGTGCGACAGAAAAGAACTTAGTAGCAAGTTTCTGCAACTGAAGATGATGTACACTACGTGATCAGAAGTATCCTGACACCCCCCAAAACATATGTTTTATCATATTAGATGCATTGTGCTGCCACCTCCTGCCATGTACTCCATATCAGCGATCTGAGTAGTCATCAGACATCGTGAGAGAGCAGACTGGCACGCTCCACGGAACTCCCGGAATTCGAATGTGGTCAGGTGATTGGCTGTCATACGTCTGTAAGCGAGATTTCCACGCTCCGAAACATCCATAGATCCACTGTTCCGATGTGATAGTGAAGTGGAAACGTAAGGGACACGTACAGCACAGAAGCGTACTGGCCGATCTCGTCTGTTCACTGAAAGACACCGCCGACAGTTGAAGAGGGTCGTAATTCCATCACACAGGAATTCCAAACTCCATCAGCATCCCCTGCAGGTACTATGATACTTAGGCGGGAGGTCAGAAAACTTGGATTTCATGGTCGAGCGGCTGCTCTTAAGCAACACATCACGCCGGTAAATGGCAAACGGCGCTTCGCTCGATGTGAGGAGCGTAAACATTGGACGATTGAACAGTGGAAAAACGTTGTGTAAAGTGACGACTCAAGGTACACAATGTGGTGATCAGATGGCAGTGTGTGGATAGGTGAATGTCGGGTGAACGTCATCTGCCAGCGTTTGTAGCGCCAACAGTAAAATTAGGAGGCGGTGGTGTTATGGTGTGGTCGTGTTTTTCATGGAGTGGGCTTGCACCCCTAGTTGTTTTGCGTGGCACTGTAGCACCACAGGCCTACATTGATGTTTTAAGCACTTTCTTAGTCGGCCGCGGAGGCCGTGCGGTTCTAGGCGCTCCAGTCTGGAGCCGCGCTGCTGCTACGGTCGCAGGTTCGAATCCTGCCTCGGGCATGGGTGTGTGTGATGTCATTAGGTTAGTTAGGTTTAAGTAGTTCTACGTTCTAGGGGACTGATGATCACAGCAATTGAGTCCCATAGTGCTCAGAGCCAAGCACCTTTTTGCTTCCCGCTGTTGAGGAGGAATTAGGGGATGGCGATTCCATCTTTCAACACGATCGAGCACCTGTTCATAATACAAGAACTGTGGCGGAGTAGTTACAGGACAATAACATCCCTGTAATGGAGTGGCCTGCACAGAGTCCTGAAGTGAATCCTGTAGAAGACCTTTGGGATGATTCGGAACGCCGACTTGGTGCCAGGCCTCACTGAACGACATGGATACCTCTCCTCAGGGCAGCACTCCGTCAAGAATGAACTTCCATTCCTCAAGAAACCATCCAGCACCTGATTGAACTTATCCCTGCGAGAGTGGAAGCTGTCATCAAGAGGTCGGCCAACGCCATATTGAATTCCAGCATTACCGATGTAGGACGCCACGAACTTGTAACTGATTCTCAGCTAGGTGTCCGGATACTTTTGGTCAGATATCGTATATCCACATTTCGCACCAGTGGCGTAAGAGTTGATGTTAGTCAAGAATGTCTTCAAACCGACAAAGCCGCCATTATCAAGATCTCACTGAGTTTGAAAGAGGTCGTGTTATAGAGATACGAGAAGCTGGATGCCCCTTCGCGAGACTCCGGAAAGACTTGGCAGGAATCTAGCCACAGTACATGACTGCTGACAGCGCTGGTATCAAGAATGCTCTGGTTGAAGAAGACAGGGCCCCTGACTGCCACGTGGCATTGCCGAGAGCGAAGACCATCGTGTTGGGCTTGTGGAGCTGGCGCATCGTACTGCATCTGTAGCAGCAGTCTGAGCAGCAGTTGGCCAACAGTGACTCAACGAACTGGTACAAAACGGTGACCTCATGGACAGCAGCGAGACAGACGCCCTGCAGCGAACAGCGCCCCTAACCACATAGTTCGCAACAGACAGCTCATTTTAACCAGTCACAGAGTGGAGAATAAAAATTCAAACGAGGTGTCGAGGGAACCGATCGAGTTCACACAGCAGCCTGAAGTCACGTGCACCGAGAAAGTACACTAGCTGCCCCCCGTGCCCCCGCCCCCGCCCCATTTATTTTACTGATATACTGGTTTCGGTACTCGACTGAACGAAAACATTCAGATTATTATAAAGTTGCCTCTCGCTGAGTGTTGTGAGCAATTTAATACTGTGCTGCCAGTTTTTGGTTCGCACCTGTCTTCCGACAGGGCCCGGGATGGCGCGCCTCAGCAGCAGCAGCAGGTACCCCCCGCCACACACTGCTAATGCGCTGCATTTGTCAGCTCGCCTGCCGCACACCTGGCCGGCCGCATCTGGCGCCGCGCCCTTCTATTTTTCCCACCGATAAGCGCCCACCAGCGGCCCAAACGATCGCTGCCGCGAGGCACAACCTGCACCGCCTACTATCGCCGTTGTATCCTGTTCGGTCCTCTGCGGACACGATACATAAAGCGGCTCGAGACATTTGTCTGGCTCGAATCGTCAGCTATTCCTCAGCACAGTTCGTGACTCGCTCCCAGCTTCGCGTAAACGATACAGCACTCTAGAAGGGGCCGGGTTCTGGTTCTCTGACGTCGCCTGCATATAGTGCGCCAGGGTCCGAGGTGTCAGCCCGCAGGGGCGAATATTTTGCTTCTCCTTTTCTCGCAATTCTCTCCTGGAGCCGTGAGCTACATCGAGCCTAAGCCGTTACGGTAGCGCGCGTGTTGCGTTCTGTCAGACAAATACATCGTTAGAACGCTTTGTTGCGCTCCATATCAAGGAAACATGAGAACAAATGTTTCACTTGCACGTGTAACATCTGCCTGCGAGAAGCCATCACCGTGGCAGCTTCAGCATGAGTACTGCCATGAGCTTTCTCCAACGGGCTGACGTATTCCTGGATTTCTAACAAACGTTAAACCTGTTCTCTCTTACCTCGGTCAGCGTTTATTTGTTTTTGGGTAACAGGTGTATCCTTGCACCTCACTGCTGCTGTACTTTTAAACCCAGTGACATGATTTGGTTTGTCAGAGAGTCGTCTTTCCGCTGGCACCACACTCGGTAATCTGCCTAAAACTGTGCAGCCAAGTGGGGTCAGGCCTACAGAAAACACAGGGAAGAGGCAGCGTGAGCCGTAGTGGCTGTTTCCATGTTACCGAGCGAGCTGGTCAAGGCGGCAGTTAATAACACTCTGGGCTATCGAACTTGGTACTCACGGAGGAGGTCAAACTGGGACAAGGGCTTCCTTTCTAATGCTTCATGCTTTTGACAAAATATAACTACTTATGAATTGCTCCTGGTATTTTCAGTAATTTGTCGGAAAGCTAGAGTGATGCCTTCAATGAAAAGGCAAAAAGGTAAATTAAAATCACAGAAACAGTGTGACCGCATTCGGAAGAACCGGAGTTCGAATCCCCGCGCAGTCAAGTAGATTTACATTTCCCATGGTTTCGCTGCATCGGTTAAGGAGGCGTCCTGTTCGTTGTCCCATTTTCGTCCACAAGGAGCGCATGCTCTGCGACAAGTTATTACAGCACTGGTCGTTCAAACTGCGGCCCGCGGGCTGAGTGAGGCGCGAAGTAAGTATTCGCGCGGCCTGCGGTTCTCAGCCGTATTTTATAATAATACGTAACTAGTACCAAACAGCCGAATCCATGAACGTCAAACAACATTGAAAACTTCTTAAGAGTGTAGTTTTGATGCCCAGTAAGAAAGAGAATGACTCAAGTTGGCAGGGTAGAGGGATAAGTAGCACAGATGGTGCGGGGTCAGAGACGTTTTCTGGTTCCTCTTCCTGTGCTGACAGTGACTGGCTGGCGCGGACGTGTCAAGCAGCTACTACGATACAGATCCTGCCGCGGAAGTAACACTACATGAAGGTGGTATCTGTTCTTTCCGACATGTCCCAAAGAACAGATGCTCTTCTTATAGTTAAGGCTAACCGGCCGTTGACCTTCTTCTTCTGATAATCTTCAACAGCGGCTCAATATGTACTGGCAAAGATTATGAAATTAAATTACGGCTGTCGTTACACAGTACAGCGATCAGAGGAAAAACGACGTTCAAAACATTTAATAAATGTGTCTCCTGTTGCATAAGGCATTTAAATATAGTTCATGTACTCTTATTAATCAATTAATCGTCCGCTTACACAGACAGCCCAACGCTTCGTCAGTGTCACAACTTTATTGACGCTTTGAGTGGCAGCAATACGAAACAGAGAACAGCCGACAAGAAGTTTTCCTAATGGTGCCGACGATCAGTGCTAAGGTGCCGGTGGCCAACTTACTGTAGCTACTCTGTTGGGTGCTTACAAAACACTAGTTTGTGTAGGTCACCAATTAACAACAAGATCGGTACATATGCGGCCTTAGGTACCTGTCCACATGTCGGCATTGGCTCTTGAGCCGAAACTTTTGACGAACACTGGACTGGAATGCAATTTTTTTTGGTAAGCTCTTACGGGACCACCGCTGCTGAGGTCATCGGTCGCTACTGCAGACCACTTGTGCCCACAGCTGGGCCGCGGGGGGCTCCCTTCCGGCTGCCGTGTCGAGGGGGTCACACAGCTGCTGTGCAGATCCGCAGCCGGGCGGCGCCGGCGTCTCTGCCTCGTTCAGGCGTTGTCGGGCGATGTAGTGGATAAATGACACGGGCTGACCGACGGTATGATGCAGAGCAGAGATCCAAATTATACACATTACACAACCCTAACAGTAAATATTTCCGATCAGTGGTCATTGTCATATTCTACTTGCAGCTATCTTCCGATACAGACCGTCTCGTCGGACGTAATATGCAACAGGCTTGTGTGAGATGCTTAATACCCGACCACCGCACTGATGATGACCTCTGATCAGATGACGACTACTGCCCGATACTAGTTATCTGGGATGGTTGTGCGATAAAATTCCGATCGTGACTCTTCAGTGTAATAACGTGTTAATAAAAATGATCTCCTACTCTTACTGTAACAAATAAGTAGAATCAGTAACTGGGAAACAGTTGAATGAATTTATTTCACTCGCATGTTTAGATATACACTGAGAGAAGAAATCGCGACACCAAACAATAATAAATGAAGAGTAATGAATTTTCTGAAATGCAGTTGGCTAGGGAACGAATTTAAGTGATTAACATTTCAGGATTCCAGGTTAATGTAAGCGCGAGATAAGCCATTGCAAGTGTGAAATGCTGCTACATCAACAAGCGGTGTAACCGCCTGCGTGTTGAGTGCAAGCATGGAAACGTGCATATTGTGTTGTACAGGTGCCGGACGTCAGTTGTGGGATGGAGTTCCGTGCCTGTTGTCAATACAGGGACGGTTAATGATGTTTGTGAATGACGACGGGGTTGTCGTCCGATGATATCCACTATGTGCTCCATTGGTAACACATCTGAAGATCGAACAGGACCAGGTAACACGTCGACCCTCTGTACAGCATATTCGGTTCGAAAAGCGGTATGTGGGCGAGCGTTATCCTATTGGAAAGCAGCCCGTGGAATGTTGTTCGGGAATGGCAGCACAACAGGTCGAATGACGAGACTGACGAACAAATTCACAGTCAGGGAAGGTGGGAGAACCACGAGAGTGCTCTGTTGTCACACGAAATCGCACCTCAGAGCGTAACTCCAGGTGTAGATCCGGCGTGGCTAGCACTCAGATTGGCTGCAGGCCCTCAGCTGACTTCCTAACCAGCGCATCGACATCGCTGGCACCGAAGCAGAACCAACTTTCATCAGAAAACTCAACAGACCTCTCCAGCACTGCGTCTTCAGGCCACAAGTGGCCCATCGGAACCATACGACCGCCGTGTCATCCTGACTTCAGGATGCGGATAGGAGGGGCGTGTGGTCAGCACACCGCTCTCCCGGTCGTCATGATGGTTTTCTTTGACCGGAGCCGCTGCTGTTCGGCCGAGTAGCTCCTCAGTTGGCATCACGAGGCTGAGTGCACCCCGAAAAATGGCAACAGCGCATGGCGGCCCGGACGGTCACCCATCCAAATGCCGGCCACGCCCGACAGCGATGAACTTCGGTGATCTCAGGGGAACTGGTGTATCCACTGCGGCAAGGCCGTTGCCATTACAGACCTCTCCACCTGCTCTGTAATGAGCTCTTGTTTGCCACCAATGCAGTCGCAAATGGCGGTGGTTTGGTGTCAGCGGAATGGACGCTACAGGGCGTCTGGCTCAGAGCTCTACTTGAAGTAACCGATTTGTGTCACTGTGGTGTCAACTAATGCTCAAATGGCTGCTGCAGATGGAGTTACGATGCGCAAGAGGCGTACGCCGAGCACGGTAGTCTTCGCTCTCGGTAGTGCTATTGGCCGCACATTCTCGCGACCTCCGCTGCCAGAAGTCATGTACAGTGGCAACGTTCCTGATAAATCTTTTCGCAATATCGCAGAAAAAGCATCCAGCTTCTCGTAGTCCTATTACGTGACCTCGTTCAAACTAGATGAGGTGCTAATAACGGCAGCTTTGCTACCTTGAAGGGATTCTTGACTAACATGAACTCACCACGTCCAACCGGAAAGGTTGCCTCTCGACCGTTACAGCGCGTGTTTAAAGACAGCCCGGTTTACACCCTCATAGTTGCACTGCTGGGGCCACTCTTATGAAATCGGTGGTAACTCTGAATACCCATCATCTTTCAGATGTAGGAACACACCTGCGAACTTTCGTTTATGTCGCTTATCCCCTGGTGTTGCGAATTTTTTTCGTCATTGTATGAGTTCATCGCTGCATTGGTATTCCTTATGTACACTAATTAACGGTTGTGTTTAGGTACCTTATTTAAGAAGTGAACCAATGCTTAACACAGAAATACGGCAATAAACTAACCCGGGTGAGTACTAAACCGTAATAAGTAATAAATGTGTTAAGCTAATTTTGTGACGTGGAAATGTTTGCGGTTCCTCAGTGTGACATGGCCTTGATTCCTGCCGTGGCCCGTGCTAGAGGGACTTGAACAGCGGGATGAGGTTAGCGGGCTCTCCGGAGACGCCCCGTGAGCAGTGCACAGTGCCGGACCGGCCTTTGGGCAGGTCCGCCGCCGGACCGGCCCTGCGAGTTCCGAGCTGGCGCTAATAGCTGCCATTACGGCGGAGTGGGGGCGGCGGGGGCGGCGGGGGCGGCGGGGGCGGCGGCCGCTTTTTGCGACACCTGCGTACCGGCGGTACTCTCGCTCTCTGCTCTGTCGGGCATCCGCTCACCTCACCATTATGTCGCTATTTGAGGCTCAAACTGAGCGACCTGCCCTCATTCCACGCACGGTAAACCTGCATCGACAGCACCCTGCAAGTGCTTGTAAGCAGTGAAACTGCACTATTCGAAGTGAACACCCATCCGTTTTTATTCAGAATGCTAATCTGCTGGTGAACAATCAAATGATGATTTATGGTCTAGAACAGGGGTCTCCAAACGTTTTAGTCCGCGGGCCACATTGGACGAACTCATACTGGCCAAGATCTACCTAGTGGGATTAAAGCACCCTAGCACACCGTGATCACCGAAATATAAGGCTAAACGAAAGATGAAATCGCAAAAATCTAAGGTTGTGGGAATAGCTAACACTGAAACGAACTACGATTTTTATTTAATTACATAATTTTGATTGGTGCACGTACCCGACCGAAATTCTGACGTATTTTATTCTGTCGAATTTCACCGAAAAAAAAAGTATGTCACTGCACATTCTTCATGAAAGTGTCCCGCAAAGTTAAAGAAATCTCAAAATCATTGTTAGAAACACTGTTACTGCAAGCCGTAGAGGTAGAGAATGTCAACGCACTGTTATTTCAAGCGGAGCAACAATAAGTTTAGTTATGTACTCTTGTAGCGAGTAGCAGAGCCAGAGCATATATTAGATAGTTCTGTTGCGTGATTATGTCCGACAATGTCGCGGTTTGTTAGCCGCGGTAGGCCTCGAAACTCAATTGTTCGCAGTAGTGGTACCGCCTCAAATATTTGGCTGGCCGGATACCGGGGATGTCCGGCCACCTAACGCGGGCCGGTTTTCCTGCCCTCGCGGGCCGGTTTCGGCCCACGGGCCGTAGCTTGGAGACCCCTGGTCTAGAAAATAAAAGATCCGTTGACTATTGCAAAATATTTCGCGAGGTGCTATACAACCCTGTATAGCGACAGATCCTTTTTTAATCACGGGTGAAATCGCTAGAAGAAATCCCCTTGATTAACGCGGTTTCGAATAAACATCTTTTATTTCCGTCTGTCATCACAAAATGGTAATGTCCTTACGCTACCTGTTCCGGTCAGCGATAATCCTCTTGAGACCTGTTTTAAAATCCGTTCTAATATAATAAAGCTACAGTGGCATCGTGAGAAGATAACCATAAAATCGACTAAGGAGACGTTTTAAAACAGATCTGAAGATGGTCATCGCCGACCGAAACAGGTAGTCTAAGGACCTGACAGTTTTGTGATCATAGACGGAAATAAAACAAATTTATTCTACACATTGTGGATTGTTGTTCTATCCGCGATCATGTCGCAGCTTGTGTAACAAAGTTTCGCTCCAGCAGATAGTTTTTAAATTCTGGTTAAAGTAAGATCTAACTTAAAAGCTGCTCTCGCAAGATATACCGCAGTCTTTGAGCACCTCTCATGCAACCAGAGGTCGGAGTCTTTTTCCTGACTTTCGGCCTTTCTTCCTCTCACGTTGTGGTTGAGCTGACAGCAGGTGAGGTGAGATTTTTACCATCTCCAGGACAAGAAAGCTGATGATTATGTACAATAAAAACTTATTTCCGGTGAAAGTACTTGACTGTAAATATTACTACTGATGATGCACACTTCGTTTGGTGATTGGAATGCATGTATGGACTGTTCACTGACGATGAACGTGCTCCTGCTGCGGCTCGCGATGGATCTTTCGTTTCTGGATTTTCCTGAACCCCCTGCGAGGCAGTGAAGGTGATTTTGCGAGATGAGAAACGGCGTTCGGTGATGCGCTACGTCAGGGATTAGTTGACGAGTGTTGGGGGGGCAGTTGGAAACTGAGAATGTAAAGAGTCACTTGTGGGCTTAGTAGGTAGTTTGGAAAATTGAGGCTGCATGCTAGGAGGCGCTAGATGAGGCTTGGGCGGTGATTGTGTCGCTTCAGAGTTGTAGTCGGCCTGTCTCTCTGCAGAACACGGTGTTTGTGGAAATGTGAATAGTCTTAAAGGAGATGTAAAGATAGAACCGAATTTGTCTAGGCTGTTGAGCATTTGGTTGAAAGAAGAAAGGTCTGGAGAGAGGGGAGGAGGGATAGCAGAATCTCCACGGCGATGAGAGTTTAATGTCACCAGGTTTGGATGTAAACCCAATTTGGTTTTACAACGAGCACCCTACGACATTAGCCCCTTACTTAGCTCGCATTTATCCAGAATCTCTCACCCAGCTCAACGTTCCAAGTGATTGGAAAAAAGCGCAGGTGACTCCTGTATACAAGAGGGGTAGAATAACGGACCCCCAAATTTAAAGACCAATATTCGTAACATAGGTTTGCTGCAGATTTGTCGAACATATACTCAGTTAGAGTACAATAAATTGTCTTGAGAGCGGGAAGCTTATGTCCAAGAATCAGCACGGTTGTAAAAAGCGCTACTCGTGCGAAACTCAGCTTGCCCTTTCCTCACATGCTATAATGCAAACTATGGATGAAGTGGAACAGTCAGATTCCGTATTTCTAGATTTCCGGAAAGCATTCGACACGGTACCCCATTGCAGACAGTTAACGAAGGTTCAAATGGTTCAAATGGCTCTGAGCACTATGGGACTCAACTGCTGTGGTCATTAGTCCCCTAGAACTTAGAACTACTTAAACCTAACTAATCTAAGGACATCACACACATCCATGCCCGAGGCAGGATTCGAACCTGCGACCGTAGCAGTCGCACGGTTCCGGACTGCGTGCCTAGAACCGCGAAACCACCGCGGCCGGCAGTTAACGAAGGTACGAGCATATGGAATAGATTCCCACATACGATTTCTTAAGTATGATATGATTTCTTAAGTAATAGAAACCATTACTTTGTCATCAACAGTGAGTTGTCATCGCCGGCCGGGGTGGCCAAGCAGTTCTAGGCGCTACAGTCTGGAACCGCGCGATCGCTACGGTTGTAGGTTCGAATCCTGCCTCTGGCGTTGATGTGTGTGATGTCTTTAAGTTAGTTAGGTTTAAGTAGTTCTAAGTTCTAGCGGACTGATGACCTGAGAAGTTAAGACCCGTAGTGCTCAGAGACATTTGAATCATTTTTTGAGTTGTCATCAGAGACAAGAGTATCGTCTGGATTGCTCCAGCCGCTATTATTTTCTGTATACATAAATGTTCTGGCGGACAGGGTGGGCAGCAAACTACGATCGTTTGCTGATGACGCTGTGGTGTACGGGAAGCGGTCGAAGTGGAGTGACAGTAGGAGGATAAAAGATGACTCAGACAAAATTTGTACTTGGTGTGACGAATGGCATCTAGCTCTAAATGTAGAAAAATGTTAAGTTAATATGGATGAGTAGGAAAAAGAAACCCGTAATCTTCGTTAATAGTGACCTGCTTGACACAGTCACGTCGTTTAAGTACCTGGACTTAACATTGCAAAACAATATGAAAATCAACTAGCATGTGAGGAGTGTGATAGTGAAGGCGAGTGGTCGACTTCGGTTTATTGGAAGAATGTTGGGAAAGTGTGATTCGTTGTAAGGGAGACAGCATATGGGACGCCAATGCCATCTGTCCTTGAGTACTGTTCGAGTGTTTGGAATCCGAACCAGGTCCTTGTTGTTAAGTTCGAACAAGACGGAAGCGTTACGGAGATACTTCGGGAACTCAAATGCAAATATCTGGAGGGAAGATAGCGTTCTTTTCAAGGAACACTATATAGAGAACTGGCATTTGAATCTAATTGCAGAACGATTCTACTGCCGCCAACATAAATTTCGCCTAAGGACCTCGCAGATAAGATACGAGAAACTGGGGCTACATCTACATCTAAATGATGACTCTGCAATTCACATTTAAGTGCTTGGCAGAGGGTTCATCGAACCACAATCATACTATCTCCCTACCACTCCACTCCCAAACAGCGCGCGGGAAAAACGAACACCTAAACCTTTCTGTTCGAGCTCTGATTTCTCTTATTTTATTTTGATGATCATTCCTACCTATGTAGGTTGGGCTCAACAAAATATTTTCGCATTTGGAAGAGAAAGTTGGTGACTGAAATTTCTTAAATAGATCTCGCCGCGACGAAAAGCGTCTTTGCTTTAATGACTTCCATCCCAACTCGCGTATCATATCTGCCACACTCTCTCCCCTATAACGCGATAATACAAAACGAGCTGCCCTTTTTTGCACCCTTTCGATGTCCTCCGTCAATCCCACCTGGTAAGGATCCCACACCGAACAGCAATATTCTAACAGAGGACGAACGAGTGTAGTGTAAGCTGTCTCTTTAGTGGACTTGTTGCATCTTCTAAGTGTTCTAAGTGTCCTGCCAATGAAACGCAACCTTTGACTCGCCTTCAGCACAATATTATCTATGTGGTCTTTCCAAATGAAGTTGTTCGTAATTTTAACACCCAGGTTCTTAGCTGAATTGACAGGCTTGAGAATTGTACTATTTATCGAGTAATCGAATTCCAACGGATTTCTTTTGGAACTCATGTGGATGACCTCACACTTTTCGTTATTTAGCGTCAACTGCCACCTGCCACACCATACAGCAATCTTTTCTAAATCGCTTTGCAATTGATACTGGTCTTCGGATGACCTTACTACACGGTAAATTACAGCATCATCTGCGAACAGCGTAAGAGAATTGTCCAGATTGTCGCCCAGGTCATTTATATAGATCAGGAACAGCAGAGGTCCCAGGACGCTTCCCTGGGGAACACCTGATATCACTTCAGTTTTACTCGATGATTTGCCGTCTATTACTACGAACTGCGAACTTCCTGACAGGAAATCACGAATCCAGTCGCGCAACTGAGACGATACCCCATAGGCCCACAGCTTGATTAGAAGTCGCTTGTGAGGAACGGTGTCAAAAGCTTTCCGGAAATCTAGAAATACGGAATCAACTTGAGATCCCCTGTCGATAGCGGCCTTTACTTCGTGCGAATAAAGAGCTAGCTGCGTTGCACAAGAACGATGTTCTCTGAAACCATGCTGGTTTCGTATCAATAGATCGTTCCCTTCGAGGTGATTCATAATGTTTGAATACAGTATATGCTCCAAAACCCTACTGCAAACCGACGTCTCTGATATAGGTCTGTAGTTAGATGGATTACTCCTACTACCCTTCTTAAACACTGGTGCGACCTGCGCAATTTTCCAATCTGTAGGTACAGATCTATCGGTGAGCGAGCAGTTGTATATGCTTGCTAAGTAGGGAGCTATTGTATCAGCGTAATCTGAAAGGAAGCTCATACGGAAAGCATGTAGGCAGTCGTTTTCCCTTTCTTCTATTTGCGAGTGGAACAGGAAAGGAAGTGACTAATAGTCCTACGGGGTACCCTCCGGCACAAACCTTACGGTTGTGACTCAGAAGCCTCCGGCGGCTGACAAAGCAGAGTTTGCCACGAGCCCGAGAGGCAGGGTGAGTGGCAGTTTGGCACCTGTCGGCGCTCTGCCAGGCGGCCAGCAGGGGCGGGTGACGTCAGAGCAGCGCGGCGCGTGCGGGCGCCAGCCTGCTCTCGCAGATGTCTCGTTACAGTCGTGTGTGCCGCAGCTGACGAGGCGCCGGATGCGTAAATCCGCGCCTCTGCTCGCCATTAGCGGTTGCTGTGCTCTGCTGCGCTGGAAGGTAGAGGGAGACACGTGGCGTGCACCGGCGTCCACCCGTCAGTGGGAATATACAGTCACCTGCTGCCCAGCTGCAGGTCACTCTCGTTTGCAGCCCATTACACGCCATCTACCTCTTCATTAGGGCCAGTCTTCACCAGGGAACCAATTCCTATCCTTAACGATTCCTGCTTGCAAAAAGACTACCAACTGCCGTGCGTTGCGCTGGTGTCAACGATTTACGTGGACGAGCAAGATTTTGCTGATGTCGATGAAAGTATCTCATTATAGTTTGAGTCACGAACGATGGCGGTGGGACTTACGCTTTTATTGCGCACCTACGTCACGCATTCGCCGAAAGCCAATGGGCGTTCAGTACCATTGTGAGGGCTCTGCTGTTAATTAATGTCACTTATAATTCGTCTTGATTGCAAAAATATGTATTCACAAAAAATGGTTCAAATGGCTCTGAGCACTATGGGATTTAACATCTGTGGTCATCAGTCCCCTAGAACGTAGAACTACTTTAACTTAACTAACCTAAGGACATCACATACATCCATGTTCGAGGCAGGATTCGAACTGCGACCGTAGCGGTCGCGCGGCCTTAGACGGTAGTGCTTAGAACTGCTCGGCCCGCAGTTATGCAGCCGTAGCTCGAAGAGGCAAGGGGACGGATGCAGCTGTGCTAAGTCGTGCATGTCTTTCAATTGTGCGCAAAATTATTTTATTCAAAAGGACATCACACACACCCATGCCCGAGGCAGGATTCGAACCTGTTACCGTAGCGGTCACGCGGTTCCAGACTTAAGTGCCTAGAACCGCACGGCCACACCGTCCGGCATTTTATCACATGACCGGTTTCGTTTCCGCTAGAACCATCTTCCGATCTGCGATTTCGGTTACAGGAGTAACCCGTCCCAACACAGCTACTTTTGCTGTGTGTGGACCGGTTACTCCTGTAACCGAAATCGCAGATCTGAAGATCGTTCTAGAGGAACCGAAACCGGTCATGTGAATAAACATTTTTGCAATCAAGACGGATTATAAGTAACAGTGTATAACCCGTGATTGCGGTATCCCGTCAGACATTATGTCTGTTTTTGCAAAGTCTGCTGATAATACCGTGGCTAATGCGAGCATTGAACTCATCCTAACGAGTTGTTTAGTGATTTTGTATTCCATTTGCTGCGAGTTGTCATCGCTGATAGTGGTGGTAAGCGATAAATTCTGCAGAAGCAAGCGAGAGACGTAATATACGCTTTGTTCAAGCGAAAAACACGTGCATGCGCGTGCAGCAACTTTTGTTTGGAACTGCCAGTAATGCAGTCTCCGTCTCTGCATCGACTTGCGGTGATCGCCATCGTTCGCGGATCGGATTATAATCGACTCGGAGAGAAAGAGATAACTCAATACATTCTGTGCTCCCATATCGCAGCTAGGGACTGTACCGAACACAGTTATGGAGTCTCAGAGACGTCATTGCATTAATTTAAGAGACCACATATTAGGTCCGTGCGCCACCGAGCCCTGTGAGTAACATACTGAATCGTGTTAAGCACCGGACGAGACAAGAAAGGAAAGAAAAACAGAGCAGGACAGGAAGGAGGCCTTCCGTGTACTTGTAGGCACTTTTCAGAATAAAGTTGTGATAGAAGCCGAATGCAGAACAATGAAAGAGGCTTTTATATACCAAGAAAAAACTGATGCTCTTTTCTTGCAAATGCCTTGTCAAGAAGAGGCTGATGGAGCTTTACGTTCGGAGGTCTACTTCTGTCACTCTGAAACACGGATGTAAATGGCCGTATTTGCACCAGTGCGTAACCGTGGTGATCGCTGCTTCCTATTTATGTAGCAAGTATTGCGTGCCTTACTACTGACTTCATCCTATCTTTGTGCGAATGTGCGAAACGTACGGCGGTAATTTGGACGATTTCAGTGGTTCTATCAACAGTATTTGAATGTGTGTATTTTACGTTTTACAAGTGGGTACGGAATGAAATAAAAGAAGACTGTGAATTGCGGATGGCCTAATTTTAGCCGTAAATCATGAACTTACAGCCTAGTTTGAGAGCAGCGTTGCACAGCCTATTCACTATCAAAAGCGTCATAAGGCTTTAGTTCATAACACACAAACGAGAACTTCGATTCGCAGCTCTGGAAATGGTTAACCTAGAGAAGCAGCCCAGTGGGTTCCACGAAACGGTAACTAATCGCCTTGTGTCCCAGTGGGATTAGTGTCTCAATGCGTGTGGTGATTACTTTTGAATAGAAACATTCCGTGGTCTTGTTGTGGCTGGTGTTAGGTTTTCATTTGGCTGCCCCTTACACGTAACTTAACCACGGCCAAGGACCTACAGCACTTCAATGCTTGTATCAATTACTACATTTTCATACTGCAAATAAACTTGTTGCTGTGTTGTCTTTTTGGAGATTGTGATTGTGTTTATTGGCCACCTCGACTACCGACACATCAGCCTGCTGGAGGAGATCAGACGCTAGCTACGATGACAACCACGCCTCCAGAGGCTTTGGACTGCCCAGCGACGCTGCTGAGTAGTCACGGAGGAGGACGGTGTGTGGGAAAGGCTATTGTAAGAAACCAGCAACTTCGTCGTCTGAAGAGACCACTTCGAATGCAGTCGAAACGTCGGCTTTGTTTCCATTAGTTAGTACTGGTTTTTGTCTGGTTTTATGTTTATTTTTAGTGTCGGAAAATGCTGGAATCTAATATCCACAAGGATTTCATTGAATACAGGACAGAAAGGAACATCGGTCGTAACAATCTTTCTGTCCCGGATTACATCACGGTCGTTGGGCACGATCATTCTCATGGAATGGGAAGCAGCCGAATGGGTTGAAAAGAAATAAATCTCCAGGTCCTGATGGGATTCCAATTGGGTTTTACAGAGAGTACTCTACTGCATTGGCTCCTTACTTAGCTTCCATTTATCGCGAATCTCATGCCCAACGTAAAGGCTCGAGCGAGTATATAAGAAGGGTAGAAGGACGGATCCTCAAAATTAGAGGCCAATATTGTTAACATCGGTTTGCTGCAGGATTCTCGATCATATTCTCAGTTCGAATATAATGAATTTACTTGAGACAGTGAAGTTGCTGTCCATGCATTAGCACGGCTTTAGAAAGCATCGCTCCTGCGAAACGCAACTCGCCCTTTTTTCACATGATTTCTTGCCAACCATGGATGAAGGGTATCAGACGGATGCCATATTCCTTGACTTCCGGAAAGCGTTTGACTCGGTGCGCCACTGCAGACTCCTAAGTAAGGTAGGAGCATATTGGGTTGGTTCCCAAGTATGTGAGTGGCTCGAAAACTTTTTAAGTAACAGAACACAGTACGTTGTCTTCGATGGTGAGTGTTCATCGGAGGTGCGGGTATCATCTGGATTGCCCCAGGGAAGTGTGGTAGGTCCGCTGTTGTTTTCTGTCTACATAAATGATCTTTTGGACAGGGTGGATAGCAATGTGCGGCTGTTTGTTGATGATGCTGTGGTGTACGGGAAGGTGTCGTCGTTGAGTGACTGTAGAAGGATACAAGATGACTTGGACAGGATTTGTGATTGGTGTAAAGAATGGCAGCTAACTCTGAATATAGATAAATGTAAATTAATGCGGATGAATAGGAAAAAGAATCCCGTAGTGTTTGAATACTGCGTTAGTAGTGTAGCGCTTGATACACTCACGTCGATTAAATATTTGGGCGTAACATTGCAGAGCGATATGAAGCGGGACAAGCATGTAATGGCAGTTGTAGGGAAGGCGAATAGTCGTCTTCGGTTCATTGGTAGAATTTTGGGAAGGCGTGGTTCATCTGTAAAGGAAACCGCTTATAAAACACTAATAAGACATATTCTTGAGTACTGCTCGAGCGTTTGGGATCCCTATCAGGTAGAATTGAGGGAGGACGTAGAAGCAATTCAGAGGGGGGCTGCTAGATTTGTTACTGGTAGGTTTGATCATCACGCGAGTGTTACAGAAATGCTTCAGGAACTCGGGTGGAAGTCTCTAGAGGAAAGGAGGCGTTCTTTTCGTGAATCGCTACTGAGGAAATTTAGAGAACCAGCATTTGAGGCTGACTACAGTACAATTTAACTGTCGCCAACTTACATTTCGCGGAGATTCCAGAAAGATAAGATGAGAGAGATTAGGGTTCGTACAGAGGCATATAGGCAGTCATTGTTCCCTCGTTCTGTTTGGTAGTGGAACAGGGAGAGAAGATGCTAGTTGTGGTACGAGGTACCCTCCGCCACGCACTGTATGGTGGATTGCGGAGTATGTATATAGATGTAGATGTAGAATCGAACATGCAGATTTCATTGAAGCCAACGTATTTCTAGACGTGAATCTGTTTGGTAATGGAGACGTTCGGAAAGTACGTCAGGAGGTGCATTGCGAGTTGTCGCTGTGGGACGGTTTAGTGTGTGCGTGTGTGTGTGTGTGCGTGCGCGTGTCACCGTTAGGACAGCCGCAATGAGATGCGGGCCGCGTGCATCGCACCGCGCCGCGATGGGAGGCCGCGGTCCGGGCCTGACCAGCGTCGCGATGCGGGGGCGGCGCCGGGGAGCAGGGGGAGGAGGGGGGGCAAGGACGGGCGGGCGCCGCCCCCGCCGCCGCCGGCTCTGAGCCCGGCGCGCCGGCGTCCCAGCTGACGAGGCAGCAGCCCGGCGCCTGCAGTGCCTTGGAGCGGTGCACCAGCGTGGGGGCCGCTGGGCGGCAGTCAGTGCTGCCTTCGAACTCGGCGCTCACACCGGCACATCACGACTCACGACTGTAGGTTCAGTTTGCGTAGTGCCCCGTTTTCAGTGTACTGGCAGACGCGGGCCGGGGTGTCCGAGCGGTTCTAGGCGCCGCAGTCTGGAACCGCGCGACCGCTACGGTCACAGGTTCGAATCCTGCCTCGGGCATGGATCTGGGTTATGTCCTTAGTCATCAGTCCCCTAGAACTTAGAACTACTTAAAACTAACTAACCTAAGCACTTCACACACGTCCATGCCCGAGGCAGGACTGGAACATGCGACCGTAGCGGTCGCGCGGTTCCAGACTCTAGCGCCTAGAACCGCTGGGTCGCACCGGCCGGCCTTTGTCGCTAAAGACCTCGATGTAGACGCCGTGCCAAACTCTTATCTTCCTTCCTTCCACCCACCTGGAAGCTTTATAGTACTCAGGTGAATCTGAGATAAGTAAAGAAAACGAAATACCACAGACATATCATAAAAGAAAGTTATTTCAGGCGTCTAGTTTAGGCGCAATACTTACGTCATATTGAGGTCCACTATAAACCAAACGAGTACTTTCATACCTGGTCCCTTGTGTCGTAGAACCCATATAATACCACGTCGTGGGTTGGGTACATTTGGCATGTTAGAGGCGTAAGTGTTGCTCCAAAACTACTTGTTTGAAATAAATTTCTTTGATGATACGGCTGTGGTGGTTTGTTTATTTACTTATATTATCAGCCGTTGTTATATGTCCACGAGAATGACGGACTTCCACAGGGCGTAATAAACAATTGTGTCAATGGACCGATCGGTCGAAGCGAGATGTTTAGCGTCAGAGTATATGGGAGGATATCATTTTTAAACTTTGAAGGCTCCAGCTGTTTTAGACACTTGCCTATAACTTCATCTGGTTCAGTGCTGGTCGATAAGGCGTATCGTTATTCTACTGGAATTTAAACCATTGTCCGTTCAAATGGTTCAAATGGATCTAAGCACTATGGGACTTAACATCTGAGTCATCAGTCCCCTGGACTTAGAACTGCTTAAACGTAAACCTAAATAACCTACGAACATCACACACATCCATGCCCGAAGCAGGATTCGAACCTGCGCCCGTAGCAGTCACGCGCGGTTCCGGACTGATGCGCCTAGAACCGCTCGGCCACAACGGCCGGCCTATTCTCCGTGCTGGATATGGATACAACAATGACTGAATCGTAACACTTCCGCGTTATCCCAAATTATTTGCACTAGATGGCCCAACAACCCCCGAGGGGATGCAATACCATCGTTTCATTTTTTGAAGACTTGCTTAGCGTCGGGGGGTGGGGGTCCAGGATACAGAAAAAGCAGGTAAAACAAATGAGAAAGGCAGCCGCCGTGAGCACGGCTGAGGAATCCGGCGGTGCGGGCGGTGAGGTAGCGGCGGTATTGTCCGCTCCGCGGCGCGGCGCGGCGCTCCCCGGAACAATGGCGCCTAATGAGCGCGTCCGGCTATCTGGCGCTGCATCGCCGCTGCCTCCGCGGCCCCCGGGGTCGCCCCCGCAGCCGCAGCCGCAGCCCCCGGGTAATTGGTTCTGCTCCGCGACGCTGCGCTTCGCTACCCGAGGCCTCGACTCACAAGTGTCCGGCAGCCAGCGCTTTAGCGGAGCGAGTTAGCACCTGGTGAGAGCGTCTGCACAGCTGAGAAGTCGCCGTGTCTCGTTGGCGCGCGGGGTAGCGGGCCCCACCCCTGTCCTAGGGGGCGGATGCAGGACAGCCGAGGGACTGCTTGAATGAACAAGCTGACGTTAGCGGGCGAGGCAGCTACGTGTTGACAGTGCACCCCAGCTGAGGGCCTTGCCGTGCAACATGCAAACAGGAGGAGGGACGTCCAGACCGGACCCAGTCACTGCAACTGCCTTCTGCATTAGCTGACTTTTTCTTGAAATGTGATTATGTCTTTCGACATTTCATTGTTTTATAAAGGATATTCTATTACGTGCCAATATTCAGAATTCGTACACGTACCTGAGTGTCCTCTTCGTACGCTTCAGGCACTCGAAGCAGTAACTGTACTGGAAATGTCATTTCCGTTTGAGGAGATGGTTCAAATGACTCTGAGCACTATGGGACTTAACATCTGAGGTCATCAGTCGCCTAGAACTTAGAACTACTTAAACGTAACTAACCTAAGGACATCACACACATCCATGCCCGAGGCAGGATTCGAACCTGCGACCGTACCAATCGCGCGGCTCCGGACTGTGCCGCCTAGAACCGCTGGAAGAGATGTCTATGGCACGATCAGACACCACATCTATATAACTGGCCAGTAGGCGCTCATTCCCTTCAAAAACTCTGTGTACACACCGAAGTTTACTCGTTACTTCTGGTACTGACCGACGGCTTCGTCGATCATCTTCTCATTCCAGTTAATGCCTTGTCGTAGGGACCTTGATCTCTTTTGTTATAACAAATAAACAGACACCGTCTGAATAACTGACAGTTTCAGTCTGTGCTGCGGATTATCTGAAGGTACGGAGGCGCAGAGTGCAGTTTGGCAATTAGTTGACAAACTGCACTTTGCGGCGCTAGGCCTAAAGTCGATTTGCAGCACAGATCGAACCGGTAGTAGGCAGTAAAAAAAAGTGATCCAAACGGTCTTTGTTTATTTATCTATAACTCGTTGCGTGACGCTGGCTTTCAACAGTGGCAGGTCAGCACGACTGAGTCTTGTCGTTGAGTCACCTCCCTAAACCAGCTCCGGTCAGTGATGGACAGTAGGATAAACCCTAACCTTCCTACCATTTCTTTCGAACCGAGATCACGTATCTTTTCGCCGGACAAGATAATTTTGGTGCAGCCACACCAATACGAGCGAAATTCGTGACACCACCACTACATCACATCCACTTGTCCAGTGAAGACGACTCCTTTACACATACTCCCCTGAGTCGGTTTCAGAATAGGACGGAGGAGGTCCTTCGTTTCACACAAAGGACTCGCGTTAGAGAGACAAACATTCAGATGTAGGACGGAGAAGCCCTGTGGTTGCCCAGCGAGTTAAGAGGTCCAACTGTACTGACTCCCACGTCGACGAGCTGTCAGACTCTCAGCTTGATTCTTAACCTCTGACGTCCTTTTGGACAAACTGTGTTTTGCGCTACTAGACCTGAATGTGGTCTGTCCATCATATCGAAGCCTGCTCGACTAGATCTTAGCAGATATATGTATCGGCTGTAGTCACGCCCCATTATTCACACGTTTGACCAGCAGCCTCGTTCTTCCGCCATTTACGCACTGTTCACGGCAGCAGAATTAATGTCCGCTACGGAGCTGTGTGCCGCGCCAGTCGTTCACGGGATTAACATCTCCGAAGAGGGGTTCGTTCTTTACGGCAAAAGGAGTGCTAAGAACGCCTTTGACGGCCGGAACTAAGTGCGGATCGTAAAACCGCGTGTATCGGCCTGTGAAAGTCGCGCCGGCTATCCCGGTGTGTATCGGCGTCGGCTGTCGCCACCGCACCAGCCGGGAGAAAGGAGGAAGTGTCGGAGGGCACTCGCGGGCTCTCTGGGAGGAAACCGAGCAGCCAGCGGGTCACACGTCACGGCGGTCGCAGCCCAGCTCGTGTCCTTCATCCCTGTTCCCGCCAGCACTACAAGAAAGGAAAAAAGAAACTGTCGCTCTATGAGGAAGCACATTGCACGTCCCACATGTGTTCTGGCAGTGGTCATGCTGATACCTTCATTCCCGTGAAGCAATACCGCGGTGATTCCTGCGAGGAAGCTAGACTTGCACCACTTTAACGTAATGTTTGTGCTCTAACATGCGGAATGCTTCCCAAGGGAATGTAGTGCCGACATGTTTGAGGCAGAAACATCACTTAGACAAGTGCACAGTCTTCACGGTCGTCCGAGATGCAAACTTTACATTAACAGGCCTTTCCTTTCCTTGTTTTATTAACGGCTTCCCTCTGCAGCTCGCGTTCAGAAATGTACCGCTAACTTGATTGCACCTTGTAGCTAGCGTATAGGGGTGCAGTGTGTGATTCTTTACTTGGTTCTCCTTTGGCGACTGCACAAAATAAAAAGCGTGAACAGGAAATTAATCACTGTTTGCATCTTTTTCCTACACACTTCGTACTGCAACGAAACGCAACCAGCAGCCCTGCATTAAAAAAAATATTGATGACAGGTCACTTCAAGTTGATGGCCATTAAATAGCAACGTCGAGACCTACTCACACTTTTGAGGTACTGTGACACTAGCATGTAAATCAAGTTGGTGTTATCAGGGACAGGCGATTTGCGAAGATGAAACTAGAATTAAATGATATGAAGATGGAGTGCAGCCTTCGAAAAGCGATGAGAAAGAAAACGACTTAGTATGGTCGTTCTACAGTGTTTCAGCTGGAACTCTCAAACTGACTTCGCAAACCGACGTACAGTGCATGACACAGGGTATTTCGTGCTAATATTAGCAACTTCTCAACCTGTTCCATTCGTGGATGGAGAAATAATACTGACGATCTTATTCTCATGCTTCCTACTCGAGAAATACTGTCAGGGCAGTAGACTTTTCACACAGTGTTGCGGGCGAATGTCGTTTCTCTAAATTTGCCGACAATGTTTTTCGAGAACAATGTTGGCTTTCTTTGAAAGATTCTCATTCAAGTCCACGGAGCATCTCTGTTAAAATTTCGGTTCCCTGTGCCTCTCTGAATCCAATGTCCGCTGCCGTACCTCCTCGTTAAGAACTCCACAAGGCGGGGCCGTACTCTACACTTGGTCGCGTTAGCGTTTTCTACGCATTTTAGCGTACCGAAGCGCCGCACCTTCCCAGAACAGTTAAACAATTAGCAAGTATTTTATACACTTCTAAAATTTCAGATATAATATCAGCTTGTTCATTATTATCTTCCATTTGCCATCACCTCAGTAAAAGCCTCCCGTAGACTCTTGCGCGCAGGACGGACTGCTCCAATATCACTCCTGCAAGTTTTCTACGAGGCTTCCACAATGAGGTCGTGTCCATATTTTCTTACCAATAGGAATTTACCAGATAACTTCTTTGGAATGTCTACTTTTCATTCTCCTGGTTACATGTCCCGGCCAACTCCATTCCGTTTGTGATTACAGCCGTGATTACGTCTTGCACTCCAGTCTTTTGCCTATCTCTCTGCTGGTACAGTAATTTTTATGTGTGAAATTTTACGGGACTTAACTGCTAAGGTCATCAGTCCCTAGGCTAACACACTACTTAACCTAAATCACCCTACGGACAAATACACACAACCATCGCCTAGGGGGGACTCGAACCTCCGCTTGGACCAGCCGCACAACCCATGACTGCAGCGCCTTAGATCGCTCGGGGTACCGTAATTCCCATTATGCAATTCTCCGTCTGTTATTGCGATCGTCAGTTTATAGTGTTACTGCTACATATTCCAGTGATTTAGCAGGCCCCCTATTGATTTCGACTAATTTCGAAATAGGATTCTGTTGGAGTGTTTCCTTTTGTTGTGCGTGTCTCCAGATTTAATGCCAGCTGGTATTCGGTGTACCAAATGGATACATTGCCCTTCTCGTTTTACATTTCCTTAGAATTATCCAGTGGGCTTTCCGCTGTGCGGGCAGCGGCGTTGTCCGCGAACAGTGAGAGACTCCTGCTGCGCGGAGAGCGCAGCCTTTCTCTGGGTCACAGACGACGTTAGTGCCGTTTCTGCGGACCGTCCACCACGCAGCGCCAGTGCTGTGAACTAGACCTGCTGTAGCAACGCGAAAAGTACTGTTGCGTTAATAGTTGCGTTCTGTGAATCTACATGCTCGCAAATGTCAATAGCCCAGTAATTTGAAATACTCCAGTTCCAGTTAGCGATTCGGTAAATAAATAGCACTCAAATTTATTAAATACTGATTTTTTTCACTACCACTGGGACGTATGCTCCCAGTTAGAGAACCAGTGGGAACTTGCTGCATATGACTGCGATGTATCAGTGTTCCACTCGTAGAGCGAAGAACACCCGGAAGCTCACTATTAAGCCTGCTAATTATCTGCAGAAATCATGTAATTACACCTTGGACTTGTTGGCTGTGCTGTCTTCAAGTTTCATTGTTAACTCTCTGCTTCGTCCCGTATTGCCGCATCGCGCCTGCTCATATGCAACCCAATGGACAGCTTTGTAACGCGGGCTGCCTTTCCGGATTATTAATGTGATGAGCCTCACGTGCGTTTCGACGTTTGCCGCATCACTAACGGTGCCCGTGTGGAGCAGCTATAGTGTGAGTTAAAAACTTGGAGAGATGCTGTCTCTACTGACGTGTGTCTGTTTTCAATAACTCTTGTAGTTTTTGTTCGGCTGTCTTCTGAAACTGCAGAGGTCCTTTTGAATAACGCTGTATGCCCCATGTTGGAAAACGGAGAGAAATATTTTTTCATCTTGTTACTTCTGACTGTGATATTAACTAAAATGAACATACATTAAATTCTTTCATGCCGAAAGAAATGGGAAGTTTAAGCGCATAAAAAGTATTCCCTGCAGTATTGTCTGTGAATAATTTTCTGGATGCTAAGATCGTTAACGAAGTTGAAGTTTAACAAGGACGTCTGTTGGGTGACTGCCGTGTTGAGCAGGCACTGGAAGAATTGGCACTCGGCACCACCGGAGCAATCACACCTCGTGTCCCGGCAACCCCTACTTGCTGCTCCTGTCCGGTGCGTCGACCCAAGAGGTGGCAAGTTGGGTGTGACGCAACTGCAGGCCGCCCGCGAGGAGAGAACATACACACAGCACATTGTGCAGGTCAACTGCACTGCCATGGCGCGTCACGCTCACCTTCTCCCAAACGACATTGTTCCACTGTACTTTTCCTAGATTCGGGTCACGCAAGTGGTGTCGTGGCTGGTTTTGACTTCTTAGCAGGTCATAATCGGATAACCTGTTTAAAATGAAGCAACTCGTCAATTCGCAGTACAATTATATTTGCGCGCTGATTCTCAGAGCTGAAGATTCAGTCAACTACGTAATAATACACAGCTGGTACGTTTGAAAACGCAAAAATAAGATTGGAATAATTACGAGATAGAATTGATTGTGGCATAAACCCTCATCAAAGTGAAAACTAGTAAACAGTTAGGAAGGCAACTTTTGTGGAATACTCTGTCGGCAGTTTTGACATATTAAAAACTGACACACGTATTATTTCAGTTTTTAAATTACAAAAGTTGTTGGTGTACGGAAAGCTAGACCTGCACTGGAAGCTGGCACTCGCGGATCACGTCTGTAGCAATGTAGTTGTGTCTACTGGGCGGTCAGAAAAAGTCTGAAAAAGCTTGTAAGGTTGTTGCAGGATAGGTTGTGCTGAGAAGTAATTGTTAAGAAAAAATTTCTATACGTTGCGCCTTTTACGAGTTATTTAATATTGAAGTTTGACAATAAGGTCATCACACGAAAATTCAAGCACTTTGAACCCACTAGAACGTGGTAATGCACAGTCATCTGTGGGACGATTTACCACTTTCTCATTATCAGTTAAAATGTGCCTTTTCCGCAGTGATCAATTTAAGGTAGATGAGCAAAAGTTAAGTTTGCTTGGTTTGTGGAAACCAACCGAAGAAGACCTTTGGCGACACCGCCTCTTGTAGCCTGCTTCACTTTGCGCTCACGACAATCTGATTGGCTAACTGCAATCCCAAATAAATTGACAGTTATTTCTCAGCGCAATATCCCGTACAACAGCCTTATAAGCTTTTCAGACGGTTTCTGATCACCTTGTGCAAGTTAATTTGATCGTGTGATATAGTTTCCTAGTATTTTTACTTTGCTTTTAAGAAACATCATTTGAAGATGACCTTCTAAGAACTGGTAACCGGCAACAACAACATTTTTTGACCCGAAGCTAGAAAAATAAGAGATCTTCCAATAATAATTACGTTAAACATCATACGCATGCAGCACGACGCAATCGGTACACAACTTGACACTACACTACACATTCACATACATGCAACACTTGTATTTCGTTAGTAATCGTGATGAAAGGGAAAGCAAAATGACTAGGAACTCTGAAAGTGATGAGGTTAATGTACAGTTTCCGACAATTTCTACTTTCAACACTGTGGTTAGGTTCCTACTCTACTTACTCATGCTACGCTAATCGTCAAATGCAAATGTGTGGATCACTGGCCAGCCACACTCTGGTACCATACGGCTGCTACATACAGGACGTGTCCTCTACAGATCATGCAGGCAAACTACAGATTACTGAGAGAGCTAGAGAGCAGAGCGCCAGAGAGGTAAGGATCGGTGATGGACCTGCGAACGCGGAGAGCCGGCCGTCTGACGTCAAGAGGTTCGACTCATGAAGTCCCATTGCATCCTGGAAGGAAGCAATTAACATCTGCAAAGAAAAGAAAGCAAAGCTGTAGCTGTAGCTGTAGCCGCGGGGTGCGTGAGGCGTGGTCGCTGGGCGCTCGCTACCCTCTGCTTGCCAGGGGACCTACCTGCTCCCTTCCGCGGCACCCCCAGCGCGTGCATCCTGCAGCACAGTACGGCTACCTCTCCATTACACTTGGTTCAGTATTTCGCTTACCACACCTGATATCACACATACACTACAACTAAATAAAATAACATTTGTGTTATCACGAAATCTGGAATGTTCAAGTTGGCGAGGATAAAATAAAGGTATCGAAACGTTAATTAAAACTTGTACACAAACAAAACTACAGTCATGAGTCATGAGGCATGGAAGGGAGTCATCAATGAGAAAGCGCTTACAGAGACCAGGAAGAAATTTGGGATGGGAGTTAAAAGTGTAAAGAAAGGAACGAAAGCTTTAAGGTTTCGCCGATGACATCGTAATTCTGACAAAGACGGCACGGTGAGACAGCTGCTGTCTTCAAAGCGGACAGCCATTGCTCATCCTCCTGTGTTTTTTGCATACATTTTATTTTTTATGTTTTGCACTTGGAAGCTAATTTACATTATTGCTACAGCTTCTTAAGTTCTCGTTTTTGTATGACATTCAGACAGTCTCCACTGTTACGTACGTATATTTACCACTTCACGGTAGTTTCTTTTATTTACTATCGTTTTAAACTCTCCGAAGCACATTTAGCATTTACTGATTATGAGAACACCTTTCATAAACAGCTTGTTAATAAAATAGGAAGTCAACATCCAAGTGCGAAACAGTTATAAGTTCATGGTCGAAAATATCAGATACAATTTTAATAAATCAATGAGTTCGACAAGGATGCAGCTTATCAGCCACATTATTTTATTTATATACTGACGACCTAGTTATGAAATGGAAACACGAATTGAAATAGGATCTAGCGCACCAGTAAATACCCTGTTATTCGCTGATGACCAGATAATTATGGAGCAAACACGAGATAACGTGTAAAGCGCTGTTTATAGATTGAGCCAAAATGAGATATTTCATAACTTTACCTGCAAATAAGACAAAGACAGAATGGGAAGAAGCGGATTTTGTGGCACAACTCGAGCCGAGAGATTAAAGCCCACACAGAGGCATACCGACAATCGTTATTTCCACGAACAATACGAAACTGGAATAGAGGGGAGAAGCGATAGAGGTTCTCAAGGTACCCTCCGCCACACAGCGTCAGCTGGCTTGCACAGTATAGATGTAGATGTAGATTTAGAAGAAGGGATCGGTTGGTAAGGCACGTTCTGAGGCTTTGAAGGATCGCCAGTTTAGTACTAGGAGGAAGTGTGGAGGGGAAAAATCGTAGAGGGAGACCAAGAGACGAAAACAGTGAGCAGATTCAGCTGGATGTAGGATGCAGTAGTTACTCGGAGAAGAAGAAGCTTGCACAGGATAAAGTAGCGTGGAGAGCTGCATCAAACCAGTGACTGGATTGAAGACCGCAACAAGAATAACAGCAATAGCTTTCAAAGAAAGAATCCAGTCAAATCAAAAACAGTAATAAACGATAAAGGTTTAGAAAAAGTATCCCAGTTACGCAGTTTGAGGATGCTGGAATAACTGTTGGCCAGCAACGTCTGTTAATCAATAGAACGAAAAACCAGTCTACAGTTTTTTTTATTCACTCGATGACTAGTTTCGGGCCGAGACCCATTTTCAGATCATCGTAATATAGTCGACAATGTTATTTCCGAATATGTGAAAACCATGTCAAAATTGGAACTAACATTTACAGTGCATACAGAATTATCGAGCTCTGACCTCGACCAGTAGAAGGCTACCGTGCGAGCTTACAGGCACTCCCAGTAAGGCCGTCGCATTGAACGGATATTATATCGAAAAACATTGTTTTGTAGCCAAAATAGTGGGGTTTAATATGACGTATTGGAATTCTGAATAAAAGAAACCCGCTTTCGGAAAAAAAGTATTGCACTGCTTCTTGAACGCCACAGGTAGAAGAGAAACTGGCGTCTGGCACACCTGAGAGTTGTACGGTGTACGTAAACGATGCTGTACGTAAACCAGCCAGCCGCCCGTTGTGGCCGAGCGGTTCTAGGCGCTCCAGTCCGGAGTCGCGCTGCTGACGTGGTCGCAGGCTCGAGTCCTGCCTCGGGCATGGATGTGTATGTGATGTCCTTAGGTTAGTTAGGTTCAAGTAGTTGTAAGTTCTAGGGGACTGATGACCTCAGATGTGAAGTCCCATAGTGCTCAGAGCCATTTGAACGACAGACAGCGTACCCTGCGGTCTGAGAGTGCGGGCTGCCTGAGCGCCAGCGCCAGGCGGCAGAGCACAGCAGAGAAGAGCAGGGCCGGAGCGCCTCTGACTCAGTGGCCGTGGGCGCTGCCAGCGTGGCCGGACGCCTCGCGTCCTCCGCAGCTTCCGGCCGCGGAGCGCAGCCTGCCGGCCAGCCTGCGGAAGCAGCCCCGGCACGCCGCGCTAGCTGACAGCCGACTCGGCCGTCCGTTAAATCACGGGGTAGGGGAAAAGTGTGGGAACGCCGCGAGAAATACGTGCTTGTACACAAATGTAGCTGCTAGACTAGTCAGCAGCTGGCGCTGTTGTATTTGGCAACGAGTGGCACGATCTCATTGCCCTCATTACGTCTCACGTTTCGTTCGTGGTCACAACAATATTCTCTATAGACGTCAGCGGATTGTGTTGGGGCTAAGTGAATTCGAACGTGCGCAAATTGTTGGACGCTTCCGTAAGCAGGATAGTCGAAGACATTGGTGTTTCAAGAGGAACCGTGTCGAAGATTTACAGCGCATGCAAGGAAAGTGTAAAACACCTTACGCTGAGTCACAATGCTGGCGATAGACACTGTTGAGTTAACTGACACACGTTCACTGAAGAGGATTGTTATTAAAAGTGAGTGAGATCAGGGATTTTCTCTGCCTCGTGATGACTGGGTGTTGTGTGTTGTCCTTAGGGTAGTTAGGTTTAAGTAGTTCTAAGTTCAAGGGGACTGATGACCGTAGATGTCGAGTCCCATAGTGCTCAGACCCATTTCAGCCATTTTTTTTGAAAAGTGAGAGGAGGACAGCTGCAAAAATCACTGCAGAACTGAATGTCATACTCGCGACCACTGCCAGCACAGAAAGCTCGAAGGGGGCTCCATAACTGGAAATTGAAAGACGAGCTGTAAACGTAAATCGCACTAAGAGAAAAATGTGGTGCGGGAACCATAAAACCTGGACTATGGATCAACGGATGTAAGTCATTTGGTCAGATGAGTCATGTCTGACACAGTTTCCAACTTCAGGCTGAGTTTAAGTCCGGATTTGTGCATCCCAAGTGTACGGTGTCGATTGCTTCCTGATAAGACTGAAACAGGGAGGGGTTTCAGCGATGATTTGGGCATCCATACTGTGGTATTCCATTGGACCAAAGCCATATACGAGGCAGGATGTCGTTGACAGCCGTTTTGAATGACTCTTTGCGGCATTTTCTTGAAGCAGCTTAGCGAAACAACGGAGAAGCTAGCTACACGTGGTCGAACTGGACTTCACCTGTCTCGACCCCCCCCCCCCCCCTCTTTCCACCCTCACCGATCACAAAGGGAAGATGTGTTTGTGTCGGTCTGAGGCCACATCGGAAGTCCAAATTCGGATCTCTCTGTCGAGGTATGGCCTTTCCACTTCTTTCCGTTAACTGCGGTCTTTGTGTGTGTTAAAAATCCGTTGCCTGCCATGGTTCCAATATATACGTTCACGCACAACTACATCCACATATACAGTCTCGAAGTTGATATACAGTGTGTGAGGGAGGGTGGTTCGTAAGAGCACTCGCGATTTGTTTGCTATTCCATTAACTCTTTGACTGTCTGCGTTCCTCAGAACGCGCCCCAGTTTATCTGACTCCACTCCCATATGCCGTATTCGAGATACAGGATGGTGTCAGCAGAACTGTCGCACAGCATTTGTCGAATAAAGATTTCCTATATTTACCCAACAGGGTTTATTGAGAACAACGTCGTCTTCGTTTCAAGGATTCACGTGTAAACTGCCCTTGCATTTCTGTTACACTTGGCAGCTGCTGTACTGACCTGTTACGATTCTAATAGTGTTTGCCTGAATACGTTGCACACCGGTCGCAGAATTACTGAGGCCGATCGTCCTGCTTCGTGGCCGTGTTTTCCTATGTTGGCTGTTTTCAGCTGATCTGCCTTGCCTATGCGGAGCACGGCCAGGGAGGGGAGAGTGTTTCCCACGGTGGCAGCTGGCAGCGCGCGAGTTGGCCAAGGCCGGCAGATGGCGCCGATTCCGAGGGCTCGCGGCCTCGCGGCCGCCGCCAAAGGCCGCCGACGCCCACGCAGCCCGCCGGGGGCCGCCCAAGCGGGAAGGCCGGCGCGGACGCCGAGTCCCCTGCGGGCGTGTCTGGCTGGCGCCCGGCGTCTGGCGGTCCTCTGGGGCGAGGCGCGACGCTGAGGGAGGCCGTCCAGACGAGGTCGACAGCTCAGCTGGCCACCCACAGCCCGAGTGGCATCTTCTCAACTGAGCGTGTTCCATCATCTCAAAACTTCCACAGCGAATCTTCACTCTGCAGCGGACTGTGTGCTGGTTTTAAACTTCCGGGCAGAAGCTTGGATAGCTCAGCCTGTTAAGATTCTCACGCGATAGACAAAGGTTCCATGATCGAGTACGGATCTGGTACACAGAATCTGCAGTGAAGTTTCAAACTCAGAACTTATCTGAGCCCGCGACTCAAAGTCGCACTTCGAGTTCATAGCGAGCAGTCTCCTTAGCCATTTAGGTTGTCTGAGTGCGTACCAGGCCAGACGCAGGATTACCATGTCATTCTGGTTTCGTTTCCATCGCTCCGATCATTTCGTGTCAGCGCATTTAATTCAGTTCATCTTCTGCCCTGGCCGTGTCACTTTGTTCACGATGTTCCGGCCCCACTGTTGGGAATCATCCTGAGAACTCAGCGTCATTCAGCTAGCTCAGCACTGCCAGCAGTTCCCGGATACAACTTCAGTGTACAGCATATAAACTCACGACAAGATGTAGTAGTAAGATACAAGACTTCACGATTGTTAATATTTCTTATCCAAATAGTGAACATGCAAATTGGTTTCTTGCTACTTACAGTCAGAACCCTAGAAACGATAACATTATATACCCAGCCACTACTGATGAACCATGTGACGTTGACATTTAATACTTGTCTTACAGATTTTGAATTTCGATACGTGTTAAACCGCAAAATTGTTCCAGCTGAGAATAGTACAGAGGCTTAAACTTCAGTTCTGAAATATGTAAATGAAGTAACTTTAAGGGGCAATGATATCTTTTGAAAGTTAAGCATCTTTGAAGGTTGCTTAATGAGGGTTCGAGACTAATGAAGAGTTTAAATGTGAACTGTTTGTGATAAAGCTTTTCTCTACCTTGCGAACTATTGTTCTCCAATCATTGACCGCCGTATGATGTTTTCAGCTGCTTGGAGACGAATGACTGGCATGGAAGACTCCAGTAATTAAAATGAAAGAATGACACTTTGCTAGGGAGGCCGATGTCCATGAAATATTGCAGACCAGTACAAAACTAATTGTATATTGCATACACTGCTACAAATTTACCAAGCTGTCATCTGTTTGTGCCGTTTTGAATGATCTGCTATCTGGTATCATATAACAGTTCATTTAACATGTCGTTAAAAATGCAAGTACATTATTAGTATTTTGGTACAACAGATTTCGTAACAGATAATAATGCACGCATGTCAAAACAAGGTTTTGAGGTTACAGCAGCTTTCAACAGCAGGCTATTTACGTAAGTACAAACAGTAATATTATTACGTAGCACCTCGAATTAAATAAATCTTACATACCGCCTCACTATTGAGAAAAAGAGGAACAGTAAAAAAATGGCACATTAAATGAAACTGTAGTCTTTGAAATTAGTGGTAATAGACAGGTTTCTGGTGCCAGCTTTACACTTCAAACCAGAACACTGCTGCAGATATTCGGTGCGTTAACAACACTACTGCTGACATGCTGACAAGAGCGACGATTACCTAGCAAGTCATGTAATCTTACAATGAGACCGAGTAGAACTGCTTTGATGATGTAAACAGAACAAAATATTACGTTGGTGGTCGGTGAAGGAGAGTGCATAACTTGAAACAGTTCAAGAATGACTCGTGAAGTGCTCCATGTCAGACATCACGCAGGACACACGAGGCCGTAAATTTGGAGGCTTGCCGTGTTACCGGAACAGAAATCGGATTTCCAAAGGAGCTGCCCGCCTGCGGCGTTTTCGTGTATCGCGCCCTTCCGTCGCGGCTTTCGCCCCGCGCTAAGCTATTTCAAGACGACTCTTACCACCTGAGCGGCGCCCTCTGCAGCTCCCGCGCCAAGTCGCTGCCGCGTGGTCTCCTCCCGGTGGCTTTCTGGCGTTTATCTCGGTCGATTGGACTGGCCTTACGAGTTGCGTTACTGGCGGCGTCCAGGAGAAGCCAAGGGTACGAATTTAAGAATCCCGTAATCGATTTCATGCGACAAACGAATTTTCAAAGAACGGTACTATACGGGCAAGAGAAATGAAAAGCGAGAAGTTGCGATGTAGTTTTGCCTAACTGCAACGCGCGGTCATTGTCTACAGTTTTCTGGGCGGAAGATGTGCATGACGCATCGTTATGAGCAGTGTTGCCGTACTGCGGCGTGAGTGCGGAGAAAAAACTTACCAAATGCAGAGACAGGTTGGGGTATGAAAAGGTGAAGAGTATTTTATTTATATCTTATACAGGCGGCAAATGCGTTGCACGAGCAGTTAGGATACCCAATACAGGATAGGAAAAATAAAACTATGTATGACGGCGGCGCTATACACAGCTTGATGTTTGTAACGAGTGGTCCTCGGTCAGATAATTTCTGAAGATGCTCGCGTTGGTTGAGTGAAACACGTAAGATAATGAAAAAGTTACATACGGCTTGTGACAGCTCTGCAATCTAAATCTAAAAAAATGAAACTGCCTCGGATATGTCGCACCGAATTCCACTGACTGCATTGTGAAACGGTTGTCCATCGCATTGACCAAGTTTTCCTTCAACTGCATGTTCAGTGGATGGCGGAGGCAGCTTTTTACCAGCATAATGATTTTCTGCCGTATTCCATTCGTGTACCGAGCAAGGAAAAAATGAATGTCAGTATGCCTCTACACGCGATATAATCTCTCCGGTCTCATTCTCTTGATCCCTGCAGGAGATATGTGACGATAGAACTATGCCGCCTTTCTTTTGATGATTTCTATATACGTTCCTCCAGGAATTCTATCATATGACGTCCCTATACGATCCTAGCAGTTCTTGGCTGAATTCGTTCGATTTCTGCTGTCGTGATTGCCTCATACGGGCACCAAATGTTGGAACAGGACTGCAGAATTGACCACAATAGCGTCTTATATGCGATTTACTACCCATATGCATTGCGCCTTCCCAGAATACTTCCTACTGATCTCTGTTTTTAATTAATTGGATGCAGCCTTCAAAACGTGGATGGGCTGGGTTCGATCCTGGCCGTGGCGGTTTTGTTTAACGAAGGTGCAAGTTCCATGAGCATTCTTGTAAAGCGGACAATACATGAATAGTTTGTAATTTTGTATAATTTAAAGACTCTTAATTAAAAGTCTTTTTGTAAAAGATCGATAGCTGAAAATTTATATTTCCAATGAAAAACTGGATTTTTGTGTGCGATATGAAATTAGAAACAAGAAGACGTGCTTTTTCATAAAAAAACGACTTTTAGATACGTGTTAAACAGCATATATTTGACAGTTTGTATGTAAATGGCGTATGTATTCGAAATGACCGAAAAAAAATGAAAAAAATGATAAGGGAGGCGACACTGACACCAGAGACTCAGCGATTCAGTGATTACCAGTCTCGAGCAACACTGATGTTTTCCATGTTTATGCATTTCACGCTTGACAGAAATGATCATAGAAATTGCATCTTTATTTAAAAGTTAACGTCGAACCAAGAACCTTACATGGCATTCTAGGACAGGGCCACACCGGCCATGGATATAGTCGTTCTCTCCGCAGGAGATTAAGCTGTCGGAACAAGTCAAAGACGAGAATTTTTCAGAGTTGTGTGGACCTGCTTTGCGAGAATGATATTTTTCTGTACTTCCCGTATCAAGAATATAAAAAAATAAAAAATCTGACTGCCGTGTGGCCTCCTTGTTAGTATTATCCCTGAATATTTATACAGTGCGATGTGCTCGGAACGGTCATCCCTAGTCATGTAAGTGGATAGTGTAGACTGACGCATGTTCTGAAAGGCTGAACCAGGCCTCTTCTGGTGGAACGTTGTTTACTATGTACTGAGCAGCTTCCGAGCGCTATTCGCAGAGGAGTCCCCCACGGCTACACCGAGACAAGGTCGGCAGTCACAACATGTGACGTCACGTGAGACAGCGAGGGGGGTGGGGGTGGGGGGGGGGGGGCTGGGCACACTGGACTCGCACTCGGGAGGACGACGCTTCAATCCCGAGTTCGGCCATCCTGATTTAGGTTTTCCGTGATTTCCCTTAATCACTCCAGGTAAATGCAGGGATGGTTCCTTTGAAAGGGTACGGCCGGCTTCCTTCTCCGTCCTTCCCTAATCCGATGAGACCGATGACCTCGCAGTTTGGTCTCTTCCCCCAACGCAACAACGGCTGGCAGGCGGGCGGAGGTCCTGGACTGGGCATTCATAAAGCTGCTGCAGGGCGCTGACACTTGTGCCACCAACACTGTGAGCTCCTGGCAACTGGCTGCTACGCTGGGCCGTTCTGCTGGGCCCAGGGGGTGATCTGCGTGCCGCGACAACCTTCAAGGAGCCCCGCTGACACCCAGTCTCTTACAAATACGTGCCCCTATCGGCACACAGTGCTGTGGAAAGGTGTAGCGCATATTGTATGAAGCCACTCGGCCACGTTGTCTACTGACAAATGAGCAACTTTCTCTGAATCACTATAAGTAGACACTGTACAGCGCTTTAGTTAAGCCACCTACCCGTCACGCGAGGTCGATTAGTGTGGTATAGTCGTTAGGACTCCTGGCTTTCACCGAGGAGGAAGGCTTCGATTCTCGCTGCTGGGACATAGTGTAAAAATAATCTCACGCAAACGAGGGGGTTCGATCAACGGGGCCTTGGGCAGGCGGCCGGAGGAAGCGCGATGCGTCCCTGCAGGCCGAGGGCGGCACAGGAAGGCGGGCGCTTCCGCTTTCTGCAGACACCGAGGCCGCCTGAGCAGGGCGCCGGGCCGATGCACTGTGCGTGTCACAGCGCCACACTCACACTCCTACTTTACCGCCCACCAGTGTGATTCAAAGTTTGAAACAAACACAAAGGGAACGATATGAAGCGGAACAGTTAGGCTCCTGCACAAATACCACGAAAATAACATCGTTCCAGTTCTAAGAGTTCCTGAATTGTTTAATTATTCTCCACCAGGGAGCTGGTGTTCATTCTTGATAAATAAAGACGCTTTTCGAATTCAGAAAGACTACAGGAACCGGAAGAGCGTTCCCTTGCGCTGGCGTGGAATTATCCAGTTTCTTGGGAACTGCTGCTTAATAAACGTTCTCCTGTTTAATGCGAACATGCATCGTATCATAGCTGTAGGTGGTTGATGGACTTGGCGACGCCTAACTCAAGCCTTACAGTTACATTTCTTTTCGTAGAGAATACTACTTCGCCTTGTTGGGGGTGATCAGAGTAAATTAACGGAACCAGCTGGAAGCAGTGTATTTCAGCGCTGTCCGTTTTCCATTCCGGGTCTCGGAATACCGCCAGACAACTACAGTATATTACTCATTCGTTTTGCAGCGCTAACAAGGTTCAGCTTCTCTCGCGGATTACCCCTGCTTAAGGCCGGCCGTTGTGGCCGAGCGGCTCTGGGCGCTTCAGTCCGGGACCGAGCCGCTGCTACGGTCGCAGGTTCGAATCCTGCCTCGGGCATGGGTGTGTGTCATGTCCTTAGGTTAGTTAGGTTTAAGTAGTTCTAAGTTCTAGGGGAATGATGACCTCAGAAGTTAAGTCCCATACTGCTCAGCGCCACTTCCGATGATCCCTGTTTAGACCGCACACGCTTAGTCCCGGTTCGTGAATAAACATTTTTTCGTTGGAGATGTAAGGCTTATAGCCACTAATTTTTAAGGTTTTCTTGTTGAATAAAACTCTGCAAGTTTACTGGGTTTGGTGGTGTGCAGGACGCGTGGTACAACCAGCTACTTCGGTGAAATCTCGTCGTCCCAGGGCGGCGAGTACTGATGGACGTAAAGTGTCGCCAGCGGGCGACGAGAAGATATTCTCTCTCACAACCGTTATCCCCCTGAAGCGATTTATCACCCGTAGACATTTCACGTAAAGACTTTGACACACCCAGTGTATATACATTTTCCCCCGGCGCACCCTTTTTTGTGCCGGCAGACAGAAGCCTGTGTAAGATAGATGTGAGTGGAATTAGCGTAGCTGTGACTACCTGCCCGTCGAGAGGCGTCTGTGCCCGCAGGGGGCGGCTACTGTTGGCGCTGCAGACACGCGGCCTCCCGCCGCGCCCTTATGATGACGCCGGGCACCTGCAGGAGCGTGCGGCAGTCATGCTCGTGTGTGTGTGTGTGTGCGGGGGCAGCAGAGGCCAGCCGGGGGCAGGCCGCGGCATCACAGCACGGCCCGATTCGCGCCGCGGCGCTCGTAAATCAGGGCCGCGGCCGCTCATTAATTCACGCCTCCTCCTCCTCCGCCGCCTCCGCCGGCCCCCGCGGCGCCTTCTCCACGCCGCCCCCGCGACTCTGCAATCAGCCGCCGCCGCCCCCCAGAGCAGCGGCAGCGACAAGGGCGGGCAGAATCGATTTCGTACGCGCCGGCCTCCACCTGTGGACGCCCCATTAACGCGAGCTTCTGCCCGGCTGTAGCCGCGGCGGCTGCCTCTGGCCGGGGCTCGCCGGACACGTCGGTGTCTTCACCAACCCAAAAACGAGAAGGCGCGAAAGCGTACACGCGGACAGAATAGTTTGTTAGCCGACTCCACTTTCCGAATTCCCAGAATGATTCAAGATACCACTACATTAACAACTCGCTTCGAATTACGATTACGCCCGAGATGAATTTTAAATATTGCTCCCCTTTTATTCCGAAATTCAAGCACAACAAATAAATAAACTGCTGGGAAAAAATTGTACGTCCTTTTAGAGGTCCTCAGTTCACCGAAGATTTATTGTTGGAACAGTGGAGAGTACATGAAATGATTACATTCACAAAACAATAGCACAAGCGGTTCTGAGGTACCAAACACCTCCCCATGCTGAAAAACCAATATTAGTAAGTGGTGTAGCTTTCACGGGTGGCAATGCAGGCGCTGACTCAGCGTTCCGTCGACCTTATAGATGGCGAATACTGTCGTGGGATACGTTGTGCCACGCCTGCTAGATTTGTTTACGTAGTTCTGTAAGAGTTGTTGGCTTCTCACCTCATCATATCCCAAAGGTGTCCAATTGGAGACAAATGTGAAGATCGTGCTGGTCAGGGAAATTGTTGCACGTCTTGCGGAGCACTTTAAGTTCCACGGGCAATGTGTCGGCGAGCGCTATCCTGTTGGAACAACGTATCACTTTCCTGTTGGTAGAATGGCAAAAGAACGGGTCTAACAACATACTGCCTAGCACTGGTTATCATCCCCTCCAGAAACACCAACGGTAAACGAGAGTTGTAGCTTATCGCACCCCAGGCCATAAGAAATGTCTCTGCGGCGAATGCACTTGACGAGGCAGCGCTCACCAGGCGTAAGTCGTGCAGGCAGAATCTGCTTCCATCGCTGAAGGCCACGGCGCACTACTCCAGCCGAGCCGCGCAGGTCGATGCTGTGACGTGAGTGGAAGACGGGCTAGCGGTGTGCGTACCCGTACTCCCACTGCTAATGACCTGTTCGCAACAGTTCGTGGTGACACGTCTGGAGTCACAAGCGCTCTTGCCTGAGCTGTGGTAACTGCACCATCTTCCACGGCTGCCCTCACAATACAACCATCCGGGAGGGCGTCTGTGCGCGTGGACGTCCAGAACCTCGCCTACGGGTGTGAGGCTGTTCCTGCTAGCATCATTGCACAACTGCGGCAGCACGTCCAACTTGTCTGCTTCTTATCCAAAAGGTCCTTTCCACCACTAGGAATGCCACACTTTGACCCCTGTCACGCTCGCTCAGTTGGCTGCAGGAAGCACGAATGCATGTTCGAGGCGTGGTTGCCTGCTTACTTCCCACGTTTGCACCACACTGAAGCCTCTGACTGTGAGTATTCCCAATAGTGCTCTGGTAGCTACGTCACTACGGTATCTGTTGCGAACGACGTTGAAACCATTATCAGTACTTCCACTATCTCCCATGTCTCACATGACGTCATCGTCTTTCGAGGTGTACTCATTTCTTTCCGGCAACGATTTCACGTCATTACTCAGCTGAGAGCAACGTCTTCTACATCCACAGGCGCTCCCAACATTGTAAATGTACAGGCAGACTTACCTTATAGTTGAACGTGCTTCGTTAAACATCCTACGCTCGTTTGCAACTTAAATCTCGGAGACAATGTCCTTTAGCCTTTTGGAATTATAATGCCAAGTGCTGAAAGGTTTACAGGAGTGCCGCTGTGAAGTTTGTAGAGTAGGAAAGATGTACTGACGGAAGCGGAGGTAAGTCAGTGATTCGAGCGTGTGTAACTCAGTCGGCAACAGGAAAGCTTCAGGGTTCGAGTCCTGGCGTGCCACACACTTTTAATCTGTCACAACAGTTTCAGACTAGTTCACACCCCGCTGAAGGGCGAACGATTCATTCTGGAGACACCAAACATTGCTTTTAAAGCGCTAAAACCGCGGTGCAGGCATCGCACTGCTGAGACTCGGCAGACATGGATGTCGTGAACACGCCTGTATGGGCAGCGGATTTCAGCTGCAGCGTGTCACGAGGGCTCGACGGTGGTACAGGCGTGGCCATCAGCTTCGTGGTGACGCGGGCGCTGTCCTCGCTGCTGGCTGCATATGAGTTGCGTATTTCGGTTCCAAAAATGCGTCACGTTTCCAGTTTATCTGTTCGAAACTTTCGAGACCCAGAACGGTTGCTTCATAGCAACCTCAGGGAAAGTGACTGCGTAGTCAGAGACAATGAAGCGCACAACAAAGAGAAGTAACCTTCCGCTTTACCTACGGCAGCGAGCTATGTCACCGTACAAGCGCTTTACGTCAAATATGTGACTGTAGAAAAGCAGTAAACTGCTGACCAGGAGCCGCGACTGACCATCAGTGACTGGTCGCACATTTTCATCTGCTGACTCCAGGACCTGAGATTTTGAGCAGGGAGGAGAGAGGAGAGCAGAGCAGGGAGGAGAGAGGAGAGCAGAGCAGGGAGGAGAGAGGAGAGCAGAGCAGGGAGGAGAGAGGAGAGCAGAGCAGGGAGGAGAGAGGAGAGGAGAGCAGAGCAGCGTGCTGTTGCGACGCACAGCGGCTGCCTGCGCCGCCCCCGCCTCCTGCCGCTGTGAAGGCCGGCGCATCTGCCGGCTTCCGGTGCGACGAGCGCTCTGCCGGGGCTCCGGGAAAACGTGTCGGCAGGGCCGTGTCAATTATAGCAATGAGCGCAGTCTGTTCTTTAGGACCAGGCATTCGTGTAATCGCTTCCCCTCGATGGGCAATGAGTCCACCAGCTTCAGTGCGGGTGGACAGTTACGTCCGACCCTCTGCGGGAATCTCAAAGTAACGAGAATGGAGGACGTGGGCGGGGCTAAGGACAGGTGGGGCGAGGTGCGGCTGTCGATCGGCCGAGGTAGGGGGCGCAGTTGCGGCAAACAATGTATCCGGGTGGCCAGTGCTTAACGCAGGTGCCTAGTGAGGACGACATCCCAGTCTCGAGTCCCGGCCTGGCACACATTCTCACTTGCCGCCGCTGATTCCGTGTGAAATACCGACGCAGCTCATATGTTTAGTTTATTCCCGTTCCTTTCCTTTCTCACCACCCCCCTCCCCCTCTACACCTTCAATTTACACAATAGGGCTGTGTCAGCCGAAGCAAATCACCAACTCTTACAGCAACGATATTTCTCGTCACAAAATAATTCGTAGGTGTACTGCCAGCGGCTGGTAACCAAAGGACTACACATCAGCTGCTCAGCGCACCTCACGAGACATCGTGTTACGGGCCGCACAGGGCCGGAAATAAAGGGTGAATCGAGAAGTCATTAACGAACATGAAATCAGGTTACAGATTCGGGACCTTTTGATGAGGAACAAACAGCTGTTCTATCGATAATTTCCTTGTCAGTATTATTTCGGTATATGTAAAGAATCAACCGCAAATTAAAGCTCCTAAATAATTGCGAAGACGAAAGAAAGGTTGTGATAACAATTCCCTACGTATACGGGAACCGAAAGCTGTAAACAGATTTCGGTTGTCGTCATTTTGAGAGAAATTGTTCAATGTGTTGGCACCCGTTAAAAAGACTCAGTTTTAAACACAGCGTTTTCTTAGTGTTGAGGTGCGGACGAACACAGAAAAGCTCGCCCTCCCAACTGCCGAAACTGCTCCAGGTTAGGGAACCTCTGGAGCAAAAAGGAAGCGCCGAGTTCTGTAACCCATAAGGCGACGCCTAGCCGCTTGACCATCCAGCAAGTTAGCACCAGAACTACTTTTTTCAGCCGTAGGCAGACTACCGGTGTGAGGTGCCGGTGAGCTAACAAAACCCCGGAACATCGCCCATTCTTGAAAGATTCACCAGCCGCCGTGTCGCCCGCGACGGCGTCTTCTCGATGATGCTCGGATTCTGTCGCCGTTTCGGTCGTGTGGCGATCGCGAGTATTTCACGAGAGCAGCAGCGCCAGCTGTGCACTAAGATTCACCGGAATTGCCAAAATCAAGTTCTCTCGGTTCAATATTCTCTCTCAGAAGTGGCCTCAGTTAAATTTGTGTCGTTATAGGTCAATGCTATTTCTACATGTCTTTCTGCAAATGTGTCTTTGCCAATGGAGACTGCCCTCAGCTAAGAGTACGTTGTCCTGTGCTGATTTCAGTACATATCCCTTTGTGTCAGTTTCTAAATCTTTTATTTGTGTTGCGATTTGGTGGTAACCTTTCCCCTAATATGCATTGAAATCAGTGGCTTCCTGCATTCCCGCGGTCTAATACTGGGTAGAACAATAACACGAGATACAGACGACCTCTCAATATTTATATCGCCCCCTAACTGGGGCAAGCTCTTCTCACTGTATGCCACATGGAATACGAAACTGCGGCTGTCAGTTTACGTATGGTAGCACAACCTAATGTTTCAGAAGCGAACCAGGAAATTTATTTTGCTGGGCCTGCACAGTTTCGTACGGAGCGAATGACTCGATTACAGGCACCACACAAGACATACCCACACCGCAGAGTCCTAACGGCCTGCCGCCTCTCAGGGCCACGACCAGCGTAGCCAGAAAGTGTCGGCGAACACTTTACCTCTAACAAAAGTTGTTCACCATTACGTGATCTGTCGCTGCTAGACGTCTGATACAAGGACTCTGAAACAACCCGTGTATTGTGGTAGGAGGGCGCTACAGATCAGCTCGCAACTGTGTGAAATTTCCACCCCGCAAGTAACTTCAGCGTTTGTGGCCCCATCGCTCTTCCATTCGCGAATCATATCCGGGAACAACGTCTGTCTGCAGACCTCCTTCTAAGCTCAAATATTCTCTGATTTTTCCTGTCGCCGTAATTTCACGAGCAGTGTGCCTTAGGAAGTGTTACGACCTTGCCGTTTCTCGGAACGTATGCTTTCGGACTGGAGCCTTTGAGAAACTCCGTCACAAACTCGCACTTGCTAAACACACCTGTGACGAAATACTCCGCTCTTCTTTTGATCCCCTCAATCTTCTACATGAGTCGTCCCCGATAAAAGTCGCAGATCCACGAATGAATCTGACTAGTATTTTGTAAAGTCATTTGTTTCGTGCATGAATTACATTTCGTTAGAATTCTTTCAGTGGTGGTAGTACATGCTTTACACAAACCGATCAGTAGGAGAGGTGCAGCGGTCCGGATGCTGTAAGGCCGGGCGTTGGTTCCACGATGGCTGCGGGTTCGTAGCCCCCGCTGACACCTGCCACGCAGGCCGCTGTCGGCCGCTGCCTTAAAACCCGCCACCACCTCCCTATAAGCCGCTCAGCGCACGCTTCTCAGCCGACACGACCACGCCCCATTCCTCCCGTCACGTACAGCGGGCAGCCAAGAGTTCATCTCAGCTCTTCTGATACGTGTCAATGTCAGATTGTATGTGTAGGCGTTTGCCGATCGATTTCCTTTTACAACCACTGCCCGCAATGCTCGACAATCCCTAACCGTCAGTAGATGAGATCTACCTGGTCTTGGGTTAAGCGTGGTCGCTCCCTCGCGTTTGAACATCACAGTCACATCAGCAACGGTCGACTTCGGGAACTGCAGAAGTGTTGAAATGCCCCTGATAGATTTGTTACTCAAGTAACATCCAATGAGTAGGACAGATTCGAAGTTCAAATGGTTCAAATGGCTCTGAGCCCTATGGGACTTAACTTCTGGCGTCGTCAGCCCCCTAGACTTAGTACTACTTAAACCTAACTAACCTAAGGGCGTTTCAAACATCCATGCCCAAGGCAGGATTCGAACCTGCGACCGGAGCAGCAGCGCGGTTCCGGACTGAAGGGCCTAGAACCGCTCGGCCACAGCGGCCGGCTACATTCGAAGTCATTGAGCTCTTGTGGCCGCCCCATTTGCCAGTCACCATTTCCCTATGGTCAATACAACACTCACCACTTCGTTTTATACTATCGGGTCCACCTCTGGCGACATGTATTAATCAATTCCGTATTCCATAGTGATTTCGAAATACTTCTGATCAGATATCGTATTTAAAGAAAGTAATGTGCTCCAGTTGCTCACCAGTAACTTTCTATTCCGAACACTGCCGCGATTTCTCTGTGTTACAGACATTGTCTTCTATTTATCCACATTTAGGTGTAGATGCTATCAACAACCGGAGGAAATTTTATGTGAGTCTTATCGCAATCCCAAAGAAAGCAGGTGTTGACAGTTGTGAAAATTATCGAACTATCAGTTCTTTATAGACGAATAGAAAAACTGGTAGAAGCCGACCTCGTGGAAGATCAGTTTGCATTCCGTAGAAATGTTGGAACACGTGAAGCAATACTGACCTTACGACTTATCTTAGAAGAAAGATTAAGGAAAGGCAAACCTACGCTTCTAGCATTTGTAGACTTGGAGAAAGCTTTTGGCAATGTTGACTGGAATACTCTCTTTCAAATTATGAAGGTGGCAGGGGCAAAATACAGATAGCGAAAGGCTATTTACAATTTGTACAGAAACCAGATGGCAGTTACAAGAGTCGAGGAACGTGAAAGGAAAGCATTCGTTGGGAAGGGAGTGAGACAGAGTTGTAGCCTCTGCCCGATGTTATTCAATCTGAATATTGAGCAGGCAGTAAAGGAAGCAAAAGAAAAAATTTGGAGTAGGAATTAAAATCCATGGAGAAGAAATAAAGACTTTGAGGTTCGCCGATGACATTGTAATTCTGTCAGAGACAGCAAAGGACTTGGAAGAGCAGTTGAACAGAATGGACAGTGTCTCGAAAGGAGGATATGAGATGAACATCATCAAAAGCAAAACGAGGATAGTGCAATTTAGTCGAATTAAATCGGGTGATGCTGAGGGAATTAGATTAGGAAATGAGATACTTAAAGTAGTATATGAGTTTTGCCATTTGGGGAGCAAAATAACTGATGATAGACGAAGTAGAAAGGATATAAAATGTAGATTGGCAATGGCACGGAAAGGGTTTCTCAAGAACAGAAATTTATTAACATCGAGTATAGATTTAAGTGTCAGGAAGTCGTTTCTGGAAGTATTTGTATGGAGTGTAGCCATGTATGGAAGTGAAACATGGACGATAAATAGTTTGGACAAGAAGAGAATAGAAGCTTTTGAAATGTGTTGCTGCAGAAGAGTGCTGATGATTAGATAGGTAGATCACATAAATAATGAGGAGGTACTGAATAGGATTGGGGAGAAGAGACGTTTGTGGCACAACTTGACTAGAAGAAGGGATCGGTTGGTAGCACATGTTCTGAGGCATCAAGGGATCACCAATTTGGTACTGGAGGACAGCGCGGAGGGTAAAAATCGTAGAGGGAGACCAAGAGATGAATACACTAAGCAGATTCAGAAGGATGTAGTTTGCAGTAGGTACCGGGAGATGAAGAAGCTTGCACAGGATTGGGTAGCAAGGAGAGCTGCATCAAACCAGTCTCAGGACTGAAGACCACAACAACGTCAACATCGCAAACATTCTCATCTGAAGCTTCTTTGGTGGTTCTACAGTCTGTTGTCACTGCTGGGGTTTGGGAGGCAGCATGTGCTGAAATGGTACGTTGACGGAAAGTGTCGCGAACACTCTAGCCTTCCGCGACGCTGTCTGGCAGGTGACAGTTGTGCATACTGCGAGCTTTACTTGTTCCCGGTGTGCCGGTGACACGCGTACAGCGAGGTGAGCAGATACTGCGTGCGGCCAGTCACGACGGCCGAGGCTCGGTGGCCGGGTTCCAGGTTCCAGGCCCTGGAGCGCCGGCGCGACCGCCTGGAATCCGCCTGGCCGCACGGCACAGCAGAGCAGAGCGGGGGAGACGGCGGCGTTCCCACGACACGCCCGTGACCGGGCTGCCGGGCCACGCCTCGCCGCTGGCGGTGTCTGGCAGGGGGGAGCCGGCCACGTGCGCGGCGCCGGCGGCTACCGCGAAAACCAGAGCTACGCGCTCGGGGTATGTGGCTGGCGCTGAATGCTGAGAGGCTCACCTCCCGAACCTTCTCGCCCGCCACTTTGTGTGTCTCTCTCTCTCTCCTTCTCTGTATCTGTGTGTGTGTGAACGCGCGCGCGTGTGAGCGATCTTCGCTACATTAGTATGTAACAGGACACAAAAGCATACCTCGTCCATGCGTTAGTACACAACCGTCTCCCTATCTCCCTTGTAAGGTGTCAGGCAAATCCAACACCTTCCGTGAAAACCCTGACATGATAAGCAAATCCGGCAGTATGTCACATAGCTCCGAATAAATCCTGACATTAAATTAACCAAAGTAATACGATCAACGAGTGAGCAAATGGAATACCATAGACTAACACAAGAACGCCTAAATGCATGTCATACCTTCCCACCGTGAAACAGACGCAGTCCCGAGGGAAGAAACGAGAACAGAAGCCGAGAGCAGAACCGTCTTACGGTAGAAGCCCCTACGATAAGGGACGGACACCCACATCTCCGGCTGACCGCCGGACCAGCGTCCAGCCTATGTTAAAAGATAGGACCCTCAAGAAGAACAGTATAGATCTTACGATAACACTAGCTACAAGTTTTAGCGTGAGACTTTTTCTCGTCTTTGTTACGTTGCAAACGTTAAAAACATTGCCCCATCATGAAAAGTATAACGTTTCTCAATGGATAGACAGAATTTTTGTAGGCGGAGCTTAAGGTTAACATTGAGACCCTGATTGGTCAGTTGAAAACACAGCCAGATAGCTTTTCTTAAACCAACTTCTGTGAATTGTAGTCAGGAGAAGTTAAGGCGAGGTGTGTGGAGCTGCGCCGCCCGCCGCCCCCTGACGCTGCCTAACCAACGACAAGGTAACGAATGCACGCGATGCTGCATAAGGCTTCACTCAGAACTGAAGAAGTCTCATCTGTTACACCCCGTTATTAAGTAATACTAGTGTCGATCGTCAATTGAAGCTCATGGTGTTCACATTTGCTACTTGAAGATGATTTTTCTGTTATATAATTATTGAGAAGCCACATCAGCCACTGTAATTTACGACAAGTTAGATAAGTAAGTAAAGATAACTGAGAGTCTCTGTAGACCATTTTTGATACTTTTCTCTTTCATGAAACTTAATTTAAACCTAGATTATAGATGTGATACGGCATAGGTCATCCTTCGATCCATTGTAGAACTTGGAAACCCATTCATGGAATATTCGTTCACATATTTGTTGAACGCAGTTGGCTTTTGTCATCCTGTACTAAATGAATCTCCCGCAGTTTTCTGTCGTTGTCTAGGGATGCAAAGATATGAAAGGCAAAAATGAAATGAAAAGCAAACACGTCTGTAGCAGATCTCCGTTTCCACGCAGGACTGGCTTTCTGTTCTTTATCAGAAGGAGTTGTACAAAGTACTTTACCTTATCGGCTCTGTATGAAAGTAACTGCTACATTTTAACTGACAATAGCGCAACCTTACTTGATATGCCACTTACGCGACACATCTACAGCTATAATGCGCAAGAGACTGCACAGTACAGTGTATTTCTGTCTTCTTGCATTCGTGTATTGAGCGAGAGAAAAATGCCTTGTCATAGGCCCCGTAATCTTTCTCTTGATGTTATAGTCACCACGCGAGGCCCTATGCAGAAGAATTGTCCCACAGTGTAAGCTTAGGGACTGATGACCTTAGCAGTTAAGTCCCAGAAGATTTCACACACATTTGAATTTTTTATTTGAACTGACGTTCGAGATAACAACGTCGCCTTTTTTTTTTTTCCAAAGATTCGTTTTTCGTACCACCAGCATCTCTGCTACGTTTTCATACCCGCTTTGCCGACAAGTTGCTGCCCTAGAAGTGCGACTGCGAATCCATTCGGTATCTGTAGCCTCCTTTCTTGAGTGACCAGTCTTCTGACTGGTTTGATGCGGTCGACCACGAATTCCTCTCCACCGCCAGCCTCTTCACCTCCAGAGTAACACTTGCAGCCTATGTCCTCTGTTTTTTCTGGATGTACCCCAGCATCTGTCTTCCTCAACATTATTTATCCTATACAGCCCATTTGGACCAAGGGTGCTATTTCCTGATGTCTTAACACATGTACAATCATCCTGTCCCTTCTTCTTGTCCGTGTTTTCCATATGTTCCTTTCTTCGCGATGCCACGGAGAACCTCCTCATCCATTACCTTATTAGTCCCCATGATTTTCAACATTCTTTTATAGCACCGCGTCTGGAACGCTTCAATTGTTTTCTGTACCTCAGCGCCTCACTACCATACAATGCTGCGCTCAAAACGTAGATTCTCACAATTTTTTTCTACATATTAAGGCCTACGTTTGATAGCAGTGGTCTTCACTTGGCCAGGAATGCCCTCTTCGCCTGTTGCTGGTCTGCCTTCTACGTCTGTCATGGGTTACTTTGCTTACAAGGTAACAGAACTCCTTAACTGCGTCTACTTTGTGATCACGCACTTGGTAAGGACTCCAAACGCTGGGGTTCTACTTTAGAGCCGATTACACTAGCTCTTCTCTTGACCGCTTTAGAAAAAAAAATCAAACCCGTCCTTATTGCACTCCAGATGTTTGCCACAGCCTTGTACTTCGTTGCCGCCCACCGACACGTGGAAACCTCAGCTCGCACTCAGCTGCTGCCCGGCAACGCAGCCAGCGGACACGAGTTCCGTTCGCCGTGAGGAGCATACAGGGCCGCTCCACGGCAGATAAGAGGAGGCAGCATTCATTCAGCAGCGGCTGACGGCTGACTGCTGACGGCTGACGGACGGGCGGGGTTCGTCGCATGCAGAGCAGCCCGGCAGAGGGCGTGACCGGCGTCCTCATTCAGCAGGTGAGTTTCACGCAGGCGGGTCGCCTAGCCAAACTTTCATCTGGCGTCAGAGTGCATTTTTCGTGCTGACGCCACACCGAAGCATAGTGAGAGCAATTCTGCAGTATCTCGTAAAAAATCAGTATTATCCCTAGAACACTTAAGGGGGGGGGGGAGGGGTTACATTGCTACTACACCATCGTAAAGTTTACTATTCCACATTTTATTCAAAGGCAGTCTTAATTTATAGGTTATGCTTTAGTTCACTAAATTATTAGCTCTCCAGTGGTATGTTACATACCAAATTAAGTACAGTATGGCCGGCCGGAGTGGCCGTGCGGTTCTGGGCCCTACAGTCTGGAACCGAGCGACCGCTACGGTACCAGGTTCGAATCCTGCCTCGGGCATAGGCGACTGGTGACCTCCGATGACATCACATGTTAAGTCCCATAGTGCACAGAGCCATTTGAACCATTTGAACTACAGTATGTTCCGTTTTTTTATCCCGCTGTAACCGTAAATTTTACGAGGGTTTAGTAATTTAGCGTTAAAAGACGCAATCTGGAAGTTTGACGACGAACTCTGCTACCATAAGGACGACAAGTACCTGGTCCTGATAAAGTAATCGGAGGAGATGAGCGTCCACTGGCGAAACGGCATTCAGTTGTCGTGTGGATCATTGGTACGAAATGAGCACACTTTCTTAGTGTAGTCAGGAGTTATGGGTAAGTGTGGACTGACAACCTGTCCTCCTCGATAGGCTCAAAATATGGTTCAAATGACTCTGAGCACTATGGGACTTAACATCTGAGGTCATCAGTCCCTAGAACTTAGAACTGCTTAAACCTAACTTACCTAAGGACATCACACACATCCATGCCCGATGCAGGATTCGAACCTGGGACCGTAGCGGTCGCGCAGTTCCAGACCGAACCGCCTAGAACCGCTGGGCCAGAACTGCCGGCCCTCGATCGCCACCAAAGGGACTACCGGAATAAAGGTGCCCACCAATAGCCTCCTCTGCCATGGAAACCCTACAAAGCGACCTGCAATGTAAGTCACGATACGGTAGCGCATCCCGTATTGTCTCACTCCGTCAGAGTCCAAGTTGACCGTTACTGTGCAACGGCGGTCTGACTATCTTGAACATGGAGGTGCCTACGTAAAACTCATAAATAGAACGCTTCTAATCACTAAACTAGGGAAGGTCTCCCACATTGGCGGTAGGATGAGGAGCGCCGGCGACTTACACGCTGGCGTCCTGAGTTGAACCTCGAATCTCTTCACGTTGATCTATCCGTTGGAGGACGTTCAGCTGACTCACCAGTTACTGACTCCCTCCGTCTCTTATCATCAACACCGAAATGCAGCGCTACTCCGCAACAGCACTTCACAGCGTCTGCGCGCTGCAGTTACGTAATTACATTCTGCGCTGAACAGAAAGTGGGGACGCCTTCAGTATGTGCGTTTAACGGATATCACTGGAAGTGGCAGAGAAAATTCAGCCACCAACTAAGGAAAAAGCATCATTTTTCGGTCCTCAAGGCAACAGCCATTTATTAAAATGAAATAAGCACACTAAACTTACTGAGGATAGTAATTTTAAACGTATTTTGCAACGAGTCATTTAATAGTTTTGTTTTTTACAGCAACAAAAGAATATACTCATGGAAAATGAAATTACGTGGTTAGAAACGGACGTCCAGCAAGAAGCCAATGTAATTACATGTAATTACAGCAGCATTCTTCATTTTTATTTATTTATTTATTTATTTTTGTTGCGGAGAAAAGTAGGAGTACTATCGGTCGACAGTTGATAATTATTATTCAGAAGATAAAATCTCCGACATCTGCAATTTAGCCTTATGTATTTATTCTGTCATAACCACTTTCATGGTTGAAGACTTATTATAAAGAAAACTCGACAGTATCCTACAGCGTAAATTTGATACTGGGGAATTAGTCCCGAAACCACTTACGACAAGATAAATGCCCAATTAAGTAAATTGTAACTGTGCAAGATTCATTTCCTGAAGTAACTGAGTAGCAGCCTGGCAGAAGTTAACTGTTCTAAAATATCACTGGTAATTACTAAAGCAGAAAGCAGCAAGAGTAACCTATCGTGCCGTGTCGTTTAGTGAAATAAAGAGGAATGAACTGAGCGTAGAGTAACAACACCGGAAGTTGTGAAAGAAACACTGGTATTTTGTTGGAGCCACAATCCGCAAATGTAGCTTCGATTATTTGGATAAACAGGGTAGTTAAGGTTGGTTGGTTTATTTAGGATAGGGAACCACACAGCGAGGTCATCGGTCCCGGCGGATTAGGGAAGGATGGGGAAGGAAGTCGGCCGTGCCCTTTCACAGGAACCATCCCGGCATTTGCTTGAAGGTACTTAGGGAAATCACGGAAAACCTAAATCAGGATGGACGGATGCGGGTTTGAACCGTTGTCCTCCCGAACGCGAGTCCAGTGTGGTAACCACTGCGCCACCTCGCTCGGTCACTGGCGTGAGGTAGTGAGGGTTTGCAGAAAGTAAGTGCTGGGACTGGACTGTGCAAACTGAGGATACAGCGAGGCCTGCTGGCGTAGGGGGGCTCCGGCAGAGGCAGTTTGCGGACTCGCGACACGTGGGGCAGGCGGCACGTGCCCATGTCGACCGCCACACGTGGCTCGCATCTCTCTGGATACGGCGGCGGCGCGCAGCAGCTACACGCTGCGTGCCATCTCGCACGGTGTCTACAGGAGTACGGGCGAGCGAAGCCCTGCTGTCGACAGGTGGTTGTGTGGGGGAGAGGGGGAGGGGGAGGGGAGGGGAGGGGAGGGGAGGGGAGGGGAGGGGAGGGAGGTAAGGTTGTAATCCCCCGTCCTCGACAAGGTCGCTGGAGACGGTTTCTCGGCGAGGGACGAGCCGGGCAGGGGGCACCGTGGCAGAATACGACTACACAGATACACACGTATTTGTTCATTTTTACTTTGTCCTCTTTTTTTGGCAGTTAGGGACCACGTGACAATTTTAATTCCGTCTCATCTGCTCTTTTCTTCTCCTTTAAAATTATTTCATTTTTTTTCTTCCTTCAGGCCACTTCATGCCTCTTCCGTAACTGTTTCGGGCACGGAATCCTTGTAATGTTAACATTTTTCTTTCGAAAATAACTGTTTCTGCTGATTCCTCTGTTCCAATGATCTAACTTGTTGAATTATTTTCCCAAAGAGACTCGAAGATTTTTTTCGTCTGTTTATAACCAAAATTTCCACATGTGTAGATATCTTCTTCTACATATACCCGTATTTTAAATTAACTTCTCCGCCACATTTTAATATCTTTATTTGAAGGGTATCTCAAAAACTACTGTGGGGATTGTGATAAGGTATTCGCTACAAATAAACTAATTCACGAGGAAGGTTTGCATGTATACGTAGCGTGTTGTCGTTGCGACAGGCAAGTCATCTGGCCGTACATACCTTGTGCTCTGAGTGTGAAGTTGGGTGAGGTAGCTAGTTTTAATATATTTCATGTTTGCTTCTTGCTTGTACCTAAAATTTTCCTCACTATTCGTATAATACTCAAAAATGGTTGAAATGCCTCTATGCACTATGGGACTTAACGTCGGAGGTCATCAATCCCCTAGACTTAGAACTACTGAAACCTAACTAACCTAAGGACATCACAGACATCCATGCCCGAGGCAGGATTCAAACCTGTGACCGTAGTAGCGGCGTGGTTCCGGACTGAAGCGCCTAGAACCGATCGGCCACAGCGGCCGGCCATGGTACTGTATTTCGTGAAGCTTTCCTCGGTGGACCGAATGTTCCATGATCTTTTCGGGGAGTGCATCTGGGATATTATTAACTCTTTAGGATCACGACCTTTCAACCATACTCAAGGTGAGTCGCTTGCAAGCTTTTTAAAGCGCTTTACGCTGTAGGGTAAGCGGATGCGCGTGCTTTAAAAATCTTGCAAGCGACTTACGTTGAGAATGTCTGAAATGTTGCCAGCCGAAGTATCGGCACTGGAGTTGATTATATCCCGGATGCACTCCCTATAAATGTTTGGAGTAATGGTATTGTATGTTCCAAATAATTTCCACGAAAGTGCTAAACTGACGTTACGTACGATTAACACATGATACTGTTAAGTCACTGAACATTGTAAGCAGTAAAACTGTGACCGAGCTGTTCTAGGCACTTCAGTCTGGAACCGCGGGACCCCTACCGTCGCAGGTTCGAATCCTGCCTCGAGCATGGATGTGTGTGATGTTCTTAGGTTAGTTAGGTTTAAGTAGTTGTAATTTCTAGTGGACTGATGACGTCTGATGTTAAGTCCCATAGTGCTCACAGCCATTTGAACCAATCGTTCGGAAAGTTTAAAACAAACATCTCCGTAATTTGTGACTCACTTGTTTGCTTGGCTAGGAAATGACAAGCTGCAAGGTCTTAAGGAAATGCTCCGGTACTGGTAGCTCCAGAATTCTGCTCCGATACAGGCGCCTCCCTAATTTTGCAGCTCCCCGTGTGCCTACGCGAAGCTTCGACGTTATCGTTCTGGAGAAAGCTACTGAGTCAATGGGGCGGGCAGCGGAATACTGGGTCGGTCCGCCTTGCCATCAGGAGCAGCGCCGGGGCACGACGTGTGCAGAACAGGCGACGGGACCGCGGCCGGCCGGCCAGGGTGAGGCGTCGTCCGGGGCGCCCAGCCGGCGTGTGCGGGCGACGGCTCTATCTGCGCGGCGCGCCGGCCGCGATCGCGAATCGCACAATTAGGCGGCGCTGCAGCCCCGCGGCGCCGTAATTGGCCGGCCCGGCACACAATTAGAGGGCCCCTCCCCCCTCCCCTCCCCCCCACACGCATAAATCAAGAGGCCGGCCCGGCACCGGGCGCTGGCCGAGCTGGCTGCGAGCCGCGCAGGCTTCTCCTTGCACCACTGCACGCAGGGAGAGGCAATGCCGCTGCGGGCACATCCCCGCCTCACCCTGCACCTCAGCTGCTCCACGCGACGCTCCTGCTGACTCCTAGGAGCTTTACTGCGCTTCTGTTTCTGACAAGCTCAGTTTTCCTTCTTAATTTGGATGGCCGTGGTATTGTGCAGTTAGTGCCACAACCGTGACCACGTTCATTACATTTCTTGTGCTATGCTTTGCTTCACTATACAGGGTGTTACATAAAGGTACGGCAAAAATTTCAGGTAACATTCCTCACACACAAAGAAAGAAAAGATGTTATGTGGACATGTGTCCGGAAACGCTTAATTTCCATGTTAGAGCTCATTTTATTTCTTTTCTTCAAATCACATTAATCATGGAATGGAAACACGCAGCAACAGAACGTACCAGCGTGACTTCAAACAATTTGTTACAGGAAATGTTCAAAAAGTCCTTCGTTAGCGAGGATACATGCATCCACCCTCCGTCGCATGGAATCCCTGATGCGCTGATGCAGCCCTGGAGAATGGCGTATTGTATCACAGCCGTCCACAATATGAGCACGCAGAGTCTCTACATTTGGTGCCGGGGTTGCGTAGACAAGAGCTTTCAAATGCCCCCATAAATGAAAGTCAAGAGGGTTGAGGTCAGGAGAGCGTGGAGGCCATGGAATTGGTCCGCCTCTACCAATCCATCGGTCACCGAATCTGTTGCTGAGAAGCGTACGAACACTTCGACTGAAATGTGCAGAAGCTCCATCGTGCATGAACCACATGTTGTGTCGTACTTGTAAAGCCACATGTTCTAGCAGCACACGTAGAGTATCCCGTTTGAAATCGTACAGCAGCAACTTCTCTGACGCTGACATTGGGGTTATCGTCAACTGCACGAAGAATTGCCTCGTCCATTGCAGGTGTCCTCGTCGTTCTAGGTCTTCCCCAGTCGCGAGTCATAGGCTGGAATGTTCCGTGCTCCCTGAGACGCCGATCAATTGCTTCGAAAGTCTTCCTGTCGGGACACCTTCGTTCTGGAAATCTGTCTCGATACAAACGTACCGCGCCACGGCTATTGCCCCGTGCTAATCCGTACATCAAAGGGGCATCTGCCAACTCCGCATTTGTAAACATTGCACTGACTGCAAAACCACGCTCGTGATGAACACTAACCTGTTGATGCTACGTACTGATGTGCTTGATGCTAGTACTGTACAGCAATGAGTCGCATGTCAACACAAGCACCGAAGTCAACATTACCTTCCTTCAATTGGGTCAACTGGCGGTGAATCGAGGAAGTACAGTATATACTGACGAAACTAAAATCAGCTGTAACATGGAAATTAAGCGTTTCCGGTCACATGTCCACATAACATCTTTTCTTTATTTGTGTGTGTGGAATGTTTCCTGAAAGTTTGGCCGTACGTTTTTGTAACACCCTGTATAGGAAGATTCTGTGAAGGGAGGCTAGTGAGCAGACAGGACCGTAAGGCAGACTCACTGTGAAAACGGCCGCACGAGCAAGACCGCATCGTACCGGAGCACAGGGAGACAATGGGGTTCGCCTAGAACGCCGGGCACCAAGGAGAGTAGCTTTTATTATTTATATCTGCCGTTTAAATATTAATATACAGCTCCAACCACGCTGATGACGTTACATACACTGAGAACTTGTTAATAATAATTTCAGTTCACCAGAAAATCGTACATACAAATTTTAGTTACTGTCAGTATTCATTGATGCAAATGACGGACCAGTCACGACTGCGACCTGAGAGAGCAGACGCAAAACTGCGAAGATAGCTCACTACTAGTGAGCAATCCGGAAACAAAGGAAGTAGGTTAGAGTATGCTTGTTCGCCCACTGCTTCAATACTGCTCAGCAGTGTGGGATCCGTACCAAAAAGGGTTGATAGAAGAGATGGAGAAGATCCAACGGAGAGCAGCGCGCTTCGTTACAGGATCATTTAGTAATCGCGAAAGCGTTACGGAGATGATCGATAAACTCCAGTGGAAGACTACACGAGAGACGCTCAGTAGCTAGGTACGGGCTTTTGTTGAAGCTTCGAGAACATATCCATCACCGAGAAGTCAAGCAGTATATTGCTCCCTCCTACGTATATCTCGCGAAGAGACCATGAGGATAAAATCAGAGAGATTGGAACCCAGACAGAGGCATACCGACAATCCTTCTTTCCACGAACAATACTAGACTGGAATAGAAGGGAGAACCGACAGAGGTACTCAGGGTACCCTCCGCCATACACCGTCAGGTGGCTTGCGGAGTATGGATGTAGATGTAGATGTAGCCTACAATCGGTTTCCGTGGAGGTTATGAATCCGTGCATAAAATATGATCTCATGTACAACACGAAACAATTTGTTAAAAAATTGCCTCTGATGACGTGCTCGTGCGATGTTGTGTTCATCCAAGTCGGTCTACGAAATGTTTTAGAAGTGACACTCCTGAATTAGTGTTAACATTCGGGAAACATATTAGTTTGATCTCATGTGAATTCTACGATCGTGTGAAGCGTTTGGTGGCTTCTTTGGTGTTTGGGAACTAATAATCAATGAGCGGAAATCTTGTTATTAATTTAACAAGAATTTTACTATTGGACAAATAAAACAAAATTAGCTCACATTTTACAATTCTCATTATACTTAAGCATTGAAACCGACCCACTTGTCACGTTATTGAGCAATATTTATTTTACAAGTGTCACACTTCACGACCAACGAAGAAGAAACTAATCGTGGCAACGTCTACAACTCACGGAGTAAGCATATTGGCTACAGTTCAGAAAAAAATTCCAAATGTATGTGAAATCTTATGGGACTTAACTGCTAAGGACCTCAGTCCCTAAGCTTACCCACTACTTAACCTAAATTATCCTAAGGACAAACACACACACCCATGCCCGAGGGAGGACTCGAACCTCCGACGGGACGAGCCGCCCAGTCCATGACTGCAGCTCCTTAGTCCGCTCGGCTGTTACAGTTCAGTTACGAGGACGGGGGCAGCAGTCGAACATTTTCTGTATCCAGAAGGGCCCGTGGACGACCTACACCATGTGATGGTGCATTATCCTGCTGAAATGTAGGGTTTCGCAGGGGTCAAATGAAGGGTAGAGCCACGGGTCGTAACACATCTGAAATGTAACCTCCACTGTTGTAAGTGCCGTCAATGTGAGTAAAGGCGACCGCGACGTGTAACCAATGACACCCCATACCATCACCCCGGGTTATATGCCAGTATGGCGATGACGAATACAGGCTTCCAATGCGCGTTCACCGCGATGTCGCGAAACACGTGTGCGACCATCATGATGCTGTAAACAGAACCTGGATTCATCCGAAAAAAATGACGTTTTGCCATTCGTGCACCCAGGTTCGTCGTTGAGTACAGCATCGCAGGCGCTCCAGTCTGTGATGCAGTGTCAAGGGTAGCTTCAGCCATGGTCTCCGAGCTGATAGTCCATGCTGCTGCAAACGTCGTCGAACTGTTCGTGCATGGTTGTTGTCTTACAAACGTCCCCATCTGTTGACTGAAGGATCTGGACGTGGCTGTACGATCCGTTACAGCCATGCGGATAAGATGCCTGTCATCTCGACTGCTAGTGATAGGAGGCCGTTGGGATCTAGCACGGCGTTCCGTATTACCCTCCTGAACCCACCGATTCCATATTCTGCTAATGGCGGACGCATTGGACTTGCATATGTAAATCATTATGTGTCCCCGAGTAGTACACACTGTGGCACACGATGCTTTGAACGCTCATTCCCCTGCCTGCTGTGGCAGTGTTACACTTGGAATCCCTTGTGTGGGGAAAAATGCGTTTAAGCAGCTGTTAATTTTAATAGTAACTATTAAACTCTCATTATGATGTTGCAGTATCCGCAGGTACTGTATAGTTTAAAACAATGCCGACAGAATGCATATGTAAATGTTATAATAGATACAGGTAATTAGAGAAAGAAAGCAATGGAATTAAAACAATAAATGTTTTTAGCCCTTGCATACAAAATTTCAGGACAATTTTTCAAATTGTCGTCAAGTGAGAAACTGCTGTACACATACTTTTGTTATTTCTCCGCTTCGACTTTGTCTTTCATACATGGTGAGGGTATATGAGAGGGGCTAGTAACTCTGTTGTAATTTCTTAGCGAACTACCTCAATGCAACACCATCACACAGAACAAAGTACGAATAGTTCAAGTTTTCCTAACAACTTTACTCTGAGTTTAACAAAATACTCATGGCTAAAGCAATAACTTCATCGGGAGGATGTGTTGACGTACTAAGTCATTTGCAAAGTCACCAAACAGGTCCACCGCCAGTATCGTGGGAGCACCAGAAGAAAGCCGCACGTATAAAGTAGCGGAAACCGCGTTGCCACAACACATTGTCGTACAGTGCCGCGAGAATTCGCCAGCGACCACTGTCGACATATTGGGCTGAGCCCTATGAAGAGTTGTCGAACAGCGAGTAAATTCCGTGAGGAATACTGCTTCGTATTTCGCGGAACGGGTAGCATGAGGTGGAACCGACCCTTTACTCTTGTAGAAATTTTATGAAGCAATGTGAATGATCGTTTACGAAAACAAAACATGGTTGATGAGAAGAGAGGACGAAAACTGCATAGATGCATAAAAGTTGTCACTTACTTCGCTGCAATCCCGTTAGATTAATGATTTTCTTTTGTTTGCTTTGAATGTCAGTCACGAAACGAGAAATATCACTTAGTAATGGTAGTAGTAGCAACGGAAGTTCTTTTCTTCATTCGTAGATCATTTTTACAAGGATATTGCACGTGTCTTGGTGTTACCATTTAAGAACTACAAAATGATGCAATTCGTATAAAGGGGCCATTACATACATACACGTCTAGTCTGACGAAGATTAAACAGGTAGTCAGCAGATACATATCGAAAAGAAAATTGTATAAATAAATAATGTAATTATTGATCCAGTTGATCAATTTTTATATTTAGGACAGCTGGAGGCAAGAGCTGGGAAGGAACAGAAGTACACCGAAGAGTAAAACCACTGAGGAGTGCTTTTGGTAGACTAAATAGAGGATTGAGAAGCAAGCTAGTCACATGCATGGAACGGGAAGTTTAAGTGTGAGTGTAGTCCCAGTTTTGACGAAAGACAGCTAGAGATTGATTTATAATAAGAAACAAACAAGCCACTCAAATACCAAGGTTTGCTTGGCGATCAATGGAGAGAGGCATGATGGGAATTAATGGGTGAGACAGGAGTTACTGGGAGAAAGAGAAAGAGGGAGAGAGAGAGAGAGAGAGAGAGAGGGGAAAAGTAACTGATCAAATCTATGAAAGTAATGAGAGCGAAATAGAGGTATGCGGGACTGGTAGGCAGTCGAATGGGGGAACGGAATTGTTTGCTGGAGTCCAACAGGTAAGGAAAGATCTATACGACGACCTAACAGCAGGTGGCTGGGTTAGATGACGTGGATCAGTTTTGCTGAACACCGCAGTGTGTGAACAGATCTGTATTTTTGTTTTTAAGTCATGAGTCTTCTGAATGGTTTGATGCTGCCCGCCACGAATTCCTCTATTGTGGCAACGTCTCCAGGTCAGGGTAGCACTTGCAACTTATGTCCACAATTATTTGCTGGATGTATTCCAATCTCTGTCTTCCTCTACCGATGTTACCATCTACAGCTCCCTCTAGTACTACGGAAGCCATTTCCTGATGTCCTGTCATCCTGTCCCTTCTTTTGCCAGTGTTTTTCATATATTCCATTCGTCGCCGATTCTGCAGAGTATGTATACAGTAGTGGTTGTCAAATACCTGTTAGGTATGTTTAGCATCGTTTTGCGGAAGGCACGTGAATGTTCAACATCCGACACGGGGGAATCTCCTCACTGTTGTCGCCACCTGAAGACGAGCCTGCGGGGTTCCCGAGTGAGTAACGAGAGGGACGTGTGTCTGAGTCGGGGGGCCGCGCCCTGCCGCGGCTGCAGCGTGGCGGCGTCGCCGCTCGTCACGACGCCTGGCGCCGCTTCCGGTTGAGACACCGCGGAGAAATCGGCGCGCTTCGTTTCGCCTCGCCGTGGCGCGGGTAATTAGCGATCGGCCCAGTTAGCGACGAAATCGGCGCGCTGAGGCAACGGCCTGCCGCGCCGTGCGCCACCGGCTGACGCGGCCTGTCTCCTGATGTCGCAGCCTTTGTCGAAACGTCTCCGCGCCTGCCCTCTTCCACTGCACTGCAGTAACTGAACACGTCGCAGCTGTACGACGTCGGCTCATACTCGTCCCGGGCGGAGATCAAAGCGAGGTTAAATCGTTAACTAGCAACAACAGCAACAACCTATAGCAGTTTAATCAGTCTCGCCACACATTTGAAGCTGCCATCCGTCTTGTCTCATCATGTGCTGATCTTCTTGTGCTGATCTTTTCATCTCTGCATAACCACTACAAGTCGAGATCCTCTATAACCCATTTTGCATACTCCAGTCTTTGTCTGCCCCTACATCTACTTTCCTTCCAGCGTCATGTCCACTTTTCTGGATAACGTAGCAGATTTACGTCTAACTTGTCCCTTCTTCATCAACGGGCACGATTCAAAAATGACTCTGAGCGCTATGGGACTTATCGTCGGAGGTCATCAGTCCCCTAGAACTTAGAACTATTTAAACCTAATTAACCTAAGGACATAACACACATCCATGTCTGAGGCAAGATTCGAACGTGCGACGTAGCGGTCGCGCTGTTGCGGACTGAAGCGCCTAGAACCGCACGGCCATCCCGGCCGGCGGGGACGATTCCTTAACCATTCTCTTTACTATTTTGTTGGTGCGTAAGTTGGTAGGGTTTATCCATAAGCTTATAACAGAGACTGGAGGCATCAATAACATGTTCACTTTCACTAATTACAACAGTCTGCCAACACAGAGGTATCTTTTCGTTTCCGTGACTGTAGAAATCACGAGGTTTTGAGCCGAAGAGCTGGTCGAACCATGTCAGGAGCGTATTTTTATCCAGAAAGGACTTTTCTTGAAGATTGTACGATTGAGAGCAGTAAAGGAAAATCTGGGGGCACAAGATCAGGTGAATGACGTGGGTACGGAATGTCTTCCCAATCCAACTGCGGCTGGTCCCGGCGGAGGTTCGAGTCCTCCCTCGGGCATGGGTGTGTGAGTTTGTCTTTAGAATAATTTAGGTTAAGTAGTGAGTAGGCTTAGCGACTGATGACCTTAGCAGTTACGTCCCGTAAGATTTCACACACATTTGAACACTCTTGATCCCAACTCCTGTATAATGTTTTTTTGTCAGTCTAGCAGAATAAGGCCGGGCGTTTTGGTGGAGTAGCATCAGTTCACGCAGTCCTCCTGGTCCATTGTTCCTGGATTGCGTCTGCAAGACGCCTCAACTGTTGACAATAAATGTCAGCAGTGATGGTTACACCTTGGGGAAACAAGTCTCAGTACACCACAGCGTCGTTGTTCCACCAGAGCTTTCGCGGATGCGCGCAAGCCTTTGTACGCTGCTTTGTTTCGGCTCAGCCACTCCTTTCTGTTCCTTATGTTGACATAAGATGCCATTTCTCGCCACCAGTAACGATCCAGGGAAGGAATGGTCGGCGCTGTTCACGAGGCAGTCTACATCTACATCTACATACATACTGTGCAATCCACCATACGGTGCGTGGCAGAGGGTACCTCGTACCACAACTAGAATCTTCTCTCCCTGTTCCACTCCCAAACAGAACGAGGGAAGAATGACTGCCTATATGCGTCTGTACGAGCCCCGATATCTCTTATCTTATCTTTGTGGTCTTTCCGCGAAATGTAAGTTGGCGGCAGTAAAATTGTACTGCAGTCGATGGCGAGCAAGTCGATATGCATTTATGGCCACCCTCAGCTGTCTGTGATTTTGGCTTAGAGCTTGCGGTACCAATACGCTCGTGTTTTGAACCTTCCCTGTTGCATGCAAATGTCGCACTATGGTGGAATGACCACAGATTGTCACATTTGCCACTTCCCGACTACACTGATGCGAATCATTCTGAATTAATACGTTTAAACGATCTTTATCAACTCTCGAAGGTCTTCCTGAACGTGGAGAGTCACTAATGTCAAAACGATCCTCCTTAAAACGAGGAAACCGTTTTCTTGCCGTGCTCTGTTCAGTGGCATTATCCCCACGTGCGGTGCAAATATTTCTGGCTGCCTCCGCTGCTGCAACCCCTTTATTGAACTGAAATAAAAGAATATGCCGGAAAATAATACGGTTCCTCCACTTGGCACTCCACTTCATGGTGTCCACAGCTCCGATCGCTCTTTACAAATGACAAAATTTCGATATGTAAACTCAAATAGCAACACAGAACTACAAATAAAAAATGACAATAGATAAATAATCCCTTAGCAACTAACGAGAATACCAACATGTAAAACAAAACGCTGCGAACTAATGCACCGGCCGTCCAGAGTGGCCGCGCGGTTCTAGGCGCTACAGTCTGCAACCGCGCGACCTCTACTGTCGCAGGTTAGAATCCTGCCTCAGGCATGCATGTGTGTGATGTCCTTAGGTTAGTTAGGTTTAAGTAGTTCTAAGTTCTAGGGGAATGATGACGTCAGAAGTTAAGTCCCATAGTGCTCAGAGACATTTTAAACTTACGCGCCATCGTAACATCTCTTTGTTTTGCACTTTAATTGTCCACTCAATTTTTAATATTCTTCGATAGCATCAAGCTTCAAAAGCTTCCAGTTTCTTCTTCTCCGGATCTCTTGCTCCCTAAGTAACAGAGTTTTTTCACTTTTTCTGGAGTTTCATTCTAAGCAAATGCTTAGTTTCCTTTCTATTACTCTTCATCGCCTTCATTTTTGCTTTGCTAATCTTTAGACTATGGGGTGTAACAGTTTGTCGATCATTCCTTTTGAGTCCGGTCGGAACGGAACATCATCAACGCGTTTTTGTGCCATTAACGGTTTCTAGCGAGAAGGCTCATCTTAAGAAGGCGTGCATTTCGATGGCTCCACACTCAGAAACCGGCGTGTCAACCACATTTTTGTCAGTTCAACGATTTTACAGTGTATTTTTCAAGGCATGTACCGAAAAATGCGTGAATGTGGACTGAAGTAATCCCTTGTTGCCCCAGGGTGAAAGCTGATACCCTCAAACGCCTAAACACATTTGTATAAGGGAGAGTGATACGGATCATTACTAAAGCGCCAGACGATCACTGGTTCAGTCCCTGGATAGTCCTATGATTTTTGTTTGTCGCATTTCACTTGTGCCACCTCTGGCAACATTTATTAATGTGAATAATGCCGAGTTCCTTCGTGCTAGGAAATGGAAGGAAAGTATCATGATGTTAAAACCAACTTTCAGTTTCATGTTTTTAACGAAGGAGGAAGTCGTCGAGAGGTCGACGAATTTTAATGTCTTCGAGGAAAAACAGGGCGACAACAAGGAGATTACAGGTAAAAGAGCTTTCTATAAAAAGGCATATGCGGGTATAACTGAGAAGCATGATCTCTGAGACCAGTAAAAGATTCATGAAAAGTCATAATTAGACTGTAGCTGTATCTGGGTGCGAAACGTGGGCACGGCGGAAACCGCAACTGAAACTAGCAGTAGTTTTGAAATGTGGCGTTACCTGGGGCAAAAATCACGTGGAGTTATCGAGTAACGTCTGAGGACGTACTGCAGGAGTCAACGAGAAAAAAGAGCCTGAAGTAAAAGAATACGACCAACTGAAAAGATATGACAGTTGAGCAGAGAGTGCGACTTCAATCGTTGCTGAAAAATGCAGCTAAAGGGGCGGTGAAAGAGGTAGTCCCAGATGCAGGCCTGTGCTACAGGTGAGTGTACAGTGCAGACCGTCGGTGATGATCGCTGTTTACAGCCAACCAGCGGGCTGACGGCTGAGGAGCGCAACAGTGACAGAGGATGTACCACCTGAGGATGAGCTCAGCCGCTGGAAACTCGTAATGAACTACACGAAAAGTGGCGCAAATGAATGGTTTCTGTTTTTACTTAACGATCAGTTTATTTACTATAGTCATGGAGTTTCTCGTCGATTATGATTACATTTAGACATGAATTTGGTGAATGACGTTTTATACAGGACCTGGAAAAGAACTCCCAGCGCTAAGTGAGCACACTAGTAGCTTTCATTTGCTCAGAAGAGGCCCACGGAGGACGCTGGGTTGATTGCACGTGCTCGGCAGCTGGGAATGAGAGTTCGGGAAGGACTTTAGCTCGCCACGACTCTTGATAGGTTGTACCAGCACACCGTCTCTTTTTCGTGGTGAACAACGAGTCGCCCATCCCAACACTCTCCCTTTGTATACAAGTCAAGTAAAATACTGATCAAATCAGATTTCGTTATGGTGGAGTGATTCTGGAGGAGGCAGCGTGCTCTTGACCCTGCGCTCTGAATCGTTCATAACGGATGTCAAGCTGAATGTGGACCGCCAGTCATTGTCGAAATACCAAATATAGATTCATATTGGCTGCAGCATGAAGCTGGTCGTTTATCACACTTGACCCTTATTGGTGGAGGACGACCTTCACGCACCTTTCTGGCTGCCCGATTAGGATATGCACAGTTTTCGCTAAATCGGTTTGGCCACAAATGGGACAGTCATTGGAGCAGGCGGCAGACTCTCGGTCGCTCAGGCTAACTCTAATCATTGTCGACTGGACGTTAAGGTCCAGCACTGCTATCCTCCTTACAAAGTTATGACGGAGGGATAAACAATCTCAGGTGTTTTACTTATCAGTGTTTCAATAGGAGAAAGTGAGACGCCATGGCAGCTATTACTCCCAAGACTTCTCAACAAACACGTTCATCCCCATATCCCCGCGCGGTCTAAGGCGTCTTTTCACGGTCCGCGCGGCTCCCTCCGTCGGAGGTTCGAGCCCTCCCTCAGGCAGGGGTGTGTGTGTCGTCCTTAGCATAAGCATAGTATGTAAGCTTAGGGACCGATGACCTCAGCAGTTTGGTCCCATAAGAACTTGCCACAAATTTCCAATTTTTTCCTATAGCCCCATACTTGAAATGTCGTTTACGCCCCTCAGAACCATAGTGAGTCGTTTTAAGCATTAGTGAATTACTTATTGTCAGTTGTATGAGCCTGGGAGGTGGACCCCGCCATTGGCCACAGGGACCAGCGTTTTAACCACCGCTCAACATACCGGAGAACAGCGCAACCAGTTTCCCGTGTCGTTGCCAGGAGTCCTCCGCAGCGGCACGCCCGAACGGAATCTTACTCGTTGGTAATATTTCATATTAAATATTCGAGCTTTCGACAGCAGTCGCCGTCATCGTCATCGAACCGACGACACGTAAGAGACAGCAGCCTTCGCGCTGATTACGAATCATTGTTGCTGGATGCGGAGGAGTGGAGGATGACAACTGAAAGCAGGCAGCAGGAAGCGGCCAATCAGCGAGCGGGGACGCCCAAGGCCGGCAGAGCGAGCGCCGGAAGCGGGAACACAGATAGCAGAGGAGGCGGGGGGCGAGGCTTTAATTGCTCCTGTGGCGCGTCTGGGAGGCGGGGGGCGACCTTGGCGGCCGTGCAAATGAGGCGCCGAGATCCATCCCAGATAGCGGCCGGCGACGCTGGCGCACTTTGCCAGCTCCGTACCGCTTGTTCCGAGCGACCCAGTGGCGTAGTATTAACGACGTAGCGAACAAACATAGAGCAGCGGAATTCCCAACGTGGCAGGGAATGGTAGCTTACATGGAGCGTCAGGCGGAGACTGTGTTACTGGAAAACGCCACCTCAACGACAGACAACGAAGTGCAGTCCTCACACGCACGGACGCCGAGGTGTCTCCTCACATTCCGCCAGTGTTACGGTTGTAATAACAAAAGCTATAAGGTATCTTCAGTGTAAAATACAATCACGAGTTTGTATTGTAGCATGATTTTCCGTAGTTATTAGCAACGATCACCCTGTACGGTCATTGTAGGGCGTCATCTCTGGTCGAATAGCAAGAGCAGATGGGAAAGGGCTTAAGTTGTCACTCAAACAGAAATTCAGTTTTCACCAATCTTGGTTACTGATACTAGTTTACCACTTGCATACTTGGAACTGCATGCATTTTTCTTAAGGCTTACATAGTGTCCAATTTTCAGTACCTAATGTGGTACTGCTGCCAGTGCCATCGCAACAGGATTCCATGTTTGTTTTTCTGATTTCCGAACACTTGTTCTTGGCATCTTTACGCCCTAGTACGTCTCGACCACTGCTCCAGATCTTCAGATACGGTCCCGTAAACATCTGCAGAACTCCATAGAAGCGGAATATAGTAAAAGATAGAGACTTAACCTCTGTCCCTCCCTATTTTAATCTTTTCTCTTGCCATATTTCAGTCAAATTTCTTCAGTTTCCCACACAGTTCATAGCTTTTAGATTAAATAATTACTAGCCGCTGTGGTTCTAGGCGCTTCAATCCGGAGCCGCGTTTCTGCTACGGTCGCAGGTTCGAATCCTGCCTCGGGCATGGATGTGTGTGATGTCCTTAGGTTAGTTAGGTTTAAGTAGTTCTACGTTCTAGAGGACTGATGATCTCAGATGTTAAGTCCCATAGTGCGTACAGCCATTAAATGACAGGATACACAAACTAGTAATAGAACTATTATTCTCCAAATTGTTACTGTACTTTAAAACTACACTATATAGACGAATTGTGACCGAATGCCGCGATTGTGTATTACTTAATTATTGCAGCAATGATTGTTGGTTGTGTCGGTACACGAATGTTTCGGCCATCGTAATACCTACACAGCAGGCCGTTGAATTCTTGAAACTAATAAATAAACAAAGAAATAAATCTACCAAGGAACCTTAGTGGAACTATCGTCCATCATACTACGTAGACGGCAAAGGCCTTGCCGCAGTCCTAACACCGTTTCCCCTCGGATCACAGAAGTTAAGCGCTGTCGGGCTGGGCTAACACTTGGATGGGTGACCATCAGGGTCATCCGAGTGCTGTTCGCAAGCGGTTTGCACTCAGCCCTTATGAGGTCAATTCAGGAATTACTTTGAGAAGCAACGGCTCCGGTCACGAAAACTATCAACTGCCGGGAGAATGATGTGCTGACCACATCTCTGACGCCTGTCGGCTGAGGATGACACGGCGGTCAGTCGGTACCGTTGGGCTTTCCGAGACCTATTCGGTTTTAGTTATACTACGTAGACCGCAGATCGATAAGTTCTTGAAACTAAAAAATAAATTTACCTAGGTTACCCCGAAAGTGGAATGCACAGTCTGATTAGGCATCTGGACACGAACAGAAGAGGTAGCAGTGATAGTGCTTCTGTTCATGGCTGTCGCAGTGCTGTGAGACATCTGGTGGGAGACTTGGGAAATTACAGCATCGTAACACTCGATGTCAGAAACGATAGCTGGGGCTGAGAAGTGAGAGCCATTAACTGCTTTGTCTGTGAGGTCTTTCTGAGTCTGCCAAGAGCCGTCTCTATTATCGTTAGTCTTACGTCAAGGCTATGCCAGGAACGTTGTTAGAGTAAACGCTCACTTCGCCGTCGAGTGTGCTCTTGTGGAACAGTCGGTGACGCACCTACTGAGTTACACTGAAGAGCAAAACTCAGCATCTACACTTTCTGAACGAATCACAGAATTTATTTCGCCGCTCCTGGTTTGGAACCGAGGGCCATGGTGAGACAGCATAACGGATTTCTCGTACAAATACCGCATTTTTCTCCAATAATATGTCAGAATATCGGTACTTTGGTTGTTTACAAAAGCTTTTAGATTATATGCAAGGTCTATACGTTTTACTTCCTTGAGGAAATGTTTTTCTTCATTCATTGCAGCATATACAATGTGTTCGGAAATTGCCATTACAAATTTCTGGCACTTATAGAGGGGAGTGAACACATAATATTTTGAACTTGAACTCATGTCCAGAAACGTACAGTTTCCGTACTACAGCCTTTTGAAAATAATGTTTGCTAGGTAGGTGTATAACAGGGTAGTTATGGGTGGGTGGGTGGTTACTTCGAATCGGCTGACGTCATTTGATGTCAATCCTACCTCTCTGGTCTGGTTCGAGCCTCGGTCACGTACCTGTGAGTGTTAGAGAAGCATGGCTGAGTACACGTTTGCAGAATACGCCGACATGATACTTTTGAATGGTGAAGTTCACCGTAATGGAAGAGCTGTTCGTCGCCTTTATCAATATCGTTGTTCACAACGTCCGACTCCATCTCATACGCTGTTCACCATAATTACGCAACGGCTTCGAGAAAGGCTATCTTCACCGTCAGCAGACGTGACTGTGATGCTCCAGGGAGACGCCGCACATCCCGAATGGACGAGGCCGCCTAATGTATCACGTTGAAGAGAACCATTCAACGAGTACTCGAGCAGTTTCTCTGGCTATTAATGAGTGAAGTTATAAGACAAGTGACGTACTTGCTCACGCCAAATCAGTTACTTGTAAAAGTGGTCGCGTTACCAAAATGTTTTCAAATGGTACGTTTCCGGGCACGGATTACATTTCAAAAAATCATGTATTCACTGCCCTCTACAAGTCCTAGAAGTATGTAACGGAAATTTCCGAACACCCTGTGGAATAACATAATTAAACGCCTCTCCCCACCCCTCATGGAATTACTGTTTATAATACAGACGCCAGTTAGAAATTTTCAAGTAGTACTTCGGACGAAATATGTGTGCCAAAAGCATTCTTAATCAGAAAATTCTCTTTTCATTAATCATGACATCTTTTCACAGGGCATTTTTGAAGGACTTGTAATCCCTCGTTACACGACTTATTTAGAAACGAAGACTTATTACGTATCCACATATAAATACAAGCCAATTATACCGTACTGATGGTCCCCGTTCCGTGTTCTGTTAATTACGTGACTGTTGGCACAGTATTACGGCGGTCGGCGATACTAATTCAGCAGAAGCGATTAAACAGCATTTACGGTGCATATCTGATTAAGGAGAATGGAACTAAGAAAGTTTTCGAATAAATTTCACATTAAATTTTATTACGTATTGATACATGTCACAGCTTTATGCTTATACGGAAAGAGTTGGGACGAAATGCTCCTCTCGAAAAGTTTCGTGTAGCGCGTTAAATGAAATGAAATGTCAGAAAATTTTTTTCATGGTCATTCACTGTCAGAAACCTGTAATTATTCTGACACATAGTGAAACACTAATAGTTTCTGAACAACGTACCATTTTGCAGTGTGGCGTGACTGAGTTGTGGGGCTTACATAGTACTACAAGCGGGTGCTTCTGGCTGATTACTTCGGAGAGAAAATGATGCTCGGTCATTCATTCACTCCTTGCTTCAATACGTACTGGCAGCAAATCGGTATATTCATATTCAAACGTAGCACTACAACTGTTGGATTTCTCCATTATTCGTATCGCAGTTTTCGTGAATATATGCAACACTCCTTGAAGGGCGTCACGGACGTAGAAGTTGTATTCATATTTCAGAAGTTGGCGAGGAAAATGTAGGTGTTTCTGTGCGGCAGTGAGGCCGTCCAACACGAGGCAGCTTTACTACACGGCGGAGCTGCCATCGGCCGAGCAGTGCGGCCGCGGCCGCCCCTGCCAGCGTCGCCGCTGCAACCCGCGCAGCCAAGTTCCACCGCGGCGAGGAGGGCGTCACAAGTCTGGCGGGACAAAGCCGAGCTGTGACAGCCGCAAGGTGTAGACAGGCTCCGGCTCAGCAGTAAGCGCCCAACTGTTCCAGCGAGACTCTGTACCGAACATCCGATAGGAATTTGGGGAAAGAAACGCAGAAGACAAGTATATAATAAAGCAGCTGGGTCGGTTGGAAAACGAACAGAGAGTGTTACTTTACAGAATCTCAAGTGAGCGTACTGGAGAACACGTAACATCTAAAGAGCTGTTGGACACAGCAATCAAATCTAAAGCGAAGAATGTGACTGAAACTTCAGTATTCGACAGAAAATGCAGTGTGGGAAACATTCTCGAGGGAACCTAGGAGTATCAGCAAAGTTCATGATTAAATAAAAAAAAAGGAGGACGGATGCAGAATAGAATCGAGTAAAAAACTCTGAAATAGTCTAATGATGTAGCAGAAACTTTTAAAGAATGCAAATAACGAAGAGAACCACAGAAAGAAGATAAGAAACGTGCGGGAGGTTTTAAACATGACTCTTAAAGGTGCAGCGCTATCCAAAAGGGCCGTGCACGACTAACAATAATAAAACAGGTCTCATGCCAGACGTACTGATTCGCTGGTACAGGCAGAAGTGGCCGAGAAGAACATTGAGAGATAATTAAGGTCCGCCCTCAATAAGCTGTAGTATCAGTTTTAGGAATGAAATCATATTTACAATAAATAAGATAATGTAGAATTAATTTTATCGTGGGTCAGTTATTCATACTGTTAGGCAGGGTAAAGTCCAAGAACATCAGTAAAGGGAATCGAGTATAGTATTATACTGATTCGTGATCGAGTTGGAGAGAATGAACTAATAGTGTTCTTCATTTTCACCCACCGCGTGTTCTGATAAAGCGCTGTTCTACTTTCTGAAGTGGGAGAGAAAGAGCCGACACTAAGCGTTCCTGCGTGGGGTTGAGGGGTGGCAAACTGCACCGGTTACGGAGTGTTCCCGAAGACGCCGCTCTCGACATCCGCGAGGAAGTGGCTGCGTGAAAGGCGGGCCAGAAAGCGTGAAGCCACTGTCCAGCGCTCTGTGACTACCTAGAGCAGCGCTAGGAATCTACGGGGAAAAGTCGCTTCAAAATGGGTCAACACACAGTCAACTTTAGTGAGGTTCGATTCCTGACTATCATTACACCATTAAAACATCTGGCGATATCACTCTTAAACTGTTACTCAAATTTTATACATTTCGTTGGGCGCAACTAGAAGTGCTATTTATTTTATTTAATAACTCGTTACAAGTTTGTTTATTATTCGCTTCTCCTACAAGTCACGCAACCCCTTAGAAAATTTTCTTACTTTCTTGGGTATTCCGCACGTATTGCTTGATTTTTATTAATTTACCGTCAACGAAACGTTGGCTTTCACTGAACAACCGAAACTCCCAGAATAACACGGCCCTGCAATTGAGCTAACACGTAGGCTTAACAGAATGCATTGCGTCGTGTGGTACAGGTCCGGTCTGATGATGATCTTTTGTATCTTCAACGATTCGCTTGATGATGTCCTGCATCTTTTCGTAACTGGTGCTAATCTTTTCATTGCAGCGTAACTATTGCGCTCTGATCGGTATTATCTAGTATTTCTCATCCCCTACTGTATGAGGTGCGAAATCTAGTACTCAGAGCCTCGAGAAAAATGGCTCTAATATGACTGGGCATGTGGTGAACTGAATTTAGATGACAGATTCAGCCGTGCCATTCAATGCCGCTCCAACTCTGTGCCAGAGTTTATCAATATGGTTTTCAAGCGATGGCATGCCGGCCGAGAGATTGATAACCAAATGTTTTCAGTCTGGGCAACGTTATGTGCAAAACAACAGTCAGACACACGCCGTATCGAGATAGGTTGGAACAGCATGGGCAACATGCGGTCTTGCATTGTCTTACTGACAGAACGACACAGAGACCTCGAAGGTAGGGCACAGCCACAGGCGTTAGCTCGTCGGATGTGAGACGGCTGCTTTCAGAAGTAGCGGCTGCGGGTAGCAGACGCGGTCGTGTTGTCTACCCAGTGGTACGCGCCAGCTGCTGGACCCGTATGACGACGAGGAATGCAACCTGGCAACGTTCATTATCCTCGGAGCCTCCTCACGTATACGTGCATCGTCGTGCTGTACGCTGAACGTGGGACACGTCTGAAACGACGGCGTAATGTCAGTCCTGTGTCCAGGACCGCCGTTGAGCGTACCGCATAGTTTTTAAGAATAGTTACATAAGTAAGACTAAAAAAATAATTCAAGAGCAATTTTTTCGGGCTCATTTCGGTCGTGAATCGGAAACAACAGTGAAACTCAAAAAAAGTTTTATTTGCAACATTTAGCTACACCTTGCGGCTACCTCTCTTCGTAGTCCCCGCTCCGAGTTAGACATCTGTCTTAGAGCGGTACCAAGTTTCCAGTACCCCATCATAGAAGGCAACCACGCACGCTTTCCGCCAATTCTCTACACTGATCTGCGGCTCGTTGTCTGTGTCAAAATGTTGACCTCATAGTCAGCGTCTCATGTGTGGCGGTCTGAATGGTGGTTGATGGAACACTTTCCATCGAAAACGCTGAAGGAGCGTCTTTCCTGCAGATGGAGTGTGTGGCCGAGCAATGTCATAAACAGCAGGACTTCTTTCTGCGGTTTGGTAACAGTGGTAGGTTAGAGAGGCGCATTTCGACCAAGTGGCGTCTGCTCGAAACACTTGCACTCGGCCATTGCGAGGCACGTTATTATTATTACCCATTGAATATCTACCTCGAACACCGAAGGTGACTCGTCTTGTAGTTAGAAATTTCCCAAAATTTTTACCCAGTTTCTCTCTGTGCAACACGATTTAAAATATCTCACACAGGAAACGACTGGTGATGGGAAAACAAAATTTGATTCTCAATACATATTCTAATGAGCGAGCGAGGCATGTGGAATGCGTCCATCAGTCAGAGCTACGGGAAATTATTCACTGCGAAAGGTGTAAGTAAGTACGAGAAATACACACCTAAGGGGTTGATGATTTTGCAGGGTGACAATTATTGAACGATATAAAATAAATTCGTGATAACTTCTGAACAGTTTGCATTAGGACGTTTAAACTGCTTGACCGCGGGGCATGATGGGGATTTGGTGTGCGCACGCATGGTTCGGTTTAGTGATGAAGCTCACTTTCATTTGGATGGGTTCGTCAATAAGCAAAACTCGCGTATTTGGGGACTGAGAATCCGCATTTCGCGATTGAGAAGTCTCTTCATCCTCAACGGATGACTGTGTGATGTGCAATGTCCAAACACGGAATAATCGGTGCGATATTCCTTGATGGCGCGATGATTACCGAACGGTACGTGAAGGTTTGCAAACATGATTTCATCCCCATTATCAAAAGTCACACTTACTTGGACAAGATGTGGTTCATGCAAGCGGGACAGTGTTTGTTGCCCTGCAGGAGTACACTGGGGACCGCATTCTGGCTCTGGGGTACCCAGGGGCCACTGGTATGGCCCTCGATTGCCTGCCATGTTCTCCACATCTGAACGCATGCGACTCCTTTTTGCGACGCTATATTAAAGACTAGGTGTACAGCAATGGCCCCAAAACCAGTGCTGAGCTGAAAACAGCCATTCAGGAGGTCATCGACGGCATGGATATTCCGACACTTCAGCGGGTCACGCAGAATTTCGCTATTCGTCTGCGCCACGTCATCACAAACGATGGCAGGCATGTCGAACATGTCATCTACATCTACATCTATATACATACTCCGCAATCCACCATACGGTGCGTGGCGGAGGGTACCTCGTACCACAACTAGCATTTTCGCTGTCTGTTCCACTCCCAAACAGAGCGAGAGAAAAACGACTGCCTATATGCCTCTGTACGAGCCCTAATCTCTCTCATCTCATCTTTGCGGTCTCTCCGCGAAATGTAAGTTGGCGGCAGTAAAATTGTACTGCAGTCAGCCTCAAATGCCGGTTCTCTAAATTCCCTCAGTAGCGATTCACGAAAAGAACGCCCCCTTTCCTCTAGAGACTAACCTAAATGCGAATATCAGTGTGCACGCCGTAGTTGTTAACTAATTTACGTTTTTATTCCACATAGTTCGGTAATTGTCGCCCTGTCCTTCGCTGTTTCAACATCTTGCGATGTGTACAGCCCGCACTGGAGCACTCGGAACAGTTTAATTAGAACGACCCGGTACAAACACGTGGCACACTTAATGCCAGTTTGACGTCTGTTGTACGGTGTTACAATTATGACGACGAACAGTGTAACAAAAAAGAGCTGAAGAACCGAAATAAACTACAGTCCTACGTGCGCACATAACTCTGTCGGGATGTGTGCCTGACTCGATGTGTATCGTGTTAGAGGTTGTAACTGGAGAAGCGGTGAGGCGCACGCAGTGTGACAAGCTTCCGAGGCGCGAGCGGTCAGCTGTGGCCGCGAGCGGTGGCGGAACGCGTCAATCTGCGCGCGGCGTTCCGGTGCGGCGTCGCGCCGCCAGCCTCCGCAGCAGCTGCTCGTCTGGGCGCCGTGCCGCATCGACGACGGGCGGCCGCTTTTCTGCCTGACCTGCCCGGCGAGACGAGCGCCGGAGCGTCGCGCGCGGCAGGTGTGTGCGGGCTCTGCCGCCTGCCACCTGCTGCCGTGCGCGAATCCCAGCACCGCGATACGCGACCGTGCCGTACCGAGGCATTTCATTAACGAGTCTAACGTTCTGAAGCCACTACCTCAAGCCGTATCGGCCTCTCCATTCGTAAAGAAGGAAGGAAGGGACGTCACTGGAGGCGGGCCACAAGGTCGGAGTGCACGACGATGGGCAAAGATATCGGCTGTGTCATTTCCAAACAACTGGGAACCCCATAGAGTCTCGATATCTTTTTTTTTTTTTTCATTAAACCAGGTGTGTGACCAGCCGCCTGCGGGTATATGGCTGGTCCTTTTTTTACCACAAAAAATACTTTTGTGATATACCCAACGAGGTTTTCTGGTCTCTTAGCCATCGTGAGTGGCCGCAGGTTTGTTAGCTTCCGGCCACCCTCGATGTTACCCGACCCTGCCACGTCGAGGCGGACCAGTACCTGCGTTGTTCACCTTTACCTTTTTTTGTTGAGTGATATCACATTTCTATGTACAAGTTTTAACAGTTTAGATACAATTTGGAATCCAATCTCGATATGTTTTACGAAAAATGCTTTAACATAAAGAAAGGAAAGAAATTAAAGAAAATCATGCAGGGAATTATTAATCTAACTAATCTATACTGAACCTAATGAGACTTTGAAATGTGGGTTTGGGTCTCGATAACAAGATCGACGCAAGGTCGAGGACCGAGAACGGAGCTCCACTGCAGGTAAACCACCTCAAAGCAGTATCGACGAACGTCGCCAGCGTCGTTATAAGCAAGAACAGCCGAAGTTCCAAGTCAAAGTCCAAGTCCATAGAAGCGAGGTGACGGACATTTAAGACACGACGCGAACTGCGGGCCGAGACACACAGAGTCGCAGCTTCCGAAATGCCTCAGGCGTAAATAATTGCGCCGCCACCCTTTGAGCCCACCTCCGTACCGCCAAAGTCACGGGTTTTCGACAAGAACACCACAGTGGAGTGATTTAGCAACAACAATGAAAAAGGAATATGGAACACCTGACAAAACGTAACTGTGGCTAGTCGAGTATCTCTGCCACAGCGCCAACGCTCTCGATCCTCCACATCTAATAAAACTTCCAAATACTTCCAAATACGTACCTCAGGTCAGGATAGAAACCGGGAATTACAAGATTTTCTCCATTTATTTCTTATAGTTTTATTAACATGCACTTTGGATTTAAAATTAAGGTTGTAACATCTACGAACTGAGTTGAGTGTAACATGAAGGACATTGACTATAGTCAATCCTGCGTTCATTTCAGATCTCTGCGCTATATCTCCAGAGACAGGGAACCATCCTTTGCGCGGAGATAGGCCTATTTCGGTATCTTCGCCCCCACCCCCTATAATGTTGTTATTTTCCACCACAGCTGCTGTTTAAGTGTTTTGTTGCATTGCGGGTTAGAGTTTATTGGCCATGTTCAGATGTCAAAATTTTTCGTACTGTTACACTAGGTTAGAAGCACGATTCACATTGTTACATACCATTCACTAAGCTGTCATTATAGAGTTTCACGCTACCAGAAGTAAAGGAATATAGTATCGCAAAATCGTGCACGTGTTTATGAATACCAGCGTTGGGACGAATACGTGACGTTTAATACGACAATACATTCCTCTACTTGTCGTTACGCTTTGAGGCAGCTGTTCTAAAATTACGAAACTGCGCCTTGTTACCAAAATGAAAGCTATGTAAGAATGTGATGAGCGCCTGTAACGTCAAGTAATGCTACGGTGGATGCCTGACTGCTGAAAGACGACCGTCCAATCGTAGGCAGTAGTGAAGCAAAACACTCAGCAACTGCGGTGGAAAATAACGAGTTAATTCGTAAGTTACTTTGCAGATGTGTTACACAATACACGTGTTTTATGTCGATCATCAAGTGGTCATCTCATCCAAACTAATTGTCAGTAAGAACGGAGCCGTTATAGGATGACCTTGTTGTCCCTCTGATAAGACCCCCTTCTTCTCGAGAATTGAGAAAGATATAAAAGTTGAAATTCATGTCAAATAACGTCTACGGTTCCTTGTCTGGGTGAAAAATTTAAGCTTCTGTGTCAGTGAATCAAAAAAATGGCCATTCATTTAAGTCACGTATTTTGATACTCGCGGACTCAATCCTCAAAACCTGTAGGGTACTTCCCGTTGACCTAGAATGACGAAATTTGGCAAAAAGCACGGTTTCACGGTACAAGAAATGGAAAAAATCCGAAAATTATAATTTATTATTAACTGACACAAAAACTATATTTCTGCCATTTGTTGTCCGTCGGTCTTTCCGTTCGTGTCATAAGACCCCCCTTTCCCCAGGAACAAGTGTAAGTGTGAAGCTGCAATTTGTCTCAAATACTAACGCTTACAGCCGAAAGCAGAGGAGTGGCAAAACGGATTATTTGGTTGGTAAGGAAAATGTACCATGGAAGTGTGAGCTGTGTGAAAGTGGGAGGAGAGAGACCAACTTGCATTGAACAGAAGAATGGCTCGAGGTAGGGAAGTGCACCTTCACCATTACTCTTCATTGTAGTGATGGATGATACAATGAGTACAGTAGCACAAGTAATTGGTGAAAGGAAGATGATATGAAGTAAAAGAGCAGTTGGACGTATCGGAGCGAACAGTAAAAGAATATGGGATGAAATTTAGTGTAAGTAAGAGTGAGCTGATTATCACAACAAGAACAAAAGAGAGAGAAACAACTGGAATAACAATTGGTGGGCAACGATTGAAGAGAGTGGAGAGTTTCAAGTACCTAGGAAGTCTGATACAGGAAGATGGAAAAAAACGACAGAGAAATAAACGAGCTCGGGAGAAAAGCAGAAGCATTTCGGAAGAGTGTCAGAAGCCTTATATGGAGCAAGCATGTACCCAAAATCAGTAAAAAGGTTATATACCGGTCATGTTATTTCCCGATCCTGACATTTTCATCAGAAAAGAAACAGGGGGGGGGGGGGGGGGTTATGAAAGGAACAGAGAAAAACAAAGTACAAGGTAGTGAGATGAAATTTTTGAGAAGTAGTACTGGAGTGACAAATATAGACAGGAACAGAGAGTTAATGAAGATGGAACCATTACAGGAGGAGATAGAGAAATCAAGGCTGAGATGGTATGGACACGTTAAGAGAATGAAGGAGAAGAGGATAGCCAGAAGGATACACGAGATGAAACTGGAAGGAAAGAGACCAAGAGGAAGACCGGGAGACAGATGTCTGAAATGAGTAGAGGAATGCGTGCAGAAGGAAGGAGAGGTGAAGACGGAGAGATGGTTGCAAGCAGAAGACGATGGAGAGGCCTGTGTTGCATACAGGCGCGGCCAGAGGCTGGAAACTGTCCAATATGATGATGATGAGTAAGGCTTATGGTCCCTTGGCAATGTATATCATTTAAGTGTCACAGTCAATGCAGTCAAAAGATACGGCCATTTATATCACATATTTTGATACTCACATACTGGCTCATCAAACCTTATGGGGGAACTTCCTATCTGCCTTTACCCATGGATTTCATGCAACCTGCCACACTTTCAAATACACCGTGAAAGATTTTCACATTCTCTTGCTAACTACACGCAAACTATTGGTCTCGTAGAAAAATTGGACAGGACCCTCTCGTAGGAAATTTAACGAAATTAAATTCTGTACTGGGAAACGTTTCCGCTACAGGGAAAAACGTACAAACACGTTTTCGTTGAGTAGCCCGTAAACTGTGGCCTGCAGCGAAAACGTATCCCAGTACAAAATTTAACTACATTAAATTTCTCCCAAAACATTCCTGTTAATTTTTTCTGTAGGATTGTCAGTTTGCGTGTAACATGCGAAAGAATCTGAAAAGTCATGCGTGGTTCTTGAATGCACTGCGGGTTGCGTAAAACCTATCGGTAGGGGCAGCTGAATCAGCCAGCAAACATGTTTAAGTTTGTATGCGGCCCTCAGAGCGAGAGTTCTGTTCCCACGTGTCGGAGTCTTTTTTTTTAATTTTCCAGAAGTTGTGGAGTAGTGTTTGCAGGAAACGTTGCGTCACGGTCCACATGGACGGCAATGTCCGGGCTGAGACGAGACGCCGCTTGCCGCGTGCCGGCCGGCCGGAGCTCATGTCGCGTGGCGGCGTTCCGGGGCGGTGCTTGTGGCGGCGGCGGCGGCGGCGGGCGGTTGGGTTCGCGCGTCGGCTCGGATTGCAGGCCGGCTCGTGCTCCACTCAGCCGCCACCTGTCGCCCTCGCCTCTGCGCGCCTCCACTTGCTATGCTGGAGGGCCGCCAGTGCGCGCTCTGTTTTTGTCACCGCCTCTCAGCAGTCTGACAGCCTCGTCCTCTAGCGCCTAACGCGAATTGGATTTACACTTATTTTACTCCATAATCGGCCACGGTAAAATACAGGGAGCGAAAGGATATTTACAGTTTGTACAGAAACCAGATGGCAGTTACAAGAGTCGAAGGAGGTGAAAGGAAAGCATCCGTTGGGAAGGGAGTGAGGCAGGGTTGTAGCCTCTGCCCGATGTTCTTCAATCTGTATACTGAGCAAGCAGTAAAGGAAGCAAAAGAAAAATTCGGAGTAGGAATTAAAATCCATGGAGAAGAAATAAAAACTTTGAGGTTCGCCGATGACAGTGTAATTCTGTCAGAGACAGCAAAGGACTTGGAAGAGCAGTTGAACGGAATGGACAGTGTCTCGAAAGGAGGATATGAGATGAACATCAACAAGAGCAAAACGAGGATAATGGAATGTAGTCGGATTAAGTCTGGTGATGCTGAGGGAATTAGATTAGGAAATGAGACACTTAAAGTAGTAAAGCAGTTTTGCTATTTGGGGAGCAAAATATCTGATAGTGGTCGAAGTAGAGAGGATATAAAACGTAGACTGGCAAGAAAAGCGTTCCTGAAGAAGAGAAATTTGTTAACATCGAGTATAGATTTAAGTGACAGAAAGTCGTTTCTGAAAGTATTTGTATGGTGTGTAGCCATGTATGGAAGTGAAACATGGACGATAAATAGTTTGGACAAGAAGAGAATAGAAGCATTCGAAATGTGGTGCCACAGAAGAATGCTGAAGATCATATGGGTAGATCACATAACTAATGAGGAGGTACTGAATAGGATTGCGGAGAAGAGGAGTTTGTGGTACAGCTTGTCTAGAAGAAGGGATCGCTTGGTAGGACATGTTCTGAAGCGTCAAAGGATAACCAATTTAGTATTCGAGGCAGCGTGGAGGGTAAAAATCGTAGAGGGAGACCAAGAGATGAATACACTAAGCAGATTCAGAAGGATGGATGCTGCAGTACGTACTGGGAGATGAAGAAGCGTGCACAGGATAGAGTAGCATGGAGAGCTGCGTCAAACCAGTCTCACGACTGAAGACCACAACAACAACAACAACAACAACAACAACCGGCCACCAAGTAGATTTCGCTCGCGGAACGTTCGTCTCTTCTCCTGACCGCCAGTATTCTATAATTATGCAGCACAACCTTTCCGCGGTACACCGAGGGCCTGTTCCATCTTAAGGTAGTACAAGACCCGCTCACTAAGTAAAATGCCCATCTCTGTTCTGACAGCGCTACAGATCTACAGAAATGTCACGGGTTATCAACCGTGTGATCCATGTAATTTCGGACACGTAGCGCTGTAAATTCCATTTCTTCCACTAATATTCCAATCACGTACTTTCCTGCCATACTCAGTGTGAGCCACGAAACCACAGGTCACAAATTAAAAGGATTATTCATTACGCCGTGGAAATCTGGAAATATTGTCTATACTACAGTGCCTGCATCGTCTGAAAATGTGTATGTCTGTCCCGTAAGTATCTTGTCAGGTTCACTTTGTGAACCGAATTTGGGAGTTCTTGTCCTAATGAATTTATCAGATTGTAAGAAGCATTTATTTCAGTTTCATGTTCTTCTATGCACTTAAAGGCTTAGGCAAGACACCTGTTCCGACTTCACGTAAATCAACTCCTTCTCTTTCTCGGCCGTCTTACACCTCTGCTTCCTGTATTTGTTTACAAGGAATGGAATTTTTTCTTCATACGCCCGCTTGAGGTGTCTCCATTCTTCGCCGTATTTTTCAGTTTTCTCATTTAATGTAAATTTAATGTGGCGGTGGGGGGGGGGGGGGGGGGGGAAGGAAAGAAGAAACTGATAAACTGATAGTATCAGTTAATGCGAAATCAGCGGCGGCGAGTGGAGTGTAAGCTTTAGCCGCAGGTGGCTGCTCGAAAACTGCCATGGCAAATGAAAATAAATATTTCTAGCAGAAAATTATTTCCTGTCTGATGTCATACCATTTTACAGTTTATGTAGTGAAAATAAGACAGACAATACCATTGCTAATTAGACCTGATCCACACAGTGGGGTCAAGCTTGGTGCGCCAACAACAGTGCATAGGTGTTGAAAGAGCATTGTCTCTAATACTGGTACGACACCGTTGCTTGTCGGTAATCAAAGGATGTTGGCGGCCAACGTCGATACGCCGAACACTGGTTGTCGTTTGGAAACCCGCGTTTGTTTGTTGCTTGTCGCTTGCGCTTCCGGACTGGATTTTCGAAATCACAACTTCTCAGAAAGAGTGTAGTAACATTTAACTTCTTTAGTGTTTGGAACTTTACTAACAAGAAATACATTTGTGGAATTCTTCTACGAGGAACTATGATAATCGCTACATCACTGTGTATGAAAGGCAACGCATCCAGTAAAAATTCAACATGGATTGCACCACAGCCGAATTAAAAAAAAAGGAGTCTTAAAGTCAACTTATTGCCCTTACCAGGAGATATAAAGGAATTAGTTGTGATGCAATATATCCGAGTATATAGTGTGCCTACGATCCTATACCTTGCTTAAAAATTACTGGTTTCGATATACGTGTACCCATCACCTTCTATTACGTATTTTTCTTTTTTGGTTTTGCTACAACAAAATATAATTATTCACGATGAAAACCGCAAATGCAGCGGCCGTGATGTGTGCGTGAGGCACATTTAACTTGGCTCTGTACGAATTCAACTGAACGTTGGCTCGAATGTGTGGGGGTTCTGTCCCATAAATGTTGGAAAATATAGTAACAAATATTGGCGGGAGTGTATGAACGAAGGGTAACTGATTAAATACATTTGTTTAATTGCTTATCTGTTCTCTCATTATAATCTGCAAGAAAGACCGGGGACCGAGAGGCTTTGTGAAAGAGCCGAGTATGCTCAGAAACTTCCTCCGTGGCTCTTGGTTACCCAAGGTCTGTGTCTGCCGTATCACGTAATTACAGTGCAGGGAACACCTTGTTACATTGCGTAACACCAAATAAATTAGACACCGTGGTAGGAGAATGTTATTTTGAAAGCTATTCCTTTTTGAAAGGTTTGGCAAATAAAATATAATTTCATTCTGAGCAGGACTGCACCTGTTTCAGCAGTTGCTTTTCCCTTACCGAAGTAAGAAGTAGCTGGGGAATTTCCTCTGTGTGTAGTCGACAGTGTATTCCTTGCTTCTCATAATTGAAATTCTATGTGCTGTAAAAAAGAGTAATAATTCCGAAGAAATGAAAGCAACATTGGCGACTTTTATAGAAGTATAATAAAGAATTTTATGATCCGTTTGTCTCTTACAAATGTAATTAATTTTAAACTTTGGTAATTTTAGTGACTTTTACCAATATTTATTTACACTCACAAATGACGTGGAATTTAGTTGTTCCTGCTATCGCAATCAAGACTTAAGTACTTGTGGAGAAGTGTGTCTATTCGTCTCTTGTACACGTAATACGCACACGATCTAGAAACTATCCGTCATTGGATAACAGTATTTCAGCTGAGGAAACTGAGCGGGCTAGGCAAGCAGTTGGTGCAATTGCTTTTTGTAAGAGAAAGATCCGACTGAGAGCTTTATAGGCTCTTCTGTGACTCCACATTATTACCAAAACGTATAAAGCTGTTATTGGCGTTCGCTGCGTGGTTTTTACAGAAACGGGCGCGCGCTTTCTAGACTCTAATAGAGGCGACGCAAGAACTGGCGGTTGGGTGCGATCCGACCACGAGCGAAAGCACGCGCGTCGCCACCATTCTGACCGGCCTGCTCAGGGATCGGGCAGGGCTCTCTGCTTCCACCCAGCGGCGTCCAAACGTTGGCAAGACCGGCAGTACACCCTTGGACATTTTGAAAGTAAAGTCTGTTTTTACATTGCGAGGTTTCACTTCTTCCCGCCATTTACATAATTTTCTATTCGATCCACCTTAAGCCCTGTCCCCTCAATTAATTGCTTTCCTGCCATTAATTTCATATAGATAACATTTCCCAGCTTTAGCGCTTTTTGAACCACTATCACACGCTTCAATATTAATTTCAAAATCTCCATATGTGGAAACTATATCGTGTTAGTTTTCATCGTGTTAGTTATTAACCAACATCCACACGGAGCACGTCCACATCTCACCACTGCCTTCTAGTATCAACCGCACGCTGTTGACGTCAACAAGCGTATGGGCCTGAAGATGACGTTGTTACAACGTTGAAACTAGTTGCCAAACTAAGATCGACACCTTAAATACAGTTGGAGGAATTTCTTCGTTTTTAATATAAATTTATACCAGCTAACGTCCCACTGTCCTCCATTTCAACCACGGATGTACGAAGATCTGAATCCGGTCGAACTCATCTGGGACATGATTGAACGTGGCGTCAGAGCTTATCGTCCCATTCGCGGAATTTATGGGTATTAACTACGTTTGTGTAGATGCAGTGCCAACTACCTCCAGCGACCTTCCGAGGCCTCATTGCTTTCATGCGACGACGTGTCGCCGCTTTTAGCCGTGCCAAAGTAGGACATTCCGCCTACTAGGTAGGAGGTCACAATGTTCTGGCTGATCTGTTCTATATCCTGGACTCTTAAAACTAAACCACACCGTGACGTACTGCGTCTCTAGGTCAGTGACGCTACTGGACGAAGCCGTGACGAAAGGCAGTGCTCTTCTCTGTTCCACCTGGTGGGAGACGGTCGCAGAGCCGCAGGTGAGGGCCCTCTGTGGCCGCCGCGGTCCTGACCCCCGCCACGGGGGCTGCCGCTGCCTACCAGCAGCAAGCGGGGTCCGGCCGCCTGCGGCGATCAGCCATTGTGGCGGCGATTTGCATACAAAGTAGTCGCGCCGGGCCGCCGACGCCGCCCCCGCCGGCAATTAAACGCCGCTAATGGGCGCGCATGACTTACTGCCGGCTCGGGGGCCCGCACCCCCTCCCCAGCCTCGGCCCCAGGCCCCCGTGTTTACCGCGGGGCTCCCACGAGGTGGCGCCGCCTCCCGGCCTCCGTTCCCCTGCAACTTCCCGGTTAGACCACCCGCCACCCCGGCTACTTCCCGTGAGCATTAGCTCAAATGGTTCAAATGGCTCTGAGCACCATGGGACTTAACTTCAGAGGTCATCAGTCCCCTAGAACTTAGAACTACTTAAACCTAACTAACCTAAGGACATCACATACATCCATGTTCGAGGCAGGATTCGAACTGCGACCGTAGCGGTCGCGCGGCCTTAGACGGTAGTGCTTAGAACTGCTCGGCCCGCAGTTATGCAGCCGTAGCTCGGAGAGGCAAGGGGACGGATGCAGCTGTGCTAAGTCGTGCATGTCTTTCCATTGTGCGCACGGGCGTGCCGGAGTCTCCCACACGAGACGGGGAGACGCGTGCCTCTACCTGCGTGTCAAGCAAACACAGCAAACCGGCACGCGTCCGTCTCTGTGCGCCTTGCGGCGAGTCGTGCGGCTGTGTTGACTCCACACGCAGGCAGAGGCACGTGTCTCCCCGTCTGGTGTGGGCAGAGTCCTGGCTCCCTCCGAGCTATGTGGCGCAGTGGTTACGACACATCGCATTCGGGAGGGAGGAAGACGGTTCAAACCCGCGTCCGGCCACACACATTACCCTACATCGCTTACAATCAGAACAACTGGTAACGATCACTTACTTTGGCTGCCTCAGCTGAAGAAAAATGGAAGGAATATTAGAGTTTAACGTCCCGCCGACTGCACCGTCATTAGAAATGGAGCACAAGATTACGAAAGCACGTGGGAGGAAAACGGCCGAGCCTTTTTCAAAGCCTGGAGCGGCATAGGGCAATCACGGGAAACCTAGTTCTGGATTGCCGGACGGGGATTTGAACCGTTGTCATTCCGAATACGAGTTCAGTTCCAGTAAAGTAACGAGTCCCTTTCCAACTGTTACGGCTAGAACAAAATTTAGCTAAGATAAAAATAAAGTGGTTGCTGATCGGAATGGACGTACGCCAATGTGAATAATCATGTTGATGGAAAGCAGATGCCAGACAAAGTTCTGAAAACAAAGTAGCTCAGAAAATTATGTTACACGTCTGACAGAATCATACATTATAGCCAAATGTAGACACAGAACATATTTTAGTGAAAGAAGGTAAGGAAGTAAATGTATTAATTTTTCCGATCAGCAAGAAACTCGACGTCAGCAGAACCAGAAAAGGAAAAAGAATAATGTAATGCGTCGTGGAGAGAAGGGTTTCACTGGAAGAAATCCAGAAGGAAGAATGTAGTCAGAAATAAATTTTGGCCGTAAAAATATGCAACTAGTGAATAGAGGAAAATACATAAAAATTACGCACACATACACATGCGTTACACACACACAAATGCATTACACAGTTTATATATATATATATATATATATATATATATATATATATATATATATATATATATGTGTGTGTGTGTGTGTGTGTGTACTTACACACATAAGCAAACGCAACCACGTATTGGCGATATTGGCGATGCTATATATACAGTCAGAAACAGAAGATTCTTTTTACAGACACTATCAAGGAATGAAGACACAGAAGATAGAAATTATGAACCATAATGTAATGGGTGTTAAACATTTTTTCTCAAAGGCAGATTCTGACATTATTGGGAGGCACATTGGTCCGCACAAGCAATGACCTTACCAATAATGGGTAACCTATATAAATTTGGACGTTGTGTTTTGAACCCCCATAGACTTGGTGTAATAAGGGCGCTATACGCTGGCCGTCAAATCCCCCTCCACTCAAGTACTGCTCGTTAAAAATCGGCACCATTCGCATCACTTCGTGTGCAATGATCCCTGTTTGAGATTGCTGCCACCCGCAGCAACCCGAAAATTGACACTGTAATTACCTTTCGAAGTGACGTTGGGTTTTCTGTGTTAGCAATCATTAATTGATTAATAACAGTAATCGTTGTTATAGTTCAATGCATTATGCAGTATGACAAACAATCACAAAAGTTGACTGAGTGTGTTTAGTGTCATTTTGTTTCTAGGGTCTCATTGCCTTGTGTTATAGCACCCTTAATTTATTTTCATGTTTTGCGCATTCACAAGTCCACATTTCTTCGGTTTGAAATTTATACCATAGCAGCTGATCGGTACGAGTTTGACATGCCTGTGAGACACAAAATAAAGCATTCCCCCCTCTCAACTTAGGCAGCAACGACCACGGTACTTACCGCTCTGCCCCTGAGGTGAGCGGCCAACTTTACGTAGCTCACAGCCGAAACCATCAACTTCAGTTACAATTAAGCACATCTTAAAATATTACCTCTGAAGTATTTCTGTTTGTGAGCTAGGACAGAAAGTACACTCTTAAAAATCTGTTAACTTTAATGGTCGTTTTTCTGTTCGCCAGTTAGTTTCGAGACCCAAAATATTACAAATACGGGTGACAACTGCGAGCCGCGCGAGTAGGCCTACGGCACGCAGCCCGGGGTCCGCAGCTGACGACCATTGCCGTAAAGCAACGAATCCCCACGTTATCAACGTTCTCCCAGCTTTCGTATCTATTTCTGTTTCCTTCTTGCTTAACATCTCCTAACATTATAGTTTCTCGCTATTCGCCAGAGCAGTTCTCCTCCTGATCTGATTATTTCTGCAGTGCTGCAAAGAACTTCTGTTAATGTATCATTACTTCTACTCTACAGGAACGTTATTATCTGAGAAACGATTTTGACGAAATGTTGCTAACGCTGACATTACTGTGGTACCTCTGCTCGTCACTACGTTATTATTATTATTATTTATGTAACTCATTTAACTTGTAAAGTTCAGTGTAAGCTGTCAACACATTCTCTGATAATGTCTGGTAACATACAAAATCATGTGATATTTTTGTCAGGAAAAATTAATGCTCGAATGAAAAAAACAAAATTCTTTTATGAGTTCAACCGAAAACCAGCAAGACGCACCAGAAATGTCGTGAAGTGTAATCTACTTTAGGGTAGATTGTAAGATTTTTTAGTTTATCTGAAGAAAAAAAAACGAAGAACAGAAAAGGAAGCTAACTAAAGGGGGAAAACACATGTACTGGGAAATAATAGTGTTTTACACGAGAGAAAAAGCAATGGTAAATTATTAGGATGCTTCACGGGGAACATGAATCGGAGGAAGAAGTTGCAAGGAAAGATTGTGACAACGAACAGTAATGCTCCTACAGTAGTAAGAGGAGCTCCGCAGAGAGAAAGGAAACGTGTGGAGTGGAGTGAGGCGCGCCCGGTGACTGGGTGCGGGCCGTCGTAAAACGAGGAACAAGGATGGCGGCGGCGGTGGAAATGGAAAAGCGGTGCTGGGCCCAGGTGCGCGCTCCGAGCGGAAGGCTTTCGGCGGCGCTGTCTGCGTAAAAGGCCGCGGCCTTGCGATAGCGCTATCTGGCGCCAGGTGGCGCGCCACCACAGGCAACTGGCGACAGCTGGGGGCTGATGAAGCAGCAGCCGGCAGCGTGTTGTGGAGGGCCAGCGGAGCAACCGCGGAACCAGCCCAGCATTCGGGCACCGCAGCTTCGGCAGATTCCAAGATGTAGTGTCGTCATAAATAACTAGACAGCGATAGTAAAAATAAACGATACAGGGGAAGAAGAAAGAACTCCTAAAGGCGTTAGATGTGAAAGAAATTTATCCCCGTCCCTTTTCATCATCTGTATAGAATAAAGCCGGCCAGAATGGGCGAGCGGTTCTAGGCGCTACAGTCTGGAACCGCGCGACTGCTACGGTCGCAGGTTCGCATCCTGCCTCAGGCATGGATGTGTGTGATGTTCTTAGGTTAGTTAGAGTTAAGTAGTTCTAAGTTCTAGGGGACTGATGACCACAGCAGTTAAGTCCCATAGTGCTCAGAGCCATTTGAACCATTTTCTAGAATAGAGAGTAAATGAGTGCAGAGAATGTATACGTATTAGAAAAAGTGGGTAAGGAATGCAGATGCTTAGGTTTGCGGATGACAATAGCTTTCGCAGCTCCAGATAAAAATAACGTCCGAACGAACTTAGAAGATGTGCATTCAGTACTTAAGAGATGACAAGAAAATGAAAATTATCATAAAAGAACATAAATACTTGGTTGATTCAAGGAATCAGAGCACTAAAAATTCAAATTAAACGAATTAAGATTACAACAGGTCCAGAAAGATAGTTAAGTAGTAAAATAACTGAACATGGAACAAACGCGGAAGGTATAAAATAAAAAAAATGGAGACGCAGATTTAATGTTTTTGAATAAAAAGAAGATAACTTGCTCAAAAAGAAGGAAGACGCTGCTGTTAGAGGGGGAGTGCTACCTCGGAATACGGAAGGATGGGGAAGGAAATTGGCCGTGCCCTTCTCAAAAGAACCATCCCGCCATTTGCCTCGAACGTTTTAGGAAAATCACGAAGAACGAAAATACGGATGGCTGCACAGGGATCTGAAGTATCGTCCTTCTGAATACGTGTCCAGTGTCCTAAGCAGTCCGCTAACTCGCACGGTTAAGGGTGGAAAAACTGGTTGAAAAGTGAGTATGAACTGTATCGCATTACGGGCACCAAACATGGGAACGAACAGAAGAGGAAGGTAAACTCTTGAAGACTTTTAGGTGTGGCATTGGAGAAATCAGTTAAAAGATAAAATGGCCGGAAAGAATAACCAAACAGGAAGTCTCAAACATCTGGTGACGAAAGAACATCGAGCAAAACAATCGAACGGAGACGAAGCCACAAGTATTTTGTTGTAAATATTCTACAAAAGTCAATCTAAGGGTCGGCCGCGGTGGTCTCGCGGTTCTAGGCGCGCAGTCCGGAACCGTGCGACTGCTACGGTCGCAGGTTCGAATCCTGCCTCGGGCATGGATGTGTGTGATGTCCTTAGGTTGGTTAGGTTTAAGTAGTTCTAAGTTCTAGGGGACTAATGACCACAGCAGTTGAGTCCCACAGTGCTCAGAGCCATTTGAATCAATCTAAGGAAATAAGCGCAACGAAGACGCGATCGGCATTTTTAAAACAAGCCATAAATAGTGCGAGAGTTAACAACTGTGCCGAAATGAAGGAGTTAGCTTGTAAACGATACGACCAATACAAAAAGTGATGATGAAGAAAAATATCATTTCCGGAAAGACTGTTCATTTAAAATAAACATTTTAATTTTTTTTCTGCACTACCGATCGATTTCAACATTTGTCAAATGGCCATGGATTAGAAGATTCTTAAACTAGGCCCACGTCAAAAATAAAAGCCGCGAATCTTTGGTACACCGGCGTACATGACAAGTGAAACATGTGTCTAGATGTGCTCACAGTGGAGTGAACAGAGTGGCGCACATTATAGGTTAACATATTTCGATCCAGTGTGGACTCTTATACATACTTGTTATATTGATTTTAGGAAAAGTTTGTGGTTGTTACTTCTGATGTGCAGCTACTATGAGAATGCTCTAATCCATAAGCGCTTGGCAGTGGCGAAAATGTTCAAAGTATCATCACTGTTTCGGGAAATGTGTGGGCGAGGAAGTAATGTGTTGCCTGACTCTTTTTGGAAAGAATTCTGTCGGTATTTTAACTGCAAGCTCTTCGTGACGCACAACACATGTCTTGTATCGCCTTCCACTGGACTTTGACGAAGATCTAAGTGAAACACTTACTAAACCTTTTTTTGGATCCTCCCTTTCTCCATCCTACTTGCTAAATGTAGCAGACTGACGAACGGAACTCAAAATCCAGTCGATTGAGTGCTTTGTAATTAATTTATCTCTTGGATGGATTACGTTTCATCCTGACGAAGACTGAATTGTATCGCGCGGTCGCGCATTTAGAAGAATTTTATGGGAAAATGAATTATATTTCCTCAGCAGTTTTGCAGTGAAACTCTGCATGGCATCAGATACCTAGTTTTATGTCGTTATTCAGTTTTAGTTCGCTATGGACAACTGAAGCATCAAGGGCTCACGAATTTAGTATTCGAGGGCAGCGTGGAGGGTAAAAATCGCAGAGGGAGGCCAAGAGATGGATACACTAACAAGAATTAGAAGGATGTAGGTTGCAGTAGGTACTGGGAGATGAAGAAGCTTGCACAGGATAGAGTAGCATGGAGAGCTGCATCAAACCAGTCTCAGGACTGAAGACCACAATAAGAACAACAACATGGACAGCTTCTGTTATATATCTGAAATGTTACTTTTCCAAGTGCTTCATCGCTAACAGTGAAATCGAACATTAATGGGCACTCCGTCTATTTATTCGAAATATGTAATTCTGTAGGTATTCGCGGCTTCCGTAGGTATGGCAAATTTTTTGGGCGTGGGGCCAGGCCATGTTATAAAGTAACTGTGACTAGAGGAATAAAAGCAAAGTTTACGCCACGGTTGCATTGGTCTCCTCCTAGTCTAGTAGTGGAGAATTTGTATACACGTTTTTCAGACAGTTTAGCCTATCACAAAATTCTTGGTCAGACTGCTTAAATTATTTTATGTTGCAACATGTTTCGAGATGAAACATCATCAGGGAAAATGGTAACATAAAGACTTTTAACACGAATATACGTAGCTCTCAATGTAGTGCGGCGCAATCTACAACACAAACCGACACAGACAACTGGTACGTTAACATGTGTGTGGTATTCACGGGGAAAGCTGTTATATTGTAATTTTGCCTGATGGTTGGGTCATACCTCGAAACATGTTACAATATTAAAATAATGTAATCAAGTTAGTAAAGAACTGTTTGAGCAGAAGCAGTCTATGAAAAACGTGTTTAAGAAATTTTAATGAAAGATGGAATAACCGATGGAGTAAACCGAATATATGGAAATATATCGAGTAATAAACCCAAATCCTTACTTTGAAATTGAACAACATTCTAAATTCAGAAAAGTTCTCCAGTTTAAATACCTTACATCACGTTTGAACAGTAAAAATATCATAACAATGGATATAAACGAAAGAATAGCCTCAGGGTCAAGATGTCTGTACTCACTAATCAGCTCACTCAAAAGTAAAGCTTTGTCAATCACCACAAAGATGAAGATATACAACACTATTATCTGCCCCATAGTACTGTACGGTTCAGAAAGCTGCACGCTTACAAAGAAAGAAAGATAAAAACAGAATGTTTTTGAAAGACAAATAATGAGAAAAATCTGGGGACCTGTGTTCGAGAATTGCGTGTGGAGAATTCTAAAGAACAATGAAATTTATCAGTTAATGAAGCAACCCACTATCATCCAGAAATTAAAAAGTAGGAGACTACAATGGGCTGGACAAGTGGCCAGAATGGAAAACAACAGAATGACCAAGAATGCATTTGAAGGAACTGTCCAGGCAACAAGACGATTGGGCCGGCCTCGTACAAGGTGGAAAGATGACATGGAGAAGGACATCGCAGCATTAGGAACTTCCGCAGGGTGGAGAGAGGCTGCGACAGATAGAAGCAGATTGTTGATGCAGCGCGTGGTCTACACGGCCTGTGATCGCTGAGAAGAGAGAGAGAGAGACAGATATGGAATAACAACTGATTACTAGTGGAGAAAGTTCTCCGTGATATTGTGACGCTGCTCCACATCGAGAAAACTTTTATTCTGTGCGCAACACGTTACGTCTACTTTCCAGTACCGTAATCAAAGGCGTCGCACCGAGGACTAAACGGGGCAGAGATCAAGAGGTTGGACAGGTCGAGCACGAGTTTCACCGAGGGTAAATAACTACAGAGGGAAACAAAGGCGACATAAGGGAGGGGGGTGGGGGGGTGAGGGTCGCGTCATTTGTTGTGCGCGGTCGCTGAGGCGCGGCATGCATAGCGGGAGACTTGTTGAGTCTCCCCATTGAGGGCAGCAGCAGCGCCAGCGGAAGAGGGTGGCGGGGCGCCGGAAGTCGGGGGCGGACGCGCTCCGCCGCTCCGCGCCGCGGGCGGGGGCAGGGCGGGGGCCGCAGTCGCGACTCGCCGCTTTGTACTCCGCAATTAGGGGGCCACGCAGGTTATGAGGGAAGCGGCGTTGAGGGGGTGGCCATTAACGTCGACGTCGCAGTCAACATACGGTGGAACGGTGGCCTACTGCTGGCCTGTTCTCGAATTCGTCTTCTTTCACGAAGCAGTTCGTTGCTGCAAGACTGCTCGTATGTGTAAAGCGTGATGAAAGAAGCAAGTGATAAGAGGAGCACCACAGGGAGTACAAGTTTATTATTTTCAAACAGTCTTAATTTAGAAAGTCATCTGTCAGAATAGGAAATGTAAAACCTGTGGTCCAAGCCCGTGTCGTACCCGGAATATCGGCCTGATTGCCGATAAAGTGCAGCGCTCGACCCAGAGAAAAATGTAGAGCGCAACTGTAGAGGAATTCTGAGATCAGAATATACAGGCCAGCAGAAAATTAGAGACAATGTTAGATGTGGGTGCTACTCTGCGAAAATACTGGAGGGAAGCGAATCGTTGCTGCCGTCATCAAGCCAGTCAGAAGACTAATGAACGACAATAATATTAACGATATAGAAATAAATCAATAAATTACAGTAGAAGCCACTTCTGTATGAATCAGTGGGCGTATTTGGAACATTCCGAAGACAGTCAGAACGGATGTTCCAGATGATCTTCAAAGATTCGAAAGAATAGAAAAAGTTTTAAGGAAGATGACGACTAAAAAAGTGTGAAATTACAATTGTTCCGTCAAATTTCGGGAGAACTGCCGGATGTTGATAACTTTCTCCACAATATTGCGACGCAGATTCTTCTCGCCATCTTCCGTTGTATTCTCTAACAACGCGGGCGCTGACGGGGTTTAAAATAGGGTAGTTCAGTGGACCTTTTGCGTCATACACCTGAAAATGGCCAGAAGATTCTGCACCGAAATATCGTGGTAGCTCGTTATTGACATCTAGCAGTTCGCATGAAATGTGGAACAACTGAGAATGTATTTAGGTGAAGAATCACACTTCAGTGGATGCTCTAGGAACAATCTGCAGTACCAATATTCTACTCCAACCGGTATTAGCAAAAAGCTATAGCTCACGTATAATCTTATTAGAAACAGTTCTTCTTAGTGTTTATTTCAAAGACAAAAGAGAAGAAATATTAAAAAGTAGCTTCATCTAATGTAATTTTATACGATATTACTAGTCTGGCATTCGACACTAGCTAATTGAAATTTGTACTAAAATTTTAGATAAATAAATGAATTTTTAACACAAAGTTCGCTAGGAGCGAAATTAATGCTTTAACTGAACAGTTATGCTACGTACCAAACCCCAAAAAGAACTTAAAACTGGTAACAATCATTTAATTTTCGATTAGGGGTATACTATCGGACAAGAGAAACAATTGCTAGCAAATCAATTGTTGTTTAGTTCTCTCAGTGTAGTGGTTCAAAACTAATTCACAACAATAATTGTGTAGTATTTTCTCTGATGGCGACACCTCTGGCGTCTCTTCCTTTTTTTTATTTCAAAATATAGATGAGAGAAAGATATAAGTCCATTCGAAGAAAATCTGTAGAAACTAATATGCTAAGTTTTAAGAAAACCTCACAAATTTTGTATGAGAATTAATAATGAATATACTTGAAACTAATTATCAGGAGCGCTGCAAGAGTTAAGCACATATGATGATGAGAGGAAAACAATCACAAGAAATATTTTTAATACAGCTGCAGATTGTGAGTTATGAACACGATAAAACCTGCCTGGGTGGGACTGCCCACAGGTACTACGGTAGTCTGTAAAGTGTTCGACCTCGCTGGAGGCAGAACATCCCGCGTGAAATTCGTTGCGCTTACAAATCGTCGAGGCAGACTGAAACGATCTGCCAGAGTGGTACTCGAACGCGAGTCTTCCCCTTACGCTGACAACGGTTACCAGCGGTTACACCCAAGCAGCTATTAGTAAACCACTTCTGGCCTCACCTGCTACATAACGCTGCAAGCACTGACGTTTGCCAAAGTACAGATCATATTCCGTACAGAAACAACCGCGTAAAGTGTAATAAAGCAATAATCTGATTTATACAGATGGAATATATAAAGTTAATACTTAGCGTAATTATGGAACACATGCGGAAACTGACACCAATAGATTCATCGATAGCTGGCTGACTTCAATTACTCCCTAAAGATATAAAAGGAAGGGGCCATGATGTTTCAGGTGCAAGGTAAACGACACACATATTTCAATTTCATTTTCTATTCACTGTTACTATACATTCGAAAATACGCTTTTATAACAGGATATGAGTACATTAAATTTATTTGTGTTTGTTGGTTATTATAGCGAACACTTTATAAATGGAAATTCTGACTGAAGCAATGTTCTGTGTATTAATTTCATAGCAGGACCAGTGCGGCTTGATGTGTTAAGTTTTATGAAGTGATTCACGTTCAAAGTATGCCTAATATTGAGCATTTCCTAACGAAATTGTAATTTAACAGTTTGAAAACCAAAATTTCAGAATTGATTTTAATACGAGTAAATCAATCGTTGAATTATTTCGGTCAGTGTGTTCGAAACATTTTGATTCTCTTCACTTTCAAGTGACAGAATTTCACAATGTTACATCACTTTTGGGGGAGTTGTGTAATCTTCGGTACCTGCGAAGCTTTCAGATAAAGTGACCAGAAATAATTTCAGAGTCTGATCTGTAACTGAGCTCGAGTTCATTTTAATCCTATGTTCAGTATAAAATCGTATTTTAAAACAAGGACAATTTATTAAACAAACAACTGCTTAAGGGCATATCCCTCCAATCGCAAAACGTTGACAGCCATTTGAAATGGTGTCCTAGGCTTTGGATAAAAGGTGATTGTACACACTAAAAACAAATGTCTCAGTTTTTCTGATCATCAAGTTTTCAAGAAAACATTAGACGGACGACTGATGTGGAAAATCCTATACTGTGACCCTCCTGTCTGTCTTGGCGACGAGGAAAACAGGGGATGCTCTGGAGACATACTCAAATAAAAACGGCCACATATTTCCTGGTTCTGAAGAATTTTACAATACTCTCTGAGATGTCATACTCACTGAACACCACTGAATTAGCGTTGCTGCGCTAAAAACTGCAGAACTTATTTTTTTACACATCCAGTGCCGAACTGCGGAGAAAATAAAGGTTTATAAGCATGCGTGCCAACTTTTGGTATCCTAATTTTATCTCCAAAGTGGGAACGGAAGCGACCAACAGTGGGCTGGAGACTGTTTGTAGATTCCTCACAGAAAGCTACTTCTTGGAAATTTCTGACGTCTGTATCTTTACACGTGATTCTTAGCGTTTTCTTTGAATGTCTGTTGTGGGAATGCGTATTTCCCTGATCTGCCTGCAGTGCCCTCCTGTGTCTAGCATGACTCACCCGATCGCTAAAAGACCTCCTGTGGCTATGAGTCACTGAAATAACTGGACACTTCCCGTCCATGAGTCCAGCTGCAGGTTTTAAATCCCCGAGCGCTGCCTATTTTCACAGCAACTGTCCACTGAAATTTTCTGCAAATTATTGAACGTCTGTTATCACAAAACCTTGCGCGTACACTTGAAAATGACATAATGTAACAAACAGCAACTGTCTTCTATTCTACCAAGGCAATTTTTTTCCTCATTTGGGCTCCCCGTTCGTCGTATTTCCCCTGTATTTTTCTTCCGTGCAGAGGTTGTTATTACACCGATAGCCCAGTTTCCTGAATGATATTTTCTTCAAAATAAAAGAGACCGTATTTTTTCAAAACCAAACTGGCTTTGCCGACGTGAAGTTTCAGTGAGATATTCGTTGTTATTCGTAGGAATTTCCATAACATTACCGCCAGTTGTGAACGGGTCGCAATGTAAGACTTCCGAACGGGAACTACAAAAAAACGTGGTTTTAAACAAACGCAGGAGCGTCTCTCACCGAAGTGGCGATTGACCTTTCCATACCCAGAGATTAATGAGAAATCAGGAGACGGCAAAGCCGTTTTATAAAACATCCCGACGAAAAGGCTATGAGTAACCTAATGTTCTTGAAGCAACTTTGAGAATTAACATAATACGAGCTTAAATGTTTTGTAGTACTACTTTACTTACGCTTGTTGCTTTTGTTTTGTTTGAATGCCTCTTTTCCCTAGTCGCAGTTATACAAGTAATATCTGTATCGTCTTCTGTGATTGTAACGAAAGTCTTATTTAAAAGAAACGCTTTTCACTTTATTTTAAAGTATCTCCAATGCTCAGATTTCTTTTGTTTCCTGGTGTCTTCTAGAATAGGTGTTCAACTTTTAGTACCCTGCACTTCACTGACACTGAATATATTTTCATTTCCGTGTTGCGTAGATCCATTTACAATTCCTGTCTTGAAGCAAAGTGAAAAGCGAATGGCCTAAATAAGACTTTTATTACAGTAGCAAAAGACGGTGTGTACTGGTGTGGACGGTGTGTACTGGTAATGTACTTGTGATTAACAATAGAATGAAACGAAACGCACTGAAGTTGGTGTTACATCACCGAAACATGTTTGGGCAAACTGAGCAAAAAATGGATTATATTTCCTTCAGGCAGTATCTTCGGTGTATGGTTAATGCGAATAAATTTAGCGATAAAGTGGAGAAAAATATTTACCCATGTTGCTAAGTAAATCATCCTTTCCTGTCGATCGTATTGTGAGATGCCAGTGAGTTGCCAACGTTCTTAAAACATAGGACACTCGTATCAGAAGCAGAGCGCTCGTATTCAAACATGTGCATCCCCTCGTTCTAATTTTATTTTTAACACCTGCGGAATACTATATGTAAGGTGTGGGAAGTGTGGAGCAGTAAGACTGAAGGAAGAAAACCCTACTGTGCTGTGCAACAGTGCTCTTGAAAACTGGCTGAGCATCTGTCAGATTAAGAAGGACTTGGAGAGGAGTGTCTACCAGAAAATGCAGTCTAACTGACAGAAAGAGAAGAGGAAAGAAAATTATTTATTCTGGTAAGAAAAAGGCCATCAGCGGTCCAGCCGAACGGTGCAGCCCAGCGCCCCAGCATGCATGGATCTGCTGAAGGTAAAATATCTTGTCTCTTTCGGACTTGGGGACCACTTTATCTGATCTTTTCCAAGTTGACCAACAATTACCGTCGGATCTGAACCGTGATATAGATTAGCATTTTCCGAATGCGCGAAGCTTTGCCAGAGGTGAAAATTCCATTAAAGTTAAATTAATTAGATCTGAATTTGTTAATCTTTTACTCAGTAAGGTAAACGCAGGTTAGCATGTTTAGAACAAATGTTATTTACAAAACATTAGCGCCTACTTCTAAGCGTCAACTATCCAGAAAATACTATTTCTCGTGTTTAAGTTCTTGATATGATTCGGTAGTTGGTGTGCAGAAAGCTAGCTAATGATTGCACACTTCTGTGTCCATGTTGAGCGCGCAACTGGTGTTGTGATATCTATCGCACAATGTGTTTTGGGCCGAGAGTCTCATCTCGGATCGAATTAGCTGTTAAATTCTGATACTGATATTTATGATTAAACAGAGTTCCATTTTGTGTTATTATATTACCTCATCAAAGTAACGGCTATGGCTGATCTTACACTTGGTATTGTACTAACCTCCACCAAGGTGGAATATTTTCGAAACTCTAGTTAATCTAACGATTAACTATTTTTTGAAGACAGATCCACTTGGGTACAATGCACAAAACAAATTATTCTGAATCTTCCGGATATTTACTCTGTCGATTTGTAATAATATAACTTGTAAAACCATATTTTTTTTAAAATTATTAATGTTACGGTTTTCCTTTGTATCAGAAATTATATTTTTAATGAAAAATACTAACTACAGAAATATTCAGGAAGAGAAGTTATAGTGATGAATCATTTTGTCTGATTTGAAATGTGATTTTGTGCAGGTGTAAATTTTTATTGTACTATTAGTGCAAAATATCTCTGTGTGTATTCTGATTAATGGAAGACTAACTGTATACGGAACTTGGTGTGATGGCATTCAGACACTACGCCATCATGCAAACATAATCGATCGTCATTTTTAAATGTTAAAGTGTAATTGTTGCACGAAATTGTGAGCTACGATCACTACGTTTATTTGCAACGCAAATTGCAATGGGACGAATGTGAAATTCGGAAAACGGTACTTGCTGTTCCAGTTTATATGTGAGGCCAGAACTGATTTTGATAGTTCGATCGAATAGTGGTTTTCCGTGAATACGTTGTTTTGCGCGAACGGTGTTTGTAAATCAGCTGCAACGATTTCCTTAACACGATAAAGTGAAGTTATAAGAACTTCCGTAATCTGTTTTGTTTGATAAAGAGAGATAATGAATTCCATAGGGGAACTTGTATAAGAATATTGAAGGAAAGATGTTTACAATAATCTTATCCACGCCAGTTAATGCGCGCGGAACTGCTTTACTACACTCACCTCTATCACTGACGGCACTGAAGATGTATTAACCGATAACGGTGGAACATTATTATACGCTGAAGTTCTGGAAACTTGGAATGTCTAGACAACTTAATAAAGATAAAAAACACTTTCCTTACCCTGTGCAAAGAACTGGCGATTATTTTATCATCAGATAATCATTCACTAAAAGTGAGTGTGCGTATAGCAATTTATAATAAAATTGCAATTTGGAATGTTTAGAAAACTTGATGACGAGAAAAGACACTTTCTAACCCTGCACATAGAATTAGAGATTATTTTGTCAACAGCTATTGATTCTGTGGCGTGTTTTTGCCACTGAATGCGAGAGTGGGTACAGTAGTTTAGCAATTAGCCGGCTACTCAGAATATAGGTTGTTGCCAAGCAGTTGATCATCATCATATCATCGATCTCTAACACAAAGAAAAAAATACGCTTCTCGCCAACGAGTAACTTACTCGTCAATTCAGTACTTCTTTTTCTTTACTTCACATGAAATCGCTTCGCCCACAGTAACCAACATTTTAACAATCCGACAACGTAAGCACGGCTCAAATACTGTGGAGGGTTTATATGAAACCGAAAACGGATTGTGAGAGCTGGAGGCCAGAAATACATTTCCAGAATAGGCAACCGAAAGGGGAACTGAGAAATCGGCTTAAGAATACCGGTTCCGGAACCCATGCAAGTGTAGTGAAAGAGAGATTTCATTACTGAGTTTACAATGACGTTACTTTCTGAAACATTGTACTGTGTGTTAGGATTGCTGAGCCTTCTGGTCTGGCCCGTGTTACGGGGAACGCGACCCCACGAAGACGTCTGTGCGCGGCTGCGTGTTCTTCCATACACCCGCAGACTGCTTAAACAGCGGCGCAGGGAAGGCGAGCTACTGGGGCAGTAGGCGTAATTGTCCGGGACCAGTGCGGACGGCGTTACGTGCAAACCGGCTGCCGGGGAGACGGGGAGCCTTCATTAAGGAGGCGCTGTCACCGTCACTAACAACACGGGCCGGGGAAAAGGAGAGGCCGAGTAATTAGCTTCGTTAACCAGTCCTGAATCACAAAGCCGGACGAGAGCGGCAGAAGCGAGGCTCGGGGAATTAACACCGCCGCGAGTCGTTACGCAATAGAATATTCCAGTGTGTCACGCAGACCAGAATTTTATTCTGTTCGCGATTCAGATTCATTACACAGTAGGCTAGAGGCAACACTTTGGAGATGGATGAGACTCGAGCTACAGGTGAACAAAATCAACAACATATATAGCATTACATTACAGAGACTTTTGAGGTGGAGTTAGGATTTGTACTGTAAATGGAATTCTGCTATCTTAAATTCAGAGGGAACACAAAGACAGAAATTTGCTGAGAGCGACAGCAGAGGAAGCTGTGGCAAAAAAGGACTGTACTGAGATACTCACTGGCGCCATGTAGTATTCAAATCATTGAAATGGATATCGAAGAGGTATGTCAGAACATACCAGGCAAGCAATAGGCACTTTACCTACTTCTCAAAATACCGTGCTAGTAGTAACAATATGAAAGGCTGAAGAATATGTCACCAACGACTAACATGATAAATTAAAGTTCTGCTGAGTTTTAAGGAAGAACAAGACAGAATATTGAAAGAAACGAATTCAGTTACACTTTCTCTTAACCGCTGTGTTTGTATCTGGATGAAATTTTCCTTTTCCTCCAAAGAAAATTATCGTGTACACACGTCATATCTTTACATATTTCTATTGGTAGTTTTAGTAAAAAACATTTTTCAAGATAAGTTTTTTGTGAGGTGCCAAAGCCACAATGCGGTTAAAAGGCAATTAATTAGCACTGAAACCAATTAATGTCTAAATGGTAAGTATTTAAACAATTTCTGGACCTCTCACTGGAAGAACACCGACCGCCAGGAGAGATCAACGGCTTCGTTTCCGTCCTTGGGGCCTTCAAGTTCATAATAGTAAAAGATGCAGAACTGCTACGATCATGAACACGATGTGAAAGAAACATCAAGTGTCGGATGTAATGTTGTTGAATGATTGCAAGATTCACAGCAAAAGATCTGTCAGCATAACGATACTGTAACGTAGATATTCACTATTACTTTATCCTTCTCGCTTCACGTAAATAATGAAGTAATTTACGGTAGTGTTCATCATTGCTTAATTATTATTGGGAAGTTATCACTAAAGTAGCATCTTATTATTTTATCCAAAGTGTAGTATTATATGAAAGTTAATCATGGACAGCCAAAATGAAAGAGAAAACATACTTTTTGATACTTCTGGAATGAGGTTGTGGGAAAAGATGGTTGAAGTGAAATGGATTAATGAAATAAATAATGAAGCAATACTTCTTAGAAAAAAAGGGGGAGGAAAACATGAGACTGGAGGAAGCATCAGTGTTGCGACATGTATTGTGAATTAAGTTGTCTGTAAGGAAGAGTCGCCGAAGGGAAGATTGCAGGGAGGAGAGAAAGGTAAATGCTTGGAATGCTGGACGACAGTTAAAACAGAAGTTAGCAGAAGATTAGCGGAGAGGTACAGGGAAGCGGAATGTGGTTAACGTCCAGGCGGTAATGGAAGGAGTGAGCCCGAAATGATGGTTTTACGTGGAGAATGAGGAACCGATCACGATTTAAGGCGTTTGAACGGCGTGATTGCTCGATGGTGCGTTTGTCGGTGTCGAAACGGGATGCCGATTTTTGCACGGACAGGTTGGAGACCAGGCAAAGAACGCATTTATATCTGACGCAGAGGAAGTAGTTGACACGTTATGCGTAAAACTGGCTCCGAAAACCGGGCTGCACTTCTGAAGATACAGCTGCTTCTAACTCACATTTTTCTTGTTAACTTGGTAACGGTTATACGTCCTGCCGAACGAGTCTGCTGTCAATGAAATCCGTAAGTGTAATCGCGGGACCTGGACATCAGAATTAGAAGAGGGTGTGCAGGAAGCTGGTGAGTTGGGCGTTGTTCAGATGTGCACGGCGTTTAGGAGGCCGGAGAGTGTGTCCTCCTGTGTCCTGCTTCAGTGGCGGGGTCAAGCAGGGACCCGGCGCTGCCCCCCGTCACCCGACACCAAACACCCGAGACGGCCACGCAGCGCCTCACACCTGTTGCTGTCAGCCACGCCGTCCCAACACTCGCCAGCGGAGGCGACAACAAAGAGGGCTGTACCGAGCGAAGCTGGCCAGCTTCCTCTGCAAGGCCGAAAGCGAAACGGAAGCGTTGGAAAACAAGGCGAAAGCTATAGTCTAACAGGGAGATTCCAAAAAACTGTTCCCAGAGACGACACAAAATGCATGTTCCTGTCTTAACATACGCTTCTCCGCGAAAGACTCGTGAAGGGTACAGGGGTGTGGCTAAAATGAGCTGGTGTCGCTAACCCTTTGTCGCGCACAGAGAGTAGATTTGCAAGATTAAGTTAGGGGAAGAGCTTAAAAAATTAAAGGAAAATACTGCATCTGCATCTTAGAGAGATGGTAAACCACAGGGAGCAAGTTGGGACGCATCAACGCAATTAAAAGGAAACACAGGTAGTCCTACAGAGAAACAGAAGTGCGTCGCGGATCGCTCGCGAATGACTGGCAAAGTATCCTGAATCTTGGGAAGGAAGATTTGAGTCGAATCGCATTTCAAGCCTTTGCACAGTGTTGCGTTGGCAAATGAATCGAGCTGCCATCGTGAAAATTTACTGGACAGTCGGTGTGGATATGACACTCAGGAGATCCTTGAAAACTATGATAATGCGTATCTGCTAACCCATGGGTAATAAGTACGGCCTATTACGTGAAAAGCCCCAAATGGTAGATCATTCTGAAGGGAACTGACTGCCTAATTTTGTGGACCAACGACATTAAAGGAATTTTTCAGTAGGTGATGCTGCACGGGCTGTAAACATAGGTGATATATGTTTTTCGTAGTTGATGATCTGCTACGATTGGAATTGGATGCAGAAATAGAGCCATATTAGCGGAGAGTGACTCTCAACTGAAACAAATACTCGTGTTTGCTGTACATCTGATTACACAAGGCAACGATAATAGTTTACCTATAACACGTCTTATTCACAACGAAACAAGTAGAACACTGATTTTGTAAATCCATGTAAGTTAATTTTTATTTTTCCTCTGACTGGCTTTGTTCAAATAACTACCGTTTTGACCACTGTCTTATTCTCTTTCGCTACCGTAGGTCTCGTGCTAGTGCGATGCTTGAAATGATGATCTACTGAGCACTGTTTTACTTCTTTAACAGAATGGGGACTCTCCGTTACCATATAACAATATCGTATATGTCGTTTATACAACAGCTCGCTTCTAGAAAGATCAGTAACCAAAGACAGGAACGCTGCACCAGTCACACCAATACCTAAGAAAGGAAACAGGAGTAATCCGCTGAATTACAGACCCATTTATTAACGTCGATTTGCAGTAGGATTTTGGAACATATACTACTCTCAATCTTCATGAATCACCTCGAAGAAAACGATTGGCAAATAGGCACCACGGATTATAGAGTTATCGTTCTTGTGAAACGCAACTAGCTCTTCATTCTCACAAAGTAATGAGTGCTATCGACAGTGGACGTAAAATTGATTCCACATTTTTAGATTTCCAGAAGGCTTTTGACACTTGTCGCCACAAGCGACTGTAGTTAAACTGGGCGCTTATGCAGTATGGTCTCAGTTGTGTGACAGGATTCGTGATTTCCAGTCAAAAAGGTCACAGTTCGTAATAACTGAGAGAAAGTCATCGAGTAAAACAGGAGTAATATCTGGCGTTCGCCAAGGAAGTTTTACAGGCCCTCTGTTGCTCTTGATCTACATAAACGATTTGTGAGACAATCTGAGAAGTCCTCTTAGATTGTTTGCGAATGATGCTGTCATCTACGGACATGTTAAGTCGTCAGATAATCAAAATGAACTTCAAAACGAATTAGACGAGCTATCTGTTTGGTGCAAAATTTGGCAACTGAATCTAAATCATGAAAAGTGTTAAGTCTTCCAGCTGAGCAGTAAAAAGAAACCGATAAATTTGAGATACACGATAAATCACACAAATTTAAAGGCTGTTAATTCAACTAAATTCTTAGGGATTACAATGACAAATAACGTAAATTAGAATGATCATTAGCTAATGTTGTAGCGACAGCAAACCAAAGGCTGCGTTTTATTGGCAGAATACTTAGAAAATTTAACAGGTCTACTAAAGAGACTGCATAATACCCTTGTCCACCGTCTTCTGGAGTACTGCTGTGCCGTGTAAGTTCCACATCAGATAGAATTGACGGAAGATATCGAAAAAGTTCAAAGAAGGGCAGCTCGTTTTATATTATCGTGAAATAGGAGAGAGAAAGAGTGCCACGGATATGATACAAGAATTAGGGTGGGAGTCTTTAAAATAAAGGTGTTTTTAGTTGTGAGAGGACCTTCTGATGAAAGTTTGATCGCAAAATTTGTCTTCAGAATATGTAAATATTTTGTTGGCGGCCATCTACTTAAAATGGTTCAAATGACTGTGAGCACTATGGAACTTAACTGCTGTGGTCATCAGTGCCTTAGAACTTAAAAACTACTTTAACCTAAGTAACCTAACGACATCACACACATCCATGTCCGAGGCAGGATTCGAACCTACAACCGTGGCGGTCGCGCTGTTGCGGACTGTAGCGCCTAGAACCGCTCGGCCACTCCGGCCGGCCCCACCTACTTAGAGAGAAATGATAAAATAAGAGAAGTCAGAGCTCGCACGGGAATGTTTAAGAGTTCGTTTTTCTCGCGCCATATTCCAAAGTGGAACGCTAGAGAAGTAGCGTTAAGGTGGTTCGATGAACCCTCTGCCAGGCACTTAATTGTGAGTTGCAGAGTAATCATGCAGACATAGATGTAGATGCTCGTAAATCATATAAAATTTGTTCTGTGTGCTTGTGCTCTTTTAATTGACTTCGTCACAGTTCCGAGGTAAGGATCGGGAACAAACATAGTGTCCTCTACGTTGGCAACACATGCGGTTGCCAATATAAACCGCGGAATCTGCTACAGTTTCCAGTATTTCCCCCCGAATCTTTTGCAGAGCCCCAAAACCAGATGGCAACTGTGGGGAGCAGCTACACATTCAGACGAATAACGAGCCGTGTAAAGTGGAAAACTGGTAGGACCATATGGAAACAACGGTTCCAATGCCGCCACACTGGTGACATTTAGCAGAAGCTGTTCTGCGAGTCAGACAGACCTCGTTTGCAGTGGGAAGACGAGGGAGTGGCAGACGCAGCAGGTGGGACCGGCGCCACGTGCGTCTACACGTTGCGGGGTGTCGGCGTTCGGACGGTCCCGCCTTAAGCCGCGGCAGGTAGGCACACGGTGCGGTGAGCCCGGCGGCCGGTGGAGCCAGCCGGCGGCCGGCCATTGTCCGCAGGGTCTGGCAGCGGCGGCGCGGCCGGCCGCCGCTTTGCATACCGCGGAGGCTCCGCTGTCATAATAAGCGCTGTTTACAGGAGCCCGGCGCTCCGCGGAATGAAAGAACAGCTCCCGGCTGATACCCATCGCCTCGCAGCTAAGTTATTCTCTCAGCTCGCCAAAGGCGCGGCACAGAAATCCTAAAGCCATAGAATAACTGTAAGTGTGATGCAGTCGTCACTAATAAAATGAGAACTGTTGCAAAGTGACCAGTCTTATTCGTAATGCACGAGGTGACGTACACGAGGAAAAATAATTTTTTTTAAAGTGGCCCACACTGAGCCACAAGTAAAAGATAATTTCCGCCAAGTTCCCGCGGCAACAAATGGCAGTGGAACTAAACATAAAATCGAGAAATGTGGATGAACTTTATTGTGATCCTATGGGCCTGTATAAACCAGGAGGAAAGAGTACCTAGAAAGAAAATGTGGACACGTTGCAGTAGTAGGAGCTGTCGGTCGCTATTTCCGCTAAGAGCGCAGCACATGAAATTGTACACTCTGTCATTGTCGGCATGGTGTGGCTCACAAGTTGTCATACCATTTCTCTGAGCTTTTACTGCATATATTTCTAGCGCTGCTGGTCCCGGCGGAGGTTCGAGTCCTCCCTCGGGCATGCGTGTGTGTGTTTGTCCTTAGGATAACTTAGGTTAAGTAGTGTGTAAGCTTATCGTCTGATGACCTTAGCAGTTAAGTCCCATAAGATTTCACACACATTTGAACAATCTAGCGCTCGCTCCTGTCAATAAGGATTTAGATATGTCATGTTAGGCGTCCGTGGGAGAATAAACATATCTATCTCGAGGTTCTTCAATGTCTCGCTAAATTGTCCGTCTTTTTTGTTTGTTTTGAAACCGAATAAGTCTAGCACAAGAAAAATAACAGCTGTTCTTTATTTATTATGCACAGCAGCAAGCGGTCATTGCCAAATGTTTCTGATTTAGGCTCAACGTGTGTTTATAAATCAGTGATTTGCCTCACTAACTTATCTGTAATATGATATTGTTTTACATACGTCGCTGTTATCTATTTGCAAGAAGTATTCGATAAGAACTGCGGCTATGTCCAGTTAAATTAGCCTCCAGTGAACATTGGCACCTAGCTCTTAATGTTCAGAAATTTTTGGTTCAAATGGCTCTGAGCACTATGGGATTTAACATCTGTGGTCATAAGTCCCCTAGAACTTAGAACTACTTAAACCTAACTAACCTAAGGACATCACACACATGCATGCCCGAGGCAGGATTCGAACCTGCGAACGTAGCGGTCACGTGGTTCCAGACTAAAGCGCCTAGAACCGTCAGCAATTTTTACTTAACGCTTTATAGAGTATAAAATCATTGACTTCGCTTTAGAAATTTGACCAAAAATCTTTCCACAGCCACTTAGTACTATGAGACGTTACTCACTGGGGAAATACATTGACTGCAAATATTCCTGTTGACGTACCACGTAAGTTACACTGTGACACGTATTTGTAACCCAAGCTCTATTTCCGACAACACTGTCTCTCTTTTAAGATCGTTCATTTTTGTGTATCCTAATGCAGAAACTACGTGTGAGTAGTAGAGCAGCTGATTTCGACTCATGTGTTTTGAAGGCAGAAGCATGTAAAGCTGTCTGAGGATGAATTTTGAAAATTCGAAATTAGTACAGACGTATTTTTAGTTTGTATTTTATAAAAAAAGCAACATGGAATGAAACTGAATTTAGTCTGGTTGCTGCCTTATATTCTACAAAAATGTTGATTTTTGACAAAATAGCCATTTGAGCTCTTTATTATATAGCTGGTTTTGAGCTATCAGTGTCACAGTTTGAAATGGTTCATAAACCAGTCATCTTGTAGCAGAAAACGTCACAGTCGAACAACTATGTAATACACTCAAAAAATCTCTGTACACGCTTTTCTTAGAGGTAAATATCCATTTTAGCTATGAGGTAAGTAGTTTACGATGCAATTGAAAATAGGGCATCAGGGTCTTATAACCGGTAATATAATAAGTGCAAAGTGGTGAGAAGAGATGTTTGATCAAAGCCGTGTAATATACCAGACACAGACTAGCAAACTGCCTCTCCAAAGTAAACTAATTGTTGTTTTCACAACACCATTAATGAGGCAGATCTGTTATCGGGACGTCAGCTGGACTCAGTTATCTGTGACGTTATGAAGGTGATCGACGTCACAGACTCAGTCATTCGTAAAGACAGCACCGAGTTTCGAATCTCGTGTAGGAGACTGGGAAACAACAATACTTCTTTGAAAGGGGTCGCTTACGAAACGGTTGTACGAACTGTACTAAAATACTATTCAGATACGTGGGCGGCATATCGGATCCGAATACAAACCAGCAAATGTCGAGCTCATACCCAGAATACTCCCGGACGTGTTTGAATCGAAGGGTAGTGTGACTGACAGTAGATTATGAATTGGTAGGTATTCGACTAAACACACGCTAATTTTGGAAAAAATGTACTCAGAAAATGGCAAGAAGTGGTTTCCAAGCCTGCTATGAATATTTTCCAGGTCTCTGTTTACGGTGCCTGTAGTGGCTGTGAAGTTGGAAGCACAGTAATAGCCGCTCGCAGAGAGGCATCTAAGTGATTGTTCACCCAACGTCCTAGCTATGAACTCAAGGGAAAAAAATACCTTACGAGTTTCATGTGGCACACTAAACAGTAACATCTGACTTTACTGTAGTCATTTGCAGCATTTGATGTAGATATAGGGACAACAATGTGATACATGTGGAAACAAGCCTTAGTTTCTGCTTTGTTGGAAGAAGTGAGGAGAATTATAACGCGAGTTTTGGTAAATACTGACAGAATAAAATCTTTTGGAGAGACAAAAAAGTCCACGAAAGATTAACAGACAATTTTTAAGGAATTTTGTAGCATTTGATTAAGCTCATGCCTTGTGAAGACATCATGTTTCTGCTGACAGAATAAAAAAGAACATTTCTCCGCTACTATACCAAAATAAAGATGCAGTCATACAATTTGGTTTCAGAACTTCCGTACAATAAGCCCTGGGATAAGCAACTTTAGGTATGCTTAACATTTTAAATGGATTTTTTTACAATCTGCACCTCCAAGAAAACTTGTTTCATATTTGTAACGTATAGAGGTAATACTGAGCTCGGTTTTTACTCCCACACACAGTGCCCATCTACTTAGACGAACCATTCACCTACAACGAATTGCAGTGGGATGTTCTGATAGGTGCATGTTATGAACAGAGGCGACAGATGTCCACCGTCGGTACATCTGAAAGTGATTCTGTAACACGTACGACGAAGTGCACAAATTTTTCATTTTGTGAATAAAATGGAAGTGCGGGAAAGGAATAGCAGCAATAGACCAGGTGTCCCTGACAGCAATATTGACGAATTTGACATGGGGTTGAAGGTAACAATATTTTTCCGATAAGTAGCCGGTAGGACATTAATGCTTACGGAAAGAGAAACACAAACTCTTTCGGTTAATGACCTCTTCCAGCGATATCGGAAGGACGAAATTTACTCTGTTTACAAAATATTGGCGTCACATATTTTTCTTGTTTGTACACTTACAATATAAAAGTTTATCGATGGACGGTGTTATTTGATCACATATTTAGGTGTCATTCATATGTTTTCAATGATGTCATTCCTAATGTACATCTCGAAAGTTTGCTACTGCTGAGGCATCATAATTCTGTACATTTTGCGCTGCAGTGCATTTCCCGATCTGTCCCAAAAGAGTATAGACATCTTTTTCTGAAGCCATGAGGTTATGAAGCCAATAATAAAAAATGAAATTAATTTTCACTCTAAATATTTCAGTTTGAGACACGTCTACGCAGCTAGCCACTGCGAGAGATCACACTATCTTTTGCAAACTGCAGCACAGTATTCGGAAAAAGAGCGAACACGATAACCGATAACAAGTCACTGGGTAATTTCACACTAATCGACCAGAGCTTTCGAAAACAGTTTGGTTCTCAGCGTTTCTATAGCGCGCTCCCAGAACTCTTGGAATGGAGCTGCTACAGCCACAGTGACCAGACCGTAAAAAAAATTCCCCTTTGTCCCTCTAGCGTCATTACTTAAGAAAGTATTTTTGCCAGGACGTGGAGCAAGCGTAGGGAAATCTAAAAAGCAGTGGGCGGCAGTTCAGTGACACGGGTTTGTTGCCTTGTCACGCATCGCAGGCTCCAGCTAGAAAGTCAGCCCGTGACTCACCGCCGCTAAGTACGGACCTGTGATTTCTACGCGCAACTAGCTAACCCCAAACAGACTAAGTTTTCAAGTGGACTCTGCGGCTGAGATGGCGAAGCGTTTCACTGTTAACTGCATACTATCGGTATCATATAACACTGGCTAGGTTTCAGTCCAGCACATCAAAACACAAGCATAGAAGGTAAATTAGTATTGTTATTCGTCTTCCTTGACAACCTACCGCTAGACCACATAAATACTTTCAACGACAGCAATAACTGTCAAGGAAGATAATTCTATGCTGTTGTTATATAAAAACAAATATCGCTTCCGGTTTTGAACAAAAGATATGAGCTTCATTATAACTTGACACGAGCTATCCCGAATCATCCTGTTAAGCGTATGATCACCACAACGGTTTCGTAAATAATCACTTTTTGTAGCGCACACGTGTGGTATCGGTTTTTATAACAGCAATTATACTAGCCGTTGACAGTAATTGCCCGGAACCTCTGCTCCTGTCAGGGCTGGAGTGGCACGCTGCGGTTACGCTTTCTAGCCGGCGTGGGGCCCGGGCGGAGACCGCAAGCGCTGCCCTGGGCCACCGCTATTTTTAGCCTGCACCATTCTGGCGGCGGCTAACCTTCGCGCCTCGGAGAGCGGGGCAAACCGGTGTTCTGTCAAGTGCATCTCGGCGTGGTCTTCAGTGGAGCACGCAATGCGATACTCTGCGCGGTCTCGCCTAGGGTCGGCCAGGCGGATAAGATAATGGGCGGGCAGCGCTGATGCGCTAAGTGTTGCTGTTCCGACCGCGCGTCGGAGTCTCCACTGCGGAGCGGCGACCACCTGTAGCTACGAGTTCGGCTCTAAGAGGGTCTGCACCGACGCTTGCTAAAGATGGGTCACATGGTTGGAAACACGTATTATGTACATATACCGCGGATGATTTCTCAGTACAATTATGAGCGAAGCCTCTTGCGTTTGACAAATATTTGCACAGTGAGAAAGTCAGACGAAATTCGACTCGACAAGGTCTGCAAAGACAGGTAGTACATTAATTGGAAAATCTCACTCGTAGGTCAAGGTTGGCGTCGGCACTCAGGTTCATAAGATACATGTAATGTGAAAAAAAAAATGAATCACCTGTGTGACAAATCCAGATCAAAGATCGCACAAAACTGACGGCTTTAGGCACAACAAACGCTCCACTTAGCAGGATGCATCACTGAGAAGAACGCTCCAGCCAGAGCTACGAACCACTGGGAAGACACACAGACGCAGATCGCGGTGACCACCCGCAACAGCACGATCCACACACAACACTCGAAGAGCGTGCGTCTCCGCAAACACTGTCAAAGAACTTACCTTTTCGGAAAAGCGCCGAGCCGCCGTGGATGAGGCACTGGGTCGGCGGTTTGGTCGTCACGGTGGTTATCACTGAGAGCTGGGCGCGGCGAGACGCTCCGAGTCACATGAGGTGCGACGCGACGCGAGCGAGTAGTTTTTCCGGTTGCCCGAGCGCGCGCGCGCGCACTGTACAGAACTACACACGCGACTGCTGGAGCGTAGTGGCGCGGCGTGGCGCACCTGGGCCGCACCGCCGCCCCCACCGCCTCGCGCGCCTCCCTTCCCCCGCGGCCCTCGGCCTCCCATTGGCCGACACCTGCCACTGGCCCCGCCCCCCCGCGGCCGCCGCCGCCCACACACCCACACAGCCGCCGCCGAGCCGCCGGGAGGACGCGCCGCGGCAATACGCAAAAACCTCCGGCCCGGACACCTGTTGCACCGCGGCGCCGCGGCGGCAGGCGTCGGTTCCGTCGGCGACGCCGGCCGAGCTCGCGAGTGCGGTCCTGCGTAGGCAGCCGGTGCCGGCCGTCCGAGGGCGCTCCGCGGGCAGAGGTCGCCGGGCTTCCAACTGCCACCTCGCGCCGTCCGTTTTCCGCCGTCCCGCTATCGGTAGCTCTGCATAGTTACCCCAGTTGTAAGCGACGCGGTTGAGAACAATCTGCAAACCACGCACTGTGATACGTAGCGCGCTATCGGTAACTGTGTGATTTCTTAAACTAATTATCAGTTATGTTTATTTCTAAAAAAAATTGTGTCTTGCACTGTTTCCAAGCTACAGTACGGACTGTGTATGTGACTGTGAACTGATAACTGATGTGGGTCATCTGGACGAAAGAACTGTGACAACTTGTAGCAATGAAAGAGGAGAAAAAACAGGAACGATTGATCGTTTCTTTCTTTTTTTCTTCTTAGTTTTAATTTTATATAGTTATCACATATCGTTTCGAACTCTGTGTACCATTATCAGGTGATGTACAAGGCTCCCTACTTCCGATCCAACACTGTTAACTTGTAGATGTACACAGAACTCTGCCCTCTTTTGTTTCCGAATACGTCTACAAACGAAGCTGGAAAGACTTGACACTATTAGCAACGCCTTTTTAGTCAATGAAAGGGATGGGAGTTTGACTCATTCAGAACAATGTAAATGTTATGGTGGCGGGAAGTGAAGCTGCGCGACTTGGGTATCACTTCATGATGAAGCGTAGACACCAGAATGTATGGTGATGCACTGAACTAGTGAGGAATAGTGATCGGTTATAGTTCTTCTTCTCCTTCGCTATCAGTTGAAATAGACACAGCAACGTAGTTACTTTCAGAATGACAGACAGGACTCGTACAAATTCACAGTAATCATTAGCAGGTGCGAAACGTTTAGAAGGGAGGTTCTGTAAGATGTCTGCGGGGAGCCTTGGTCATTACGGAGGCTAGCTGTTGTACGCAGCGCGTGCAGCAAACAAAACTCAGATGATTATCTCGGCTAGGTCACAAAGGAAATTTCTACAAAGCCTACATTTAAAACGAAGGACATCCAGTTAACGATCTCAACAGACGGGGTACAAATGTACGACGTAAGTGATGACTGCGTCAGAATCGACTTGTTGACTAGAATGAAGACTCGCATGAATCCTTAGTCCAAGAAGCAAATTGTAGAATAATTTTAATAACACAACGTTCCCTTGCCAAATAATGCGCGTACCTTGTAAAACACACATGTCGGTCATTATGAGACACACAATTTGAGTGAACGCAAAATATAGAGCGGATTGGTACTAAACAGCTTCTTGAGAGTTACTGCTCTTTGTCCGTTGGAATGAAGTGTAACTTACTTTTCATTTTCCGATCTGTGGAAGAGGAGCAGACTTCTATTACCGGAAAAGGTTTGTTCTAAGATGACAACGACGTGCTCTTCTGATCAATTTACTGCTTTCAATTTCGGCGTTGGAGTTCGAATACCAATGATCTGATGACAGTCTGAAAATGGTCTGCGCCGGAACGTAACACGTTTATTGTGTCCTCTATAATAAAACATCTTTCACGACTCTCTACCTATTTGTAGCGTGTTATGGAATAATTACTATTAGTTAGGGCAACTAAGAAGTTTAAAACGTCTGAGAACGGAAGAAGGCTAGTGTTAACGATGACAGAATTATCACAACACTGGAAGAGACTCTTATTCCTTGGACGAAAGCTCCATTTATTTTGTAGCGAATGACAATTTTAATTATGTGCAAACATTCATCCTATTTGCTAACTAAATCTATAGGAACTTAACGTTAGAGGCCCATATGTAACGCGCTGTTGGCAATTAATCTCCATTTTCTGACGTGTATCCATTGTGTCCTTTGGAATAGATGATGAACATGTTATGATTAACATGTTTACCTGTATAAAGGACTGTCTTGCATCAAATATTACTGAATAGCTTCAGTGTGTCTTCTGCAACGCTGCAGTGCAGTTCGAGGCGGGTAACTTTCTCGTACAAAATATCTGATAATAACGGATCTGGTAAGAGAGCCGTCTAGGTGCCATAAAGCCTATCGTGTTTCTAGATTTTTTAGAATGTTTTCCCGTTTATGGATAACAAATTTCGGAGTGAGGTGTTTTTGTGGAATATGGTTGAATTCCTGCTTTTTTTAAAGTTGGAAGACAGTCAGTCATCCCCTCGCGAAATGTATCACAGAAAAAGTTATCGAATTCTCCGACGGCAGAGAGAACCGTAAAGCAAGTGCAGACAGTGAGAACAGCGGCGGCGCTTCTGCTATGAGTTTTAACGAGGGCCCTGCCGCCCGACTTCCAAGGCCATGTATCGGTAACTTCCTTCCACGAAGACGACGCTAGGCAGACTAATTAGCCACCCTACTGTCCGCCAGTCCTTACGATAATCGTTGCAAAGGGTGGAGAGGAAAGAGGAGAAACGACTGAAAGTTAAGAATAATATCCACTAAAAACGAGACTTTTACCTAAAGTAGTCGGATTGTAAATAGTCATGTACATAATCTAAATTAACATCGGATACAGATCGCAGTTGGTTTGCTGTCCGTGACTATCCACTCGATCTGTAGCACAAGACAAGTGACGTTAAATTCAATTGTTTAAACACTCACCGCCAGCTCACAGGCGAATCTCTTGTTAGTACACTGAGTTTCGATCTACAAAATGATTATACTACAAAATTTTGATTTAGTGTATGTATAATCTATCGTAATTTTTATAATGCGCGTTCTGTCTCAAGTTTAAAATATGTGAGGTTTCATTTGATCGTAAATTCCTGGCTTCGAAATGTCATATATATCAATAAAATCAGAAGCTGAACATGTGCAGTGTACGTCACAGCTTCATTTAGAAAGCCGATACCTTCTCAAGCACTTCTCTGTTGGCGTCAAATGCCAGAAACTGTGGAAGAGCAAGATGTGCATAGCTTGAACTGGCTGGCGTTCAGATCTGGACATCATCGTTGCGGCGTCCAGCGTTACATGTTATCACATCACCTTTCAAACTAGAAACAGAATGGTCGTCATCGAAATCACGATGTACTATACGTACACATGGTAATGCCTTATTTTGTGATCTAATGATTTCCTTGTAGACTGCTCGCACAATAAAGAGATTCACTTAGCAGCTGTCAGAGTGTTTTCCAATGCGACTTATACACAATGAAATACTTCATGGCTGTGGAGCACTGTCTATCGAAAATATTCCATACGATATGCAGTTTCAGTACTTTGCTTTGCTGTTTTCTGATACAGTCTAAATGCTTTACAGTCAGTCACAAGGACGATCAGTACTCAGATCTATGCACTTGCTGGTTTCCGGTAGTATCTCTAAAATTAGGACGTCTTTAAGAAGTGCCATTCGTGTCAAAAACAGTTGATTGTGTTCATCCACCTTATGCTCCCTAGCAGGTGTCGAAAGAGAAAAGCTACACCGCGTATTCCTGGATTTCAGCTATACTTTCGACACGTTGCCGACTAACATTCATACAGTCATATTAACTGTCGATTCTTAACTACTTTCAACACTTTGTCGACTGACATTCATACAGTCGTATTACCTATCTATTCTTAACAAAGGCCAAGGGAGGTGTCTGCGGTAGTAGTAAGACAGACAATGGACTGCTATTCGGAAGGACGATGGTTCAGATCTACTCCCTGTAATCCAGATTTAGGTTTCCTGAGATTTTCCTGAATCGGTTAAGACAAATACCGGGATGATTTCTTTGAAATGGGACGGTCCATTTACTTCCGAACCTTTCCCTATACCGGATTGTGCTCTTTCTCTAATCAAGACGTCGTTGACGGAACAATGGACGCTGACTTCCTTTCTTATTCTTAACGGACAAAACGAGTGATGCTGGGATGCCCGGTGTTCATCAGATATAGAGAAAGACTTGCGTGTGGTCCAAGAAAGAATGAGGCTATTAATCAAGCTTAGAACGAGTGAACCGTCTGCTACGCAGTGTGAGAAATACCTACGTGTAAAGCTACCAAGTCGTATGAGGTTCAATACGAGAAATTAATTGTAGCAAGGTCCACAAGAGAGGGGAGAATGTTACGAAAGTGTAGCGTATATACGAAAGTGTTCGCCTCTACTATGACTTTTTCTAAAGTTTTGGTGCAGCATTTGAGATGTAGTGAGATCGATCTAAACGGAAAAGTGGGAAAACGACAGTCACCCAGATGGGATCGAATCACTGACTGGAAAACTGTGGATTCACGGAGAAAAAGTGGGGTTATTGAGAAGTAGGAAGACATTAATATTGTGAAGTCGTTGGGTAAATTTTGTGAATGCATATTTACTTCTCAGACTAAAACGATTGTACTGTGTCCATCTAAATGTATACCCAACCGCACAAGATAAGTGTATGGCTGAAAGTATGTCTGGTACCACAGTTATTTCGTCCCTTCCTTGTTGCATTCGCGAGAAAAGAACGACTGTTAGTAAATCATATGAGCTGTAATTTCACTGGTACTGTCATCATGATCGTTTCTTGGGACGAATACGGAACGAAGTAATACGTTGTCCGACCTTTTTTTGGAATCTACACTAGCGGAATTTCAACGACTCTGCGCAATACCTAACGCTTCTTTTGTCCGCCTGATGATTTCTATTTACACTGATTTTGTCGTCGCAGTCATTTCGCGAGACGTATTTGGTAGAAAGTAATACAATGCCAAACTCTTTTTGGAACGTACGCTGTCGGTATTTCAAGGTGTCTCTCCGTGATACAGAATACCTCTCTTGTAGCTCCTGCCATTGGAGTTCGTTGGGCATCTCCGCGCCGCTACCACGCTTACTAAATGATCCCATGACGAAAGGCGCCGCTTTCCGTTGGATCTTCGCTACCTCTGTGTTAATAAAACTTCGGGAAGGTCCCAGTCTGACAAGCAAGAGTCAAGAAACGCTCGAGCGGCGGTTCCGTGAACCACCTTCTTCGTGGATGAGCTACGTTTCCGTAGGATTTTTACAATGAGTCTTAAACTGGTATCTCCCTTTCTGCTACTAGGTTTATGTGATCATTCCATGTTTTATCGCTTTGGAGATGTAGTCCCAGGTAATTTACGATTTTTTCCTCTTTACAATGCTTTATCGCCTATGGTTTAATCGAACAGTAATAAATGTCTTTGGCGTTTTATGTGCTGTACTTACGCCGTATTTATTTACAAGCGGGGTCAGTTACCGGCCCTGCACCAATCACCAACCTTCGAACCTCTGCGAGTCTTCTCGTACTTCACTGCAGTCGTTATCGCTATCCTCCTACAGACTGCAGCATCGTTTGCGAACAGCCTCACAGAACTTCCGACTCACCACTAAATTATTTACGTATAATGTAAACAGTATGGCCTTATGATACTTTCTTTTGGTACCCCCGTTATTATATTGTTTTCCTTAGCCTAGAGTAAGCCTCGCGTGAGTGCTACGAATGCACAATTGATCTACGTTATATTCTTTTTTTTCATTCTACGTTAGAGAATAGAAAACACGCTATACATACGGTGGCTTGAAGAATTCAGTGTTTCTAGATGTTGACCATTCAGCTGCTACCAGCACATTAAAGTTAGTGGTGTAGAGTAAGCTTTTGCAATTACCTGGCACGGCATGCAAGCATGTTTGTAGATACTGGCCATTCAGCTGGTAACGGCGTGTAAATGTCAGTGGTATGGTGTAAGCTTTTCTAATTACCTGACATGGCATGGAGGCACGTTTGTAGTACTTGACCGTTCAGCTGTTAATAGCATGTAGAAGTTAGTGGTATGGAGTAAGCTTTTCTAATTATCTGATATGGTATGGAGACAGGGGTCTGTAAACTTGAAAACTGTAGATTTTTTACTAAAACCTTCAACGTCAGTGAAACTTCCTGGCAGATTAAAACTGTGTGCCCGACCGAGACTCGAACTCGAGACCTTTGCCTTTCGCGGGCAAGTGCTCTACCAACTGAGCTACCCAAGCACGACTCACGCCCGGTACTCACAGCTTTACTTCTGCCAGTATCCGTCTCCTACCTTCCAAACTTTACAGAAGCTCTCCTGCGAACCTGCTACGTCAGTGATTGCAATATAGAAAAGAGTGGTTACTGTTTTCTAGATTGCAATCGTGGCGAATAATGTTTTAATAAAAAAATAAATCTGCCGCATTCGAGAAAAGTGTTTGCACGTGAGACCTCACACTGACAGACAGTTCTTCTCACAGACTTATTAACGAACCCAGTAGTCTTAAGAGCTTCAGTACTGCGATTAAACTCCTTAAAGGACGTAGCTTAATCTTGCGGACACGGTGTTATGGTAACGTTTCAAACTTAAAGAATTTGAAAATCATAAGACTCATAGGTATCTCCTAAATATTTTTCGTGTTCTCCATAAAACAGATGTTCGGTCCTTAGTGAAAAATATTTCGTCATTTACTATTCTTTAAAATAACGTTTCGTAAAAGAAATAACGGTAGTGGTTTTGCTTTTGGGAATTCTCTGTGCTGAAACTGCGATGTATGAAGGTGTTTTGTGAGCGTTCCTTAAAACCACGCATCAGAAAGTCGCGACATCGTTAAACGCGGAACGAAGAGCGTTTAGTGCGGCGCAGCGCCACGAAAGCGCGTTGTTCGACTAGAACACAGATAATCCGGTAACTGCACTTTCCTGCGGAAGACCGCCGCATGAGTCAGCCGGGCTTTCTAGAAGCCACAGACATTGCACTCTACGCTCTGCAGGGGTTGGCCGGGTGTGTTCGGAGATAGACGCTCTCAAGTGACTTGCTGTCTTGGAAGAAGCTCCGCTTTGATATCGTTCTCGAAACAAATAAAGTGTTGCGACCTCTTTAGATTCCTTGGAAATCGCAAAGCCATTCCACGGGATATTATCATCACAAATACTTGTATCGACCGTGGGCGTTGTCTTCAACATCACGTTCTTAGCATTCACAGTCATGAGGTGACGACACGCATTTCTGTATTTTACAGCAAGAGCTCAAAATCGGGAGCACCAATCTCAACGGATCGAGACCATGGACAGACGACGTTCTGCTGTACCCTCTTCAATTAATTTATCAAATAAAGCTGTTATCATCTACACATATGTGGTATCAAACGCAGCTACCGGGTAACCGCGTCGCTTCACCCCACACGCTTGAATCCTCCTTGGTACGACGCCTAAGAGGTGGTCTGGACGTCGATGCTCTGCGCCTCCTACTCCTCCCCCCTGCCACCCCCCACCCCTCGCGAGTTCATCCAGTGGGAGAAGGAGGGTTGCTGCGAGGCGGCACTGCTAGTTCCAGCAGGTTCCAGGCATAGTGAATGGGCTTAATGTCAGAAGGTGGAGCAGACCTTTCCATTCGGCTAGTTCCTCCCTCCAGCAAGACGGTGATCACTTCGCGGACGTGTAGTCGTCTTGGAAGGCGTACCCATTGCCAAAAGTTGGCTTTAGAAATCGGACACTAGCTTGCACGATTCCGCCCCTAGTGTGCAGCACAGCCCTCAAATTATCATCCACAGTGAGGAGAGGCGTCTGAAATTCCTACGTGATGCCGCCACAAAACGTAACCGGCTTATCTCCCTGTAAACTGGAGGGACTGCTTACCTGAGCTGTGCTTTGGTACTTCGGCCGCCTCCACGCCCTTTTACGACGCTCATCAGGTCTCATACAGATCCTTTCGTTGAAGAGAACACGAAGCTACCGATCAGTGTTTCATCCCAGGTGTTCTCCTGTACACTTCCTCGCGCACCTTGGTGCTGCGGTTTCTACAGTTGGGCTTAATGGAGGCCTACTGGTTTGGAGACGGTTGCATACTGTCTGCGTCGACACAGCCCCACAAGTTGCCTCCCAGAAGGCAGTGCATAGACCCATTCTGCTGATCTTACCTACGTTCCGTATTTTGTAGGTAGTGGCCATCACCTGTTGTTGTTGACAGCGGGCGTCCACCAAGAGACAGATCTTCAGTGTTTTGCGTATCACGTTAGCGGATGGATGCTCTGTGTCTGTGCCACAAGGCAGCAGATGGAGTCCATATTTCTAGATATCCGGAAAGTGCTTGACACCGTGGCTCACTGCAGACTATTAACGAAGGTACGAGCATACGGATTAGGTTCCCAGATATGTAAATGGCGCCAAGACTTCTTCAGTAATAGCACACTCGTCAGCGAGTGTTCATCAGAGACAAGGGTATCATCAGCAGCGGCTGTTATTCTGTGACTGGAGGACAGGCTGAGCAACAATCTGCAGGAGTTTCTGATGACACTGTGGGTTTGGGGCGGTGGAGGATGGTACAAGACAAGTGAGGCAAAATTTCTGTTTGCTGTCATGAATGGCACTTGTCCTAAATACAGAAAAATAAAAGTTGATGCGGATCAACACGAAAAATGATCCCTTATTGTTAGAATACGGCTTTACACAACCATCTCGATTAAATATCCGGGCAAAACACTGGAAAGCGACATGAAATGGTACGAGGACGTAAGGACCGCAATAGGGAAGGCGTATGGTCCACTTCGGTTTATTGGGACAAATTTAGGAAACTGTAGCTCATCTGTAATGAAGTCCGCGTAAAGAACGTTAGTACTACCCACTCTTGAGTACTGCTCGATTGTTTTGGATTCCCACTAGGTCGGACTAAAGGAACTCATAGAAGCAGTTCAGAGGTGTGCTGCTAGATTTGTTAACGGCAGGTTCGATAAATGGGCGAGAACGCAGATGGGAATCCGTGTAGGGACGATGATGTCCTTTTCGCGAAACACTCCCAGTATTGAGAAAGTTAAAAATACCGGAATTTGGAGCTGTCTGCACAGCGATATTGGTACCGCCCACGTATATTTCGTGAAGAGCCACAAAGATAAGAGAAATAAGGGCTGTTACGGAGGTTACTCTTAGACGAAAAGGCTGACACACGAGAGGAATTCGTGACTGGCTGTATCAAACCAGTCATAAGACCGATGACACAAACACACAAAAAAACCAGAGGCATTATAGGCTTTTTTTGCCTCGCTCTCTTGCGAGGTATGTACCTACATAAGTGTAGAAGCACAACCATGCATAATAACTCTCACAATTTAATTATGTGACCTGTGCATTTACAAAAGTCGACTGGCATTTACGAAATTCTATTAGCTGGCTGCGTGACACAGATTTCGAAGCAAAACGTAAGAAGAAAATAGGAGGAAGGGCGTGCCTACTGCTTTGGTAAGGTCTGAACAGTGCCACTACGTACATTATACAGTAAAAAACAATAACTGGCTACATTTTAATTTTCGTTCTTCGAACTGATTTTATGCCTCGTTCTACAGCCGCAGTAAATTTCAGGAAAGAAGAAATTTTCCTGAATCAGAATGATTTCTTATTTAAAACTAACCCTTTATTTCTTTGGTGATTGGCTAATTCTGAGCACTTGAGCTTTATGAACCAACATCAATCAATACATTTTTGATAACAGAGTTTTTTTCCCTTTATGTTAACTGATTTAGAAACGTTCACTACGGCCTGTGTATTTTTATTTTAAGACATATCCTTCCCCATTTTATCACAATATGTTGGCTGTGATGGGTGGCACTTTGCTGCGCTTGAAATAGAACCTGATGTGTGATTGCTAGACATTACGCCATTAGACGAGAATGTGGGGCAATGTTACATATTTAACTATTCAAAATCGAAGAATTAACTGTAATTTTATCGTGATTTGTTTGATAGTGCCCAAGGGAGCGAAAAAAGTTTCATTTAGAAATAACTTGATGCACGTAAATGACTTCTTTCAAGAAACTAATTTTATTTACGTTGATTTTTTTCTCTTATTCCGTAGAATGTAATCTCACGTTGTATAAGATTATGAATGCTGATGAGGTAGGATCTGTTGAAAACCAAACCTTTCTGATAAGCTGACTAGTTCATTATGTGACTTACAGGCATGAGTGAAGCACTTCAACATCTCGACCAACAAGATACCACTTTAAAGGTCAGTAAACGTGCTTTCTTTATTTGGTCAAATTTTATTATTGTGCAGTTACCATTTCTGTTACGTGGAAAGGAAAAAGGGAAAATATTCATATTTGTAAAAAACACGTTGTGTTGTAAACATCAATTATTCCATCGTCAGTGTGGTACGATGGTACAAGTTCAAACACCACCTTTCGAATGAACGGAGGGAAGTCATAAGAGACGGAACACTGATCTGGACATCCGTGACTATGCATTCATTCCGACGTCCGCCTCAAGTGGTATGCGTAAACCGGATATCTCTCGGCTACACACGCTATAGTTCGAATACCTTTTGGTAACAACAGAAATCCTCCATGAGACGGGGCGGTTTCCCGTCTTCACTATATCCTCCCTATCTGTGCTTCGTTGTTTGAGGACAATATCCGACAACACTTTTTCTTCGAGTGGATATTTGCATACTGAACAACATATCTGCAAACAATTGGGTTCCATATACTTACTAATGGAGCCGCGTCCTTTGTATGAAAATACATTGACGCCGCACAAAAGTCTAATCTAAAACGGAGTAGCTATTCTTCCGCCCTGAGTATTGATATTCTCTTGTCATACGCGCCTGTTGGAATAATGAATATTTACTGTGCTCCGATGTTCCTTAAGTTACCCAATAGCTCCTGGTATATTTTAAAACGACTTTAAAAGCCAATTTTTGAACTCATTACTACGAAAACTAGGTATCACGACTGGTAAAACGTCACACGTCTGCTATGATGAACATTTAAACGCCTTTTAAGTGTGTTTAAGTTCTCGGAACATTTGTAAACCACCTGCCGAATACTGGACACCCTTTTTGCCTTAGAAGTGGATTCTGACTTCCGAGAAAATGCGACAGATTGTTTGGCGAATCAGAGTACTTTGCTACAGTGCTATTTGCTTTGTATTTCCACGTTCCCTGGTTCTAAATTATTGCTATAGTCACGTCACTAGCACGCTTTACGTTCTTAACACAATAAAAATGTAACAAAGTACTCACACTTTCCAGATGGAAGGGCAGAGGGAAGCGACTGTAACAGGGAGCTGGCGAGTGCCACGGTTCCAGCACAGTGTCTACGCGTTCGCGCACGCCGTATAAATTGAACTACAGCTATACACGTTTTACACTCTTTACGCAGGTGTGCGGTTTCGTTAGTCCGCTTGTCATTGCAGACGGTCTATGTAAACAAGAGTTATGTGACTGTTCCATTGTACATACACAGCTCAAGTGGAAGATGCACTGAAATGCCGTCCGTTTCTAAATCTGTCGTTACAAAAACTGACTGCTAGCTGTTACTGTAGATAACTGCAAAGTTGTGCGCTTTACAAAATGTAAAAAAGTGGTGTGTTATGGCTACAGTATTAATGAGTTACAGTCACGCGTTGCATACAAATATTGAGGAGTAACACTGTGTATAAATACGACGTGGAACGAGCGTAGGATCAACTGTAGGTAAAGCAAACGGGATAGGGGAGTGGCGTATTACAATGTTTCTGCGAAAGACGTTGCATACAAATTACATGACCGCCCATACTCGAATACTTCTCACTTGTACAGAAACCAAAGAGACTATCTCATCAAAAGTATACAGACACCAATTAGTGGACATTAACATGTGTTGCGTCACTAGCTCCAGCTCTTATAAGTGTTGCTGACTCTGGAACAGGGGGCCGTGCGGGGTCGGTGATTTTCTCCACGCGGGACGGTGTATGTATTGTCCACAACACCATTTCATCACAACTGGCGCGCAAGTCACCGAAGTGACGTCAAATAAAAAGACTGGTCGAACATCCCAGATGGGATCTCCCAGCCAATATTACCATATGCAAATTTCAGTATGAGGCGTGCCCAGCCTTCTCATTTATAGCAGCTGCATCTCTCCTGGGGACTCTTTCAATGGGGACTCTGAGTATCTGGGATTGAAGGTGAGCCCACTCTTCCTGGAGACCCGAAACCAGAGATTTTTGTCATATTAGCTTCGGGCTTTGGAGCGAATTCAAAGTCCGTACTCATCCCGAAGGTGTTCACTGGATTCAGGTAGGAACAATGGGCAAGTCGGTCCATTTCAGGGACGTCATTGTCCACAAAACATTGTCTCATAGACGCCGCCCTATGGCTGGGTGCTGTCAGCTCGATACAAACGCTCGTCGTCTCCCAAGTTCCTCAGTCTACAGTTCTGTAAAATGTAATCATATACCTCCACATTTAACGTTCCCTTAAGCGCAATAAGGAGAGCAAATTTTAACGTCACTCATCCACACTTCACTGCTGCCGTTACGCATGATAGCAGGTACTTTGTACAGGCATTCTCCAAACGCAAACTCTTCCATCGGACTGCTACAAGTTATAGCACGATTCATCACTCCAGATCACGGTCTCTAATGACCTCGATTACGACGGGACGTTACATCCAAATCTTCATCCGTACCTTCCTTCACGTCACTCGTTGTTTATCGTCCACTGTCCAGTGGCGTCGTTCTTGGTTCCACCTCAAGCGTAGCTTGAAAAATTTGTGGCTCATTAGGAACTACTCGACAATTTTACCTTTTTATTTTTAACTCCTTCCGCTCATTCATAGAGCTAGACGGACTGTTGCTAGCACTTTGAAACTCACAAGGGATTCCTTCCTCTGATTTCATAGGATAATTCACAACCCCCTCCCGCAGAACTCGAAGACCTCTATCCGTCAGTAGATGAGGTCTGCCTGTCCTAAGTGAAGCTGGTGTTGCTGCTTCACGTTTGCCCTTCACAATCACATCACCTACAGTCGACCTGGATTGCGTTTGAAGAGTTGAAATCTTCCTGGTGGATTTGTTACTCAGGTAGCGTCCAGTGACGAAGCCCTGTTCTAAAATCAATGATCTCTCGCGACTGACCCATACTGTCGTTCCTGCTTCCCCACTGAAAACGCGGTCCTGGTGGGTCTACTCTCACCGCATCTAGTGGGCATTTCTGCATTACGCGGCGGTATCCAGATACGTTTGATCAGAGAGTCTAAGGCTTACGTCTCACGATGTGTGATACGATGCGTGGTTCGGCCCGTGGTACGACCCAGGAGCAACCCGCGGACAACTGAACGAAAATGGTTCACAGCAGAACGAAGGCAATGCAACACCGATTCGATGTTCTGTCGCATTGCCCAGCACAACAAAGGGCGGCGGCTGAGAGCAGTTTTATCGGGCGATACACTGGCATTGAAATTTCAAGTCATCCGGCGTCCCTATAAAGAAGAGTTTTATCTAGATGAAGCAATGCAACAATGAAGCTCTGCCTACGTCATCCTTTATCGTCCTACAGTCAGACAGCCTCGACACTTTCCCATACGCTACAGCAGCGTCAGCAAACAGCTGCAGACAGCTGCTCACCCTGTCCGACAGATCTTTCATTTACATGGAGAACAAGGTCACTCCTGTAAGACCTCCCTGGGGCACTCAGAAGATACCCTGGTCTCTGATGAACACTCACCGTCCAGGACAACGGTCTGGGTCCTCTTAATGAAGAATGGGCGTAACATTGCAGAGCGATATGAAGTGGGACGAGCAGGTAATGGCAGTTGTGCGGAAGGCGGATAGTCGTCTTCGGTTCATTGGTAGAATTTTGGGAAGATGTGGTTCATCTGTAAAGGAGACCGCTTATAAAACACTAATACGACCTATTCTTGAGTACTGTCGAGCGTTTGGGATCCCTATCAGGTCGGATTGAGGGGGGACATAGAAGCAATTCAGAGGCGGACTGCTAGATTTGTTACTGGTAGGTTTGATCAACACGTGAGTGTTACGGAAATGCTTCAGGAACTCGGGTGGGAGTCTCTTAGAGGAAAGGAGGCGTTCTTTTCATGAATCGACACTGAGGAAATTTAGAGAACCAGCATTTGAGGCTGGGCCGGCCGGAGTAGCCGAGCGGTTCTAGGCGCTTCAGTCTGGAACCGTGCGACCGCTACGGTCACAGGTTCGAATCCTTCCTCGGGCATGGATGTGTGTGATGTCTTTAGATTAGCTAGTTTTAAGTAGTTCTAAGTTCTAGGGGACTGATGACCTCAGAAGTTAAGTCACATAGTGCTCAGAGCCATTTGAACCATTTTTTGGCTGACTGCAGTGCAATTTTACTGCCGCTATCTTTTATATGGCGGCAAGACCACAAAGATAAGATGAGAGAGATTAGGGCTCGTACAGAGGCATATAGGCAGTCATTTTTCCCTCGTTCTGTTTGGGAGTGGAACAGGGAGAGAAGATACTAGTTGTGGTACGAGGTACCCTCCGCCACGCACCGTATGGTGGATTGCGGAGTATGCATGTAGATGTAGATGTAGATGAAGTCTTCGGGCCATTCCCGTTTCTGGGAACCTAATCATGTACTTCCTTTGTCTTCGTCATAAGCGTTATGTGGACTTATCCACATTTAGAGAGAGGTCCTTACAACATGCGAAGATTAGAAGTCTTTCTACGAGGGCTAGCTGAAAAGTAATGCCTCTGAACATTTTATGAGAAAACTCTTAAAGCTTTTAAATAAAACAAACGTTATTAACATTCTTCATCTTTATTCTTCAAGTATACGAATTTATTTCTTGACATAATCACACTGACGAAGAACACATTTCTCCCAACAGGCCTCCTGTTTGTTGATAGCGTCACTGTAGAGTGTTTGAATTTGTTGACGGAGCCACAACCTCATCTCTGCTTGGAACGCTTCGTCACTGTCAAAGTGATGCCCTCGAAGGTTTTCTTTATGTTTTGGAACGAGATGGAAATCGTCTGGGGTCAAGTCGGGACTCTATGGGGAATGATCGATAACAGCGAACCCAAAGCATCGGATTGTTGCAGATGTCGCAGCGGCCACTTGTCTGTGGTCTGGCATTGTTATCCTGAGGGAGGGGGTGTGTGGAGGAACTCTTCGGGTTCGATCCAGTGACCACTCACAGAAGGCAGGCGGTAGCAATAGCAGCGGAGGGTATATAAAGCGTGTCGGCTGGAGGGGGGGGGGGGGGGGGGGACGTCGTTGTTATAATGCGAAACGTAGCGATTCATGTGACGTCCAGAAGAGCATGATCATGAACTTTTCTTCCAAGGGGGAAAGTATTTCCGAAACGACTGTTGTTGTTGTGGTCTTCAGTCCTGAGACTGGTTTGATGGAGCTCTCCATGCTACTCTATCATGGGAAAGCCTCTTCATCTCCCAGTACCTACTGCAACCTACATCCTTCTGAATCTGCTTAGTGTATTCATCTCTTGGTCTCCCTCTACGATTTTTACCCTCCACGCTGCCCTCCAATACTAAATTGGTGATCCCTTGATGCCTCAGAACATGTCCTACCAACCGATCCCTTCTTCTGGTCAAGTTGTGCCACAAACTTCTCTTCTTCCCAATCCTATTCAATACTTCCTCATTAGTTATATGATCTACCCATCTAATCTTCAGCATTCTTCAGTAGCACCACATTTCGAAAGCTTCTATTCTCTTCTTGTCCAAACTATTTATTGTCCATGTTTCACTTCCATACATGGCTACACTACATACTTTCAGAAATGTCTTCCTGACACTTAAATCAATACTCGATGTTAACAAATTTCTCTTCTTCAGAAACGCTTTCCTTTCCATTGCCAGTCTACATTTTATATCCTCTCTACTTCGATCATCATCAGTTATTTTGCTTCCCCAATAGCAAAACTCCTTTACTTCTTTAAGTGTCTCATTTCCTAATCTAATACCCTCAACATCACCCGACTTAATTCGACTACATTCCATTACTCTAGTTTTGCTTTTGTTGATGTTCATCTTATATCCTCCTTTCAAGACACTATCCATTCCGTTCAACTGCTCTTCCAAGTCCTTTGCTGTCTCTGACAGAATTACAATGTCATTGGCGAACCTCAAAGTTTTTATTTCTTCTCCATGGATTTTAATACCTACTCCGAATTTTTCTTTTGTTTCCTTCACTGCTTGCTCAATATACAGATTGAATAGCATCGGGGAGAGACTACAGCCCTGTCTCACTCCCTTCCCAAGCACTACTTCCCTTTCATGTCCCTCGACTCTTATAACTGCCATCTGGTATCTGTACAAATTGTAAATAGCCTTTCGCTCCCTGTATTTTACCCCTGCCACCTTCAGAATTGGATAGAGAGTATTCCAGTCAACATTGTCAAAAGCTTTCTCTAAGTCTACAAATGCTAGAAACGTAGGTTTGCCCTTCCTTAATCTAGCTTCTAAGATAAGTCGTAGGGTCAGTATTGCCTCACGTGTTCCAACATTTCTACGGAATCCAAACTGATCTTCCCCGAGGTCGGATTCTACTAGTTTTTCCATCCGTCTGTGAAGAATTAGTATTTTGCAGCTGTGTGTTATTAAACTGATAGTTCGGCAATTTTCACATCTGTCAACACCTACTTTCTTTGGAATTGGAATTATTATATTCTTCTTGATGTCTGAGTGTATTTCGCCTGTCTCATACATCATGTCAGGACTGGCTCTCCCGAGGTCGTCAGTAGCTCCAATGGAATGTTGTCTACTCCGGGGGCCTTGTTTCGACTCAGGCCTTTCAGTGCTCTGTCAAACTCTTCACGCAGTATCATATCTCCCATTTCATCTTCATCTACATCCTCTTCCATTTCCATAATATTGTCCTCAAGTACATCGCCCTTGTATAGACCCTCTATATACTCCTTCCACCTTTCTGCTTTCCCTTCTTTGCTTAGAACTGGGTTTCCATCTGAGCTCTTGATGTTCATACAAGTGGTTCTCTTATCTCCAAAGGTCTCTTTAATTTTCCTGTAGGCAGTATCTATCTTACCCCTAGTGAGATAAGCCTCTACATCCTTACATTTGTGCTCTAGCCATTCCCGCTTAGCCATTTTGCACTTCTTGTCGATCTCATTTTTGAGACGTCTGTATTCCTTTTTGCCTGCTTTATTTACTGCATTTTTATATTTTCTCCTTTCATCAATTAAATTCAATATTTCTTCTGTTACCCAAGGATTTCTACTAGCCCTCGTCTTTTTACCTACTTGATCCTCTGCTGCCTTCACTACTTCATCCCTCAAAGCTACCCATTCTTCTTCTACTGTATTTTTTCCCCCATTCCTGTCAATTGCTCCCTTATGCTCTCCCTGAAACTCTGTACAACCTCTGGTTCTTTTAGTTTATCCATGTCCCATCTCCTTAAATTCCCACCTTTTTGTTTTTTCAGTTTTAATCTACAGGTCATAACCAATAGATTGTGGTCAGAGTCCACATCTGCCCCTGGAAATGTCTTACAATTTAAACCTGGTTCCTAAATCTCTGTCTTACCATTATATAATCTATCTGAAACCTGTCAGTATCTCCAGGCTTCTTCCATGTATACAGCCTTCTTTTATGATTCTTGAACCCAGTGTTACCTATGATTATGTTGTGCTCTGTGCAAAATTCTACCAGGCGGCTTCCTGTTTCATTTTTTTTGCCCCAGTCCATATTCACCTACTATGTTTCCTTCTCTCCCTTTTCCTACTACCGAATTCCAGTCACCCATGACTATTAAATTTTCGTCTGCCTTCACTATCTGAATAATTTCTTTTATTTGATCATACATATCATCAGTTTCTTCGTCACCTGCAGTTCTAGTTGGCATATAAACTTGTACTACTGTAGGTGTGGGCTTCGTATCTATCTTGGCCACAATAATGCGTTCACTATGCTGTTTGTAGTAGCTTACCCGCATTCCTATTTTCCTATTCATTATTAAACCTACTCTAGCATTACCCCTATTTGATTTTTTGTTTATAACCCTTTAGTCACCTGACCAGAAGTCTTGTTCCTCCTGCCACCGAACTTCACTAATTCCCACTATATCTAACTTTAACCTACCCATTCCCCTTTTTAAATTTTCTAACCTACCTGCTCGATTAAGGGATCTGACATTCCACGCTCCGATCCGTAGAACGCCAGTTTTCTTTCTCCTGATAACGACATCCTCCTGAGTAGTCCCCGCCCGGAGATCCGAATGGGGGACTATTTTACCTCCGGAATATTTTACCCAAGAGGATACCATCATCATTTAATCATACAGTAAAGCTGCATGCCCTCAGGAAAAATTACAGCTGTAGTTTCCCCTTGCTTTCAGCCGTTCGCAGTAGCAGCACAGCAAGGCCGTTTTGGTTAGTGTTACAAGGCCAGATCAGTCAATCATCCAGACTGTTGCCCCTGCAACTACTGAAACGGCTGCTGCCCCTCTTCAGGAACCACACGTTCGTCTGGCCCCTCAACAGATACGCCTCCGTTTTTGTTGCACCTACGGTACGGCCATCTGTATCACTGAGGCACGCAAGCCTCCCCACCAAGGTCCATGGTTCATGGGGGGAGATCCGAAACGACTAAGTCTATAAATTGTTCGCGGTCCTATCAGCTAAATTGTGTAAGTATACTGACAACATTACAGAGACGTCTTATTACGCTCCCTTGGCGCATACCGGCCTTTTCTTTTACCCGTATCCAAAGTAGCTCCAGATTTCAGAGACGGAATTTTTACCGAAAAACACATTATTCCCATGAATAGTACCGACACGTTCGTTCTGCCGAAGCTACAACTTTTGTCGCGTTAAATGCTGCAGCTATTCTGATCTGAAGATGTTTGCTTCACGCTGCGAAAGAAATCACAACATTCCTATTCTTGACGCGGCGTAAGTTCGTAAGGCCATCGACAGATAACAGTTTTGTTATTGGCAAATAAGTAGCATATGCTGTTGTCCTGTGGACAGACTGAGAGTGGGGATGGAAACACAAGTTTCCACGTGCCTCGCCTCGCGGGCTGAGAATTTCTGCTGCGTGTACGACGGAGAACATTCTCCCTTCTGCGTGCCGAGATGTCGACACGGCAGCCGGTAGAGTCCACTGATGGAGTGGATCAAAATGTAAAGTACTAATTACTCTCGCATGTAGCAGCACATCTCGTCACTGATTATTACTTGTCAGCTCCAATTTCCGAATTGCGACAGTTGTCACTAGACCGCGTCTCAGTTTCTAGACATGTGCGGCTCGGTGGCCGACTTCTAAATTATCAGAATACGGATGCAAAGTTCTGTACTTGAATCCCCTGTCTGTCTTACCGTTCCTCTCACCCCTACAATGTTTATTAATGCAAAAGGCCGAGCTGCACTGTGCTTCGGAGTCCACGTTGAACTGTAATTGCCATGAGGAGCCAGTGCAAAGACCGGAGTGCCACTTCCAGTAGGATCCTGGCTTGTGGGGTACTGTGGTGTTCTAACCAGCATTCGGCTTGATGACAGCTTTCCTTATGTACGTTGACAGCAAAACCTTCGGTCACTGTTTGTACAAAATTCGTTCATTGAAACCTTATCGTTCCATTATTATTCCGCTTCGCGTGGCTCACGGGAGTCGTAAGTTTATATTTGTCGTTTGTCACTCTCCATGAGCAAAAACAATCATCTATGATATTGCATGTACAGCCTGCAAATCAATCTGATGTATTACGTGGGTAGAGGGCGTACCGTATTTATATTGTATACTATTAAACGGACTGTCATTTTTTACTAAAAATACCCAATAACTTCCCGTAGCAAATGGTTTCTTGTGACAAATAAATGTTAAGACAATTTAATCTTTTACTAACAACAGATGTTCTCCACCGTCTCTGTTTATCCACTACGGACGAAAATAAAAACTGCGGAATTTCTGCAGTAATTTGTTGACTGACTGTATCCTACTAAGTCGAAAAATATTTTGGAAAAGGAGATTAACACGACAGAAGATTCACTGTTCACGTGTTTCAATGGTAAAGATGAATTTCTTCTATTAAATAGTGGTGAAATAATCCATTAATGCACAATGTATTCATTCAAACAGTCTCTTTTTCTTAAATTTTTTTTTGAATACGTTACCGGGTCGTCATGTCGCTGTAAAGCCAAACGTTTCGGTTACTGTTGCAAGTGCCCTTAACCAGTGTGATACATTTTGGTGAATGTTCTAACGGTATAATGAGAAATCCAGTGATGTGAATAGTAGGTTAGTATTTATTTCTATTGGCAGGAGGATTTGTCTTTACGAATTCATTATCAGGGATAAGTTAAATACAGTCATCAAATATGTTTATGTTCGGGAAGCATTCAGAGGAATTTGTAGTAATACACTACAACTAAAATTATATCACTCAGGTTGTGGTTCAAAAATGTCTCTGAGGTCATGCATTTTGGTGAATGTTCTAACGGTATAATGAGAAATCCAGTGATGTGAATAGTAGGTTAGTATTTATTTCTATTGGCAGGAGGATTTGTCTTTACGAATTCATTATCAGGGATAAGTTAAATACAGTCATCAAATATGTTTATGTTCGGGAAGCATTCAGAGGAATTTGTAGTAATACACTACAACTAAAATTATATCACTCAGGTTGTGGTTCAAAAATGTCTCTGAGGTCATCAGTCCCCTAGAACTTAGATCTACTTAAACCTAACTAACCTAAGGACATCACACACATCCATGCCTGAGGCAGGATTCGAACCTGCGAACGTAGCGGTCGCGCGGTTCCAGACTGTAGCGCCTAGAACCGCTCGGCTTCACATTGTGGAATTTCATACAAATACCGCAATTTTACAATAATTTAGAACCGTACTTTGGGTATAAATACTGGCAGAATGTAACTGGCTCTGAACAAATATATGTCCAGTTATTATTTTCTACATTTCAAAGTTCTTCAGCAATTATATGTTCAATTAATGGAAAGCCGCTTCATTAATAAGTATACTCTTTTCCTAGAATGCAACAATTTGGGTAAATAATGAGTAAGGCCCACCTCTCCCAAGGTCCTTTTTCCGATTTCTTATTTATATAACGGGAACTAGTTACGATACACGAAGATAATATTCAAGACAGCACCTCTTATTTCCTCTTCGCGTGCTTATTTACGATGATATACTCACCACAGCCGTATGTCTCAACTGAAACACTCGTCGTATGGCAGCGTGGTTTAATTTCGTTCCCAAGTGTCATAGAAAAATGTGTCTATGCATTCTCTTGCTGTGTGCATGCCAGGGAAGCAAGGGGAGTTATGTGGTGAATTCTAATAGCCACATGACGCAATATGTACGGAGACAGTTATAGAGAACATTGAAAACAACATCCCAGTTTATTTGCTGTTTCTTTGCTAGGTAACTACTGCAACCTCAAGAAAGTTTAATGAGTGAACTCTCTAAACCTCTGAATGTATGCGGTAACTCTACAACTACACGTACTCTTAATTAACGCCCACTCGCAGAAACTATTAAAAAATTAAGAACAAGACTGCAGAGAAATTATCAGCGCAGTACTACAATATTCCGTTCCAATGTTAGGCTATAACTGAAAGTAGTACAGATAACAAATAATTATATGATGCAATAATGCATGAAACGAAGTCGTAAAAAGTCTTATCTTCAGTCTGAGGTAGTCAGATAAATTTCATTGCTGGATGAACAGTGCACAATAAAACTCTAGACAATAACAAAATTTCATTTTCCGTTATGAGCGGTCAGCCTTTTTTATTTTATTTTTATCGGCTTCAGGCAAACCCCATTTCACCAATTACGATTATGTGACGTAAAAATACAAATACAATATTTGTCCAACTAACTACAAAAATTAAACAATGTATTATTTGGAAACAAAATAAGCAAACAATTATGTGAGATGATTAGTCTAAAAGAGTTTTAGTTTTACTGAACAATTACAGTAAAAACACACGTTTTATAATGTTACATCTATGATACTTCCGTCAGCATAGAAAAACGCGGGAGCAGGGTGATCCTACATACGCGAAACTATTTACATCAGTGTTCGACATGGCTATGTCCAAAATTATTTGGAAAGAAAGGGGTCTCGAACTAATGACGAAACAGTCAATAACGTGCGACCCGTAGATGATATAGTAGTCCTGGGGAACAATATGATAGAACTGCAAGCCTCTATAAAGGATTTGTCCGATTTGTGAAAAACTGGACCTTAAGATAAATCTGTCCAAAACAAATACTTTGCACAACAACTGGATAACTGCAAAACAAATAATATTGAACAAGAAATGTCTAAAAATTTTAAGGAATGCATTCATATGGGGATAATTAATTGATATCCAAGGAGACTTAAAACAGAAAATTTTCGTCAAATCAACCTAGGTTGAAAGGCTTGTGGACGAAATGCACTAAAAAGTTTGTTTTTGAAAAGAGTGTTCTTCCTGTGCTAACGTAGATCCTTTGGCTATGAAACTTGGACTTAAAACGGGGTTTTTAAACGAAAACTAAGAACAGTTCAGAGAGCTATGGAAAGGTCACTCCTAGGTGACATGAACAAAGATGAGAAAAAAAGTCAAGATATAAGATCAATAACAGGAATTCAGGATGTTATGGATGTTCTAAATTGGAAGGAGTGACGGAAGAAGGACAGAAGCAATACTAGAGTAGTGTCCCAGACAAATAAGAGGGCCGCCTGGCAGATCCCCGACATCTGGGATGAAAAGCTGAAGAGAGTCCCAGGCTTCAACTGGCAAAATATGGAAATAGACAGGGAGGCGTGGAAACAGCTATTGAAATTATGCTTGTCGGTTTAAGATTAAAGAGACTTGTAAAGGTTGAATTAGCTGAGCTATGAACAAAGTTTTCTTTTACAAAGACAAATGAAATGGAAAATAGATTTAGCAACGGACTTTTCATAGAACTAAGGAAAATAATCCTTAATTTTTAAAATATGGTACAGTGTATTTGCACCTCGATGTCTGTTGTTATCACATTCTGTTTGCTATATACAGTTGGTGGGCATTTTATTTCTTCTCTTTTTTTAAAAAAATTTCTGTAATGAGTCGTAAAAATTCTATAAGCGTTACATATTGGTTTACAAAAAAATCCATCAACAGGCATTCCACATCACGTACTGAATAAACGGCGTCTCTAAATAGTTGCATGCACGACTGTCAAAGTTAAACACGTTGTGTTCCTTTACATTTTCTAATGCCATCTAACATCCTCCTTTAGTTCATCGTATCCATCTACAGTTTTGTAATGTCTTGGACTCCAGCAAAGAACTTTCGTGCTACAGCTATCATCCCTTCACTTGGATATCCGTCCCATCTATTTCCATTACATTTCTATAGTCATCATAACTAAGTCTTCGACTCCAGTCTGCTCCCTGACCCATTTTTATTGTTTTACTGCCTCTCCTAGTTATTCCCAAGGCACATCTTTTCATTGGTCGCTCAGCACTCTAAATTTTGGAATGATTCTCGCAGTAACATTGGCGCAAGAGAAAACTAGTGAGGTACACCTGTAAGCCGCGCGGGATTAGCCGAACCGTCTACCGCGCTGCAGTCACGGGCTATGCGGCTGGTCTCGGCGGAGGTTCGAGTCCTCCCTCGGGCATGTGTGTGTGTGTTTGTCCTTAGGATAATTTAGGTTAAGTAGTGTGTAAGCTTAGCGACTGATGACCTTCGGAGCTAAGTCCCATAAGGTTTCGCACACATTTGAACATTTCGTACACCTGGTCTCAAGCGTTGTCCTGGTTTGGCGCCCACTAGCGCGCAGCAGGTGTTGTGCAGAAAACGAGTCACTGTGTGGACGCCAGTCCAAAGGGCCGCGGAGTTTACTGAAAAGCAGTGTAGGGCTGTCTACACAGTAGTGGCACGCAGTCCTCAAATAAATTAATAACTGTCTTAAGGGATGCTCTGTGGAACTGATAAATTAAACATGGTCTTTGTTTTATATTTGATAACTTACGTGTTAACTGGTAACCGTCGTAGACCTCTCCTCAGCTGGGCTGTACAGGATATTACCAACAATGTTTGTAAGATTCCTCCCTTTGCAGCCTGCACATGATGATGAGGACCAATCAAATACCCAGGATAACTGGGGTAGAAATGTACACAATGATTACTAACGTTCCTATTCAGATACATCAGAAGCTGATTTATGAAAACTATATTTTATTTACAGAAAGCACTCTGTGCTCTTCCATTTATTTATTTCCTCGTCCATCCATTCATTATTGTCAACTTCTGTAAATGCAAAATCTCATCCACTGCCTCTATGATTTCATTGTTGATTTTCTTTTCTATATGTTGGTATACATTATTTTAGTCTTAATGTAATTGATTTTCAAGTACACTTTCTGTCTTATTCAATTGACCTCTTACATTTTATGTTCAAAATTTATCTGAACTGGAGGCAACAGTACAATGTCTCCAGAAGTAGATTGGTGGTACAAAATTTCTATTGAAAACTGTGTAAAAAAATCTGTGGAACAATTGTAAGGTCTCCAACGTGAACGACACACTAAGAGCTGCACAACAAGACCTGACCGCTTTGTTAGTCGGCTGCCCATCAACGCCTTGCGTGATTGTTAAGTTTGGACGTCGTGCTGTCAAGTCTCAGTTTTTGTGAGATGGTTTCCTGGCAGGGTCACCAGTTTTCTCATGCTCCGCATTGCCTCCGCAAGACGGCGGCGCCTAGCTGTGTGCTGCTCGCCACGTAGGCCCGGCTAGGTCTGTATCTGGGCCGTTTCGTCTCGTCTCGCTCCTGTCGTGTCGTGCTCAGACGGCGGCGGCCTTCACGACACGCTCCACCCGCCCTACGGTTTCTTTTCTGCGGAAATCTATCCGATTGTTTCGCTACCGCTCTGCATAAGTGGCGCGGCTAGTCTTGGGAAATTACTCCCCTTTTTATGACGAAGAACTCCAGAGCGAAACAAACTACAAATCACGGCATCGTGCCATTCTTGATGTTGATTAAGATTTTGCTTAGGCAACAAAACACGGCATCGTTACTGTTTTCGGGTTCAGTGGCAGGACGTTCTGAGATCACTGTACCGCACGAATGAGTGCGCACACTTGAGATATGAGCGGAAAGAGTTGCCGACAGCTGTTAGTTTGGGTGAGGCTAATTGCAATAACCTGAGAACTGCTAGTGATTTGTTGTAAACAGACGACGCTTTTCAGAATTTCACTTTTTGTAATTGTTTGCTTCTGCCGGAAGCTGCCGAAACAAAGTGGACTCACTAGCAGAGCACACAAAACGTTGAACGTCAGCTTCTCTTACGAACGTATGTAGGAGTTTAGCACGCTTTGCATGGCAGGGTCGGAGCTGATCAGAGACAATGAAGTACACAACTGCATATGGCATAATTTTATCATGATGCACTATTCATCTTAAATTGTTGCAGATGGGCTTTCCATTACAAAGGTCCGCAGGTCGTGGTCTCGCGGTCGCGTTCTCGCTTCCCGAGCACTGGGTCCTTGGTTCGATTCCCGGCGGGGTCAGGGATTTCACCTGCCTCGAGATGACTGGGTGTTTGTAGTGTCCTCATCAGTTCATCATCATTCATGAAAGTGGCGAGATTGGACTGAGCAAAGGTTGGGAATTTGTACAGGCGTTGATAACACAAACGAAACATTCTCCTCACATCATCGATTACAAGGAAGGAAAGAAGAATTTAACGTCGCATCGACGATGAGATCAGTAGCGACTGGGCGAAATCTTGCACTGTGGAAGGAACCAGCCTGTGATTTACCTTAAAAGATTCTGTGGATCTAAGTGAAACCTACTTATGGACGGTAGGGCGGGCATTTTAACGCCAACCTCCCGGATGTTCACCCTGTGTGTTTAAGCCCGCGCCACCTGAGAATGTTTTAAACACCGTGCCGCCTCTCCGCGTTTTAAGTTTCAACATCGCACCTTCTCGCTCCATTGGCAGCAGAGGATCCGTCCATTTGACGTTGTTGACTGGATGACACTGTCAGTTCAGAATGTAATGGAAGAGAGTGGATTGGTAGCTAACAGAGCGTCAGGATAAGAGCCAAAACTCCATGATTCAGTGCTCTGTGCGTCCTATGAATTATTTTTCTGACAATATGTCTATATACAGACTCCATTCGCAGACTTATATCTCACATTATTGCTCCCCTGCCGATGGACTGTTTCTATCGCAATCAGTAAGCGTGAAAGGAAGCTACCGTACAGACAGAGTGATCTATATTTATACTTGGCGTCACAGGATTCCATATTACCTTGGCAGAACTAATTACGTACTGACATAATCGTCGGTATTGCTTTCGTTTCCCAAAAAGTTATAAATATTTCTATTTCGGAAAAGAAGCCCTGTATTTCGCCAAGATGTCGAAGAAGAAGCTCCCTTACGTATTGGTTGTATCGAGTAAGATGTGGAGACGGCGGTTTGAAAGCGGACAGAAGAAGTACGAGGAAGGGCGTCCCTTACCTGAGAGATCGCTACTCAAGCTACCTGGCGAAGGGGCAAGTATGGCAAATGTCCGGCGTGGCAAATGTCCGGCATTCGTTGCTTCAATGTCGTACCTATCCCGTGTCTCTAATGACTTAGCCACGGAAGTCATAAAACACCACTAGAAGGAAGAACATGGTCATTAGGACGTCTTCCGGGAAAGAAGTGGTGGGTTTAGCCACAGTGTGGAGCCTTTATGATTCTGGGTTACAGGAGCAGTACGGAGTGATTCGAACACGATGTAAAAATGTGCGTCCCATCACAGTTCACCAGAAGAACCAGTTGTTAGGTATAAGGAAGGTGAGGACAGGGCATTGAAAGTGGAGCCAAAGGTTGTGAAGCAGTGCGTTTTGATAACTGCTTCATTTTACTCAAGGGACCACGGAACTGAGATCTGAGCTGTCAGATGTGCAGGGTGAGTCAGGAGGGAAAGTACATGCATTGAGGAAATGATAGCATTACTGATTCTGAATAAAAAAAACTCCACATGAGCAAATGCAATGTTCCGAATGGTTTCCGAGATAAAACACTTGTAATATCAAATATTTACCGTTAAAACAATCTTGATCACAATTTATTTAGTACGGTGACCGGTTTCGGCCACTACTGTTGTCATCTTCAGACCCATGAGTAAGAACCTCCTTCTGCTAGAGAATCACTACACTACCACAGTAGTGGTCGAAACCGGTCACCGTACTAAATAAATTGTGATCAAGACTGTTTTTAATAATAAATATTTGTATCCTATTGATCACTTCAAATGTAGCACGTAATTTCACTTTTCTATGTTTCCTTGAATCACTCGAAAGCCGCACCCTCCTTGGAAAACATGTCGCAGTACAAAATTACATTCAGCTTCCTGCAAAAAAAGGACCGATTCATGTTTCTCTAGGACTTACAGTTGGCCCAACCACTGCGCGAGGATATTGAAAATATGGCGCGATGAGCATGCGCTGTGGCTTAGGTACTCTTTGTAGCCCAATTTGAAGTAGTTTCCCGACTTGATGGAACACAAGTGTCCTGTATCAAACTGTTCGTCTCAGCTTCCCATACACTGCCGTCGTACGTTGTGAACAATGACGATGTTTGAATAACACAGAAAATAAGGAACGAAGTATTATTATATACGTTCTATCTCGGAAGCCATTCGAAACTGGACATATGTCCATACGAAGTTTTTTGTTCAGAATCGATTACACTATCACCCCTCAAACACTGTACCATTCCTCCTGACTCACCCTGTATGGTAGGGGTCGTGGTGATGGAACACTCCGTCTTTCAGGTGACAACTATACACAGTTTTCAAGGTATGAAGTACAAGGTTGTCTGGGGCAGTGTTGTTCTGTAGGATGGGTGGCTGTCATACGCACATCGCTGACCCCTGCAGCTGCGGCGTGAGGCGCCACGCTTAAGCAGTTGCCCAAAACTTGAACAACGCTGTCATCCATATAACAGGACCAGGTCGTGCCTCAATAGTTCGATGAGCGTGGTGGCGATTTTCAGGTACACAGCACATCTGGGAGCAGTGCTTATGGATCACGATATCGTAATTACAGGAACAACGTGACCTGTGAACAGGCATCTGTTGCCACGTACTTGTTTTCATTTCAGCTACGTCTACGTTGGTTGACAGAAGTGAACCGTTCACTACAGGTAATGAAGCTAGTCTGCCGTAATTTCCTCTCTGTCCTCTGGTAATCTAACAGCACCTTTGAAAGGAAGGCAGTACCCAGTTTTTATCGCAATTATTTAAGAACATAGACATCTGCGTACTGATTGACTGTGAACGAGTCACAACTTCAATTACTTTACATTCCTTGTTCCCTATTCTTTTTCTCAAAGCTGCTTCATTTTCTCTCCACGTCAGATTTTTTTTCTTCCATCCATTGTTTCTGTTTTCCTTGTTCAAATTTTATTTTTCCTGTCTTGGTGGCCTTCTAAATCGAGGATCTTAGTGCTAAAACAATTTCTTTTGTGTTATTTCTTTCCAGTTCTTTCCTAATTAATTTGATCCAAGTTACCTTCGCTTTCTTTTTTTTTTGTCACAGTGTGTCATCCTTGTGGCTATAGGTCCCTCTCGTCCGTTAGAAACTAGAAATTTGCTGAGGATGATTTCATCTCAGTTCGGTGAACAATCAACTTCAAAACTCCAGTTTATTAACAAAGCGTATTGTCACGCTAACTAACATAGACTCGAAACTCTCGCACTGAAACGCACTCACAGGTCGAAACAGCCATCGCAAACGACCTTGTTGCTAGTTGGCTGAGCATTGTGTTTGCGTTTCCTTGCGGACCGGCTGCCGCAGCGTCACAGGGAACCGGCGGCCGGCCTGTGAATCATTTCTGGCAGTGTCTCCGCCTTATCATTAATTGCCTACATTCTGTAGTCTCACAAGAGATGTTTCTCTCTTTGATGCAAACGAAAGTGGCCATACGCTATCACTCATAAGAAACAGCTTCTTTTAGGTCACAAAGGAACAAAATGCACAAAGAAAAGATATTCGCACAGGTTAGGAGTATTTAATGTGATCTAATGGAATGTTCAAATAAGAAAATTGCGTTATATCTGTCATAAAATCTGAGGTGAATGTTTTGAGATGCAACAAAGTGTCTCACGGAGTGGACGTCTCGAGTGTGGCTAGAGACGACATTTATAAGTTTCGACACCTGAATCTGCGATTAGGTTTTTTCTGTGCTCTACTTTGTCCTCTGTAAATACGAAACTTTACTACAGCGTCTTCAAATCTGTCATTCCTACAGTTATCTTATTTCTGATAACTGGAGTACTGTCTTCCACTGTTGGGGCACAGTTCGTCTTTGTTTCGTACTCCGTCACTTAATTTATTATAGTCTTCTGTAGCACAATATAATTTTTATAAGATGTACATTTTCGAGCGTACAATTTCGGAAACTGACGCTATACTTACTTTTTGAGGAAATCCATTCTGCTAATTTGCATGTTTCTTGCATCGATATTTTACAGTTTCTAAAACTTTTTCAAAAGCCATAGTTTGGCACAACAGCTTCTTTATTGAAACACAGCTAGCTCCGCTCCGGTCAAACAACAGACCGTCCACCGGCATTAAGAACGACGTTATTGCAGGGTGTGCGTCCAACATGACCATTTGAATCTAAATCTCCGATATCCATTTGCTGAGTTTATAAAATGTGAGGAGGCAATAGAGTCACATCAAGGCAGCATGTCAAAAGGCCGAATCACAAGGCCATACTGAAACGGCACATTCTGTCGTACCATAATTGTTAGTTCTAAAAATTACATTATCTCGTCCCTAGTATTTAGAATTCTTAATTTGTTGTACTGAAATTATTCTTTCTTTGTGTGCACCTGAAATTATTATTATTTCTGTAACTCTTCGTAGCTTTTTTCATTATTTCGTTTATTCTTAAATTATACTTCAAATAATGCGTGCACTCAGTACACTGCTTTTTCTAACTTGATAAAATACCAATATTAACTGGCGAAAGAATACTGAAACTCCTCAAATAGTCATGAAAGTTGTCCGTGAATAAATGGCTTGTAAAGCGAATGCTGGATGCTGGTAAAGTGTCACTGTTAAAGTGTAAACTAATATAGTTTGTGTGAAAGTGTTCTGGACATCAAAATGGAGGCAGACAGATCCGAAAAAAGCCGCCTATACTGTCGCAAACCAGTAATGATGTAACTTCCCGGATCCTCCAGAAACCATCTGAAGATGAACCTGAAAAAGTTCGAAAACCGGTTCATGTAATAAAGCATTATTATTCAAAAATAGTGACTGGTTGCAGTTGTGTATAACTTATTTACAATCATTAAATGTCGCGTAGTTGTAAAATCCATGAAAGTGACTTGGCTTTTTTAAAACTGGTTCACACTTTCGCTTACAAGGGAAAGCAGTCCAGTTAGGACGGCTGAAATGGGATAAACTGATTTTAAAATACGTACATATGTCTGTTCTGCTAACCATGAGAGATATTTACTTGTAAACGCTACCGTGTAGCAGACAGTAATGACCAGAAGATTGACAATAGTCGGAAAAGAGGTATTACGTGACAAGAAGCTAAGCATTTGCTTGAAACAATGTTTGTTAACAAATATTATTTGCGGGCTCAGATTTCCCAAAACAAAATCTCTGTGTTGTTATACTTATTTGTCATCGAAGTTCAAATGTGGATTTTCAAAGTAGTTACTAAAAAACGGCTGAACAGAAGATTACGCACACTTGATAAAGGCGATGTAAATGACCATTATCTTTTCAGGTGTTCTCCCACTGCGGTAGTCCAAATTCAGTAGCCACATTGCTCACATTATCAGAGCATCAAGCAGGAGTATCAACATCGGATCTTTTCCATGCGTTTGTCAACATTGCTTTGTATATCGGTGAACACGAATGATGAAATATCGACCATACAGGATCATACAACTGCACGTACCGATGTAGTTCTATGCAATCCGAAATGTTACATCTGGTCTTCATAAACCACGTGCGAGGTTTTCATATTCTCTCGCTCGCTACGCGCAAACTATTAGTCTTACAGAAAAAACGAACAGGACATTTAACGTAGTTAAATTGTGTACTGGCATACGTTTTCGCTCCTACGACTGTACAAATATTTGCGACTGCACGAAATATTTCCCACATTCGATTTTTTTCCTTCGTTGACCCCTTATTACGCCAGCGGTTTAGTCGAGCACTTGCAAATTGTAGAACTGACGTTTGTGTCAATTTTACCTACAATTTTTACGAATTTTAACGGAATAAAATAAGCAATTACATCGTTGTTCAGTAGCTCGGTACGGGCTTTTGTTGAAGTTTCGAGAACATACCTTCACCGAGGCGTCAAGCAGCATATTGCTCCATCCTAAGTATATCTCGCGAAGAGACCATGAGGATAAAATCAGAGAGATTAGAGCCCACACAGAGGCATACCGACAATCCTTCTTTCCACGAACAATACGAGACTGGAATTGAAGGGAGAACCGATAGAGGTACTCAAGGTACCCGCCACCACACACCGTCAGGTGGCTTGCGGAGTATGGATGTAGATGTAGATGTAGATGTTGTTTTCGTAAGGTCTTCTGACTTCTGACCTACTGTGGTTGTAAGGGCTAAGTTTGGATCGAACTGTCACAGTAATTCGTTTAGTTTTAGTGTAACGTTTACGAAAGTCTTTTGTCTTTCGTTAGTGAGGGGGTGGAGGTGTGTTTGAAGGTCACTTTGGTACATTTTTCTTGAATAACTCAAAACTGTGGCCTCCAGCGAAAACGTATCCCGACACAAAATTTAATTACATTAAATTTCCTAGAAAAAGGTCACATTCTTTTTTTCTGTAGGATTACTATTTTGCGCGCATTCATGCGAGAGAAAGGGAAAATCTCGCGCTTGGTTTATGAAGTCCAAATTTAACATTGCGGACAGCATAAAACGACCACTGTAGGGGCAGCTAAATATCTCCCAATAGTTTTAAGCAAACGTTGAGCTTTTGCCAATTAACCATTTATGAATCTGCAGGTCATAAGTGTCTGTATTATTTCCTCAGCGGTTCCTTCTTCTACAGGCTTTAAATTTGTCCATCTTCGAACATCGATTGTCCACACATGCAGAGTTCGAAAGATAAATTACCTTGATGGGTGGTAGAACTTGTTTGAAAGTCACTTTTATTCAGTTTGAGTCGTTCGAGTGGGCCGCTGCCGCACTCAGGCGCCTCCCAGCTGTTGACGCCAACTGCGGCAAGAACGCGGGCACTGCGCCTCGTGGTCGGCGGACGAGGCTATCCGAAGTGATGTGCTGTGTTGTGCAGAGCAGGGAAACGCCGGCTGGCGCGTCATAGCGCACCGTGGGCTCCGGCGCGGCTTTCTCCAGCCGGCGCGGCGCGGCGCGGCGCGGCGCGGAGCAGAGCAGATGTAATCAGGGCCGGTGAAGGCTCGCTCTCTCCCCCTAATATGTGCCTCTCCTCTCCTCTGCTCTGCCCGGGTCCCGCCGCGTTTCCTGCCGGGTGCAGCCGACTATGACCGGCCATACATTTCCTCATCTCCATCTGCGCGTTCCTCTGTACTCCTCCTGTAACACAGAATCATAAAGGCTCCACACTGTGGCTAAACCCACCACTGTGTTCCCGGAAGACGACCTAATGTCCACGTTCTTTCTTCTAGTGGTGTTTTATGACTTCCATGCCTACGTTATTAGAGACACGGGACTCAAGCGCAATCTAACATAGGTACGACATTGAAGCAACGAATGCCGGACATTTTCCACGCCGGACATTTGCCACACTTGCCCCTTCGCCAGATAGCTTGAGTAGCGATCCCTCAGGTAAGGGACGCCCTTCCTCGTACTTCTTCTGTCCGCTTTCAAACCTCCGTCTCCACATCTTACTCGATACAACCAGCACGTAAGGGACCTTCTTTTTCGACATCTTGGCGAAATACAGGGCTTCTTTTCCGAAATAGTAAATATTTATAACTTTTTGGGAAACGAAAGCAATACCGACGATTATGTCAGTATGTAATTAGTTGTGCCAAGTATAAATATAGATCACTCTGTCTGTACGGCAGCTTCCTTTCACGCTTACTTATTGCGATAGAAACAGTCCATCGGCAGGTGAGCAACAAGAAAAGAGAATGCGAATGTACTCTAATCATTTCTTTTTCATCACTACATTTGTGCCTACTTTAATTACTACAACTGCATGCCCAAAGGCAAGAATAAATGGAAATGTGAATGTTTGAAAAGAAGAACGACATACTCTACATTAATTTACTCTCTAAAATCCGATATCCCTTACGGCGAAACATTAGTTAATAAAGTGCAGAGGGGAAAATGTTCAAAATATGAATGAAAGTACGTTCACTAAATAGAGATAAGAAAATCTTTGGTTGACATGTCTTCTAAAGTCGATGTGCAATTTTAAAATGTTAGAAATAAGGAAATGAAGTGAAACTGAATGCTGTTCTTGAAACGTACGTTGTTGTTCTAGATTGTTTAACTCTGGTATTTACAGGGTCACAGAGAAAGCATCCTAGGTTTTGGAGGGAAAAGTCGTAATTGTAATGATCTGCACTACAACACAAACAACAAGCACAACTTAAGGAAAAATAATCTAATGTGTGTTTCAGCTCACAAGCGTCATTGAAGCAGATAGTTCCTGTGACTTAGTATGGGCAGACAACCGGAATAAATTAATAACTGGCTCCTTTTACCGACCCCCGGTCTCACTTGAGTCTCATCACAAAATGGTACGCTACTCATACAATTATAGTTGGCAGTGACTTCAATCAACCTTCCGTAAGTTGTCAAAAATACATTTTCAGACCCTACTCTAGACAGGAAACAACTTGTTTTAAATGATTTTTTTAAAAATTATTTTGAACAGTTAGTTCACGAGGCCATGCAAATTGTAAATGGTTGCGAAAACACACTTGATGTCTTCGCCACAAATGATCCTGAGCATCACGACGGATTAGTGAACACACAGTCGAGCGAGGCTCAATTCCGTAACAAAGAAACTCACCAAAATTAAACGTGAAATATATCTATTTATAAAAACAGCTAAAAATTCGGTTGACGTTTTTCTAAGAGACAGTCTCCAATCCTTCCAAACAATGTAAGTGATGACCATGTGTGGCTTAAGTTCAAAGAAATAGTATCAACATTACTCTAGAGATTCATACCAAATAAATTAATAAGAGACGGAACTAGTCCCCCATGATGCACAAAACACGACAGAAAGCTCCTGCAGGAGCACCGAAAAAGGCCTCTATAATTTAGACGAACGCAAAATCTCCAAGACTGGTGAAGTTTTACTGAGGCTCGAAATTTGGTGCGGATCTCAATGCGAGATGTATTTAATACTTTCCACAACACAACGAAAGTCTATCTAGAAATGTGGCGGAAAATCCAAAGAGATTCTGGTCCTGTGTTAAGTAAACCAGCGGAAAGGCTCAGTAAGTACCTTTACCGAGGGTCGGGCAGCGTGTGAGGAGGACGGGGAGGGGGTGGGGTAGCCAACCCTTCGGAGCAGGTAACATCGTGGCAAATGTCCGGCGTGGTAAATATCCGGCGTGGCAAATGTCCGCACACAGAAGCAACAGTCGCGTCCAAATCTTACAGTAGATTAAGTGCACTGTTCGTTCGGTAGGCCCAGAACTCAGTCAGCATCGACATAAAGAGTTTGCAAATACCTGTGAAGTGTATGACAGGGCATTTCCTTTTGTACAGCATATTATTCCTCTTTCCCCTTCCATTCACACATACAGTGCTGCAAAAACGACTCCCTAAATGCCACTCTGAGCGTTTCAATTAGTCTAATGCTTTCTTCCAGTCCACAGGGGAGTGGAACATGGGAGATTGTAGTACATCTGCTAATGCAGGTTTTTCAGCATTTCCGTGAAACTCGCCGGTCAGTCAAACAAACCTGTGACTTTTCATGCCATTCTTCTTTATATACGTTGGACGTGTCCTGGTTGTCCTCTGTGCATTGTGTTCCATAACATTCGAGGATCGGTCGCACGACAATCTGTTGTGAACTAATTACAGTTTCCCAGGAACCTAGCAGTGAAGTCAGTCACGTCTTTTATCTAAGCCGAAGAGTTGACTGATACCAATTGTCTGTCATTCATACTGTGGCCATACCATTATACGTTTTCTGAAATTAACAATTTAATATCTAGATACATTTAAAACAAGCTTCCTTCCACTACATTGCGAACTTGAGCAGATCGTTGAGAATGTGAAACGTGTCAGTCAATGTTTGCAAGGGAACTGATGTGAAAATGTTCCTTTCTATAGATCCTAACTGAGATAGTTTTCAAAGATGTGGACAAAAATATTCTTTTCCACATCAATTAAGAAACATTTTATGTTTATATCCTACAATGCTTAAGATGATTCCAAGGTTATTGCACCCAAAAATCATAACAAAGTTACAGCACTCTCCTATAATAATACACTGAAGCTATGGCACATTCAGACATTAGAAGGCTTTAATTTAATGTGAGGTAGTCAGTAATAACTAAATCAGTTGTTTCTGCTGAGTGGAATAGCACCAGTTGCCCACCAATAAATCTTTTAAAATTCAGTCTTTTGGTGCACTTTATCAACAGATAAACGTCTTATGACTGCTGGAAAGCTACCGAAAATCTGTGTTCCTTAATGACGAAAAGCTTTCTGGCGCAAACTGAGCGACTATTCCTTCATGAAAAATAGTCTTCTTATTGTTAGGATTTCCGTGATGGAACTGTCGCTCTGTAAGACTGTATTACTATAATAAATTTCATAAATGAATGAATGTACTAAGAAGCTGTCTTTAGGATATCCAGTTATTTCAACAGGATTCTGCAAGACGTCCTTGAATTTACACCATAAATAATCTGTATTAGGCGCTTTTAAATTTATATAAAGTTATCTTTCATTAATGAGTTAACCAAAAATATGATACCGCGTGACAATACATAATCAAAGTAAGGGAGATTTTTTACTTTTACATTACCTATAAAAAGGCATAATTTAGGAACTGATTTGAAGCAGTTTATTGAATCGATTGATCATCAGAGTCGGGATGTTTGGAATAAGATATCATTCTTATTGATTGTTTTATTTATGAAGTGTTAATCTTTTGGTGCAGTCTTTCTCTTCTTGATATGCTGAAATTATTCGTCGGATAAACACAACGCGACGGACTGCAACTTATTCATGCACGTTACCATTCGCAGGCAATGCTATGACAACCAGCGACGTTCGATATGCCGACGGAATTTCATTTTCAATATGTCTGGAGGCAGCCCTTCCATTCAGACTAAGAGTGTATCATTTGTTATTTTCTTATGAGAATCAGCTTGACAATTTCGTTAAATTTAATGTATTCGATTCGGGAAATCACGCTTCCCTTGGTTGAAATAGAATTCCAAGTATCGTCACACCCAACGTATTTTCCTGACTTGGCTCTTTCTGACTACCACCTCTCCCGAGCTACGAAGTTACCACTGCACAGACATCATTTTGCAGATTTTCAGTAGTTGTTGTCTTTCGGTGATTACGACGGGCTCCAAAACAGGAGGACCTACAGAAGTTAAAGGGACCGAGTCAGGAGAATTTCAACGGTGGAAACCGTGGATTTCCGACTCGCATGCGGACGAGGGTTATCATGTTCGAAGAGCACATTTCGAGACAGTGTACACTTTCCGTACAATGCTACCAATCGCCTATGAATATCCGTATTGTTTACGCCCTCCTTCCACAGAATCTCCGTCGTCGAGCACTTTGATGTGATCATACTCCATATCGTCCGCTGACCTACTGACTACAGTTGGGAAAATGGGCTGTAGCGGGCAAGGATTACACTTTCAGTGATTGTCCTACCACCTACGCTTAGACAAAAGTACTACATTCGTGTGTCAAATGGCGCACCATGAATGAAGGAAAAAGATCAATACGGAAAGCCGCTTGAAGATGAAAAGAGAGGCATCAGAGAGTGAGTACTGAGTTCTACATCTACATCTACATCTACATCTACATTCTATTTGGGAATCGTATAAGTGATCTCGTACTTCGTAAGAATGTGTTTTGTTTATAAGGCAGCAATGTGCAAACCTATTGTAAAATTTCTGGAAGTCGAGAAGCGCAGCCAATTTTTGGGCTTGCTCGTCGTCTACAGTCTTCCGAATCTCAGCAACAGAAAGAGTGAATCGTATTTTCCACGACCTGTCCTTGCAGAATCTGTGTCGATTTTGACAGAGAAACTGTTCAGGCGCCTAGACATTATGAGTGATCATAACACTTTCCGTAATTCTACCACGAAGTTGCGCGAAGATTGTGGATCTCTAGCCATGGGCGTCTGTCCTGCTACGAACCTGGAGAAGAATTAACAAACTGGAAAGAAGAGAATGAGAGAGAGAGAGAGAGGGAGAGAGAGAGAGGAGAAGATAAGAGGGAAGGCTGTTTTACGAACGGAGCCCAGCTGCCCGCTGTGACCTGGGGCGTGCGCCGTGAGCTGGCTGGTGGCTACACGGCGCACACACGGAGGCAGGCAGCCCGCACAACGCGCCACCGGCCACATCACGCATGAGGCCCACACAACACACGGCCCCGGGATGTAGGCGCGCCCGCCACGCACGCCGCCGGACAAGCCCAGAAACTCGACAGTAACTTGACACTGAGGTGACAAGTCATGGGATACCGATGTGCACATTCGTGAGTCAAATGGCTCTCCATGAATGATGGGGGTGGTATTGCTAAATAAGGTGTAAGAGGGCAGTGCTTTGGGGAGCTGTAGTTCGCATTCAGGTGATTCATATGAAATGAGTTTGGACTTGATCATGGCCGCACGAGGAGAATTAACTGACTTTCAACGCGGAACGGTATTTGGATATAGACGCATGGGATATTCCATTTCGGAAATGTTCCCAGATCTACAGTGTCAAGAGTTTGCCGAGAATACAAAATTTCAGGCATTACCTCTCACCACGGCCAACGGGCTTCACTTAGGCTCGGATTACCCTATCAAATTTCTTTGTCAAAATTTGGTCAAAGATGTGATCCAATAATCCGTCAAATATATTTGACAAAGATCTTTGACGTAGCGCTAGAAGGGGTATTACACTGTCATCATATTTTTCGTCAAAGTTCAAGATGGCTGACAACAACGACTTGTTGTTAACCGCAGCAGTTGCATGAACCACAAGTGCACTGAGTGCACAAGAGGACAGAAGCGCAGGATGAAGCCGTGGGTTTTACGACGACACGATAAAAGCATTCAACAAAACTTGTTACGTGAGCTTATAGTGGAGGACGTAAGTTGCACATCAAATACTTAAGAATGAATGAGCATACATTTCTGTATGTGCTTAATGAAGTGTATCCTCATATCACAAAGCACAATATTCACTTAAGAACTGCTACATCTGCAGAAGACAGGCTCACTGTAACACTCCGATTCCTTGCTACAGGATAGGGTTAGGTTAGGTTAGGTCAGGTCAGGTTTCCAATCTTCTTAATCTATTTTTGTATTCAACGTGCCTCACGTTCTAAAGCTCCTCATCAGCTTCATACATCTCTATTAAGTTTGTAGTTGTCGGCACACACCAATTGTATTTACCGGCAATGTTTATTAAAACACTACAGACGACAGAATGCTGCAGCGAAGCTAGAGCTCCGTGTGGTAACATGTCACATTGCAGTGAACAGAAGATAAGCGACTTCTTTGATCAAATCTACAGCGAGGCCCTAGATTTGATCAAATATTGGACGACATTTGACAAAGTTCCCTGTTACACCATCAAATATATTTGACAAAGGTATTGGACAAAGATATTTGACAAAGAAATTTTATAGTGTAATACCGGTCTTAACGACTGAGAGCAGCAGCGTTTGCATAGAGTTGTCACTGCTAGTAGACTAGCAAACTGCATGAAACAACCACAGACATCATTGTGGGACGCACCGCGAACGTATCCGTTAGGCGTTTGGCGTTAATCAGCTGTGGCAGCAGACGATCGCCGCGAGTTCCTCTGCCATCAGCGTGTCATTCCCTGCAACGTTCCGTACAGGCTCCATTTTACGAGATACACTAATGCAGAAAGGGAAAGTGTAAACAATGGCTCCTCAAAAATTAAAGATTATAAATTGTGACAGCTACCCCGCCTCGTCTGCTGGCTTCATCTCTACTGTGTCAGACAGACTCATTCGTTGATCGGGAAGTGTGGGGTTAAAGCCTTACTTACACTATGTGAATGGTAACAGTCTTTCACGCTGTCTACCACTGGATGAAGAAAAACTTCCCTTCATTTTGTTTCAATTACTGTACACTTTCAGCCATTTCCAGATGTATGTACAGTGCCTGAGAATCATGGATGTAACTGTACATTCATAAGCAGTACTCTGTTCTACATAGGCTTGTTGTTGTGCCTTTTACTGTAAAATATGACCTACTTCTCTCGAGTACACTGTTACACATATGAATAAAGTACTCACACGCTAACCTTAGAACGTAGTTACGCACAGACTTGAAAATCACTTGAAGACACACACTGTATAGTAACGCAAACAAAATATAGGCAAGTTTTGGTTCTTCCAGTGACAGCAAGTGCTGTGAAATGGCGTCACTGTGATAATTTTCTTTGCACATTTTCAGTACGTTCTTCGATTCAGACGCACAGGCATCGGTCTGGTACTGATTGATGCATAGCGTGTCATCTGTTGCACAGTTCGATTCGTTTTCAATGCATTTAACTTGCCGAGTTATCGTCGTAATTGTTAACATTCCTTGAATGAGTCGTTGCTGGTAATGAATTTTTGTTACTGCGTGGGTAGTATTGCGTGACAAAATTCGCTGATGATCTCCTCACACTAGGGAGTACAAGTGAAGCGCTTATCGGAGTATATTTGTAATTTTTATAATAAGACAATCTAATTCTATTTGTAACTGACGCTTGTTTTATTCTTTTTCTGTTTCATATGAAGGCGTGTGGGCGACGCAGTGGAACACAGTCGAACCAGTGACTGGGTGCCCGTCTCAAGCTGAGCCCGTCGTCGGGACAGCCACTCCAGAAGACTGTAAACATCACGTCACTGAGTACTTCGAATACTACGTGAAATATAGCAGTATAAAAATGTAGACAAAGGAGGTGTAGCAGTACGAAAATGTAGACAAAGAAGGTGGGGGGGGGGGGGGGGGGGGCAGGCGACGCAGCGGCAGACAGAGAGTAGAGTATTCAAAATGCTATAGAGGATGATGAGTGTAACAGCTACGAATGGATGAAAAGATGGAGGATTGCAGGAAACCAGTAGAAATACTGAAGAATAAGAAAAAATAGTAACAGTTGAGTTAGGTTCTCAACATATTTTGTTCCTGTGTTCCTTGTGTATGAGTCAAGTATGATATGAATTAGTAGTATTTACTGCACAATGTACCAGTTAATGATTATTATGTCTTTTATTTATATCGAGAACACATGATTCCTTTACAAGAAGCCGCTAAGAACGTGTCCTATGAGATGCATACTGTAATATGTTCCACAAAAATAAAATAAATAAAATAATGATGATTTTTGAATGTTCATTTTTGAATGTTCTCCCCTGCATCATGTAGTTTCTTCCTCCATGTCTTGAAAGTTTGTAACACATGCAGAAAAACGCAAAACACACGCAGTAAATTTCAATTTTTAATGTGAAAATTACTTCAAGTCTAATTAAAAAATAAAATATTATTTATATAATATTTACTGTACAACAATATGTATGATATGCAAAGGTAGTAATTCCAAAAATATGTAGAGAAACATTGAATGTTCATTGGTTCTTGTACCGGGATGCAGTAATTATTAGCTTTGTAATGTAAAAATAAAGTATCAGTTAAGATTAAAAACCCAAGTTAGGGTAAGCATATTAAGGAAGCGCTGAACTGGGCTTGAGAAAGTGGCAGGAGTCTGCTAGGAGCAGAGCTGAGCTGTCTAAGCTAGCGGACGTCGGCTGCAGACCGTCGAGTGCTGTGGGTGCTTCCAGAACGACTTTAGTTCATACTGGAGATGGGTCTGGCCACCATCGACACCGGCTCAAAGTATCAACAGGAGAACAGAACGATCGATGCAAGCCAGCCTGGGAAGAAGTCATCTTGCGTTTAGGAGCGATACGGGGTGAAGAAAAATTCGCACACTCGGACTTCGCAGCGCGATTCCTCCTGAATCCTCACTCAAAACGCTACCTGCTGCACCAACAGAACAGCACTGCTGTATTTGCTTACAGAGGTAGCTACCGTGCATCTACTTCCACACCTTACCCCAGAGAATAGGTCGATGAACACATATTGACACATATTCAAAGGTTTTGTAGAATAAGAAAAGAATTTTGACAGTGTTGACCGTATCCTTTGCAATTATGAAGCTACCACGGATAAACAAAGGAAACGAAAGTTTATCAACAACTTGTTCTGTAGCAAGGCTGCAGTTACAGGAGTTCAGGAACATGAAAGGGCGGCAGTATTTGAGAACAGAGCGAGATGAAGTCATACTATATCCCTCATCCAAATCAATCTGCATATGGAGCAAGTAGTTAACAGGCACTCCATCTTCAGGCCAACATAAATTTAAAAATGGAATTAAAGTTAGGATGTCAAATAAAAAAGTTTTAGGTTTGACAGTAAAGTTGTAATTTCGTCAGAGATGACAAACGAATCGGAAGATCTGTTGAACAGAACTGAAAGTGTCTAGAAAATAGGTTTTCATGTGATAATCAAAAAAGGTAAAACAAGGATAATCGAATGTAATCGAGTTAAATTAGCTTATGCTGCAGGTAATTAGATTAGGAAATGAAACACTTCATGTCATAGACTAGTTTCGGTATTTGGGCATCAGAATGGTGACAGAAATGAAGCAGATACAAAAAACTGAATGGTAACAGCTAGACAAACTTTTCTGAGGAAGATGAATATAAGTATGTTTACATCGACATAAACAGGATTGAAAATGTAGACTGGCAATATCACGCAAAAACTTAAATGAAAAAAAGACGTTTGTTAACATCGAATATGAATTTAAATGTTAGGGAATCTTTTCTGAAAGTATTTGTCTGAAGTTGATAGGAATTGTAGATGGTGCCAAGAGTTGAGTGCAGACATTAAAGTTCGAACACATCTACTTACTCAGATATGAAGAGACTTGTACAAGTTACGTTAGAGTGCAGAACTGCATCATGCCACTTTTCAGTCTGATGGCAACAAAACAGGAACAAAGACACTAACAAGTTCAGTCTCACTAGATTGTTTCCCTACGGAAAACTGGGTCACTGTTTCAATCCTACGTTTTATTGTCAGTATATACTGAATAGCTGCACGTCGACTAAAAACTGATTATCTTGTATCTGAAAGTAATCATTATGTCTGAAAATAACTGATGTCTGACACACAATCTTGCACAAATGGTGCATAACAACTTCACACTACAAATTAGAAGGTACTAGAATTGACAAGAGTGATGTTTGAGTGCTCCAAAGAGTCATTTCTGCATGAATCTAGGTTTTTGGAATATGAGTGTGATTTGAAGCTGCTGGCTTGTTCCACTTTTTAACCACATCCTGTTTACGATTGACGCTGTTGCTGCGCTGTTGTAACCTGCAATGTAATGATTCTACTTCTGCCATGGATTTTCTGTTGTTCTAAAACATACCTTTGATTAGAGAGCAGAGGGAGAACGTTTAGGGATTTATATTTTTAGGATGTTGATATTCCAGAACAGGGTTACTATAACTGAACTTCCGCAAATTGAGCCAGAGTAAACAGAAAACTATTTATCGTAAGGATACTCAACTCTTTAAGAGCGATGTTCAGATTGTACGCTGCAGCATTTGCGTTATAAATAAAGCCAGTGTAATGACTTGCCGTTAGACATCGGTACGTATAGTTGAAACACAAGTAGTGGCGTGCATTTGAGTTGCAGACAGTAACATGGCTCTGGACAAAGTGAGCAGGGCTTTAATCGTAAAGCTGTTGTATCAAAACAACAGAAAAATGCTGCTACTCTTCGCGGATATCGACGAATTAAAGGAATACGGAGAGGTCCTCTTTCCGCCCTGGGGCTGAAGAACATACTTCGGAAGTTCGAATTAACTGGCGAATTGGGAAATTGCTTCTTTGCACCAAAATAGTTTGTAACCGTTTAATACAGATGTATGTAGTTAAATTTTTTCCTTTGTATACTACAAATACTGTATTTCGAGTTTCTCCTAAGCCTTAAAAGATTTTTGTAAATGTGAAGAATGTTTATTGATCTGTGTAAATAATACTGTGAATAAGCGTAATCTATAACGGGTCAGTGGCGATAGGGAGATGTTAAGGAGACGTATGAAAGAGTTAAGGCGCACTGTGCAGCGTCGTCTCTGGACGCGACAGGAGAGATGTCAGCACTGCACCGGCACCTGGCTGCGGACTCTGATGTGATCGGACGAGCGAGTTGTGTGCGAAGTCAGTTTTCATTAGCGGCAAGGTAGCAGTTGGCGAGCGTGGGCGGATGAAAAGGTAGCTCCATTCATATCAAGATCCTGCCCCTCCAGTGGTCACTGCTAAATAAATCTGTGCTCGCAAATTTTGTCTGGAACTACTGCAGCATTGTCGACGACGGCCGCGGCTTCTTCTCTTCAACTTTAAGACTGTTCCACTTTGATCATGTTTTTTAACGACTATATAACTGCATTACCCAGTGATATTGATGAAGATTTAGTTTTAATAATAATTACGACAAAATTTTATAAACTTTAACCTAGTAATTATCCCAAGTCATTATTAACAAGTAGGTTCCATGTTCATTCCTGGTACTGAAATAATCCAAGCGTCGTTATTTGAAAGGAAATAAATATATCAAATTTAATTTCAGAGCCAGCTTATTTCTATATTTTTTAATAATTTTGAAAACCGAAGTAAAAGTATTTTTTAATCCTTCTCAGTAACTTTACTGTTGAGGTAAATATTGATTAGAGGCAAAGTTATTCTTGCACATCAAGTAAATTAAAAAAATCTGAAAGTAAGTTGTATTACGACTAGTGTTTCTTACATTTAGCTTAATTTCCTAAACGCTGAAGCAAATCATTTAGAAAGTCTTGATAAAATAGAGAATTTTTGTTAGTACTTAGGAATGCTGTACAGTGGAAAAGATGAAACTGTGGGCTATTTTGGTAAACAGCTCGTGTTAGGGCAGTAATTTTTTTTCGTGCTGACAAGCTGAGACATCAATAAACCGAACGTAAAGTATTTTTGGGACACTATACAATTTCCGAGAGTTCGACTTGGTTCTTATTTTTACATAGCGATGTGTCTTTAGTATAACATTGAGAACCTTGTTAGATGCGGTGATGCGTCATCTAGACGTCACGCATGTCATGTTAGAATTGGGAGCGGTGGAGCAGATTTCTATTGCACGATCTGTGACGTCAGTATGCGTGGGTGGGCTAGACGCTGTAACATCAGTGTGCACACACGCAAGCTAGACATATCACGCATGTTCCGTTAGAATCGTGAGCGGTGGAGCAGATATATAGAGCACGAAATGTGATTTCACTATTCGCACTTGCGGGTTAGACACACCACGCGGGTCCCGTTAGAATAGCGAGCAGTGGAACAGATGAGAGGGATGGTAGTGCTCTCTAGTGGCAGTGCTGTGTGCTGCGCCTGGATCTCATGGCGAACACACTGTTTCCATCCATTTCCCCCGCCATCTTGGATTATGTCATGGAACAGAATGGATGACAGCACACTCTGGTGGTGGTTCTGTGTACTGGGTCAGCCGGACGCTGGACCTCGTGGCAAACACACTCCATGGTGGTAGTGCCTCAAAGTACTTAGATAAAGACTGGGGCATGATTTCAGCAGTTAACAATGCTCAAACATGTTTGCAGAGTATTTTAGATGGATTATTATTTTGACGATTTACGAGTTGTTCGGCTCTCTGGACATAATATACTGCATTATTTACCAGTGGTTTGCAGCTCTGTAGGCTGTGGAATGCATTATTTTGCCAGTTTACAATTAGCAAGGGCGTCTGCAGAGCATTATACATGGGTTATTTCGGTAATTTAGGAGTGGTTTACAGGTCTGTAGGCTGTGTGGCGTTACCTCAAGCACGTCAGAGCGTGTGCTTTGTATCAGTGTAATAAATATCCATCCCTAAATAATGTGCACCAAAATAAATGAAGTACACTCCTTCCTGTGTCCAGCAGCCGAGTACAGGTTGAGTCATTTCCCGCCAATTCCTAGGAAGAGTGTGCGGTCAGATGACTTAGGTTAGTAGAGGTAGTCAAAGGGACCTATTTTCTCGCCATTTTCTGAAGTAAGTAGAGGTGTGTTGCATTGTTCTGATGGAATGAACTTCCCACCACTTTCTGGGGGAGGGGGATTAGGTTGGTGGAAGTAGCTCAATTGACCCATCTTCCCATCAAAATCCGTCATCTTGGATGACGTCCCAACCGCCATCTCGGTGTTACCAAGTCTACAGGCCGCCATATTGGATGGCGTAATCGTCGCCATCTTGGATACATCTGGCAACAATGGAGAGTGGGGCTGTACGAACCTAGTCCAACTACTACGGTATACTACGCCTTCCACATCGCTGGCAATGGATTCTACACAAGCTGGTGACTACTTTGAAGGACAGTAACAGGTCCAAACATGTAAATCTTCTCTATCGGGTGTGAATAAGTAGTTGCCGCTGTTTAAGCTCCAACCTACGTATATGGAAGAATGGAAAAGAAAATTGAGGGTGTGCTGGGTGATGATCAATTTGCATTTAGGAAAGGTAAAGGCACCAGAGCGGCAATTCTGACGTTGCGGTTGATAATGGAAGCGGGACTAAAGAAAAATCAAGACACGTTCATAGACTCTGTCGACCTGTAAAAAGCGTTCAACAATGTAAAATGGTGCAAGGGGTTTGAAATTATGAGAAAAAAACGGTAAGCTCTAGGGAGCGACGGGTATTATAGAACTGTACAAGAGCCAAGAGTGGACGGACGAGGACGAAGTGCTCAGGTTACAAAGCGTGTAAGAGCAGGATGTACTCTTTCGCCCCTACTGTTCAATCGGTACATCGAAGAAGCAATGATTGAAATAAACGAAATGTCCTGGAGTGGGATTAAAATTTAAGGTGAAAGGATATCAGTGATACGATTCGCTGATGACATTGCTATCCTGAGTGAAAGTGGAGGAGAATTATATGATCTGCTGAATGGAATGAACTGTGTAATGAGTACAAAATATGGATTGAGAGTACATGGAATAAAGACGAAAGGAATGAGACGTATGAGAAATGAGAACAGCGAGAAACTTAAGATCAGGATGGATGGTCACGAAGTAGATGAAGTTAAGAAATTCCGCTACCTAGGTAGCAAAGTAACAAATGACGGATGGAGCAACGACATTAAAAGAAGGCTAGCACTGTGGAAAAGGGGTATTCCTGGGCAAGAGAAGTATACTAGCATCAAACATAGGACTTAATTTGAGGAAGAAATTTCTGAGAACGCATGTTTGAAGCAGAACATTGTATGGTAGCGAAACATGGACTGTGGGGAAACCAGGACAGAACTGAATCTACGCTTTTGAGGTGTGATGCTACAGACGTATCTTGAAAATATATGGACTGATGAGGTAAGGGATCAGAAGGCTCTGCGCAGAATCAGAGAGGAAAGGAATTTGTGGGAAACACTAACAAGGCGAAGGGACAGGATTATAGGACATATGCTAAGATGACTTCAATGGCACTAGAGGGAGCTGTAGAGGGCAAAAACTGTAGAGGAAGGCAGAGACTGGAATACATCCAGCAAATAATTGTGTTCGTAGGTTGCAGGTGCTACTCTGAGATGAGGAGGTTAGCACAGGAGAGGAATTCGTGGTGGGCCGCATCAAACCAATCAGACGACTGATAACCCAAAAAAGAAAGGCATTGTACAGCATTTAATTACGCAGGGATGGCGTCGTTCTTGATCTACTTCCATAGCCGATTGATCAGCGCATCCGACTGTCATGTGGAAGACACACGTTGAGCTCCCGGTAGGACTCCAACAGGATGCACACGACCTCAAGACACACCAACTAGGGGATTACTTGTGCGAGAAGGACTGGAATGTGGAGAACGACCGGGAGAATAGCGAACTGACGCCACGGCCCTCACGCAGGACACCACAAGGCAGAGGGTGACAGCGGAAGCCACACGACTTCCTGTCATCTTCTACCATTTACTTTGTAGACGTCATTTTTAAGATTTGACTTCATTTTTTACATGTTTGCATTTAAAGCCCTTTTATGACGCAGCTTCAACAATTAAATCTTTTAATGTTGGTAAGAACGAAGAGTGTACATGCCTCCAGAAAAAAACACAACAATGATGCACAAGAACGTAATTTTTGATGCAAAAAAGTAAACTGATGATTCATCTGTGTACTGTCATTATTGTATCATTGTTGTTAAGTTGTATCGGGTAATGGGCAGTGAACGAAAAATATCCCTATTGTACCAAACGTATCGTCCATTTGTGTAATATCGATATTAATGTGTCGTTTTTTTTATCCGTTTGTGAAGATACAGGAAAAATTAATGTGCACGTACCAACTATTTCAGCAAATGTTGGAAAATATTTTCGAACTACAAGCACATCTTGTGATATCTAAGATTTTCTCGAAGTGATTGATGAAGGGTATACTTCTGGGTACCTGCAGTTTGTGCACAAAAGTCTGGCTGGAGGCGAGGCAGCGAGTACACATAACAGCAAATATTGCAGCACCCGAAGAAGAAACTGGATCGAACGTCGAAATATTCTGCATAAAATGTAAGCAATAACTTGGCAGAACTTTTGGAAGCCCACCATTAATGAAGCACTTGTTATGCGACAACAGATGTTCCCTCACTCTCGAGACCGTCTGCCCGCTTACAGTCACACACTGCAATAGCTCTTAGATGGTCACACAACAATTTTCGTATATCTTCACACAAAGCAATTTCTTAAAGGATATGAATTTGGCCTCATCTTTTTTTAAATTTCAATCCAGTCTCCTATATGGTTCTTTTTTACTCTAGTTCATTATAAAAATATTTACATATGTTTCATATAATTTTTAAGTATTTTATCGATATTTACAGGTCTTTTAGTGATAATTTTCTAGGTATTTTAGGTCATAAAGTTTTTACACAGTCATATAGATGTTATGTGCTTTGTACCGAAGTAGAGCACCTAAAATATTAAAATCATCACCTAAACTTTTCCCTATTTTTTATTGACCAGTCTCGAAACTTCTTTCACTGATGGGATGTGTTTGATCAGAATGTGACGTGTTAAATCACTTCAGGTGAATAAGAGACTGGCGTGTAACCACCAGCATCCGTAGCGGAGAGAGGACGTGTTCCAGTTTTACTGGATTCCGCCACAAAACGGACCGCAGTGAGAGCAGCCCAGGCGCTCTTTGATCGCCCCTGGGGACACCAGTCATCGCGGAGCTAATTAGCATGGCCGGCTGCAGCTCATCAGTAGCCCCTGGTACGGATGCTGGAACCAGTTGCCTCCAGCGGCCGGAAGCTGGAACCAGAGGCAGAGAGGGCGTTCTCCCGCGCGGCCCGTTTTCCACAAATTATTACTGGCGGCCAGCACGCAGGCCACTTAGCAACGAAAACCTCTGACGGGTGGAAGAGCCGCCGGCAAGCCGACAGGCAAAGTCATAGCGGCGAGGCTGTGTTTTTCAAAAGTTAAGACCACACTGCTAAACCGAAAAGCAACAAGCAGTTACATTCATTTAATTGCGTCTCTGCAACGTGGGGGTGTTTTTTGGTTCTTTTCTTTTAATTCGGACAATGATACATGAAACAAAATTCAGAATTAAGAAAACACGAGACAAGATTAAATTGAAGTAATCGTACCCAGCACATGAACCAACTCATTTTTTTAAGACGTTTATCGCTATATACTTTTCCTTTCAAGAATTTAAAGACACTGGCGAATGAAGAAGTAACACGGTATGACGTAAAAGCCTAATTGAACGTTCAAGATGATTTTTACAAAATCCAAAGAGACCGCATCGGGAATGTACTTTCTCAGTGAGGAAAACGCAAAGCGTGTAATGTCGACAGGAAGACGCATTTCGGTGGTTATGTAACCAGCGAGACAGACGTTGGCAGGGCTTTATAGAAATCAATAAACCTACGCTTCACTGCGCACATTTGCTATGAGGAAAGCACAACACAGTGGTTAAAATTTTTTTCACATAATTAATCCCCTAGCCACACTGTAATTGTGTTGTAATTTCTGCCACATGACCTTTTATTATTTTATTGATTTTACCATAATTAAATGTCAAAGAATTAATTACAACGAAGTAATTAAAAACTGTAATTGTGATGTAAAAACGCAGATCTGGTCAGGGAAGTCTGCTACTGTAGGGAGTCGAAGAGCACTAAGGAGTGCTGTCGCTGGGCGGGCAAGCAGGGAGTCGGGCAGAAGTAGTCGGCGGAGGGACCTGTTAGCCACAAGCGGTCAAGTGCAGACGCGATGCGTGGGAATGTAACAAATAAACTGCAACATTTTTAATATATGTCCAGGCACATTACATGGTTGTAAATGGGAACAGTACATTGTCATGAAGAGGAATTAACATTCAAGAACTTGATGTATGGAGTGACGATAAATAATAGCCTGTTGCCGTACATTGTCAACCAATAGTGTCCTATACCGCACCAGCAGCAACTGAACAATGTAAGATCAGTGCAGTTTCGTCCTATGATCGTACATCGCTAGCCAACGTAGTAGTTTTTCTTAAACGAATACGGGAGAGCTTAGTGCAGCAACTGTTAGAGTGTACCTGAACTTTACCTCAGTTATTTACCTGAAAGGGTGGAATCCTGTCGCCTTTATTCACTTAGAGTCAAAGAAGAGCAAAATATTGAAAGGTATGAGCTTATTTAATTTTGGTAACTACGATAAGGAAGTGCAATTTAGAAAACTGAGAACTATTCAAAACTCATTTGAAGAGAGTGAATTTGGTTGCTTGGTTGAAGAACTAGTTAAAGATTAATAACTAACAGAAAAAGAGTTAAAACATAATTTAAGTGAATGTTGACAGAATATTACTTCATAATAATAAATTTCATGTTTTTTGTGTGCACTGCAAACTCTGCTCACATTTGCGAATTACGTAACAGTGTAGTGTAAAGTTACTTATTCTTCATTGAAAGGAACATTACGTACTTTCCAGAAATAACTTACTATATAATAAAATAAGTAGTTTTGAAAATTTACAATTCTAAAATCAGTAACATCATTACACTGAGTAATGCAAAGCTATTCACTAAGCGAACTGTTTTGCAAAGAATTAGCTTTTCTCTGCATGTTTTCAGTGCATATTATTCTGCTGCTCTTCTGATTAACTTTGATTCACGGCATTAACTGTCTTTAGATCTGAGCTCGAGTCTCTGCCTTTAGTTCCGTTCTCGCTTGATTCCAGTTCTGTGATTAATTCATAATTACAGTTTATAAACAATTAATAATCATATAGTAATTTTTGCTCACACAGTGAGCTGGCGACCGTTCTTAAGCAATTTCCTATCTGTAACTGTAACAGATTGAGTTTATATATTCCAAATTTAACTAACTATTTATTATTTTTACCTCTTTGTCAGCATCCCTTTCGATCGTTATCGTGCGAAACGATCCGGATGTAACTATATATGCATTTATCCGTATTTTCATTATTCTTCGGAACAGACGCCTTTCACAAACAACAGATAATATTAAGTGCACCTTTCATTTAAAAAAACTAATAAACCAAAGTGTAGGTCCATTATACGATGAATTTACGAACACATTTAAAAGCTTGATTCTTCAAAGAACTTTGAACTAATCGGTAAGGCCAGTGTTAAAGAAATTTGAGAACTTCGTGTAACGATTTTGCTCTTTGTCTGTTATAACTTGCATACTCCACTAAGAACTGAACGGTGTTCTTTCCTGTTATACAGTACTCTCAGTTATGGTCGGTATTAACTAGTGCAGCTCTTTCGTTTTGTTCGTTGCCATGTGTCCTACCCTGAACCTATTAATGACAGCAGTCTCCTTCTGCTTGAGACATGAGTCTTGACGTGGGTGAGAGTTTCCACACGTTTTAGGCAAGCTGGTCGATACGTCCGTTCCATTTATGCCGTCGTACCCTGATTAGCACTGGAAAATGATTTAAGGAATCTTTCTATCTAGGAAGAGGCTGCTGTGAAGCAAAGCTTTGTTGATGTGGAGCCGATGTTGGAGTAAAAGTATGACTCACTGTTTTTTGCTATCGTCCCATTTCAAAACTATGGGAGTAAATGCGTTAGTAGGTGGGTTAAACTACGGCGTATAAACTATAGAAGATGGGCTGAGTCTGGTTCTGAGATTAAGTCCGTTACATTGAGGTGGAAGACGGAGTAGGAATCTATGGACAAATGTTGGAGTGTGTTTTGTAGGACTGTAGTGGTAAATCGGAAAATATCCCCGATTGTTGGAGGGGGTGGGAGGAGGAGTTGTTAGGGAGAAATGGATTGTTGGCTGGTCGGTCAAAAATCAGGTGCGTTTCGTAGGCCCTACGGGTTTCCTCGTGTGCAAATAAACATTAGCGACACCGGTATGCCATATAAATATGAAATCTTGTATGATGTCTGTTATAAATTATAGTTGTATGTATCTATGTTCCTACTTTCATTTGTTGCTAATTTTCACACAATACTTCCTTTTTTTTAAAACAATGAATAATCCCCGAAAGAAAATGATATTAAGCAACCTGACTATTCCCAGGTATGGTTAGCCAAAGACACACACACTTAAATGCAACTCAAAATTCTTTAGCATCTGAAATGTATTAGTGTTAGCCACGAAGTAACTTTCTCTTTACTATACCCAAATCTGAATACCACAAATAACATTTCGTTTGGAACTGATCGAAACGATATGTACCCCAAGATCGTGGATCGTTCATTTACAAATTTATCATACTTCGCTGTTGTGATCTGATAATCCACGTTATGGCAATATATACAATTAGAATGGCGAAAGTGATTGCCTCCCCGAGATTCTCGACTAACTCACCTCTTGTTATCTTAAAATAATTTACGAATTCAACAGAATACTTGATATTCGGTTAAGTATTATAACCATAAGTGGTTATGATTGAACTATCATTTGAATTAAAGGCAGGAGATTTTATTTAATTACCTGTACATGAAACACTTGTGAAAAACCTCGTGCTAACGTCTTGCAACATGCGTACTTACTGTAATTTCACTGATGAAGAGAATGAATTTTGAAATAAATATTTGAGATACTTCCTCAGAACTTCATTATTTATTCACAAGGATAAAAATTTTTACAAAGGACAAGGGCATATTAGATGCAAAACATTTTTGGTGAATGAACTATTGTATTACTAAACAGGAACACCAATCAGATACTGTTTGTTCACAGAACAGAATCTTCCTCACTTAATCGTAACCACGAACGTCACTCTACACTCTGCACACAGTTTCAGAACCTAAGGAATCTCGCTAATCCAATAAGGCTCTCTAACATATCGATGCAGAAAAATATTGCCTGCAGTTCCACAATATTTGGTTGTTTGAAGCTTCATAATTTTATGTAGTGCTTCACTAATAAAAACCTACTGCTGGTTTTGTACATAATTTTCTCTGCCACCGTTCTCCCTTCCCTCCTCCCACCATCACCCCCTCTCTCCCTCACGCCTTCTGAGTGTACTTAAATGGAGTCACTTTGAACAGAACGATCTATTAGAGCAAAAAAAAAAGAAAATACAACTCTCTAGCACAGTTTCGACCGGGATGGAATGTAAACTTGCAAACCTAAAACCTATCGTCTGAGTACCTTCACTTCTCATTGGCTAAGGCTTCACTCGCCTCAAAGATCGTCGGCAGAGAAAAGCTACCGTAGCAGGCGCGGCAGCTGACGTACGGAATTCGACCAGTGGGTTCAGAGATAAGAGTAAAAGTGGCTCATGAGTAGCTGATCCGTAATAAACCGAATATATGGAAGTCGGCAAATACACAGATGGAAAAAATCGCTGCACATGGCTCTAAGCATTATGGGACTTAACCTCTTAGGTCATCATTTAGAACTACTTAAACCTAACTAACCAAAGGACAACACACACATCCATGCCTGAGGCAGGATTCGAACCTGCGACCGTACTGCAGCGCGGTTCCGGACTGAAACGCCTACAACCGATCGGCCACAACGGCGGGCAATGAAATTTCGGAAATACGTTTATCTATGTGACGTATTTAATATATCACAGATTAATGTAAGCGCGAGATTGTCATTGCAGATGTGAAATGTAGTACGTCAGTAGCCAGTGTAACCGCCAGAATGTTGAAAGCAAGCATGCAAAAGTGCATGCATTGTGCTGTGCAAGTGTAGGATGTCAGTTTATGGGCTACAGTTCTACGCGTGGTGCACTTAGTCGGTCAATAGAGGGACACTTAATGCTAATTATGCATGACGCTGGAGCGGTCGTCCGATGATGTACGGTATGTGCTCGATAGGAGACAGATCTGGTAAACGAGCAGGCCAAGGAAACATGTGGACACTTTGTTGAGCACGCGGGGTTAGAACAGCGGCATGTGAGAGAGCGTAACCAGTCGGAAAACGTTCCCTAATGCTGTTCGTGAATGGCAGCACATCGGGTCGAATCACCAGATTGACGTACAAATGTGCAGTCAGGATGCGTGGGCTAACCACGAGAGCACTCCTGCTGTCGCGCCCCAGACCATAACTCCAGTAATAGGTCTACAGCTACATCTACATCTACATCTAGATTTATACTGAGCAAGCCACCCAACGGTGTGTGGCGGAGGGCACTTTACGTGCCACTGTCATTACCTTTCCTGTTACAGACGCGTATGGTTCGCGGGAAGAACGACTGACGACTGCCGGAAAGCCTACGTGCGCGCTCGAATCTCCCTAATTTTATACTCGTGATCTCCTCGGGAGGTATAAGTAGGGGGAAGCAATATATTCATCCAGAAACGCACCCTCTCGAAACCTGGACAACAAGCTACACCTCGACGCAGAGCGCCTTTCTTGCAGAGTCTGCCACTCGAGTTTGCTAAACATCTCAGTAACGCTATCACGCTTACCAAATAACCCTGTGACGAAACGCGCCGCTCTTCTTTGGATCTTCTCTATCTCCTCCGTCAACCCGATCTGGTACGGATCCCACACTGATGAGCAAAACTCAAGTATAGATCGAAGGAGTGTTTTGTAAGTCACCTCCTTTGTTGATGGACTACATTTTCTAAGGACTCTCCCAATGAATCTCAACCTGGAACCCGCCTTACCAACAATTAATTTTATATGATCATTCCACTTCAAATCGATCCGCACACATACTCCCAGATATTTTACAGAAGTAACTGCTACCAGTGTTTGTTCCGCTATCATATAATCATACAATAAAGGATCCTTCTTTCTATGTATTGGAAATACATTACATTTGTCTATGTTAAGGTTCAGTTGCCACTCCCTGCACCAAGTGCCTATCCGCTGACGATCTTCCTGCATTTCGCTGCAATTTTCGAATGCTGCAATTTCTCTGTATACTACAGCATCATCCGCGAAAAGCTGCATGGAACACTATCCACTAGGTCATTTACATATATTGTGAAAAGCAATGGTCCCATAACTCTCCCCTGTGGCACGCCAAAGGTTATTTAAACGTCTGTAGACGTCTCTCCATTGATAACAACATGCTGTGTACTCTTTGCTAAAAACTCTTCAATGCAGCCACACAGCTGGTCTGATATTCCGTAGGCTCTTACTTTGTTTATCAGGCGACAGTGCGGAACTGTATCGAACGCCTTCCGGAAGTCAAGGAAAATGGCATCGACCTGGGAGCCTGTATCTAATATGATGTCTGGTACGCAGACAGGTGGGTTGCAGGCCCTCAACAGGACTCCTTCTAACCAGCACACGGCCATCACTGACACCGAGGCAGAACCATATTTCGTTATTAAACCTCCATTGAGGACCTCACGCCACAGAAGTCGCCAATGGCCGTGGTTTGGTGTTTGGGCAATGCAAACTACAGGGCATCTGGTCCAGAGTTGTCCTTGGAGTAACCGATTTGTACCAGTTCGTTGTGTCACTGTGGTGCCAACTGCTGCTCAGATTCCTGCTACAGATGCAGCAGAATGCTCCAGAGCCATACGCGACCTTGAGCGCCGGTGTCCGCTGCCAGCAATCGTGAACAGTGGATAGTGCTACATTCCTGTTTAGTCTTTCTGCAATACTGCAGAATGAACATCCAGCTTCTAGAGCCCTATTACATGATCTTGTTCAGAATCAGTGAGATGTTGATAATGGTGTCTTCGTCACGTTAAAGGCTTTCTTGACCAGCATCAACTCACCACGTCCGATCTCAAAGGTAAATAACGTTCAGGACCGTTACAGCGTGTATTCAAAGCAAACCTGATTTGAATCGTGATAGAGGTGCTACTGGCGTCAGTCTTATGCGACTGGCGAGAAATTTGAGTATACACCCTCTTCCACATGTAGAAACACGCCTACCAACTTATGTCGCTCAACTCCTTCTAGACGGCCGTTGTGGCCGAGCGGTTCTAGGTTCTTCAGTCTGTAACTGCGCGACCGCTATGGTCGCAGGGCCGAATCCTGCCTCGGACATGGATGTGTGTGATGTACTTTGGTTAGTTGGGTTCAAGTAATTCAAAGTTCTAGCGGAGTGATGACCTCGGATGTTAAGTCCCATAGTGCTCAGAGCCATTTGAACTCCTTCTAGGTGTTATGATTCTTTTTCCGTAAATGTATTTACCACTGATCTGCGTGTACACAGACACTTCACATAAAAAAAATGGTTCAATTGGCTCTGAGCACTATGGGACTTAACATCTGAGGTCATCAGTCCCCTAGAACATAGAACTACTTAAACCTAACTAACCTAAGGACATCACACACATCCATTCCCGAGGCTGTATTCGAACCTGCGATCGTAGCAGTTTCGCGGTCCCGGACTGAAGCACCTAGAACCGCTGGGCTAGCGCGGCCGGCACACTTCACATCACATGATGGATATATAAAGGGTGAACATATTCTGGGTGTTCAAATTCTCTACAACGTAAATTTACTTTGAAAGTTCGCTGTTACTTTGAAACTCTCATTTTTCTATTTTTACATTTCATTTATTTCGCATACCAGTCATTTCAGACCTACTGGAAAGATGCTATACTGCAGATACTGTCGATTGGTAACAGTCTGCTGAGCTTTGGGTAGCGTTTGATATATATGGGAATACATCTTTGGGTTCTGGTTTAGTGAGCAAACCAGACTGCTACCCACCACGCTAGGGATCGTGGGCTTGGATTCTGAATAGGCCCTCCTGTTTTCGTCAAGCAGAGACCGGACATGTCTGTGGTAGAATGACACATGTTGATGGTTGCTGACCTGTGGTATGGTGAGGTGTTGCTTAGTTGACTGCAAGAAATTCGTATTTGCTGCATGATTTTGTTAAACTGGCTTCGTGATTCGCGTTTTGAAACTGCTATGAGTAGCACAGACGTCTCAGAGTTGGTTGTCGGTTATTTGCTTCTTTGTGAGGCGAGTTCGCCTTGAGACTGAGTATAGATTCTGCTTGCCAACTGCTTGCTATTAATTCACTGGAATATATCAAAACGCATGCAGTCTGCTGAATGGTAAAGAGATTGCCTACTCTATAACGAGCAAGGGTTCGATTCCCGGCCGAGTTGGGGATTTTCTCCGCTCGTGGACTGGGTATTATTCTGTCCTTATCATCATTTCATCACCGCGTCACCTGAAATAAATGTGGCACCCGGCGGGTGACCTTTACCGGTTGGGACCGCCCGACCATCAATGCCCCACGATCATTGCGTTTACTTTTTCTTTTTTTTACTGTGAATATAGTCACACTGACTGCTAAAGAATCTTTGTAGTTCCTTTGCAAGTTGTATCGAAATTCATTTTCCTAATTACCGCATTTATTGGAACTGCGTGTGCCACATGATTCATTTATTTTTCTGTAGTCAATATATGAGTGTGCACTAAAATATTCTTTCCTTTCAATTTTCATTGCAAATAATCTTTTTATGACTTGTACTCTGCAATCGCAGATGCATAACATACAACGTGCATTCAGCAGTTGATAACATTTAAATAATTTCTCACTACGATTTACACCAAGTCCATTTCTTTGAATAATTTCCAGCAGATCAAGTAAGTCTTGACACTGACACAGATTGCTGAGATGCATTGTTTGTTCTGCAGGAAGTATGTTTATTCAGTGTCTAATATTTTGTGTATCACAACAACAAAGTAAGGACACATTCCCATTACACTGAAAATGGTTATTACTCTAGTTGCGTGAACACTTTAACGTTTTGTGAGTGTTTCTACTTACTTAAATTCCGTTTCCGCTTTGCTATTCCCACTGTTAATAGTCGTCTAACAAACCATGTGTTAACTGCCTCGGTAATTTTCTACATCACTTCGCAGTGAGGTCACGTTCTTAAATTTGATTCATGGGTGAGAATTCTGTATACCGGGTGGTTATAGTTAAACTTTCCCTTTTAACATGTTACAACACAGAAAATTAGTACCGTACGAATAGCACACTTGGTAGCATTGATGTCCAGAGTACGGGGTGCATGATTTCTAGGCGTCAGAAAGCTACCGTCCAGTTCCAACTATGGCTACCAGGTGCCGTGATCAGTCATCGTGATTCAAAGTCTCACTGAGGTGACCAATCGCAGTGCACCCGTTGAAGTGTTAACATGAGCTTAGGCAAAAGGACCAGAGCATTATTGGCGAAGCTGTATTGTCAAAACAACAGTAATGCTGCAGCTGCACTTCGAGAACATCGCCAGCTCAAAGGATTACGAGAGGGGGCTCTTCCCCACATGCTGTGCTGAGCACGATGAGGAAGTTGGAGCCAACTGGAGAATTGAGCTTCGCTCCGGGAAGAGACTGACGACCGGTTGCACCACAGGTGGTCGAGGAAATCGCTTTCGCGATGGCAGACAACGCTGTGCGCTGTTCCCGATCGCCAGGCAGTGGGCGTACTGTGTCACGACGTTTGAACATCCCGTGGGCCACTGTTCGGAAGGTGCTTCGAACCATTCTCAAATGGCATCCGTACAAGGTCCATACCGTACAGCAGCTTGCACCACATGACGCACAACGACGTGTTGACTTCGCTCCCCACTTTCTCGCAACGACTGAAGTTGACAAAGGCTGGGCCTGGACCATCCTATGGACAGACGAATTTCATTTTTGTCTGACGGGTCAGGTGATAACACAGAACTGCCGTGTGTGGGGATCTTCAGCTCGAGTCATTGTGCATGAAATTCCTCTCCATGGTGTGGGTTCACGGCTACGTTCATCATTGGAAAGACGTACAGTGTGAGTGGCCAGCGTTACTGCGATATGCTTCGCCAGCATGTCACACCCGCCCTACAGAAGAGAGAGAGAGAGAGACGCATTGAACTCTACAGTTTTCGTGCAAGACGGGCCCCACCGCACATCACCCGTGAAGTTCACCTGCTTCTGCAAAACACATTTGGAAACGATCAAATTATCAGTCGATCGTTTCCAAATGCTTGGCCGGTACGATCACATTATCTCACTCCCTGTGATTTCTTTTTGTGGGGCTGCCTGAAGAAAGGGGTTCACTAGGAGAACATTCACATATGTGTTGATGTGAAGTGCAGCATATAAAGAGAGGTAGCAACCAGACCTACGGATATGGTTTGTTTTGCTGTGCAGAACCCAATCCTGCGCTTTCAGACTCTTCTGGACACTGATGGACGCCATATTGAGCCCTTTTTGTAGCAGTAATGGTACTGGTATGTAGTTATATGATGTACCGTAGCAGCACATTAAAACCATTCAACTGAATTCATTCTGCATTATTTCTGTTCCACTGATCCTTTACATTAATGCTACCAAGTCTGGTCCTTGTACGATAATTAGCTTCCGTGTTATAACGTGTTAAATAGGGAAAGTTTAATTATATCCACCCTATATAAGAGAGCACAGTTTTTCAAATCTAGGCGTAATCGGATTTAGTTTCACAGGTAATCCAAATTTTATACTTTGCAGTAGGTTTTAAATTTACCTAATATTCCTGAGAGTACAAACAGTGGAATAATGTATTTACTGCAGCATGGCTGTAAGAAAGATCACTCTATACATTGGCAGAAACATCGATGCCACACGCTCACATACCTACACTTCCGCTCTTTCGTTTCTTGCACTGAGAAATAGGCCTTGGTTTATCTAAAGAGCTATTTTATCCTTGTTGTTGTTACTGTGGTTCGCTATCGTCTCATTCTTGATCTTAATTCTATTCCTTTTTAAAAATGATTAAAAAGAATGGTTGCATATTAAAGATGTTACAAATGTGTGTCCTCTCTTAGAATAAAAAAAAACAATAAAAACGAACAAATTCATTTTACTGCCCTAAATTGAAGGTTCTCTACTGGGAAACCTGAAATTGGGTGCAAAACTGTTAAGTGGTGCTGTGAGAAGGGTATAGTAAGAGGAAGTGGGTGGAGGAAACATAGGATCTCCGACGGGTGATTAAGATAAGATCGCACAAAATATTATTTTTATTCAAGAAAACCGGTTTCAACAGTCTTAGCTGTCATCTCCAGGTCTTAAACATTTTTTTGTGGCAAAATATGTTCATTTTTTATTGATCTCACGCACAAGATATCAAGTGGATACATGTGCTGAGTTCTATCACTTGACACCTTGTGTATGACGTCAGCTTAAAATGAACACGTTTTACTACAAAAATGTTTAAGGCCTGAAGCTAACAGCTAAGACTATTGAAAGCGGTCGACATGAATAAAAAAAATATTTCCTGCGATCTTGGGCTGTTGAATGGTTTTTAACAAATAAAACAGATCGCCCTTCATTATTTCCATAATAAGAAAATTCAAGTACTAGATTAAATTAGTTAAGAAGGGTAAGTATCGGGGCAGGTTTTATTGTCTAGTAGGAGGAGTCTACGGAAGTACCACTGGGAGAGAATCTGGAGAGTGTGTGGGTGTAGGGTCGGTGGGATGTGTTGGTGCTGGCTCTGCAGCACGGCAGACGACAGGGTTGACATTACACGTTGGTGAGTTGGTAAAGAACCCCAGTAGGGGAGGTGAGCCGATGGGGTAAGTGAAACGGTGTTCAAAAATTTACAGCAACTAATGGAACAGACTGTAATACACTTACTGGCCGCTCCTGTGTGCTATACTCGGTTACCATTTACCGACATCGAGGAGATGGAGATTCTCTGTGGGCTGGAGTGCTGGGGCGGTCATTCCCTAAACATTCTACCCGGGTTATGGGTTTCACGTTGCAAGTCGAGTGCGCTGTAAGGCGGAGTCGGCGTTGAAAGTAAAGTCCCAGCACTGGATGAGACTCGAGAAGCGTAAGTGCAATGCTTATTATAAAAGGGATATTTGATCATAAAAGACGAGCGAGTGCAATGGCCGTGCTTTAGTCTGAGTTATTAATATAACTGATTGTTGAGTCTGGCCACCGTGCACAACGGTAACGTCGTCACCGTCAGAACAACAAGTACATGTGTGCACCGGGTTGTATATATTTATTATTGCCGGCCAAGGCCGAGCGGTTCTAGGCGCTTCAGTCTGGAAACGCGAAACCGCTCCGGTCGCACGTTCGAATCCTGCCTCGGGCATGGGTGTGTGTGATGTCCATAGGTCGGTTAGGTTTAGTTCTAAGTTCTAGGGGACTGATGACCTCAGATATTAAGTCCCATAGTGCTCAGAGCCATCTGAACCATTTTTATTTTTTATTAATGGGTTATCGAAACTTGGAAAATTTATAGTACAATCTTCTCACCTAAGTTACGGTGTGAGATAAACAGATATTTATTTGCTCTAATGACTGACAAAAATCACAACAAATATTAACAGAAAACAAATTTATTTAAAATTAAGATCAAATTAAAAACTGACACTAATGTGTGGGAGACTGTGTGGAGAGACCGCAACAGTATCTCCTCATCTGGGCAGCTCGCAGAATCAAATTTAACGGCATAACAAGATATCCCAAATTATGTGACATAAGCTGAGTGGCAAAATAAGCGAATGAGAAGCTGTTCAGAATATGGATGATGCTACCGCAAATACATCACTTACAATCACAATCGCATCGGCACCAAACGGCAGCAAGGAGACGAGCGATCCTCACGGTGGATGTCGATAGAATGACTGCGAAAGATAGATCTCGCTCCACAACTCGAGGCAACGCAACACAAAAAAAGTGTATACAGAGGGTGCAACTCAATGCTGTTGCCAATGTGACAGACACTCTTGGCGTGCAAATCTCACCATAACAAGTAAGAGGTCGGTATTGGAATGGAGCAGTGGCCCCGTCGATTGGTCGGCTTTTTTGCTCCAAACACTGTGGCAGAGCGACTCAGTTCGACTGGATACAAGAAATTTTGGAGTGAAAGCAATGGACGTTTCGTTACTGGTCGGGGACCGCCTCGGTGCCTCGTCCTGTGTTATCGAAATGAAACAAAAAAGATATCTAGCTCAATTATGCTCTGTGGATGGCATTTGTGGGACGGCAGCTGGGAGAGTGGCCAGCTCTGCCGGCGTAACTACGAAGCAGGTCGCAGCCTTACTGAAGCGAAAACTGCTCGGCTCCCAGTACACCTTTGAACTTCTTAATAAGAAGCACTGACCGTCTCCTGACGACGAAGAGGACATAGAATTACACCGGGAATATAACTTCCCAGTGACAAAAACGCAAATTTTTCCTCCCAGCAAATTTGGCAGTAAACTCTAAAGAAGGGTGGCAAAAAGGGAATCAATACTACTTGACAGTAATGTCACGGAGTTTTAAAGTGTTGACCTGTAATTGAGAGTTAGCGATCCTTTGTGATCAATGAAGTTATTTTTCAGTTATTGGAGAGCACAAGACTGGAAAGTATGTTCCCTTAAAGGGGTTTGGAATTCTGTTTAGTCCTTTTCCTGTTTTTCTGCGCGACTGATGCTTAGGAAGGACGACTTTGAAACCAAGTACTTCGAGGTGAGTGAAAGCTCTTGACTTGTCTGTTTTCCCTAGTCGGCAATGACTTTTATTTTCCTTCAACCGTGTACTCACACTTCTCTTTGTAGTTCCAATGTAAACCCTGCCACATGTACACGGAATCTTACATACACCACCTGCAGACAGAGGGGGACGTTTATCCTTAACGGAACGAAGTGCTTGGCCTATTTTCTTAGTTGGTCTGAAAATCGGTCGAACGTTATGTTTCCTTAAAATCTTGCCGAATTTATCCGTTAGTTTTTTGATGAAGGGTAGAGAAACTGTGTTGTTGCATCGCTGCAACCGAATAACAGGAGGCCTAATGACAACGATAGGACACAGGGATGTCCAACGTAGCCTTGGACGAAACGTCAGGGATAGAAGACTTCCATGGACCACGGCAATACAACTCGGAAGAATTCTCGGCAGCTATAACATCCGTTAGTGAAAACCTTCATTGTATGACTCCTCCCTCTGCTCCGATACGCTCATCTCCTGAGTATGAGACTATTACCCACGGCCAGAAAAAAAATTGTGCAACTGGGAGACGATGTCGATTTTGATCCGATGACGACCTATGCCACCTGCGGGATAGTGGATGTACTATAATGGTTTCAACGTCGTTCGCCAACAGACAGCGTAGCGGCATGGCTTTCAGAGCATCTGTGTCCACCTTTCAATAGGGAATGCTCGTATCCAGGAGACTCGGTGTGACGCAAACGAGTGAAAGTGAAGCAGGCAGGCAACCATGTCAAGGAGACGAGCTCGTGCTTCTTAAAGCCAATGAGTTTGAAAGGGATCATACTATGACGTTCCGAGTGGCGGGATGGTCCTTCCGGAGAACTGCAACAAACGTTTTACGTGCATTGTAAGCACAGCCGGTGTCAGTGACCGTGCGAACATTCTCACCTCCCTAGTCGAAGTTCTGGACGTCCACGAAGCACAGACGCCTTGCAGGATCGTCGCATTGTGAGGGCAGCAGTGGCAGATCGTACAGCTACCGCAATGCCAGAGGCAGCAACACCTGAACTGCTAACAGCTGTGCGACTACGGGCACGCACACCTGAAGCCCGTTTTCCACCCTCGCCGCTCAGTATCGACATGCATGGTTCGACTGCTGCCGTCAGAGGACCAGTACGGAGGTGGAAGGGCGCGCCGTAGTCTTCAGCGATCAAATGTGATTTTGCCAGCACGGAAGTGATCGCATTTCGCACTTAAATCGTAGACCTGGCTGGACCTGTCCCGTAGAACGCATTCATTCAAGACACAGTGACCCCCCCCCCCCCCCCCCCCCCCCCCCCGCAGGCCTTCTGGTCTGGGGTGCGGTAAGCTACGGCTCTCGTTCACCTTTGGTGTTTCTGGAGGGTACGGCAACAAGCGCTCGGTACGTGCAGAGCTGTGTTGGACCCGTTCTCTCGCCGTTCTCGCAACACGAAGGTAATGTATTGTTCCGCCCGCACACTGCCTTGAAGCTCAGCGTGCTCTGTAAGACGTGCTGCAGATTTCCGGCCAGCATTATCTCTAGACTTGTCTCCAGCCGAGCATGTTTGGATTGTGATGGAACGAGAAGTGTCTTGTGCGACTTGTCAACCAACAAGTAAGTGAACATGTCGAACAGGCACGGCATAACGTATCCCAAGACAGTATTCACCATCTGTGCACGCCACTGAGTGGAAGAGTAAGCGCCTGCATTATCACCCGTCGAGGCTACATAACATAAAAGTAAACAAAGTGATCAAAAGTATCCTGACACCTGGCTGGAAATTACAAGATCGTGGCGCACTCCATCGGTAACGCTGGAATTCATTATGGTTTTGGACCACCATTAGCCTTGGTGACAGCTTCCACTCTCGCAGGCATGCGTTCAGTCAGGTGCTGGAAGCTTTCTTGCTGAATGGCAGCCCATTCTTCACGGAGTGCTGCGCTGAGGAGAGGTATCGATGTCGGTCGGTGAGGCCTGGCACGAAGTCGGCGTTCCAAAACATCGGAAAGGTGTTCTATAGGATTCAGGTCAGGACTATGTGCCGGCCAGTACATTACAGGGGTGTTGTTGTCGTGTAAGTACTGTGCCATAGACCGTGCATTATGAACAGGTCCTCGATCGTGTTGAAAGATGCAATCGCCATCCCCGAATTCCTATTCAACAGTGGGAACAAGTAGATGCTTAAAACATCAGTGCAGGCCAGGCCTCTGATTGTGCCACGCAAAACAACAAGGGGTACAAGTCGCCTCCACTAAAAACACGACCACACCGTAACACTACCGCCTCCAAATTTTACTGTTCGCTCTACACAAGCTAGCAGATGACGTTCACGGGGCATTCATCATATCTACAGCCTGCCATCGGATCACCACATTGTGTACGGTGTTTAGTCACTCCACACTGCGTTTTTCCACTGTTCAATCGTCCATTGTTTACTCTCCTTACACCAACCGAGGCGTCGTTTGGAATTCACCAGCGTGGCTCACGACCAGCCGCACGACCATGAAGTCAAAGTTTCCTCACCTCCTGCCTAACTGTCAGAGTACTTGCAGTGGATCCTGATGCAGTTTGGAATCCCTGTGTGACGGTCTGGGTAGATGTCTGCCTATTAGACATTAAGAAGGGTTCAAATGGCTGTGAACCCTGTGGGACTTAACATCTGAGGTCATCAGTCCCCTAGAACTTAGAACTACTTAAACCGAACTAACCTAATGACATTACACACTTCCAAGCACAAGGCAGGATTCGAATCTGTAATCGTAGCGGTCGCACGGTTCCAGACTGAAGCGTGTAAAACCTCTCGGCCACACCGGCCGGCTACACATTACGACCTTCGTCAACTGTCGGCGGTCTGTGTCAATCAACAGACAAGGTCGGCTGTACGCTTTTGTGCTGTATGTGCCCCTTCACGTCTTCACTTCACTATCACATCGGAAATAGTGGAGCTACGGATGTCTAGGAGTCTGAAAATCTCGCATACATACGTATGACATAGGTGACACCTATCACCTGATAACGTTCGAAGTTCGTGAGTTCCGCGGATCGCCCCATTCTGCTCTCCCAAGATATCTAATGACTACTGAGGTCTCTGATACGGAGTACCTGGCCGTAGGTGGCAGAACAATGCACCTAATATGAAAAACATATGTTTTTGGCGGAGTCCGGATACTTTTGATCACATAATGTATGTGTGTTTCAGCATTGGTCGATTCCTCGTACCTGAGAACCGCTTGTGCTACTGATGCCTAAATGTATGCCATAGACATTGTTACAACAGTAAATCTTTATTCAACTGGAAACCTATAAAAGTGTGTATTAATTTTTTTTCTGTGTATGTTAACAACCTGTCACGTGGTTAAAAGCGAGGCTGGCGATCACTACTCAGTAATGTTTTTACATGTGTAGCAGTGCGTAGTCCAGACAGTCTCGCGTGCTACATATATCGCCAAGAGTGCATGGATTGAGGCCGTGACCGCCATTGAATCGACGCCTTTGAAGGTCCGGACTGCACAAGTGTATTTTAAGATATCCCGGGGATAGTGACGTGGGAGACGATAAATTGGACTGAAGCTTCACAAGCAGTGCTAGATGACAGTGCTCGGGTTCTAACTGGCAGTGGCTTTAGCGCTTCCTGCCGGACGAGTGGCTCGTGTCCCACCGCCGACACCTGGCGCGCTGCTCGGGCTGCCCGCGCGGCTGTAAGTGGCCGCATCCCGCGTACCACCTCGCGGCTAATCGCGGCAAACTCGGCCGGCGCGCCCGCGCTTCTCCTCGTAACAGGTCCGGCCCGACTGCACACTGGACCAGGGAAAGTGATCGACCGGAAGCTGCGGCCGGGGCGCCGTTACACGCCCGCCGGCCAGGAAGGCGCCCATTAAGTCCCGCAGTCCGGCCGCTGCCTTCACGGCTGTGGCCCATCTCGCGCACAAAGCGCTACTTATGTGGCGAGCCGTTGAGGGGCCGGCGTCAGACGGTGCACGAGCGCACGCTATTTTTTCACTTCGGAGCCAAACTCGTCGACTCTTATGTCAGAAATACACAATGTAGGTCCATGAAATTTCTACTAACTAAGCAACAAAAGCAAAACGAGGATAATGGAATGTAGTCGAATTAAGTCGGGTGATGCTGAGGGAATTATATTAGGAAATGAGACACTTAAAGTAATAAACGAGTTTCGCTGTTTGGGAAGCAAATTAACTGATGATGGTCGAAGTAGAGAGGATATAAAATGTAGACTGGCAATGTCAAGGAAAGCGTTTCTGAAGAAGAGAAATTTGTTAACATCGAGTATAGATGTAAGTGTCAGGAAGTCGTTTCTGAAAGTATTTGTATGGACTGTAGCCATGTATGGAAGTGAAACATGGACGATCAATAGTTAAGAAAAGAAGAGAATAGAAGCTTTCGAAATGTGGTGCTTCAGAAGAATGTTGAATAGTAGATGGGTAGATCACATAACTATGAAGAGGTATTGAACAGAATTGGGGAGAGGAGGGTTTTGTGGCACAACTTGACTAGAAGAAGGGATCGGTTGGTTGGGTATGTTCTGAGGCATCAAGGGATCTCCAATTTAGTATTGGAGGGCAGCGTAGAGGGAAAAAATGTAGAGGGAGACCAAGAGATGAATACACTAAGCAGATTTCGAAGGATGTAGGCTGCCGTAAGTACTGGGAGATGAAGAACCTGGCACAGGATAGAGTAGCATGGAGAGCTGCATCAAACCAGTCTCAGCACCGAAGACCACAACAACAACAACAAGCAGGCCGGGTTAGGCTGTCAATTTTCCCAGAAATACATTTTTCAACAGTGAGGTGTCAGTTAAGCTCAGTGTACTTTGTTGAGGGTTTCCGTATCTACTTCTTCATCTACGTCGTACCTCTGCTGTTGACAATAAGATGCTGGGCAGAGAGTTCAGTGACCAACCTTCAAGCTCTCTACCGTTCCACCCTCGAACGGCGCACAGGGAAAACGAGCACTTAAATATTTCTGTCCGACTCCTGGTTTCTCTTATTTTATCGTGATCAACATTTCTCCCTATGTACATGGATGCCAACAAAATGTTTTCTCAAATGGAGGAGGAAACTGGTGATTGAAACTTCACGAGAAGATCCCGCCGCAACGAAAAACGCCTTTGTTTTAATCATTGCCACTCCAATTCACGTACCATGTCTGTGGCACTATCTACCCTATTTCGCGATAATACAAAACAAGCTGCCCTTCTTTGTACTTTTTCGATGTCATCCGTCAGTCCCATCTGATGCGTATCTCACACCGCACGGTAGTTCGAAATATAGCGCGTATTTCAATGCGAGATGCTGTTAATAATTTCCACAACCAAACTCTGTCTCTGAATCTGGCAGAAAACACAAAGAGATTCTGGTCATACATAAAGGACAGCAGTGGCAAGACGCAATCAATACCTTCACTGTGCGATAACAACGGTGAAATCGCTGATGACAGTTCCACCAAAGGAGAGTTATTAAACACGGTTTTCCGAAACATCTTCACCAAAGAAGACGAAGTAAATATTCCCGAATTCCGATCAAGAACAACTGCCAAGATGAGAAACATAGAAGTAGATATCCTCGGTGTAGCAAAGCACCTTGAATCACTTAATAGTGGCAGGGCTTCCGGTGCATATGGTAGACCAGTCAAGTTCCTTTCAGAGTATACATATGCAATAGCTCCATATTTAGCAATTATATACAAGCGCTCGCTCAAAGAAAGTTGCTCAAGTCACACCAATAGCCGAAAAGGGGAGTAGGGGTAGTCCACTGAATTACAGGCCCCTATCACTAACGTCGACTTGCAGTAGGGTTTTGGAACATATAATGTGTTCGAACATTATGAAGTACCTCGAAGAGAACGATTTATTGACACATAGCACGGATACAGAAAATATAGTTCTTGTGAAACACAACTAGCTCTTTATACTCACGAAGTAACGAGTGCTATCGACAGGGGATGTCAAACTGATTCCATATTTTTAGATTTTCGGAAGGCTTTCGACACCCTTTCTCACAAGGGTCTTCTAACCAAACTGTGTCCCTACGGAATATCGCCTCAGTTGTGCGACTGCTTTCGTGATTTCCTGTCAGAAAGGTTACAGTTCGTAGTAATACACTCCTGGAAATGGAAAAAAGAACACATTGACACCGGTGTGTCAGACCCACCATACTTGCTCCGGACACTGCGAGAGGGCTGTACAAGCAATGATCACACGCACGGCACAGCGGACACACCAGGAACCGCGGTGTTGGCCGTCGAATGGCGCTAGCTGCGCAGCATTTGTGCACCGCCGCCGTCAGTGTCAGCCAGTTTGCCGTGGCATACGGAGCTCCATCGCAGTCTTTAACACTGGTAGCATGCCGCGACAGCGTGGACGTGAACCGTATGTGCAGTTGACGGACTTTGAGCGAGGGCGTATCGTGGGCATGCGGGAGGCCGGGTGGACGTAACGCCGAATTGCTCAACACGTGGGGCGTGAGGTCTCCACAGTACATCAATGTTGTCGCCAGTGGTCGGCGGAAGGTGCACGTGCCCGTCGATCTGGGACCGGACCGCAGCGACGCACGGATGCACGCCAAGACCGTAGGATCCTACGTAGTGCCATAGGGGACCGCACCGCCACTTCCCAGCAAATTAGGGACACTGTTGCTCCTGGGGTATCGGCGAGGACCATTCGCAACCGTCTCCATGAAGCTGGGCTACGGTCCCGCACACCGTAAGGCCGTCTTCCGGTCACGCCCCAACATCGTGCAGCCCGCCTCCAGTGGTGTCGCGACAGGCGTGAATGGAGGGACGAATGGAGACGTGTCGTCTTCAGCGATGAGAGTCGCTTCTGCCTTGGTGCCAATGATGGTCGTATGCGTGTTTGGCGCCGTGCAGGTGAGCGCCACAATCAGGACTGCATACGACTGAGGCACACAGGGCCAACACCCGGCATCATGGTGTGGGGAGCGATCTCCTACACTGGCCGTACACCTCTGGTGATCGTCGAGGGGACACTGAATAGTGCACGGTACATCCAAACCGTCATCGAACCCATCGTTCTACCATTCCTAGACCGGCAAGGGAACTTGCTGTTCCAACAGGACAATGTACGTCCGCATGTATCCCGTGCCACCCAACGTGCTCTAGAAGGTGTAACTCAACTACCCTGGCCAGCAAGATCTCCGGATCTGTCCCCCATTGAGCATGTTTGGGACTGGATGAAGCGTCGTCTCACGCGGTCTGCACATCCAGCACGAACGCTGGTCCAACTGAGGCGCCAGGTGGAAATGGCATGGCAAGCCGTTCCACAGGACTACATCCAGCATCTCTACGATCGTCTCCATGGGAGAATAGCAGCCTGCATTGCTGCGAAAGGTGGATATAAACTGTACTAGTGCCGACATTGTGCATGCTCTGTTGCCTGTGTCTATGTGCATGTGGTTCTGTCAGTGTGATCATGTGATGTATCTGACCCCAGGAATGTGTCAATAAAGTTTCCCCTTCCTGGGACAATGAATTCACGGTGTTCTTGTTTCAATTTCCAGGAGTGTAGATGGAAAGTAATCGAGTTAAACAGAAATAATATCCGGCGTTCCCCAAGGAAGTGATATAGGGCTTCTATTCTTCCTCATCTATATTAACGACATAGGAGACAATCTAAATAGCTCTCTTAGATTATTTGCAGATGATGCTATCATTTACCGTCTTGTAAAGTCATCAGATGATCAAAATGTGTTGCAAAATGATTTACACACGGTATCTGTGTGGTGCGAAAAGTGGCAATTGACCCTGAATAGAGAGAAGTCTGAAGTTATTCACGTGAGTACTAAAAGAAATCCGCTAAATTTCTCTTACGCCGTGGTCTCACAAATCTGAAGGCTGAAAATTCAGCTAAATACTTAATGATTACAATTACAAATATTCTAAATTGGAACGATCTCATAGGTAGTTTTGTGGGTAGAGCAAACCAAAGACTGCGATTCATTGGCAGAACCATAGAAGGTGCAACAGGTCTACTAAAGAGACTGCTTAGACCATTATTGTGCGATATGGTCGGGGGTGTGGGGGGGATGTGGGGGGCAAACGTGGATATAGCAATAATTCAAGAAGTTCGATTGGAGAACTTTCCAGAGTTATACGGATTTACAGCTTATGTTACGGTAGGCAGTGAAATGGAAGCCCTTGTGCCAGTTGGAATAGAGGTAATCAGAGCGATGCACTTGTCGTCGGCAGGGAGACTGGCGTTTGATTTGCAAGAGGCTCGAGTTATTAATGTCTATGTCATTCTGTAACAGATAAAATGAGGGACTGATCACGGTTTTATGCGGAAGAAATTAGACCTCGCTTCGTGGGCCGCTATGACCACATCATTATTGACAGAGATTTTAATAGTGTACTGTCTCAGAACGACCAACAACCCCAGACTACACTCCATGCTTCAAAATGTGTCCTGATACAACACTTGCGTCTTGCTGATATTTGGGTGGTGATGGCCCTGGCTTTACTTATATAACTATCCATTCTGCCAGCAGACTCGGTCTCTGACCTTGCATCGGCGATTCTGGAAGCGGATGCTGGCTCACGTCTTTCTCGGACAACATACATCTGCACAATCAAGCTCCAGAAGCACACAGTGTGGACAAGTCGGAAATTATGGAAACTGAAGGTGGCTCTCCTAGAGGATCCGGAGTGTTGGCAACTAACAGCATGTATTTTGGTAACAAGTGAACGTCGGTTGCTGCCGTATCTGTTGACGATTCGATGGTAGCTCGAGTGCATCAGAAAGTCTTTGCAGCGTGTGCTGGTTGGTTACGTTAGTAAATGATCGCTCTGGAGCAGACAAAAGACAGACTGCTGGTTTTCGCTTCACCAATAGCTTACGGCGCTTCCACCATCCCAAGATCGTCCGGCGGGGATTCGTCATGCCCGAGCGAAGAGCCTCACCCTTACCCGCCATAGGCTTGAAGGTGTCATTATGCCTGGACAGGATTGGTGGCTAACTTCCCTCAATGCAACACATTTTCTCCTATTGAAGACGACGAAAATAGGTGCACGATTTGCTTCTCGTGGATGGTAGCAGCGTAACGACCAAAGAGGACATCGTACATGCGTTCGTTGACAGCCGTCACTGATTATATCACGAGGTGCGTCATAATGATGTATACTTCCTAGCAATCCCCTCGACCCTCACTGACACACTTGATGATATGGCAATGGCATCGTTTTTAGAGGAGATCATGTGTGATGATGTCGTGGATGCCCTTACCATGGGGAGTAGTTAATAGATCACTGGGTCCTGATGGGTGTCAGTTGGAATTCTGCCAGACGTAAGGGTCTCATGGCCTCTCAGTGGAAGGAGATGAAAGAAGACATGCTGTAATTAGCAGTATTATTCCACCGACATTAGTGGAAAGTCTCATCATTCCAGGGCTCAAACCAGTTGAACAAACGAATTGAACATTACCATCCAATTACACTCCTCAATCGTGATTTAAATCACTTCACCAGAATCTTGTCGATGTGTCGTAAGCGTATATTGCGTCAAGTTATTTGATATGAACAAACCTCTTTGGGGGGGGGGGGGGGGGGGGGAGGGCGGGGAGAAGGGAGTGACAATAATATTTAGGCGGCCCTTAGTGGCTATCGGCGGCCTGTCGGTTGTTTGGAGCCCTGGCCTTTGTGGACCTCGCCGATCCTGTCTGGCTTTTTCCTGCTACCTTCACCCAAGTAATCATGCATATTGCCTATGCGCCTCGTCGAGGGTGATGATTGATGGTAGGGTGAAAGGACGAATCCCACTCTTACATTAAGTTCTCCATTATCCTATCGCAGCAAGAACAGAGTCTCTTCTCTGTGGGCTGAAACGCCGTCTTTTGGGGATAACGCCAAGCGGACACAATTTCCAATGCCGCTCTTACGCGGATGGTCTAGCCTTTTCCGCCTGTTTTAGTGATGTGGATGGTGCTAGGATGGGTCGAGCGGTATGGAAACGCGGCAGGCAGGAACCTGTACATGGTCAGCTCACGTGCCATGGAAATCAGCAAAGAAATCAGGAAGGGGAGTGTGGACCCGCTGAGGACGATGGATACACCTCGGTGTGTGGATATTTGCGAGAGATGGACCTTTCCGTTGGTGGGGTTTCTTGCGTGCCTCAGCGATACAGGTGGCCGTACCATAGGTGCAACCACAACGGAGGGGTATCTGTTGAGAGGTCAGACAAACGTGTGGTTCCTGAAGAGGGGCAGCAGCCTTTTCAGTAGTTGCAGGGGCAACAGTCTGGATGATTGGCTGATCTGGCCTTGTAACACTAACCAAAACGGCCTTGCTGTGCTGGTACTGCGAACGGCTGAAAGCAAGGGGAAACTAGAGCCGTAATTTTTCCCGAGGGCATGCAGCTTTACTGTATGGTTAAATGATGATGGCGTCCTCTTGGGTAAAATATTCCGGAGGTAAAATAGTCCCCCATTCGGATCTCCGGGTGGGGACTACTCAAGAGGACGTCGTTATCAGGAGAAAGAAAAATGGCGTTATACGGATCGGAGCGTGGAATGTCAGATCCCTTAATCGGCAGGTAGCTTAGAAAATTTAAAAAGGGAAACAGATTGAGAAGGATGTAGGTTGCAGTAAGTACTGGGAGATGAAGAAGCTTGCACAGGGTAGAATAGCATGGAGAGCTGCATCAAATCAGTCTCAGGACTGAAGACTATAAAGGCACATTTGCATGCCATGGGTGAGTTTCCTCGGAAACGCGAAATCTTAATTAAATAATTAATCTCTGACAAATAAATAAAGCCTATGGCACAGAATTGCAGCGCTATGCCGCTGATAAAACAAAATACAGTTACGAGACTCTTATGTTTCATTAAGAAGAAGTAGGTCTGGAGAATAGGTGGTACAGGAAGCACGTATATTTTATTGACTGTCACACCGCCATATTTGATGTTATATAAGAACACTGCGAGTTGCAATCTCACTAGGCACTCGACTCTGTAAAGATTCTATATTTATGAAAGTAAGTTGAATTATTTAACTGTAGTCTTATTCGTTGAATATATCTTATTTAACTAACTGTGTAATCTTTTTTATGTTTAGTAGGCAGTAACCTCTGTACGACGTATTAACATAGCTGGCAAATTATTCTAATATTGAGATTTTGAGTCCGCACCTACCGCAGCAGTTTTTGGAAACGATTTAAATACGAAGTCCGATTATTTGAGTTACATTTCACGGTCAACTACGAATAACATTGCATTTACGAAAAAGCCGTTGCGAAGCGTCTGATACCAAATAATTAAACGTCCACGTTCTAGATAAGCAAATATTAATTACAACCAATCGCTGTCATACATATACAATAATCAATATTTTATTTATTTATTTATTTTATAAGACCACAACAACAATAATGGCCACCGTACGACAGCGCTGAACTATAAACGCCTTTTACACGCTTGCTGCACAGGCATCCAAGGCCACCTCCTGTGAGCGTTAGATATGGTCCAAATGGTTGATTTCATTAACACCCACATGGCGTCCCAGGTATAACATTTGGCGCAGATTCTACCGATGAAACCAATGATGGCACAGCGGGTCCAGGTGGCGTCTGGATACTTCGGTAGCAATGGAATTCGCTTCCGGCGGCCCTTTGTATCAGCACCGTACTCAAGATGTGGACCCAGCGTCGACACAGTTTTACCGGCCACATCACAGAAGATCTGGCGCATCCGTCCTGCCTGACCCCTGTTTCACTCGCTCACATCAAAAGATTCTCTCTCTTTTCCAGAGCACCTACGGCGCGTGATATAATGCACGGGGTGTTGATGACGAATCACCCTCGAAATGGATTGCTAGATCGCTGCCAGGAGTGGCGCTGCCTGCGGTGTGGACAGCGATTCACGGAGCACATTGCTCGACAGAGCCACCTGGTCCCTCGTGTCTAACGAAAAGTTTCCTACAAGGCATACAGTACACGACATTTCTCGGACCGAATCCACAGTGTGCACGCGGTGTTGTGCGACCGCCTGGCATGCGGACCTCCGTCAGACACGTGACTTTTGATTCATAAGACACTTACCTTCTGTCTCCGATGAAACCCCGTACCATAGAGCTCGGCATTCTCCTTCACTCGGTTGATACCTACCTTCCCGAATCAAAGAGGCGTGCGATGAAATGGATCAAAAGACTTTCCATGTACTACCTTTTTCAGAACGGTCTCAAAGATGTGATTTGGCTTTTGAATTGTCCTACAGGAACGACACGATGACATGCAATATTCTTCTAGATATATGCCGATTTTTGCTAATTACTTAAGTAGTCTATTCAAGGATTTCCATTCCCACGCATCTGGGCACTGATTTGCATCTCGCAATGGACCATTGAACAGGAATGTACTTCTAGAAGACCTACCAGGGTCCCCGCTGTCAGTAGTCGGGACCGGACAGCGTTTATTTTCTGGTGTTTCCAGTGGTCGTCGCCCTTATGTTGTATGACCGGATGGGCATCCTCCGTTAAAAATAAGAAAAAATAAAAAAATAAAGTAAGTGGTTAAGGCGACCGCACCAGTAAAACGAGAAATCCAGGATCGCCAACAGGTCTGGCAAAAATATTCTTATGTCCCTAATAAATTGTACAGCTCCAGTGTAATCGTATTCGCAGTTCTTCGATATAATAATTGATTCAATTTAATCTTAGCTTCTTTCGGTCATTTAATTGTCTCGTAATACCACCTTTCAAGACTTCTGCATGTTTACCTATACCAACAAAACTTGGATTCAACTATTGTGAGGTTTAAAACTTTCCCGGCGTACACATTGTTTCACAAAATTTCAGGACAACTGCCGGATGTTTGCCACTTCCTGCCACAGTATTTCAGCGTAGAGTCTTCTGCCCGTCTTCAGCGAAAACTCTGTGAGCTTTGGTATTTAAGGCCACCACGACATACTGTGGCAGGAAGTTGCAGACGTCCGACAGTTCGCCCGAGTGGAAATGGTTATGTTCGGCTACATGGCGCCTATTTGCAGCCGTTCATGGACTTCATTTATGGATGACAATGAGCCATGTTGTCGGGCCGCAACTGTTTGCAATTGGCTTGAAGAACAATCTGGACAGTTCCAGAGAATGATTCGACCACCCAGATCTCCCGACATCAATTCCAATGAACATTTCTGGGACGTCCCGCGCCGGCAACACTTTCGCGATTACGGACGGCTATAGAGGCATCCTGGTGCAATATTTCTGCAGGGGGACTTCCAACGACCGGTGAGTCTAAGTCCATGCCACGTCAAGGTGGTGCGCTACGCCGGAGGTCCGACGGTATAAGAAGGCATCCCACGACTTTAGTCAGCTCAGGCGGAACGTTTTGTACGAACGCAAACTACAATAACAACGTTTTATTATTATATTTTATTTCATAGTGAATCAATTTATTGGAGTAGTGTGAGTGAGAGTTAGAGAGAGCGAATTTTACTTAGGCACAAGCTTACGAACTTTTTTGTGTGGTACAGGCACCCTAGGAGTAAAGCTACCCACCAGAGTGCTGTCAGGATCGAGTCAGATGCCAAACCAATACGACAGTTAACTAGAGTACCCGAGAACTTAGATTAATCTAAACCACGGTGGGACTTTATAGGTGGATGCCTCTGACAGGACTGAAATGCCAAATCTTTGGATGCAGCCTTAATGAAGGAATAGTTTCAATGAACTCCCTTTGATAGCGCAGAAGTGCTTCAGTCTTCGGATGCAAACGTTACAAAAACATGTTCTGACCACGGAATGTGAATTTAAGAGTGCTTTCCAAGAGCGTGTGCCAATGAAGAGGATAATAAAGAGGATACAAATGGAGAATAAAAACTGCATCCTCATTCATGATGATGAGTCCCATACTCCGTTTACCGAGCGTAGGGGAGCGACGCGGGAGACCCGCGCCGCCATACTAGGCAAGGTCCTAGTGGAGGTGGTTTGCCATTGCCTTCCTCCGACCGTAATGGGGATGATTGATGATGATGATGAAGACGACACAAACACCCAGTCATCACGAGGCAGGTGAAAAATCCCTGACCCCGCCGGGAATCGAACCCGGGACCCCGTGCTCGGGAAGCGAGAACTCTACCGCGAGACCACGAGCTGCGGACATCCTCATTCATACATCTGCAAAAGCGGGTCAGCACACCGGACCGAAAGATTTCATCACTCATTGAAGATCAGCAATAAGAAAAAAGTGTGCCCTAACGGGAAAAATAGACATGTGCGATAGTAAGGAGGAGGAAACATGACGAAGCAGGCAAATTAAAAGGGAACGCCGGAAATTAATATCGTTATAAATTAAGGTCAAACAACGGGTGCTAATTAAGCGAGCTCTGTGTATGTGTGTGTGTGTGTGTGTGTGTGTGTGTGTGTGTGTGTGTGTGAGAGATTGTGTTGTGGCAAGGCAGTCGTGACTACTCCAGGCAGCTTTGCGAATTAAACCACTGAGCGAATGGGTACCTAATGAATGGTATCCAATTACGAATAAGGTGAGCAAAATTTCAGTCGTCACTGCCTACTGCATTACATGTCATTCGTAGTGGAAAGGTTGTTTATTTCCTTTTTTAATTATACAATTCAAGACTGCACTGAGTAGTTGGATACTTTACTGTCACGGCTTGCGTGCCCATATACAACTGATTATTTTGTTACGAGTTTGTTTCCATTCTTTAGACCGAGTTTCTCGGATCTTCTTCTTCTTCTGTTTTTCCACCTAGTCAACTTGCCGTTTTTCAACACGTCATGGAAAAATATCCTGGTTCTGGACACTTCTCCTTCTTAATCCCTATCAGTATTAGATTATTTATAAGGTTCCGTACTTCAAGCAGCAAAAAAGGAACACTTCGTTGTCTGTCTATTCGTCCGTCTGTTAAGACCCATTTTTCTCGGGGACGGGTAGAGGTATCAAGTTGGAATTTATGTCCGATGCCAAGGTCTACGTTGCCTTGGCGGCATAAAAATGTCAGTTTCTAAGTCAGAGCGAACAAAAGATAGGACTGTCTATGTCACAATCACTCACTCGAACCTAGAGATGACCCGTGTCTTTTCACAATCACATCCGTGTGGAAACCTCACACGGCGAATCTTCCTCTCACTTCTCCACTTTTTTAATTTTCCCAGTACATTTCACACTATTGTCACGAGTACTGAATGCATGATATGTACATAAAATAGATAATAGTTTGAAAGGGATGAAAGGCAACAACTAGTAGCAACCCAAAGGCATTTCACAGAATTCTCCCACAAACAGGTCCCATTCACAACAGTGAGCTACACGGATAAGAAATCTTTTCGGAAGCAGTGCGCAAAACGCAGGGGGACTGTGTTCCACGACGCCTACTGCCTTGTGATGTCGAAGGACCTGAGGCTGAACAGGCTTTCGTTATACCCAGCAACACCAGTTTGCGATTTTTTCACTGTCTTCCGCTTGCCGCGACTCATTCTTTGTATCCGTGTGTAACCCTGCTGCTAATGGTGGAATCAAAATGATGGCCCATGGATAGTTCACAGGTGGATTTCTTGTGGGCAGTTTGCTCTTAAGCCACACACTGGTAAAATATCTTGCGTCCTGAGCGCTTCTGCTTAGGCTAACTGTTGAAGTTAATTAATGTGGCGGCATTTTTCATCTTGAGAAATTTGTTAGTATCATTTATTAAGTACCAAATTGCAGTTGTGTGGAAAATTTAAAACTAATAACAAAGAAAACGATTAAGTATACCATCTGCGTGAATATGAAGCAAGTACTTTAAATTTCTTTTCTGTTTTGGGCCACAGATATATTGACTTCACTTATTGTTAAGAAAACTCATTCCGAAACTGGAAAGGTAGAGAGCGAGGAACTGGGAGTGGAAACTGTCAGTAAAAATCCATTTCAGTCCCCTCCCTCCTCCCCCCCAAAAAAGACATTAATTTATTTGACTAAAGATCAGTACTTCTCTTTAGAGAAAATAATAAAATGTAAACAAGTTCATTGCAAACAGGTACAAAAGTGCATTAGAACAGGACATGAGCTCCACAGCCATAAAAGAATTTATCAGACGCGCATTAAGGCACACAGTTTACAGTGAGCAGCTAGCCACTGGCACCAGCAGTCTTGACGCGCAAACCACCCAGTGAGATGATGTACTTTTATGATGTCCGTACATGGCAACTAAAAATTTCGGGAAGTCTCTGGAAACACGGAAACAGACAACCACACACAACAATAAAAAGTATACATAAAACACAATTCCAAGCTAACACGTAGAGTCTGCTTAACAGAGCTTAGCCGTAAATAAAATAAAATAAAATAAAAACTTTCAGAACTGTGAAATAAAATTTTTGAATCCAGAAAAACTGATAATATTGAATAAACGAACTATTAAAGTTGTAGACACCCACTTTGAAAAAGTGGAGTCACAAATGAAAATAACTTTAGATTTGGCACCATAGAGCAGCCACATATCATCATCAATGCCAACATCAAAACCACAATCAGAACAGCGAATAACGTAGTGTGTGTATATGTATATGTGGTGTATTGGTTACAAGTGTAAATATTGTTTTTGGTCACTGACGACAGTGTACTGACAACGTTGCATTAGTATTTACTTAATTTGCATACCATTGATTAAAGCTATTCGGAGTAGTATGTTTGTAGGTTGATTAGTATCTCCAAGCACATGCGGCAGCAATTGTAAGCCATTAATGCTTCTCCTCCCCCCCCCCCCCCCCCGCTCAGGGCGCCAGGTCAGTTGTTGAAGCATAACGTCGCTTTTCTGGTGGGGCAGCAGGTCAAGCACTGAAGTGTAATGCTTCTTTTCCCCCGGGGCAGCAGGTCAGGTGTTGAAACGAGACAGGCACGCAGAATGTTTAGTCTATATTGACAGGTGTGGTTCACTTAGTAGTGAGCGACGACCAAGCAGAATATATCAGGTCCCAAATTATGTGACATGTCTGTGGAAGATCGTTTGATGCAAAGAAAAAATAACACCTGTTACACCCTATATAATATACTCATACCAATGCTGTAATACGTCCTCCAACTTACACAGCGAGAATCAAAACCACTAATATCGTCTACTGTTTTTGCACCACTATTATTACTAATAAAAAAATTAATGAGGGTAATGACGACTCCAGCAACAAGCCACGCTAGAATCGGAATCGTCACAGTGAAAGGACGTGGTTACTGTTATACATATTGCCAATGTTCACTTGCTTTTCGTAGACAGAGGGTGATAGTCTTCAGTGCAGCAACGTCAGCTGTGTCCTACCTGCTCCTACTTTGGGACCGAAACAGGATTCCACGTGAAAGTACTCAATTTTTCAGTTAGGGATATTTAACGCTATAGTGAAATAAAAGTCAGCAGTTTAAGAAAGCAAACCTGAACATTTTATTCCCCATTAATTGACAAAACAGTTCTGCACCAATGCATTAGGCTGTTACTCCGCCGCTATTAACTGATGTTGGAGTATATCTCTGAAGTTATTAGCCTTTTCCCAGCGGCTGGAATTTATGTTGAAACGAATTACTCACAGCTTTATGGCTGGGACCTTTTCCGGCACACCATGTATTCCACCTGCCAATTTCTTTCCTGTTTCTGGCTGAAGTTTACCAACATCAAAGCTGATGTTTCGTCGACGGTGGTGGCTGATGATGGCAAACAGGGCCGCGTTGCAAGTGGCGTGTGCCGTTGGAGCGACATGGGACCCTGATACGTCTAGATACGACTCTGTCAGGTGACACTTCCGTAAGAACCCTGTCTGATCGCCTAGATCCATTCACGTCCATTGTGTATTCCGATGGACTTGGGCAATTCCAGCAGGACAGTGCCATACCCCACTCATCTAGAATTGCCATAGAGTGGCTCCAGAAACACTCTTCTGAGTTTAAACTCTTCCGTTGGGCAGTAAACGCCCCAGACACGAACATTATTGAGCATATCTGCTGTTCAAATGGCTCTGAGCACTGTGCGACTTAACATCTCAGGTCATCAGTCCCCCAGAACTTATAACTACTTAAACCTGACAAACCTAAAGACATCACACACATCCATGTCCGAGCAGGATTCGAACCTGCGACAGTAGCAGCAGCGCGTTGCCGGACTGAAGCTCCTAGAACCGGTTGGCCACAGCGGGCGGCTATCTGCTGTTCAGAAGAGATCTCCACCCCCTCGTACTCTTACCGATTTATGGAGAGCCCTGCAGGATTCATGGTGTCAGTTCCCTCCACAACTAAGTGAAAAAGAATGAACAAAACGCTGCCCAGAGTTTGACGTGTTTCAGTGTCACTCCTAGGAAGATCACTGCAGACCTTGCAGCCACTACCAGTACCCGTGTGTCTGCCAGGACCATTTCACAATGATTCAATCAGGCTCGTTTTATACTAAGAAGCCTGCTAAATGCATCCCACGTCAACCACGCCATTGCCGAGAAAGAGTTTGATGGTGTAGGGAGCATTTGGAAGGGACAGCAATAGTGGTCCAGAATGATGTTCTCTGACGAATCGTGCTTCACTGTGGTAAATGATTGTGGCCACCATTTGCTGTGGAGAAAGGGGGAATACGTCACACTCCACAGAATGTTCATGAACGTCATTGGTATGGCCTAGGTGTTATGGTGTGGGCTGGCACTATGCACAATGGCCGAACATTGCTGATTATCTCTGTACAACGTACCTTCACAGAGCAGCAATATTGCAGGGAGATTATTCTGTATCACGTCCATTCGTTTAGGACCTTTCTATTTATGGACATCAATGGCCGCCCATATTGAACCGCTGAGGTGACAGACGCATTGTTAAGTGAAGATATTGAACGTATGAGATGGTCTACGTATTACCCAGACCTAGACCCTATAGAGCACACATAGGATGCTCTTTCCAGATTTGTTTCTCAACGAACACCACCTGTCCAAAGTGAGAAAGAAGTGAAAGGTGCCATAATGGAGAAGAGGGACAATATCCCCCAAGAACTCGTCAACAGTTCAGTAGCCAGCGTGGTAACAGGCGCAACAAGTACTTTCGTGCCCGAGGATTGTATATACCTTACTAAGAGTCCGATATCGACCTACATGTTCGACGTCTGACATGTGTCAAACATCAATGTTATTTCTGTTATCCTACTTTTTCAGTTAGTAGAAATCCGTTTCATTTCGTCATAAATATAAAATATACCACTCTACCTCTTTTACGTATGTACTGTGTTTCATGTCGTCCATCACTGCCTCTGATTATTCCTGTCAAAATTATTCCTGTTAAACAATGTCTCTGTTCCTTAGCAATTGTTAAGCTCCAAGATGCTACTCCAGGCGAGTGTAAAATGAATGTGCACAACGGAAAATAATGAATGCTAAAATGAAGATTTGGCCCTGTCTGACTAACCCCTGAAGCAGATCTTAGGATCTCTTAATTCTATAAATTACAATCTAAACATAAATGAATGATGAAGGCAACTAATTCTACTAAATGATAAACGTTGTTCCTGCTTATATATCTATTGTGGACTAAAAAAACCTTTATATTACAAAGTTTACATTTCCTAAGTAAAATTACTAATCAATTGCCCAACTCTGCCCCTTATTATGACTGCGCTATCTAATATCAATAACGCGAGATGACTGACATCATCTACGTGCCTAACACTAGAAGACACTACTATCAAAGATGATCTACAGGGTGTGGAACCTCAGTGGAAATAAACTAACGTGATCACACTGCTTTGCTTTTGTACCCCTAGTAAGCCGAAGCAATTTGCGATATCTCCGTATGTACTGCGTCCGGTGCGTCGAAGTGTTGGTTCTCGTATTAGTCGGCGTCGATGGAAGAACTCCAGCCACAAATAAACTCTTTCACACACTAAGACGGCATAAGGCGGTTCTGTGACTAATATACTTTAATACTGTCTTCTCCTCGCTGTGTTCTACAGACGAGAAACGCGAACTCCCAGACACAAGGACGGAGGTCAGATAACGTGTCAACGTAAGTATAGGTAGAGGAAGTGCTCTCAATTACTGAACGCTGCATACTCAACGACGACTTCCACCCCTGAGGTGAAGTCCACAATCGTATAGGTTTGCAACAGTACAGTGCCTAACTGTTCTAACTATAACCTCTCCTGAGAGCAAAGGCATCAAGTCCGTCTGTACCAACAAAGCTGATATCGAGCTACCATCACACACGGGCGCTCACAACGGGAGACCACGTCTCTCCACTGCTGGCCTCCCAGCAAGGCTCGGCTCCCCACCCTCGTAATTCCGAAAACGAATCACATTCCCGAAACCACGGAATATTCTCCCTCTCTACAGATTCTTCCGAATGGCGACCAACCATATATTGGTCTTTTGTCGTCCAGCGCGGAAATTTTGCGAGGAAAAACCTAGACTCGTAGAATGGTACGCTTCTGAGTAAAAATCCTTGCAAATAACCCAGCCTGCGTGGTTTCCGAGGTGACACTTCCGCGTTCCTCTCAGCTACGCCCAAAATTTTCGTAGTTTCCGAGGTGTAATCCTTCCCGTCTGGCTACAAATTGGCCGGTCGCGACTCTATTTCACCCCAGCGCTCAGGTGTCACGACGTCTGTCTAGGTACCTCCTGTTTTTAAGCAGGAACAACACCTGTGCAGGCCTCCCACCCAGAGCTTGAGTTATGCCTGCTCTTTCATATCCACTAGCGTTCCAACCTCAACTAGTATAGGCAATCATTCATTACGCCGTTTTTATAATGAAGACACTCCGTCACCTTTCATGCAATAATCGTTAACAGTTATTTACCAGGTGTACGTGACAATGCCCGTCTCCTTTCAATATTCATATATACGACGTACAACCTATCAACTGATATCTATTTGTGGTTGTAGTTCAAAAATTTCAAATGGGTGTGAACTCTTATGGGACTTAACTGCTAAGGTCATCAGTCCCTAAGCTTACACACTACTTAACCTAAATTATCCTAAGGACAAACACACATACCCATGCCGGAGGGAGGACTCGAACCTCCGCCGGGACCAGCCGCACAGTCCGTGACTGCAGCGCCTAAGACCACTCGGCTTATCCCGCGCGGCGCGGTTGTAGTAAACGGCAAAGTATGCGGATGAGTGCTTGTAAGATGCGAAATTATAGCCACCTTATAAAGCAGTGTACGCTAGTTGGGGAATGTGGCTACCTGGGAAGGCATTGTCCAGTGACTGTGGGGTCCGTAACAGGTCGGGTTGACGGAGGAGATAGAGAAGATCCAAAGAAGAGCGGCGCGTTTCGTCACGGGGTTATTTGGTTAGCGTGATAGCGTTGCGGAGATGTTCAGCAAACTCAAGTGGCAGACTCTGCAAGAAAGGCGAACTGCATCACGGTGTAGCTTGCTGTCCAGGTTTCGAAAGGGTGCGTTTCTGGATGAGGTATCGAATATATTGCTTCCCCCTACTTATACCTCCCGAGGAGATCACGAATGTAAAATTAGCGAGATTCGAGCGCGCACGGAAGCTTTCCGGTAGTCGTTCTTCCCGCGAACCATACGCGACTGGAACAGGAAAGGGAGGGAATGACAGTGGCACGTAAAGTGCCCTCCGCCACACACCGTTGGGTGGCTTGCGGAGCATAAATGTAGATGTAGACTGTGTGTGTTTCCTCAGTTGTTTGCCCCCCCCCCCCCCCCAATTTCCACCTCCCCCACCGCACAAAGGCTCATTACAGCCTGCTCTTTGCAGTCTGCAATAGAACCCTAAAAGCTGGACCCGAACTTGAGTATGTGGGGATAGATACCTCAACTCACTCTCCACAGACTGCTGCGTCCTCGTAGCTGACGGAGGTGGTGTGGCAGACAATGGGGTAAGACTTGCGGTACTGAATTCGATAGCCTGTCAGCTTTGCAGCTTTTCCGTGAGGAGAACGACGAATTTTATACCACACTACACAAGCAAGATCCACAGTGTAGAAGTACGTTGCTAAATCAGTAATTTTCACAACTGATGGTTTCATTGCAGGAGGAACATGGAGCGTATACGAACAAGGGCAGAGAGAGTGTAATAGGGAAGTTGTTAGATCTCAAGTGTCGGACTGCTGGATGAAAGACGTCGTATATATTGTGATATAATTCCTTGGTAAAATCCAGTAGCCGTATTTTGGGGCAGAAAATACGAGTGTATCTCAGCCGAACACATCACTAACGTAAATATCATACAAATCAAGCAAATAAAAAACTCACACGCTCTCTTCGCCCATGCCATCCAAGAATGGAAAGACTTGAAACCTGAATATAGCTACGGAAAATATAGCCTCTGCCGCGCACTTTAGAGGTTATACATAGATGTAGATCTTTAACAAACTGCGCTGATGTGTCGCCTCCGGTGAGCTCGCGTTCGCCGGAAATTTAAAGTTGACGGGGAAACCCTGGGACAAGACGCTTTTTCATTCGGGATTATGAGCTCTTCATCAAGTTTGACGCATTCTATATGGCGGATGTGGGCTATTAAAACACTCATTGACTCGGCGGTATGTTTGCAGAACCGGTACTGGTTTTTCTCGACTATCGTATATCCAGACGCCGCGCCTCTGAATTCGTTGTAGACGTGAGTAACGCCGGACCGCCGTGCCATTCATTAGCGGCGCCGATGGCCGGGCTGGCGGATGCCATTAGCTGGTGGCGAGGTGGCGGAGCGCACCGGCTCACTGGGTCACCCGGAGCAGCTTCCGCGCCGCGGGCGGCAATTTGCGCGCATGCGCGGGCCAGCGCTTCCTGCCTGCGCCGGCGGTCAGCGGAGCACGCGCCGCCCGAGGATGGCGGCGGGCGCGGCCGCCGAAACGCCGACAGCTGCCACTCAGCGAGCGGGGCCGGGCGTCCGCCGCCACGGGCCAGGAAACCGGGGGCCGCCGGAGGCCTTCTGCAGCGCAGGGGGTAGTTCGGAGTCCCGGTCCAACACGAAAAGTGTTCACAATGTAAAGCGACGAACAGCTACGCTTCAGTAGCCAATTTCGCTAGTGCTAGTCAGACTGGAAAGGTACCGCCGGCCGGTGTGACCGAGCGGTTACAGGTGCTACAATCTGGAACCGCGCTCCCGCTACGGTCGCAGGTTCGAATCCTGCCCCGGGCATGGATGCGGGTGATGTCCTTAAGTTAGTTAGGGTTAAGTAGTTCTAAGTTCTACGGGACTGATGGTCTCAGAAGTTAACTTATATAGTGCTCAGAGCCATTTCAACCATTTTTTGGAAACATACCATCCGACTATAACGCTGTAATTGTATTTTGGTTGATTTGGAAAAAAGGACCGAACCTTCAGAGAATGATCATTATTGGTAGCGATTATACACAAAAAAAGTTTAATTCCATCACAATTTACTATTACCTTATAGTTCACTTACTTAAGACAATAATAAAAAGTCTGAATATTTATGTTAACTAATGATTAAACCTCCCTTAAAAGTCAAGAAAATGACTATCTTTCTTTGTGTCTTAGAATAGTAGTTGATCGGAATGGACAGCGTCTTGAAAGGAGGGTATAAGATGAACTTCAACAAAAGCAAAACGAGGATAATGGAATGTAGTCGAATTAAGTCGGGTGATTCTGAGGGAATTATATTAGGAAATGAGACACTTAAACTAATAAAGGAGTTTTGCTATTTGGGGTGCAAATTAACTGATGATGGTCGAAGTAGAGAGGATATAAAATGTTGACTGGCAGTAGCAAGGAAAGCGTTTCGGAAGAAGAGAAATTTGTTAACATCGAGTATAGATGTAAGTGTCAGGAAGTCGTTTCTGAAAGGATTTGTATGGAGTGTAGCCATGTATGGAAGTGAAACATGGACGATCAATAGTTAAGACAAGAATAGAATAGAAGATTTCGAAATGTGGTGCTAGAGAAGAATGCTGAAGATTAGATGGGTAGATCACGTAACTAATGAGGAGGTATTGAACAGAACTGGGCAGAGGAGGACTTGACTAGAAGAAGGGATCGGTTGGTAGGGCATGTTCTGAGGCATCAAGGAATCACAAATTTAGCATTGGAGGGCAGCGTGGAGGGTAAAAATCGTAGAGGGAGCCAAGAGATGAAAACAGTAAGCATATTCAGAAGGATGTAGGGTTCAGTAGGCACTGGGAGATGAAGAAGCTTGCACGGGACAGAGTAACATTGAGAGCTACATCAAACCAGTCTCAGGACTGTAGACCACAACAACAACATTTCCTTTGTGTCCTTTAAAATTTTTACAAAAACAAACTAAATAAAATAAACTGAAGTTGAACAAAAAATTTTGCAACATCTTAAAGTTTCACAAGTAAAACATAAATTTTGTAAACCTTTAAAAATTTCGCAAATAGAAACAGAAATTTTGTAATCTTTAATAAGTTAAACTGAAGCTGTCCTAATCTAATTTATGACAAAATTGACAACAAACATGAGAATTTGAAATACGACAGCAAAATATGGGGTAAATGAAACAAACAAGGAAATGCTCGGGACTGCAGGTACACCCCGGCATCACCGGAAAAATTTCCGAACTCGTTACAATATGGGAAAAGGGGCTCCCACTTCTTCAACGCACACTGAAGTACCCTTTAAAGCACATCCAAATATGAGAAATACAAAGCACCTATTAACGACAAGAGCAACGATTTCTTTATTTTCTGCTTAAGTACACTCATCAAAAAAGTTCTGCATCACCTCGGTTCCGAGGAACCTGTACAGAAAATTTTAATAGAGAATAACATTAACATCATTTCTTTCCTTTTTATTGCTCATTAAAACCACACATGGGATGTTGTACCAACATATAGCGAGACCTTCAGAGGCGGTGGTCCACACTCCTGTACACACTGGTACCTCTGATGCCCAGTAGCACGTCCTCTTGCATTGATGCATGCTTGTATTCGTCGTGGCATACTATCCACAATTTCATCAAGGCACTCACTGTTGGTCCAGATTGCCCCACTCCTCAACGGCGATTCCGCGTACATCCCTGAGAGTGGTTGGTGACTCACGTCGTCCATAAACAGTCTTTTTCAATCCAGCCCAGGCACGTTCAGTAGCATCATGGCTGGCGAACACGCTGGCCGCTCTAGTCGGGAGAGCTCGTTATGCTGAAGGAAGTCAATCACAAGATGTGCGCGATGGGGCCGCGAATTGTCGTCCATGAAGACGGATGCCTCGCCAATATGCTGCCGATATGGTTGCGCTATCGGTCGGAGGATGGGATTCGAGTATCTTACAGTGGTTGATTCACCTTCCATGACCACCAGTGGCGAACGTCGGCCCAACATAATGCCACCCGAAAACATCAGGGAACCTCCACCTTGCTGCAGTCGCTGGACAGTGTGTCTGTCTGGTTGAACGCATATGCGACTCTCATCGGTGAAGAGAACGTGGTACCAGTCCTGAGCGTGTTGTTGAGCCTATCTGTAACGCGTTTCATGGTGTCGTCGTTGCAAAGATGGACCTCGCAATGGACGTCGGGAGTGGAGTTGCGCATCATGCAGCCTGCTGCTCACAGTTTGAGTCGTAACACGACGTCCTGTGGCTGCACGATAGCATTATTCAACTTGGTGGCGTTGCTGTCAGGGTTCCTCCGAACCATAATCCTTCATCCACTGCAGTAGTAGCCCTTGGGCGGTCGGAGGGGGGATGTCATCCACAGTTTCTGCCTCTCTGTATCTCCTCCAGGCCCGAACTACATCGCTTTAGTTCACTCCGAGACGCCTGGACACTTCCCTTGTTGAGAGCCGTTCCTGGCTCAAAGCAACAATGCGGACGCCATCGAACTGCGATATTGACCGTCGAGGCATGGCTGAACTGCAGACAGCACGAGCCGTGTACCTCCTTTCTGGTGGAATGACTGGAACCGATCGGCTGTCGGACCCCATCCGTCTTATAGGCGCTGCTCATGCATGGTTGTTTACATCTTTGAGCGAGTTTAGCGATATCTTTGAACAGTTAAAAGGACTGTGTCTGTGATACAATATCCACAGTCAACGCCTATCTTCAGGAGTTCTGGGAACCGGGGCGATCCAAAACTTTTTTTTGATGTGTGTATGAACGACACGACTACAGCTTAAGATAAATGGCACAAGTCAATAACCTCTTTAATTTTCTCAACAGTGGGCTCAAAGAACCAAACCATTACCCTCAAAATGACAACATCCTTTTAATCCGCAACACACAAGGGAAGTATACCAAAACCCATTAAGCAGCGAAACGTCTCTTTAGTCCCAGCGAGATGAAACAGTTCAGCAATTACAAGATTCAACTTAATCAGCGAATACAACTTACGAACATTAGCAGCTTTTACTATTTATAGCTTCCTCAAGGTCAACTTACGCAGGCTAACCAAACGAGAGGCAAAGCAGTGTATCAGGCTTCAACAGTCAATTTCAGCACCACATAAGATAACTTCGGGCAAAAGTACTCAAGATAACCCGTCACCAAAACCACCCCAAACAGCGACATATTGACGGACACGATAACATCACGTGTTCCCCATAATTCTGAGAAGACTAAAGAGGTTGCAAATCACCAAGCAGTACATTAAAATTGGCTCACCAAGTAATCAGAGGCTGTGGCAATGATGAGACGTACAAGAGAGAACAGAACCGCGCAGCGGCCGTAGCGGACACCCGCCCTTGGGAGGGCACAGTCGATAGCGAGACGCCACGGCGAAAGACGGCTGAAAACTCCACTGGGAACGTGCGAGTAATCCAAGCCCTGCCAAAGCGGTCTCCCTCGCGTACCCAAGGCGTAGCCCGCGCGCCTCTACTCAGTAACGGACTCGGTGGCGCCGCTGCCGGCGCCGGGAGCCAGTTCAGCAAACACGCCGTTGTCAGGTCTGCCTCCGTTTCCTTCCTCCAAGTTCACTAGGAAGCAACTGAGGATCATAACCTCCGCTCGCTGCCCCAGATCCGCTACGCTTAAGCAAAGATGTTACACTGAAGAGCCAAAGAAACTTATACCACACACCTGCCTTATATCACGAAAGGCGCCTGCGAGGACACAAAAGTGCTGCAACACGACGTGGCATGGATTCGACTAATGTCTGAAGTTGTACTGGAGGCAACTGACACTATGAAACCTGCAGGGCTGTCGATAAATCCGTCAGAGTGCTTCTAAACAGCACGTTGCAAGGCATCCCAGATATGCTCAATGATGTTTCATGTCTGGGGAGTTTGGTGGCAAGCGGAAGTGTTTAAACTGAGAAAAGTGTTCTTGCAACCACTCTGTACAAATTCTGGACGAGCGAGGTGTCGCATTGTAGTGTTGGAATTGCGCAAGATCGTCGGAATGCACGATGGACATTTATGGGTGCAAGTGATCAGACAGGATGGTTACGTACGTGTCACCAGTCAGACTCGTATCACTCCAAATGCACACGCCCCAAACCATTACAGAGCCTCCACCAGCTTCAAAAGTCTCCTGCTGACATACTGGTCCATGGATTCGTGAGGTTATTTCCATACCTGTACACATCCATCCGCTCGATGCAATTAGATACGTGACTCGTCCGACAAGGCAACGTGTTCCTAGTCATCAACAGTAGATTGCCGGTGTTGACAGTTCCAGGCGAGGCATAAAGCTTTGTGCCGTGCAGTCATTAAGGGCACAAGAGTGAGCCTTCGGCACCGAAAGCCCATATCGATGATGTTTTTTGAACGCTTTGCACGCTGACACTTTTTGATGGCCCAGCATTGAAATCTGCAGCAATTTACGGATTGCACTTTTGTCACATTGAACGATTCTCTTCAGTCGTCGCTGGTCCCGTTCTTGCAGGATCTTTTTCCGGCCGCAGCGATGTCGGAGATTTGATGTTTTACCGGATTCCTGATATTCACGGTACACTCGCGAAATGGTCATACGTTAAAATCTCCACTTCATCGCTACCTCGAAAATAGTGCGTCCCATCGCTCTTGCGCTGACTATAATACCACGTTAAAACTCACTTAAATCTTGATAACGTGCCATTGTAGCAGCAGTAACCGATCTAAAAGCTTCGCCAGACACTTGTTGTTTTATGCAGGCGTTGCCGACCACTGCGTCGTATTCTGCCTGTCTACACATGTCAGTATTTGAATACACATGCCCATACCAGCTTCTTTGGCGTTTCAGACACTGCTATCGATGGTCGTGGCAGGGCTCAACCCTTACGAAAGATTATCAGCCACACAACTCTGAAGTTAACAAAGGCGGTAGAGGACATTCCGGCAACTTGGCCATGAGGGCAAAGTGGATGTTGGGGTCCTGGGGGCTATAAGGTGCTGGCATGGCACAGGAAGTGCTCTCCCTAGTGGCCCAGTCACCCCATGAAGTCTGACCTGCTTACAGTGTCGCCCAACACAATTGCAATACTATTTGTGGATTTCAGTTATCGTGATGTAAGATAAGTGCTCAGTTTATGTGTTTTTGTGGAGAGGGAATGTGACATACTTCTTTTGAAGGATATTGCGTTGAAAGTGTCATATCTTGACTCCATAATCGCACTTCAGTTATTGAAATTTCGGTCTTGGTATCAGAGGGTATACATCTTTTGTGTGAAAGGTATAAATGTGGGCAAAACGACTAGCTCGTCAGAGGCTTCTGGCCACTTTGTAGGAGGAAAACGTAAAAAGAAGGACTGCGCGGTGAATCCTTATAACAGTGACCTAATAGCGGCGAAAAAGGAAGGAAGAACGGAAAGCAGCTGAATACAAGTAAGGCACTAAAAAGAAGAACGCGGAGGAAAATTTTCATATTCAAGGCTAGAAGAGCACTGGATTTAGTGTCAACCGTGCTCCCTCTAGCCTCACAGACGCTGTACAGGAGTAGAGGAACGCTGTTTGACTTTTACTTGTGATAAGTGTAAATAATTTAATTCTGATCATGTTGACAATGAAATATATTTAGCTCTTGGTTAAAACAGTTTTTCACCCCTTATCTTTTGATTTTAAAACTAAGTGACCATTTCGTTAGTTGGTTGACTGATTCGGGGGAGGGGACCAAACAGCGAGGTCATCGGTCTCATCGGATTAGGAAAGGATGGGGAAGGAAGTCGGCCGTGCCCTTTCAAAGGAACCATCCCAGTATTTCCCTGAAGCGATTTAGGGAAATCACGGAAAACTTAAATAGGATGGTCGAACGCGAGTTCGTACTGTTGTCCTTCCGAATGCGAGTCAAATGGGGCACACTTTGTGAAAATTGAATTGTTTGAAGCACTTAATTTGATCCTAAGGCAATTAAACTATTCGATATTATACTTCATTAGTTGCAGATTGTAATCACGCATTTCTGTACGTTCATTGCTACTCAGCTTAAAAAATAGGAATACCTTATTAGCCTGGTCAATTCGACTGGTTCCCACCTAAATTCGAAAGCTATTCCAGTCAGCATCCTTGTTACTCACTTCTAGAAAAATGAAAAACAAAATTGAGGATTTGTTACGTAACAACCAGACTGGCGTTGGGAAAGGTAAAGGCACCAACAGGTAGTTCAGAGTAGAGGAGGAGGGGATTAGTGGACAAAGTTCCGTCGACAACGAGGTCATCAGGCAGGAAGCACAAGCTCGGGTTAGGGGAGGATGGAGAAGGAAGTTGGCTGTGCCCTTCCAGAGGAACTATCCCGACACTTGCCTTAAACAATTTAGGAAATCACGGAAAACTTAAATCAGGAAGCCCGGACGCGGGTCTGAACCGTCGGAGTCCACTGCGCCACCCCCGTGATTCTGACATTAAGATTAATGAAAGTAAGACTTGAGAGAAATCGAGAGATTTTCATGGGCTTCTTCGAACTAGAAAAGCTGTTCTTCAACGGAAAGTGCAAGACGTGTAATACACAGTATGTACACAACTGTGGAGAAAATATAAGAAAGGAAGACAGGCGAAAGTGTGTGATGTATAACGGATCAGTTTGTCAGAGGTTAACACATTTTGAAATGAATAATATTAATGCACGGAGCAGACCTGAGAGACAATATATTTAAATATGATTTCGGCGTCTTTTGCGCAACAACTGTGAAGTGCACGTTTTTTTTTTCAACTGCGAGTTTGTCACAAGCGGCGATAACAATATACAGCATAAACTACCACGGGTACTGCCGTACTCGGGGTTGCTACGTTATCTCTGATTCATTGTCGGTAAAGAGAAGAGCTACTTATGATTGTACTTTCGTTCTGCATTGGGCTATGGTATTCTATATGTGTAAAAGAGTGTTCAGTTAGGTAGCAAACGGTTTTCTATGAGTAAACTGAAGGTATTTAACAAAGTAAAAGACTTTTTTTCCACAAAACCTGCTGCTACAGATAGATAGAATTCAGACTGTTGGAGTCCGTGAGGAATGATCGTGGGTTCGAAACTGTGTACGGTCCGGCTTATACATTAAGGAATTTTTCCCGTTTTAGTTGTTACATCATATATTAATTTTCTCCTTATGCACACCAGCGACCGTTACTTCCTGGAGAGCGCTACATTGTATGCTAGTCTTCAATCTGTCTGCAGTTTCCGCTAAACCCTTTTTCAAGTTCCAGTACCACAAGAAATAGCAGCTGCAGCGGCGTAGAGCGTACAGATTTCTAGGGCGACCGTCTTGTTAACATTTCAACTCTGCGAGATACTCGTGTATAGCAGCGTGTCCAGCAAACACAAACTGCTACGAAAGAAGGTCTATTTCTTTAATTCCCTTTCTCTCACTTCACTATAGGAACTTAAAAAGGCCTATACAACAAACTTTAATGAACTGAAATTTAATAATCATAATCAGCATTTACTGAACTTCTGTGCATTTGACTGGACTCGAGTAACAGGCTAGTGAAGTAAATGTCGGTAGACAAGTAACTAACTAAAAGAATTATCTCAAGTAAGTCAAATATTGCTTTTTCACTGTCAAGTGGTTATAGTTATTTTAGTATTTACGTGTGGTGTATCCGCTACGTACAATTTATTTGAGAAAACTTCTCTAACGTCGCGACGTCACCTTCCCGTACACAGTTGAGAGCAGCTTAAGAAAGGTGCAGCTGTTACGTGCCGGCTCAGTTTCATAGCTTGTATCGTGCACAATGGCGGTTCTCTCACTGTACCCTGAGGTACGAAGGGCGCTGTTTTCGCCTCCGGTGATGCTTTTGCTTTAAGAACGATGTACTAAGTTCTTTAATTACAATTCACTTACCTGCTCTTATATTCTGTATGCACTTCTTTTATTTTACTATTTATTTAAAAACACAGAATGTTCTTTATTAACTTAAGACCTACGCGTTTCGACCAGACAGGACATTATTAGATTGTGTTAAAAAATACAAAAAATGTCTGGCACAACGCATTCGTCAAGAAGACACGATACCGCATAAAACGTACTAAAAGGCAACATCATGAATTCGACGGCAGGCTTAGAAGCGCAAACTGTAAACAGCCGTACGCTATATCAGCCCCGAAGGCCCGTTTGTATTCTCATGATGCACCCGTATGTATGGCAAGAGCTCATTCAAAATATTTGGCTTGTAGTATTGACAGCCGCCATGCGGCGCTGTCGTCGGGAGAACATTGAAAACGGCGGGCGTAAAATACTAACAGCAATGGATAAATTGAGAAGGTAAGAAAACGTAATATATGGGAATATGCACAATGCAGGGCATGCCACATCGAAAGCTATACACAGAGATACAGAAAATCCTTACGCTCAAAAGCACCATAATAGAATAATGAAGTAAATACCTGGAAAACAAAATAAAGATTAGACAACAAATATATGACTAAAAGGAAAAATGCTAAAAAGATAAAATACAACTGCATACATCTACATCTACATCTACATGGTTACTCTGCAGTTCACACTTAGTGCCTGGCAGAGGGTTCATCGAACCATTTTCATACTACTTCACTACCATTGCACTCTCGAAAGGCGCGTGGGACAAAGGAACACCTAAATCTTTCCGTTCGAGCTCTGATTTCTCTTATTTTATTATGATGATCGTTTCTCCCTACCTAGGTGGGTTTCAACAATATATTTTCGCATTCGGAAGAGATAGTTGGTGATTGAAATTTCGTAAATAGATCTCGCCGTAAAGAAAACAGCCTTTATTTCTGGGTTGCTACCCCAACTCGCTTATCATATCAGTGACACTCTCGCCTCTATTGCTCGATAACACGAAACGGGCTGCCCTTCTATTCACTTTTTCGATGTCCTCCGTCAATCTTACCTGGTAAGGATCCCATACCGCGCAGCAGTATTGCAGCAGATGACGGACAAGTGTAATGTAGGCTGTCTCTTTAATGGGTTTGTCGCATCTTCTAAGTGTTCTGCCAAAAAAGCGCAGTCTATGGGATCTCTCCAATTTAAGTTCCTTGTAATTGTAATTCCTAGGTATTTAGTTGAATTGACAGCCCTTAGATTTGTGCGATTAATCGTATACCCAAAATTTATCGCATTTCTTTTAGTACCCATGTGGAAGACCTCGCACTTTTCTTAGTTGCCACTTTTTGCACTATACAGAAATTCTCTCTAGATCATTTTATAATTGGATTTGATCGTCTGATGACTTTACTAGACAGAAAATTAGAGCATCATCTGCAAACAATCTAAGGGGGCTGCTCAGATTATCACCTAGATCATTTATGTAAATCAGGAACAGCAGAAGGCTTATGACACTATCTTGTGGATCGCTAGATATCACTTCTGTTCTACTCGATGATTTGCCGTCTATTACTACGAACTGTGGCCTCTCTGAGAGTAAATCACGAATCCAGTTACACAACTGAGACGATGCTCCATTTGCACGCTATTACACTCCTGGAAATGGAAAAAAGAACACATTGACACCGGTGTGTCAGACCCACCATACTTGCTCCGGACACTGCGAGAGGGCTGTACAAGCAATGATCACACGCACGGCACAGCGGACACACCAGGAACCGCGGTGTTGGCCGTCGAATGGCGCTAGCTGCGCAGCATTTGTGCACCGCCGCCGTCAGTGTCAGCCAGTTTGCCGTGGCATACGGAGCTCCATCGCAGTCTTTAACACTGGTAGCATGCCGCGACAGCGTGGACGTGAACCGTATGTGCACTTGACGGACTTTGAGCGAGGGCGTATAGTGGGCATGCGGGAGGCCGGGTGGACGTACCGCCGAATTGCTCAACACGTGGGGCGTGAGGTCTCCACAGTGCATCGATGTTGTCGCCAGTTGTCGGCGGAAGGTGCACGTGCCCGTCGACCTGGGACCGGACCGCAGCGACGCACGGATGCACGCCAAGACCGTAGGATCCTACGCAGTGCCGTAGGGGACCGCACCGCCACTTCCCAGCAAATTAGGGACACTGTTGCTCCTGGGGTATCGGCGAGGACCATTCGCAACCGTCTCCATGACGCTGGGCTACGCTCCCGCACACCGTTAGGCCGTCTTCCGGTCACGCCCCAACATCGTGCAGCCCGCCTCCAGTGGTGTCGCGACAGGCGTGAATGGAGGGACGAATGGAGACGTGTCGTCTTCAGCGATGAGAGTCGCTTCTGCCTTGGTGCCAATGATGGTCGTATACGTGTTTGGCGCCGTGCAGGTGAGCGCCACAATCAGGACTGCATACGACCGAGGCACACAGGGCCAACACCCGGCATCGTGGTGTGGGGAGCGATCTCCTACACTGGCCGTACACCTCTGGTGATCGTCGAGGGGACACTGAATAGTGCACGGTACATCCAAACCGTCATCGAACCCATCGTTCTACCATTCCTAGACCGGCAAGGGAACTTGCTATTCCAACAGGACAATGCACGTCCGCATGTATCCCGTGTCACCCAACGTGCTCTAGAAGGTGTAAGTCAACTACCCTGGCCAGCAAGATCTCCGGATCTGTCCCCCATTGAGCATGTTTGGGACTGGATGAAGCGTCGTCTCACGCGGTCTGCACGTCCAGCACGAACGCTGGTCCATCTGAGGCGCCAGGTGGAAATGGCATGGCAAGCCGTTCCACAGGACTACATCCAGCATCTCTACGATCGTCTCCATGGGAGAATAGCAGCCTGCATTGCTGCAAAAGGTGGATATACACTGTACTAGTGCCGACATTGTGCATGCTCTGTTGCCTGTGTCTATGTGCCTGTGGTTCTGTCAGTGTGATCATGTGATGTATCTGACCCCAGGAATGTGTCAATAAAGTTTCCCCTTCCTGGGACAATGAATTCACGGTGTTCTTATTTCAATTTCCAGGAGTGTAGATTAATAGTCGCTTATGAGGAACTGTATCAAAAGCCTTCTGTAAATCTAGGAATATGGATTCGATCTCAGATCGCTTGTCGACAGCACTCTTTACTTCATGGGGATAAAGAGCTAGCTGTGTCTTACAAGAACGATATTTTCTGACTCCGTGTTGGTTATGTATCAATAAGTCATTTTCTTCAAGGTGATTCATAATGTTCGAGTACAGTATATGCTCCAAAATCCTACTGCAAATTGAGGTCAGTGATATGGGTCTGTAATTCAATGGGTTACTCCTATTTCCTTTTTTGAATATTGGTGTGACCTGTGCTACTTTCCAGTCTTTACGACCAGACCTTTCGTGAAGTGAGCGGCTGTATATGATTGCTAAGAAAGGCGCTATTGTGTATGCATACTCTGAAAGAAACCTGATTGGTATATCACCTGGACCGGAAGACATGCCTTTCTTAAGTAATTTGAGTTGTTTCGCAACACCTAAGATATCTACTTTTATGTCACTCATGCTAACAGCTGTTTCGATTTAGAATTCTGGAATATTTACTTCATCTTCTTTCGTGAAGGAATTACGGAACATTGTATTTAGTAACTCCGCTTTAGTGGCACCATCATGGGTAACATTTCCATCGCTATCTCGCAGTGATGCTTTTGACTGTTTTTTGCCACTGGTGTACTTTACACACGACCAGAATCTCTTTGTGTTTTCTACCATATTTTGAGAAAATGTTTCATTGTGGAAACTATTAAAAGCATCTCGCATTGACGTCTGCACTATATTTCGAGCTTCCCTGACACTTAGTCAGTCTCGGGGATTTTGCGTTCTTTTGAATTTGGCGTTCTTTTTTCGTTGCTTCTGCAACAGTGTTCTGGCGTGATTTGTGTACTATGGTCTCTTATTAACTTATGCGGTATGAATCAAACTATTGCTGTCGATACTGTATCTTTGAATTTGAGCCATATCTGGTCTACAATTACATAATTAACTCGTAAGGAATGGAGACTCTCTCTTAGGAAGGGATCAAGTGAATTTTTTATTTGCTGTTTCAAACAGATATATTTTGCGTTTATTTTTAGTGGTTTTGGTTGATATGGTTTTGAGCCTCGCTACAGTGACCTTGTGTTCACTAATTCCTGTATCCGTCATGACGCTCTCTATTAGACTAACGTCCTGGTAATAAAAAGCTAAAAACTAACAAACTCTTTAAAAATGGGAAACATGCAATCACAGAAAAACTGATTTTTGCTTGATAACTGTCGAGTAACATACCCTTCTTACTGAGTGAGTGTTTAACAATTTCGATCTCTTGAAGTAGATTGAGTCCCTTAAGTTGCTCAACGGAGGTGGAATTATGCTTAACCTCCCCTTCTTAGTGGAGAAATCCTCCGGAAAGCTAATTTTAAAAGCCTTCCCGTCCGGCCGATATAAGTTACTTGACATTCACAGCACTCGAGCGTGTATACGCCACAGGCAGCGTATTAATCTTTCTGGGGACGCACATTTTTAGCATATTGATACAGGATTTACTGGATGTGGTATACGCTATTCTTTTATTATGAACACTAAAGAGTTTAGCTATGGCATAGGACACATGTCCTAAAAAAGGAAACTTAGTAAACCTTTAATTTTGTGGTGCAGGACTGAGAATGGTTTCACGGTCGTTTGATGTTTTAGGGATGTATAGCTTGTAGATGACACGACGTAGCGTGTATAACTGAGGCACTTGAGAAGGCTTGCGATAAATGTCAAATTTGAGAGTCATGATATCCGATCCTTCACCGTAAAAAGAAATTGTTATGTTGTAGGCATATCGCCTGTAAAAGCTAATTTTTGTAATTTGTGTAAATGGTGGAGGCCCAGGTGAAATAGTCACAATCCGAGTAGTCCACAAATGTATCAGCAAGAAAACCTTCAAAGCAATTACCCACCGCCAAGCCACCTGACTGCTTATAGAATTTGTTATTTAAAGTGAAGTCAAGAGCCTAAGAAGAGTTATAGCCTCGACAATTTCATCAGTGCACAGTTGTTCATGACAAAGAAGGTTATCCTGAATAATTAATATAGTCTCTTCTAGATAGACGTTTGTACATAATTTTTTATATCAAGGGACAGTAAAGTGCAGCCTGGAGGGAAAGATGTATCATGTAACAGTCGTTTCTTGCTATTAGAAATGGCAAAATTTTCGAGAAGTGTGAACTCATTGTGAACCAGATGAAACTATTAACCCTAGTGCGCCTCTGCGTTTGTCATAAATTAACAAGTCATTGACAGAGGTGAAAAGACAGTAAGTTACAGAAAAGAGTCTGGGAGGATAGTGGGGACCAGTTCGCTCGGGTTTCCAGTCCGGTTAATAACAGGACGTATAGGGAACTCTACCTTGAAAGTCTGTATCTGAGCACGCCTTTTAGGGACCGTAGGATTCGTCACTATAAACTTGGGTAGGAGGTCTGCGGGGTCATACATGCGCATCCACCGAAGGAAGCCTTAATCTCTTTAACATAAGTCCCGATAAGATCGTTATCTATTTCGCAAATATCGTTGTGTTGGATAAAGAACTGGGTGTTATCAGTGTAGTCACTTTTACAAACAACGACAGCCGTATTTCTTTTCTTTTGTTTACTATTAGATCACACGGGGCCAAACTGCTGCTGCGAGGCGGACCACTGACCACGTTACGTCCAATATATGCTCCTGTTTCGAGGGACATGAGCTGGTTATTTTGCACTCAGTTATTTCTGTACTCGTCTTCCTCGTATTTCAGAAGATAAAATGTGTATTTCAGTCTTAACTTATTATCTTTCATTTTTGTTTCATCATGATCAACAGGTGTCTCGACGGACGACGTAAATTGATACCTTAAGAGGTAATGTCTTGCTTTCGACTTCTCTGAGCACTTCTCGTACAGCCAACCTAATACCTGTTTCGCTTCAGCTTTTGTACGTCAATAAGAATGCAGTATCATTCGAATCTACCACATAGATCTCTCTGCTCTCCGAGCAGCTTTCTGACACTGTTATTGAACCATGGTTGGTCCTTCCATTAGGAATGTTGAACAGTGATGCTCAGGGAATTTAAATGAGATTTTGTAAAGTAGAGGTGTCTCTTGCGAAACTTGTCGTGTTGATCAAGTTCCTGGTCCTTGTGATAGATTGACCACACTCTTATACCTCCATCGCAGGTCGCACAGATAGATCATGAGAGAAAAATACGAGGTTGGATCGCTACGGAGGAGTATAATCATTAATTCTTTCGATCCTTAGTACGCAAATGAAATATGACATGGAGAGAACTTTACTGTTATGAAGTAACCCTCTACCATGCTGTGTACTGTAGACTGTGGAGTGGCCGTGATGTCACAGTCTTGTCGTCTTTAACGTTATGGGTTGGCTGAAGTACCTTGAATGACGTGCTTTTTTTTTTCAAAACCCCTGCTTCGTTGGCTAAGTGAGTAAGCGAGCAAGTGACTTCCTACCCGAAGGTCCAGGGTTCACCCCTCAATCGTACCAGATTTTTTTCTGTAACTTACTGCCTTTTCACATCTGTCAGTGACTTGTTAATTTATGAAAAACGCTGAGGCGCGCTGTGATTAGTAGCCCACATTCCTTGGGTATCAGCAACATCGGATGAATGTGTATGGAGAGGCTAGACTAATATATGGTTCCTCAGGAAGTGCAGATACCTTTTCATAGTTACAAGGGCAACATCCCAAGAGACTGACGGATCTGATCTTAAGGCATTAATCTATATAACCTTACTATGTTGGTGACTGCAGCACAGCTGAAAGCAGAGAGGAAACTATAACCCTCATATTTTCCGAAGACATGCAACTCTACCTCATACTTTAATGACCATGACATCGTCTTGCGTAAAATTTTCCGCAGGTAAAATGACCCGCTATTAAAATTTCTGGCGCTTTGCGGGTCGGAGCGTGGAACGCTTGATGCTTTAATCCAGCCTTCCAGTTGAGGTAGCTTTGCTTTACTAACCTACACAAGTAACTCCGCATTCTGACACAAGCGTCACGTGACAAGGCCGGACGTGGTTTCAGCTAGACTGCGCACACGACTGCATGGGAGACAACTCAGACGCCGTTTAACATTGGGCGATCCTGCCATCAGAAGGAATTCACATTTTGGGGCCACTGACTGATTAGATGTGGAGCAATGGCAGTTGGCGTCTAATGGAGTTCTGCTTCTACTTTTGACGAGATGCTGAACAGCGCTGCTTGTCTCTGCGTGGAAATCTACGAAACGCTCTCAGTGTATTGGGTTCTGGAGGGGACGCATTAATGGGCTGAATGAAGTTGAGTGTTCGTGTCATAGGGAAGTGTCGGCTGCAGTGGATGTGTGAGGGGGATGTGTGACTCGCTTCCGGATGCCTTCACCTGAATAGGGAACTCACTGACAGCGTAAAAACTTCGTGTGGATAAGATTTCTTGCTCTCGTACAGAGAGTGCTGGTAGCTTGTAGAGTGGCAGAACTAGTTCCAGACAAAGAATATTCAGGTGAAAACCTTTTGTGGCCTTTTCGAAGGAGACGCCCATACCTCAACTGACTCAAATCAAAGTTGAACCAAGTTGCTGAAATGAGGCACGTGAAGACCTAGCATAAGCGATTGTCAGTACCTGCAGCATGACTGGTACGGATTGCTTCATGATCGTTTATCATTTCGGTTACACTTATTTCTCATAGAAGCGCGCGGAACAGACTACTGGGATGTGTTTGAAACGTTCCCACATAGGGGCACAAATTCTGCGACAACCCGTATCTACCTACGGGTTGTGAGACAAACGCATTATTCAAATCTTGCGTGGCATTCTAGGGAGGTTTCAGGGCCTGTTCATAGTACTCTAAAGTAGTGGTTTCTGGACGTAAATTCCTTACGCACGGCCACAACGAGCCCTTAGCCCCAGAGAGCCCACTTTAAAAGTGGCTGTAGGATTCTATGTTCGTTTTTTAAATCTGAATAAAACTCAAGTAAGTCTGAAATTTAAGAACCCCACATCCTACAACTTCTTCCACGGTTGGGTGACATTTAACAAATATAATCAGAAACGCGCTAAAACGTTCTCTCAATGTGACGGTGTTACTGTACGTGGTGGTCAAATTATTAGTCCGATGTTGCATAATATGCAAAACTGTTAATTGTGATGATGAGTGGGTAGTGGTGGCATATTTTAATTGAGTGCTCAGTGCAATTAATAACTCAGATTAGTTTCATTTTATTTACTTTGACTTGGGCCTTCTGCGTTTAGCTAACTTTTCCCAGTTTCATGCCTTTGCCACTCTCAGAACCTCTTCGTACTCTGACTTCTCGTCTCCCTCTACCTATCAGTTTCTGAGGTTTTTTGACTTCCTCGCGATCGTCTGTCAGGCTTCTGTACATGACCGCGTACCCTTTCCTTCAGTAATTTGGCCCTATCTTGTCCCACCAATATGTAAATGTTTTCACTTTCTTCCTAATGCGTACGTCTCTCTACAGTTTGACCTCATGCTCACAATTTGTGTCAATATTTCAGTTCATGTCTTGCTATTTAATTCATGTAGCGTTTGTACATCATCTCCTTTGGTCTTCTCTTTCAGTTTGAATCATTATATAATTTGCGAAAGGTAAGCTGTCATAAGGTCAGATTCTGACATTGTCCGACTGTCAGTTACTGTAATACATTTTAATTTTTAGTCCCAATAGTAAAGTTTTTCACGTCTGATCAATTTCGAGGTGCAAGCCATCACCATATAGTGAGTCCTATGGCGGCTTTGATGCTTCGAGGGACATTCACTAGCAGGTCTACGTTCATCACCAAAAGGTTAGTGATGGCGATGTTCCTAGGCATATCGGTAGCCACATGCAAATAAATGCAGATAAAAAACATAAAGGCTCCATTTGCATACAATGTTCGGATAATTTAACCATCATTTACATACCGACAGGGGCTACACACCGATGAGCCAAAACATTATGACCACCATTTTAACAGGGTGCTCGTCCACTTTTCAAACCCAGTACAGCAGAGATTTTGTTTGGCATGGATTCTACTAGTCCTCCAGAAGTATGTGGCACCAGATGTCTACTCTAAGGTCACTAAATTCCCTCAAATTACGGGACAGTGATTTGTGGGCACGCAGCTGACGCCCGATTTGTGTTTCAATGGTTACAGATCAGGAGCATTTGTCGGCTAAGACATGAATGCGAGTTCACTATCATATTCTTAAAGCCACTATAGCACGATTGTGGCCTTGTGTAGCTGAGAGTTATCCAGCTGTAAGATGCCATCATCAGAAGAGACTTCAACCACGTAACGAGCCAGGTGGCCAGCAGTAATGTCTGCGTTAATACTGACTTGCTTCACTGCTGCCATGGTGTCTTCGAGTATTACCATAGGTCTCATAAAAGCCCAATTGAATGCACCCCATAGCATAATTCTTCTCTCACCGCTCTGCATCTGTGGTGCGACGCACGTTTCAAGCATACATTTGTCTCGATGATGGCGTGTAAGGACCCAACCATAGACCTGGTGTAATAAGAAATGCGATTCATTCGACAGACGACACGTTTCTATTGATGCACAGTGGCCGGTGATGCCGTGCCCACTGCGATCGTGGCGTAACAACATAAGAACACGTAGTGGAGTTCCGTGTCAGCAATGGCATTTGAATGGTGTGCTCCGAAACAGTTCTGCCGACACCGGCATTGTACTCTGTCCTCAGATCTGCCACAGATCGCTGCCTACCCTGAATTACCAAAATGGGAATCGTCCGACGTCTACGCTTTGTGACGAGACGCGAACGTCTAGTACAATACGGCCTACACGTTATTCCACCATCCTTCAACCATTTTCCGTAGGTGCTCATGACCGTGGTACGCCAACAGTCCATCTCCTTCGCCGTTTCAGAGATTCTCGTTTCCAGCCACAAGACCATAACAATATGCCCTCTGTTGAAATATGTCCGTTTATACACTAAGTGGTCAAAAGTATCCGGAGACCCCCAAGAACATACGTTTTTCATATTAGGTGCATTGTGCTGCTACCTTTTGCCAAGTACCCCATATCAGCGACCTCAGTAGTCATTAGACATCGTGAGAGAGCAGAATGGGGCGCTCTGCGGAACTCACGAACTTCCAACGTTGTCAGGTGATTGGGTGTCACTTGAGTCATACGTCTGTACGCGAGACTTTCACAGTCCTTCACATCCCTAGGTCCACTGTTTCTGATGCGATAGTGAAGTGGAAACGTGAAGAGACACGTACAGCACAAAGAGTAAGGCCGACCTTGTCTGTTGAGCGCCGACAGTTGAATAGGATCGTTAAGTGTAATAGGCAGACATCTATTCAGAGCATCACATAGGAAATCCATACTGCGTCAAATCCATTGCAAGTACTATGACAGTTACTCGAGAGGTGAGAAAACTTGGATTTTATGGTCGAGCGGCTGCTCATAAGCCACACATCACGCCGGTAAATGCGACACGGCGCCTCGCTTGGTGGCGATCCAATGGGAGGTTGTGTGTGTGGCGAATGCCCTGTGAACGTCATCTGTCAGCGTGGGCAGTGCCTACAGTAAAATTCGGAGGCGGTGGTGTTATGTGTGGCCGTGCTTTTCATGGAGGGGGCTGGCACCATTTGTTGTTTTGCTTGGCACTATCACAGCACAGGCCTACATTGGTGTTTAAGCACCTTCTTGCTCACAACTGTTGACTGCATCTTTCAACACGATCGAGCACCTGTACATAACGCACGGCCTGTGGCAGAGTGGTCACACGACAATGACACCCCTGTAATGGACTGCCCTGCACAGAGACCTGACTTGAATCCTATAGAACACCACTGGGATGTTTTGGAATGCCGACTTCGTGCCAGGCCTCATCGACCGACATCGATACCTCTCTTCAGTGCAACACTCCGTGAAGAATGGGCTGCCATTCCCGAAGAAACCTTCCAGCACCTAACTGAACGAATGCCCGTGAGAGTGGAAGCTATCATCAAGGCTAATGGTGGGCCAACACCATCCTGAATTGTAGCGTTACCGATATAGGGCGCCACATTTTCAACCACGTACTTATGATGGCATGGCGATTCAGTGGATTTCCGCATTTGCAGCTCATATCTTCGCTATAAGGACTGCTAATCGTCTCTCTTCTGCTTACATTCTTTCCTTACTGTGTCACGTGCCCACAACGCCACCAGGAGGCATTGAAATTTACGGTGGGCAGTGGTTATATGGTTTTGGCGCGTCAGTGCATAGGGAAGACTTTAAGACCCAAACCAGTGAAACTTGTAAAGGTTTGCGACTGGGACTAAAAAAAAAAAAAAAAATCACACACCTCTTGAAAGCACCACCCCTTTCAGTGAAGAGAAACATAAAAAATTGTTGATAATATGACAGTGATGAAAAATACACGCGAAGTGAAGGGGAATGGATGAGCTGCAACTTCCAGGGCACGGCCTGGGCCGGCCTTGTGAGCCGGGTGGCATCTCCACAGCTGGGTTAATTGTACAAAGGCCTCAATAAATCACTGGCGGGAGGGGAGCGGGGAGAAGGGACTGCTCCTCGGCGCCGATTTTTCCACGGAGCCCTGTCGAATTGGACCCGAGTGTTCCGTTTCCCACGGCGCGGATGTCAACGAGGAGCTAAACACCGAATCGAACGAGCGCGACAGGAGGTGTTCGGGAGGGACTTTTGGTACGGGGGGAGGACTAATTGGGGCCGTGAGGTTGGTAAGGCGCGGGGTGGACCCCCGCGGGCCGCCGCCTCACTCTGCGGCTAATTAACCAGGAGGCGCCCCGCCCCGCCCCGCCTGCAGGCTCACCACTGCCAGCTGCGTCTCGCTCCTCTCCTGTCCGCGCCGCTGTTCAAATGACTCCCTGGCAGCCGTCTGAGCGCGCCGAGTGGTAGCGTGCAGCCGCCAGCCAGTCGCAGCTCTGCCGTGGAAGCGAAGTGCTCGCTGTGTTGCGTTAGCTGTTCCGTTTTGCACTTACATTCCGAGCTATTTCAAGAGTGACACTACCTCTTCCTGCCCCTCTCCCCTCCACCTTTCTTTTAATATCTCATTCCATTGTTACTTTATTGTAGGTATAACTCCTGGTTAACAGTCGGTACAACTTCTCTGGGGAAGAGACTCTGCTGTTGCGGTTTGATGCAGACCACCATGCTAGTCTATCCAATGCAAGGCTGTTCATTTCTGCACCGCGTAACAACCGCAAGCTCCATCTGTCTGATTCTGGTTGCTGTGTGCAACACCTGGTCTCCCTCTTCAATTTCATGACTGACCTTCCATTGTCAAATTTACCATTCCCTGATGCTTTCGGATCAAGGGTACCCATGCTAGGGTAGCAAGAGGTGCCGGCCCCCCTCCTTGCTCTCAAGGAAAGGGAAAATAAAGTGTAGTTAGATGTTTTTCTGTCAATAAATTAATTTATGAATCGGTACTGCGCAGGTTTGTAACAGGGTCGGAATTGGAACTTTCTTAAGGTCGCTTGCAAGACGCCATTCATCTTTCAAAACGTTAAAAATACTGTACTCCATAATTCCAGGTCTTGGCTCCATCCTACAAACTACCATATGGGCACCCTTGCCTACAATGTGTTGTATTAACCGATCCGTCATTTTACATTAGTTTTACCAGAAATTTCATTTTTCACCAATTCTGTTCAGTAGCTCCTCATTTTTTATTCGGTCTACCCATCTAACCTTCAGCATTCTTCTACAGCATCACATTTCACAAGCTTTTATCTTCTTGTTTGAATTGAATGTCATTGAGGTATTACTTCCATAAGAGTCTACACTATAGACTAATACCTTCAGGAAAGACTTCCTAACATTTAAACTAATATTAGACGTTAACAATTGCCTCTTTTTCAGAAACAATTTCCTGTTTTTTCCAGTCTGCATTTTATATATTTTCCACTTTCGGCCGTCAGTAGTTATTTTGTTGCCCAAATAGTAAAATTCATCTACTACTTAAAGTGTCTTAGTTCCTAATCTATTCTCTCTGCATCGCCTAATTTACTTCGACTACAATCCATTACCACTGTTTTAGTTTTGTTGACATTGAGTTTATAATTTCTCATCAAGACACCATCATTCCGTTCAACTGTTCTTCACTTTTTTTGCCATCTGTGACAGAATTGCATTGTGATCGGCAAACCTTTCCAAATGCCTCGTTAGTTGTTCAGTGTACAAACTGAATAACACTGGGGATAGTCTACAATCCCCTCTCACTTCGCTCGCAACTGCTGCTTACCTTTCATGTCGTTCGTCTCTTATAACTGCAATCTGGTTTCTGTACAAATAATAAATAACCTTTCGCTTCCTATATTTCATCTTTCCTACATTAAAAATTTTAGAGTGTAGTCCAGTCCACATTGTCAAGAGGTTTCCTGCATTATGCAGGACTGCCTTCTCTCCAGCCAATCTTTTAAGTTAAGTCTAGAGTCAGTGTTGCATCCCATGTTCCTTCATTTCTCCGGAATCCTAATTGATCTTCCTCAAAGTCAGCCTCTACCAGTTTACCATTTTTTCTTAATAATAAGAGCAGGAGAGTTTCTGTGAAGTTTGGAAAGTAGGAACGAGGTACTGGCGGAAGTAAAGCTCTGAGGAGGGGGCGTGAGCCGTGCTTGGGTAGCTCAGATGGTAAGCCGGCACGGTAGCTCAGCGTGTTCGGTCAGAGGGTTAGCTGCCCTCTGTAATAAAAAAACTGAGTTAATCGTTCAACAACGAACTTAAACGGATGTCATACTACGACGTCCGCCCCGAGCAGATACAACGAACGAAAGCGAACAAAAAAGATTTAAAAAAAATTTAAAAAAAGATGGTAGAGCACCTGCCCGCAAAGACAAAGGTCCCGAGTTCGAGTCTCGGTCCGGCACACAGTTTTAATCTGCCAGGAAGTTTCAATAAGTGACAATATTTAGCAACTGTAGCATATTAAACTTCACACAAGGTGGATTAATTTTGTCACTTCTGTCCGAATCTTGAGATTATATCATCTAATCCAGAAGCCTCGTTTCTGCTTAGGTATTTCAATGTCGTGTATAATTCTTCTCGCACTGTCATACCCCCTACTTCATTTTCATTTACTTCTTCTTCGAATTCTAATTGGAGGGGAGCCTACGTCTGTGCCGCATTTCGCATCTCAGCAACCGCTATAATAATCTGTTTTATGTATGTTCAACTGTCAGATTTCAGTTGGTCATACTCTTTTCTATTCCTTGAATTCATTTAAATCGCGGTAATCCCCTGCGCCTTCTGTTTGTCAGTCTATGTTCATATATTTTTTGGGTATGCCTTCTTGTCCTGTTCTCATTAAGTTTTCAAACCATAAGAGTTCTATTTGATCCAATATATAAATATTTGTGGACCACAAAAGGGAGTTCAGTTTGGTACTGCTATCCACCCTGAGCTCAATCTGTTTCGGTGCATCATTTATTTTAAACGATTTAGGTGACTGATTCTACCCTAATTTTTCCGTGCACATCTTTATATGTGTTAAATATGCTTGTTGTATACAACTGGTCAAAGCCTTGCAATTCCAGTGCTTCAAATAGCTTGGTTAGTGGACGCTGTCATACTCTTCCTGGAGAGCTATGAACACTAAATGTGTTTCCATAACTGGGTCATGTCTTTTTTCTGTCAACTGGCATAGGGGCGTAGGAAGAATATGTATTGCCTAGTTAGTGGATTAAGGACGGAAAAGACGCACTCTTGTTTAGTAACGAAATTCGGAAAATGTTGAGCAATCAAGAGCTGTTACAGTCTCGGTTCAAAAGAGACTCACAAATGACGACTGGCAACGGTTAGCAGAGATTCGTGCATCTGTGAAAAAAATCCATACGCGAAGCACGCAACTACCTTCGTCATACCTTTGCAAAAGATCTGGACGAGAACCCGAGGAAATTCTGGTCCCAAGCAGGTCTAAAGGCTTCCATCCAGACTGTGGTTGACCAGTATGGTGTGGCAGTTAAAGACAGCAAAACGAAAGCCGAAGTCCTGAACTTGGCGTTTAAGAAATCGCTCACGCAGAAGAATCGTACTAGCATATGGCTCTGAGCACTATGGGACTTAACATCTATGGTCATCAGTCCCCTAGAACTTAGAACTATTTAAACCTAACTAACCTAAGGACAGCACACAACACCCAGTCATCACGAGGCAGAGAAATACTAGAATATCATCGTTTGACTATAGAACAGACTCTTGTGCTCCTGTGAGGACGAAATAGTAATTAGCATCCCAGGCATAAAGAAACAAATGAAAGAGTTAAAAATAAATAAATCGCAAGGTTAGGATGGAATGCCATTCCGTTTTACAAAGAGCACTCTACGGCGTTGGCATCTTCCTTAGCTTGCATTTGCCCAGCGCAAAACACCAAGCGACTCGAAGCAAGCGCAAGTGACTTGTGTGTACAAGAAGAGTAAAAGAATGGACCCGCAAAATTACAGAGTAATATCCGTAACATCTGTTTGCTGCAGAATCCATGAACATATTCTCAGCTTTTAAAATAACAAATTTTGTTGAGACCGGGTAGGTTATGTGCACGAATCAGCACTGTTTTAGACCGTGTAGCTCGCACAAAACTTGGCTTGCCCTTGTTTCACGTAACATACTACGAATTGTGGCTAAAGGGTAACAGGCAGATTCCATATTTCTGAATTTCCGGAAAGCATTTAAGACGTTGCCCCATTGCAGACTGTTGATGAAGTTACGAGCATGTGGAATACGTTCCTAGATATGTGAGTGGCTGGAAGACATCGTAAGGAATGGAACTGAGTATGTTGTCCTCGACGGTGAGTGGTAATCAGAGACGAGGGTATCGTCAGGAGTGTCCCAGGGAAGTGTGACGGGACCGCGGTTATTTTCTATATATATACATGATATGACGGACAGCGTGGGCAGCAATCTGCGGTTGTTTGCTGATGATGCTGTCGTGTACGGTACGGTATGGAGATTCTTCGATGTCTACAATTTGTTCTTCGATTCTGTTTTTCAACCTTCCTATCGAGATGGTTTCTCTAATGTCTCAATAATTATTACAGTCCTGTCTCGTTCCTTTTTTGTAAATGGAACTTATTAAAGAAATATTAAAATCCTCTGGTAGCTCTTCACCATTAATCACGGTTATTTAAGAAGGATTCCCCAAAAAATTGTTGGTCCATGTTTAAGTAAATCCATAGAATAGTCTCCCGGTCCAGCACATTTATTATGTTTCAATCAAAATTTTTTTCTGCTTCATCCTGCGTCACTAGTTTTACATTCTCATTAACTGAACTTTTCGACTGGTATGTTGCCTGTTTATACCCATGTCTGTTCTGGGTCAATAGGTTTATACAACGCCGATGCCACCATCGTACGCAAATTATTAGGGCATTAGCTCTTTCTATTTTATCTGCTCTATGGTGTTGTCCTCCCCCCCCCCCCCCGACATGAACCACGCACCTTGCCGTTGGGGGGGGGGGGGGGGGGGGGAGGCTTGTGTGCCTCAGCGATACAGATAGCCGTACCGTAGGTTCAACCACAACGGAGGGGTAACTGTTGAGAGGCCAGACAAACGTGTGGTTCCTGAAGAGGGGCAGCAGCCTTTTCAGTAGTTGCAGGGGCAACAGTCTGGATGACTGACTGATCTGGCCTTGTAGATATTGAATAGAATAGGGGAGAAGAAGAGTTTGTGGCACAACTTGACAAGAAGAAGGGACCGGTTGGTAGGGCATGCTCTGAGGCATCAAGGAATCACTAATTTAACATTGGAGGGCAGCGTGGAGGGTAAAAGTCGTAGAGGGAGACCAACAGATGAATACACTAAGTAGATTCAGACGGATGTTGGTTGCAGTAGGTACTGAGAGATGAAGAAGCTTGCACGGGACAGAGTAGCATGGAGAGCTGCATCAAACCAGTCTCTGGACTGAAGACCACAACAAGAACAATACTGTAAGAAGCGTCTATGATATGCCCGACATTTTCAAAGAGGCAGAAAGCGATCTTATGTGCTTTCTTTTTTTTTAAATTGTAAGTCATCGTACGATGTTGGTGCCGTGTATTCAGTGACTTTCATATTTAGTTTGAAGGCCATATCGTTTGCGTAGGAATTTCACAGAATCTTGCTATAAACTTTCCAGATTATGTCTGGGTGCTTCAGCTATTTTACTGTACTCTTCGTTCTTACCGTGGATGTTGATTTTCTTATGAAACTTTTGCTGTGACTGTAAAATGGATTAATTCACATTCTGCACTTCTGTAAACTTTCCCATCATGCGTCTTTAGTTCTGAATTTAGCGGTTGTATCATAAAATATGTTATGGATCTTAAATTCCTTGCAGGTTGCACTCATGTATGTATTTACTTCTTTGAGAGAAAAGTAGCTGTTCTGTATTTTTGATGAGTGCGCTTTTATGTTAATGTGTTCAACTGTGTTCCGCTTATAGAGACTTTGTGTGTATTCCTCCCACCTTCCAGTTTTTCCCTCCTTCATTTGGATTGCCACATGGAAGTCTTGATATTTATATAGTTGCATCTCTTTTCTCCAAAGGTCCCTTTAATTTTCCTGTAGGCACAATTTATCTCCCTCTAGTTATATACGTTTCTACAGCCTAGCATGTTTCCTCTCGCCATTCCTGCTTTGCTTTTTTGCACTTATTGTCAATCTTATTGTTTAGACGTCTGTAGTCACTTTCGCCTGCTTTTTTTGTAGCATCTTTATATTTTCCACTTTCGTCACTTAAATTCAAAAACTTCTGTGTTATTAGATGAGTGCTACTATGCCTTGTGTTTTCTACCTATGTAATATTCTGCTGTCTTCTGTATTTCATTTCTGAAAGCGACACATTCTCTTTCTATTGTATTCCTGTCCCCTCTTCTCATTCAACGTTGCCTAATGTTTCCTCTAAAATTCTCAACAGCATCTGGTTCCTTCAGTTTAGCCAGGTCCCATCTCCGTAAGTTCATCCCTTTTTGCAGTTTATCCAGTTTTAGCCTGCTGTTCAAAGCGAATACATTATGATCAGACTTCAAATCTGCCCCTGGAATTGTTTTAATAGCTTAAAATATTGTTTTTAAGTCTCTGTCTTAGCTTTTTATAACTAGTCTGAAACCCAAGTGTCTTCTGCGTATACGACATTGTTTCATGCTTGTTACGGCAAATGTTCACGATGATTAAATTACGCTCTGTGAAAAATTGTACCAGTCGGCTTGCTCTTGTCTCTCTTATTACCCTACTATTTTTCCTTCTCTTCCTTGTCGTTATACCATATTCCAGTCTTCTAGCACAATTAAGTGTTCTTCTTGTCTAAATGCCTAAGTAATTTCTATTATCTCATCAAATTTTCTTTCAATGCGTTTACAGTTCTTGGAACTAATAGGTATAATCTTGTTTTATTAATGGGTGGTGGCTTCATATCTGCCTTTGCTACGGTAGTACTTGGATTATGTTTTCACAGCAGCTTAACCGCGTTCTTATTTTCTTATTTCTTATTAGGCCTACTAGTGCATTACCGCTATCTGATTTTTTGAGATTCTCAAACTTATTTACCTGATTAAGGGATGTAACATTCCATGCTCCGATCGGTGAAGTGCTAATTTTGTTTTTTCCTGATGAAGACATCCTCTCGAGTAGTTCCCGGGACATTTTACCTCCAAAATAGTTCACCCAAGAGGATGTCATATTTTGTTTCTGCACAGGCGTGACAATGCCGCAAAACATTTTCCTCGACACAAATAGCCGATATTGGGTGTTCGACGCGGAAGCGGAGCAGCTGGATCCTAGAGGAAGAAGACCCCGACGTGTTGGTTAATCTACGGTGGAGGAGAGTATCCGTGTCCCGGACACGGAACACACGAAACGCGAACATCCAGAATGACCGAAACGATTACCGCGTTGTACCAAGAGCTTTGTGATGTAAAAGCCAGGTCCATGTTGGCGGATCTCAGAATCCGAACTGCGTAGTGGAGCCTTTTGCCAGTGGTAACCAAACAACCAGAGCGGCGAGTGGCGTTGTGCACAGGTTGCCAGTGATAGCTTTCTACACCAGTCTGCTGCGAGACGGCGGGGAACACCGCACCTGACCCCGTCACTCAGCTGGCGCGCTGACGGCGGCATGGGTCGTGGATACAACTGAGCTGAATCATCGGGCCGCCACCCACCACAAACAAATGTTGACCTCTGTGGCCCACCTCTACTACACCCTGCAGTCACCCAAGCTGCTGGCCGAAAGAACAAATCCAAGCAGCAGTCCTGTGGGGAAAATGCGGTGTTCTGCGACTTTCCAGGGCATTAAACTCGGATGCCACGAGCTGGAGCCAGCGCAAACTTTCCACCGGACTGCACTCGTTAACCGGCATCGTCTGCTAGGTGGCTAGCAAGCCAGACAGTGCATTGTTGCGGAACGACGTAGCCACGGACACCTTCATTTGGATCTTGAAATTCTGCAAGGAACTGCTCCATCTCTGAGTTAGAAGACAGATGAAACAGGTTAGTAGTCAGATGCTGGGTACCACTGAGAATGCAAATACCTCAAGCTCTGGTGACACAAAATGTCGACCTTTATCAGATGCGAGGATCCTGGAGCAGCCTTCGGCAGCAAATATGACTGGCAAAGCACGCAGAACAGCACACAAAAAACTGGACGACACATTAACCAGCAAGAACGAAAAGCTTCCCAAAAACGGCCAGAAAAACTGATGTGCATCCTATCCCAAGGTTGCTACAGGACAGGCAAAGCGGAAAAGTGACACAGCAGTGCATCCATTTTCTGTGTGCAAGCCAAGCAAGCCCACTCAAGATGTCCAAACTTATATGATTGTCTGAAGAAGAAGTTCAGAGTTTTACCTTTCGTCGACAGCTAGGTCATTACAGATGGAGCAGAAGCCCGGAACACAGAAGGATGGGGAAGGAAATCGACTGTGTTTTTTTCAAAGGAAACATCGCCACATTTGGCTGAAGTAATTTAGGGAAATCACGGAAAACGCAAATCTGGATGGCCAGATGGGGACTCGAACCATCGTCCTCCAGAATGCGAGTCCAGTGTGCTGACTAAATGCGCCACCCCGCTCGGTGCTAATGATTTCCAGCCAGTAGGTACATCGCCACGCCAAAGCCTTCATTCAAGACATACCACAGTTCGATTCAGCTTTAGTACGCTGTAGTATGCAAGCATACGGCGCCGGGTGAGGGAGGGGGCAGGGGGAGACGACGCAACCACTTTGTTCCTCTGTGGAAAGCATGTTGACCCGTAGACAACGCCGAGTCCACGCTGGATCTGCTCCCAGAAGAGTATACTCTGACCACTCCGTCTGAATGGCTGAGATGGATGAATGGGTCAGTGGCCGTGACGACCACGACCTCTCACGCCATCAAATGAAAATCCAGTAATGCCTGCTGCAAGGGCGTTGTCTGACGTGGCAACGAGAGCCCTAGACTGGGTGCCGCTGGTAACGAGAATAGCGCATCTTCATTAGCGTGTCGGGCATGGGCCAGCAACAAAAAAGCAATCCAACCGGTGACAACTTCTATTCCAAATAAAACTCTTATTTCAACTGCAGATAGTTACTTTGAGCAGAGAAAGCATTTTCGATGGGTAAGCAATGTGCTGTTTGGTGCTATCTGGTTTCCAGTGCGACAGGATTGCATGAGTGGCGGACTGGGACACCTTAGTGGCCAGCGTTAACGGCTTTCACAGGGTAAAGGAAGCCAAACAGGGGCGTAGCCGTAACACTGCTTGACAGACTGGAAAGTCCGCTGATAGGGACCAGACCAGACGAACTTAATGTCCTTCTGGTGCACCCAGGTAATGGGATGGCAGACGTGTACAGGCTGGGCAATAAACCTAGCATAATAGGAAATCGTGTCCAAAAGGACCAGAGCTGCTTAATGTTGTTGGGCGCTGGGAGCCTGCCGATGGCTTTGACATACTCGTCCATGTGGATGAGCATCTTTGCTTTGCCAAGCACATGTCCCATAAAATGGACTTTGGGGCAGAAAAACTACAGTTTGCAACGAAGGCCGTCCGTCCTCCAGTAAAGAGTACAAATCTTGAAAGAGGACAGATTGGGACAGTAAATGGACTTCATCAGCTGTCTAGAATCCAAAAACAGAAAAGTCGTCATGTCCGAAAATATTTTGCATCAACGGTGAATTTACCACTAACAACGCAAACTGGTTTTCCACATTTTTAAAATATCGTTAGGCGGAGACTTGTACCACAGTGGAATACATTGTTCACTTTAAGGTACTACCTATCGTAGCGGTCGCTACAATGCAGGGCACCGCAAGAGGCTGTAGCTGTCTAAGTTAATTTAGCTGACCACTGTCCAAGTGTGTACCTGAATGACACTCGGTCATCGTGCCAATCACGACCATCGTGAGTTGAGCACACTGGTGCGATACTTGTTGGCGCTGGAGGCAGCCCCCGAGTTCAGGGGAAGCTCTAGGACCTCCGACGGCCGTCCTGCGGCTCGCAAACTAATGCCAAATGCCTCATTGACGCTTACAATGTCCGTCGTTATACAGTGTCTGTATTTTCACATTGCAGTGTCCTTCAGATGTGCATGCATATCTGAAGGAACAGACACTGTTCTGATAGGTACAGTTGTGGTAAATGTTACGAGATGAATTCGCATTTTGCGATTGACGTCAGCTGTTTGCGCCACACGAAAATGTGAGCCGTGCCGGGACTCGAACACGAATTTCCCGCTTATCGAGAGGCGGTCGCATTAACCACTTCGGCTTTCCGTGAACGTCTCCAGAACCGATTCAGACTTCCGTACGTCACAACGCTTACGGTCGCACGTTTCGTGATTCCCGCACACACGGAGACAAATATTTTATGGTCAGTTTAGCTCGAATAGACGTGGATAATTTAATGAAGGTTACATTCTCTGTGTTTATATATTGTCTATATTTTCGCTTTACAGTCTCCTTCAAACACTTGTCCATAACCGAGTATCAGGAAAAAGGGCGAGTTCTTGAGGGAAATAAGACACTTGTTAAACACTGGATAGACTATTTATTGCACTGATAGGAATTAGTGTAGCGCAAATTACCCCAGAAAGTCCGATTGGCAGGACCAAAAAGTGTCTTATGCAACAAAAGATGTATACGATTATCGCAGAGTACGTATTCGAGGGTGGAAAGTGTGGAAAGCAGGAATTCAAACACCGTCCCGTTTTGGAAAAACATTGGGAAAGAAGTGGATTCGTGCTAATTGCTGGTTTATGTTTTACTGGACAAAATGAAGGCGTAGATTACCATTCTCAGATAAATGTCAGACACTACGAAGAGTGGTTTAGGAGCGTTCCCGAAAAATTTGCGAACACACCTGCGGCTGTTTAGGTCAAGCTCCATATCACACGTTGATAAATCCAGCATCACGAAATCCATGAATGAAAGCATTATATTATTGACTGGATGGACAGCAGTGAAGTAGAGCTTCTTTGTAATGCCACATCGTACGAGTAATTTGCTGAAGCTAGTCTTCTGGAGCACGCGCAACCGCACTTCAGCTTAGAGGAATACTTTTTGGAAAGTGTATTGCGCTCATTGGACAAGGAAATTAAATTTCTGTGGCCGCCTCTGGTGCACTACGATTTCAGCGGCACTGACCATATCTGGACGTTTGACAAGAACAACGTAGCAAAGGGGAACAAGAATTTTAAGATAAATGATACCTTAGAGTTGTTTTGCTACGCTCTGGAAAGTGCTCCCAAAGTTTGTGGAGAAATTCAGGCAGTCCTGTACACAAACTTGAAAACAGTTATACACTGTCATGACACGGCAATAGAATCTTGCTGATCCATGAAGACGACTGCAATAGCGAAAGCGAAAGCTATTAAGGTACGTTTTATTTCATTCGTCATTCTTTCCTGCAAAATTTATTCGCGCTAATCGATTTTTCATTTACTGTTAAAACGTACAAACATCTGACTGTTGATTCATCGAGAGATGCTTTCATATGGAGCGCTCACTTGCAGTTTAACACATTATTGCCCTCTACTCACTACAGTTACACTGAACGCGGCAGGGTTGTACTGGGAAGCGACTGCGGAATTGCCGTTCTTCGGTGCTTATCCTGCATTGCAACAGAATGGCCGTGCTGCCATGACAACTACGCTCCACCACAGTCTTGCATATATTGGTGCTATTAACGCATCTACTTTACAAACTTTTAAGTGAGAAACATGGGGAGTATTCATTGATAATAATATACAATGTAACAACAAAACTTCAAATTTTGCAACCGTACTTTCTTCGCCGCAGTAGCAAAATAGGTCAACTCAATCGCAGCACTTCTCTTTTGACGTTATAGTGATAAAACCACTAATCATAAAATAACGAAAATCCGCGGAAAATAGAACAGGGTTGTATTTCTAAACTGTCCAAAGGAAATATTTCTCCTAATTACGGTCTTGGATGTATGGCGTTAACATTTACAAAAAAAAAAACCTCTAAAAAGAGTACTTTCTCTTAAATACTGGTGCGAATGCGTACATCGCCACCATTAAAACTAAAATTCAATACTGATGTAGTGAATAAAATTAGACGTCTCTAATACACCTGAAAAGTACAACTCAGCGATGTCCCTCATGTCATGTAACCAAAATACGATCTCAAAGTGAGGCTTCGAACGATATGAAATGGATAATAGTGACCCTCGGCTAATAGCAGCCTAAAGGTAAAGGGGAGTATGCAGTTTAACATGCCGTCGACGATGATGCCATTAACGACGGAGCAGAAGCTCGCATTTGCGAAAGACGCGAACAAAAATGACCGAATGCACTTGATAGGAAGTATCCAAACAGTCGCCTCAAGCAGTAGAGGGAAACCCAGGAAAACCTAAATCCAGATGATCGGACGGGAATTTGAACTGTGAGTCCAGTGTCTTAAAACTGCCTTAGCCATTTCGTCCGGTACTTCCAACTGACGCTTCAGCATCAGATGAACTGACGTGCTTGCATGCCATCGCGCTGTCCATCCTTTATCGACGACAAACCGAACTAATGTTTCCCGGTGATCAAGAAGACAAACCGAACTAATGTTTTCCGATGATCAAGAAAAGCCGCGATGGCATCTCAGCATATAATCGGTGAGCGAAATGGCGGAGCGGTTAAGATGCTGAAGGAGGCCGCCTCAGGCCCCCGTCCTTACTTTGATTTTAATAAACCACGTCACCTGATGACGGCGTCCAACCATCGTGCTATTTTCTACTTCTGCAGCATGAAACACAAGAAGTGTTCCAGAAATACGTCATTGATGAAGCCTTTAGTCTCACAGCTTTGGTATCCTCTACGAAATAAATATGCAGACTGAAGTGACAAATGAAAATTTGTACCAAGGCCAGGATTCGTGCATGGGTCGCCTACTCTCTAGGTAGATGCGCTAACAACTACGCCACGCTGACACATTGGCATAATTGCACGGACTACCCTAGTATAACTCCGTCCACAATTCAAATTCCCGCTTGTCGTTCGAGTTTAGGAGGAATACCAAGTGGGCTGAGGAATGAATCGGGTTTTGGACGGAGGCGGGAGATGTGCTAAGCGAGTCTGCTGGGCGTAGTGGTTGGCGTAGCTGCCTTGTGAGCAGGAGAACCGGGTGCGAATCCCTTCTTTGGTACAAATTTTCATTCGTCGCTTCAGTTTCCATACACTGACACAGACACAAGTGTCTGCAGCAGTTGTTAGATCGGTTACTGATGCTAGAATGGCAGGTTATCAAATTTAAGTGAGATTGAACGTGGTGTTATAGTTGGTGCACGAGCGATGGGACGCAGCATCTCCGAGGTAGCGATGAAGTGGGTATTTTCCCGTACGATCATTTCACGAGTGTATCTTGAATATGAGGAATCCGGTAAAACATCAGATCTTTGACATCGTTGCAGCTGGAAGATGTTCCTGCAAGAACGGGACCAACGACGACTGAATAGAACCGTTCAACGTGACAGAAGTGCAACCCCTCCGCAAACTGCAGCGGATTTCAATGCTGGGACATCAACAAGTGTCAGCTTGCGAACCATTCAACGAAACATCATCGATATGCACTACTCGTTTACCCTTGATGACTGCACGACACTAAGCTTTACGCCTCACCTGGGCCCGGTAACACCGAGATTGAGCTGTTGATGACTGGAAACATGTTGCCTGGTCGGACGAGTCTCGTTTCAAATTGTATCGAGCTGGTGGACGTGTACGAGAATAGAGACAACCTCAGAAACCACGAAGCATGCGTGTCACCAGAAACTGTTTAAGCTGGTGGAGGCTCTTAATGGTCTGGGGGGTGTGAATTGGAGTGAAATAGGAGTCCTGATATGTCTAGATACTATTCTGACAGGTAACACGTACGTAAGCATCCTATTTGATCACCTGCATCCATTCAAGTTCATTGTTCATTCAGACAGACTTTGCAAATTCCAGCAGGACGGTGTGACAGCCAACACGTCCAGAATTGCTACAGAGTGGCTCCAGGAATACTCTTCTGAGTTTAAATACTTCCTCTGGCCACCAAACTCCCCAGACATGAACACTGTTGGGCATATCTGGGATGCCTTGCAAGGTGGCGTTCAGAGAGATCTCCACCTCCTCGTACTCTTACGTCCTCGTGACTACGCTGCTAATCTCAATAAAGTGGCTGGCAGATCTATGGGCTGTTCATGGTGTCAGTTCCATCCAGCAATGCTTCAGACATTAGTCCTGTCCATGCCACGTCCTGCTGCGACACTTCTGCGTGCTCGCGGGGGCCCTACAAGATATTGGGAAGGTGTACCAGTTTCTTTGGCTCTTCAGTGCATATAGGTCATTGATGCCTGAGATTTGAAAAGGTCTCTGGAACCATATAGTTTCATTTGATTTGATATCATCATTCAGACCTTCACCCTCCGACCAGAAGCGGTTGAAAGTCTGGTGATGTGCCCAGAGGAAGCCGCCTTGTTATTATTAGTTGTCTTGGGCAGTTGGTGCGGTGGAGAAGAAGATGGAGAGAGGCGGCATACTACAACACTTTCTAAGTCTCTGACTGGGTCCTCTAATCATGAGCTGGTGAGAAAATGATCGCTTCACGGAAACTGATACCGCACTCTACAGGCGCCATGCCGATACGCTGCTACTCGACGCGCTGCTCACGCAATATTACTAAAAGGATTGTAAATAGAAACTGAAATTAATCACTGGAGTGAAAACTGTTTAAATTAACTGGTGCAGAAAATCAAATGGCTCTGAGCACTATGGGACTCAACTGCTGTGGTCATTAGTCCCCTAGAACTTAGAACTACTTAAACGTAACTAACCTAAGGACATCACACACATCCATGGCCGAGGCAGGATTCGAACCTGCGACCGTAGCAGTCGCACAACTGGTGCACACGACCATTGTTTATGATGAATGTATATTTATTAGTGGCCAAATTGACTTCTACAGAAATGCTATAAAATTTAGAAAAGATTACACCTTCAATATCACAATTAATTTTACGGTGCCTGTATCCGTTATTTACGGGCGAAAGGGAATCATAGGTTTCAGATTGTGGCCAGGTTATTTAAGATTCCGCGCTTGCATTAGTTTGCAAAACGCTTCGTGATGGTCGGCAATTAATATCGGGGAGGACGTAGCAAGTTGCAATTAATAGATGGCAGAACACTAATTTTATTCGGCCATTGCGCCTCCACCCCACGATCACTCAAGCTCGTATCGCTGGTTGACTGTAACAGCAAAACATTAAAACATTTGTTGTATCGTATATGTATCAGGAGAACCGATAAAATGAGAACTCGTGAGATTTAACTATTTTGAAACATTGTTGCCTTAATTTCCTATGAAAGCGGTGCAGATAGCCAATAAAAGCGGGTTAAAAGCTGTGAGCTATCTGAGGAAGTTAACGTTGCATTACTGAGCAACTGTTTCACCAGGTATCTAGTCTAGCTTACCAAATTTCCAACCAGACTAACATTAATTATAATCTTTTAATAGTTATACGAAAACCGGTGATACATATATAAAAAAAGAGAATTTAAATAAAAAGAAATAAATCAGTTTATATTTGGAAATTTATTTTAACATTGATAATTGAAATTTCAGCATATTAACCTTGAGTCATAACTAAGCTGGTGCCTTATTTAGGATTGTGAAAATGTGAGTTTGTAATCTTACGGAACACATCAAATAGGAAGCCAAGATTGGGAGACTGCATACAACACTACATTCATAAAATAACACACGAAGAACATTGAAACATATGCAAGAGGAAGTTAACCACAACCAACCGATTCAATTTTCACCTAAAGAAGTTACATTCGTAGCGCAATCCTGTCCGTCATGTAATTACCACACACTGGTATACTAAATTCATACTAACTCTCTGTGAAATCTTCCCGAAAAGAATAGCCGAGGGCTACTTTGATGATTACACCACATGATTCACGTCGTCAACTTGGTTTACACAAAGAGTGTACTCCACAATAATCTTGATAATTAAAATAAATTAGATCGAAAAGCAATTTACAAAACAAAAACCTTGAACTGGTTACTGTCGTCTTACTATTAACCTGATGGGTCAAACAATTGTATAAGCACGTGGTACTAGTCTCACAAAGTACACCCCAAGTGGGTTGAACATAAAGAAATGTTGCTATATTGAAAAATATTGTTAAGACGAGACGTTATAATCTCACGCACATTCGCATTTAAGATTGATGATCTTAGTTAGAGTTACTGATCAACACGTGGTTCCACTTTACTCACAAAGTAGTGACAAAGCAACTACCGGAAGATATTCTGAACTGTACACTCGAATCACATTGCGATGCAATTTAAGATAACTATATATATTTTAGAGCTAAACCTGAAATAAAGGTGATTAAATTTTCAGTTAGGCTGAACTTAAGAAATCCATTGTCCTACGGACTTAGGAGAGATGCGCTTAGCCGGAGATCTTACCACTTCAGACGCTCGCCACGGACAGACTGACCTGCGCTCCTACCAAGGGTGCTTCCGTATACCAAACGGAAGTGACTAGAGGGGCAGCTTCCTATACCAACATGACAAGGGACGGACAGAACCATAGTAAGGATAGAATCCTCTTTGCTTTTAGAAAGCGTATTACCTGTTCCGACGTTGGTCCTACTGTTCTCTAGCAGACAGGCTTGTCTGCTACCATCCAGCATGCAACTAGAAATACATTTGCTCATTCATCCTCTCACACAGAAGGGAAGGGGGATGACAGCATCTTATCATATACAGTATGTAAAAGAAATCGGATGTAGGTTCCGTATGAGACTGTGTGACATGAATTAAATATAAACTGTGTTTTAAAGTGTAGTAGTGTGACAGATCGTTCTTGTTTATGTGTAGAAGTAAGACGTTCCACTGCTCAGTCTCCTCCCAGATAGAAACGCCACAGTAAATTTAGAAGAGGAATTTATGCCATAAGTGACAACAGATTTAAGAAATTAACATGAAAGGAATCCAACAGAGACCTTTCAATTTTACATTAAGTTGATTGCAAATGGTTCTAAACCTAATACATGAGACTTAAATCAGATTTGTCTACACAAAAGAAAGAGTATTACTGATACGCAAGGAAAGCAGCTGTAGTACGTCCTATCAGTATAAAGGCACAAAGGCTAACAGACAACAGAGAGAGATCTGCGTAGGAACGCTCCTTACTTTCTAAAAAAGAAAAAGAAAAAATAGGTATTATCTTTGAAATATTATTTATGAAATAATGATAACATTTGGCATGAGTAATTGGCATAAGTTATTTAGATTTGAAGTTATTTACAGTAAATAAATAGAAAAGTGTATTTTTTTTGTGAGAGTGTGTCCATGAGAACGAACAATCGATAGTGGACAGACAGACTTCGTGGCAGATTTTCGTGTGTTATGACTGTGCTAAACTATTGAAAGTAACTCGTAGACTGCATTGTTGCGAACTGCAGATGGACATTGGGTAACGGTGAATAAACTACGCACTGTGGCGTTCTATTGAATGAATAAGAACGATGTCGCTGGTACTATGAAAGAAATCGTACACTCACACTTGGAACAACGTGTCAACGATCTACCAATGGGTTTTATGCAACCTTGAACGCCTTCAAAAACCACACTCGAAAGTTAAAATTTTCTCTCGCTCGCTTCTCGCAATTAGTCCTAGAGAAACAATGAACACGACTTTTCTTAGGAAATTTAATGTAGTTGAATTTTTCACAGGGACACGTCTTCGTTCGAGGCCATTGTTTTCGAGTTATTCAAGAGAAACGCGTTTGAAGGTCACTTTTGTACGTTTTTGTGGAATAATTCGAAAAATACGGACTCTAGCGAAAACGTACCCCAGCTCAAAACTGAACTACTTTAAAGTTCCTACAAAAATGTACAGTTAATTTTTTGTAGGAATAGTAGCGAGTGAGAAAATATTGAAACTTGCAAGTGGTATTTGAAGGTGTTGCGGGTTGCATGTATCTCGTAGGTAGGGGACGCTGAATCAACCCGTGTGAACGAACAATAATGTATTAGGTGGCTGCTAGCACAATTTTTGCCCGCACGCGCGTGAGCGTGCGGTCAGGCCGGCGGTCAGTGTGAGAGGGCGAGGGGGCGGGAAGGCGACGGCGGACAGCAGGGCAGAGGCAGAGGCACGGCCAGAGGGAGCCCCTGGGAACGGCGGGCCCGCTCCATTGTCTCCCGGGGCAGCGCGCCTGAATGAGCGGCGACCGGCGGCCCGCGTGACCGCGACGTGGACGCCGCAAAAAAGCGGCCGCCAGGAATGCAGGCAGAAGCCGGCGCGGCCGCTGAAAGCAAACTGTTTAGGGCCCTTTATGCGGCTGCACTCGCCGCTTTTAGGCGGAGCATTGAAAATTTTAATTAGCGCTCCGCCGGGGACGTTTTTCGTGCGCGATGCCGACGCGGTGGCGACCACAAAAACGGTGACGTCCGCCGCGACGCGCGTCCACAATGAAGACGCGCCCAGACGATAATTAACGGCCGGGACGGCAAATTGATTCCCGGCCGCGGGTAGCTGCCGGCCCGGCACAGGTGTGGGTCCTGGCTGTCAACGCGGAAGGCGCAGCGACGAGTGGGGCGGCACTGCGGCCGCCCGCTCAGGGAAAAGGAGAGGACTGTCCTAGCAGCTCACTGGAACACTCCACGCGCCTGTCGATAGCGTTGGAATATTCCAAAGCACTGGGATATTAGTGGGTTGAAACAGGTGCAGCCGGAAGAATGGAGTAGAGGGATAACAGAGAGGCCTCCTGTGAAAGTACGTACAAGAATTTGCGTCAACGGCAGGGGCTTTTTAAACGACAATTAGCTTCAGACTCCACTGGCTGCACTACACACTCATCAAGTTTCGGTCCGAAGTACAGTTTGAAATGTCGTTTTGACGAAATAGTGACATGACAAAACTACACGTGGTTCACGCATAACGCCGGCGTCTTCTCCCAGTTCCCCTGCAGGCAATCAGGGCCTGGCCGAGTCTTCTGTCAGCGGACGACGGTCCGGTCACTGTGCTTGGACATTGTGTCAGGTGGCGTATTGGTTTTGGCATAGACCGAAGTACACGTTCTCTAAAAAATTTTCTGGTTTTGTAACCGCATTGTCGATATATAAAACTACCGACGTTTCGGTCCCTGTTGCTGTCTTAACGGTGTGATCTGCGATGTTAGTTTTTCAATGTTTCCGAGTGGATACCGTTTGGTCCAGGTGCTTTTTTGTTTTTGAGCTCTGAGATTGCTAGCTCAACCTCTTTTCGAACAAACGGATAGGTGACAGTTCCAGTCTTATAGGGTGTGTGCATGTCTTTAGTGTTGTGTGATATTGTGTGTCGATATCGATGACGTCGTCAGGGAGCAATTTCTGTAGAGGAAACTCCGGTGTATCCCTCCATACCCTTGTCATCGTGCCATCACTCTGCCTTAGCGTTCCCAGAACTAGTAGTGTTTTTATCTTCTCTGTCAGTATTTTGTACGGTTCTCCCCATATATTTTGCTTTGTCTGTGTTGTTACAGATCGTTCTCAATGCAATTTGCTTGTGGTGTATAGGGTCTGTCCGTATTAGTCTTGTGGATGCCTATATGCTTCAAGTCTCACGCGTTTATCTCTACCCAGTATCGCCCTGTGAGATAATTTTCGTCTTATTTGAGTCTCGTGAGTTCGTTGGTGCATGGTATTGGTGAGTGTTTTGTGTTCTTTGTCGTCGGTATTGATGTGTTTTGTGCATGTTGTATTACCTGTGTTAATTTGTGTGCTTTGTAACAGATATCTCCATTGATGTTTTCTAGATCGTGTTGTTGGATAATTTCCGTTAATTTGTTCTGATCTGCTTTCTAGAACATTACGTCTCTGTTGTGTGTTTTAGTGTTTGTGCTCTGGTCATATCGTCCAGTTTATCGAAGAAATGCGGTCGTCACGTTAACGTGATTGGACCGAAAACGTTTCAAGAAGGGATAATGAGAATATGACAGCTAGAGAACAGGGCACTTGCCGAGGTGTATAGAAACTCACTTAGATCGGCACAAGACCGGAAAACGACAAAAAGTTGCCCAAAGATATGAGTGTTATCAGGCACTCTCTTATATCTGACCGGGCGATACCGGTATGAGGTTCCGTCAGTCATGCAATGTACAGTAGACTATGAGGTTTAAGTTGTATAGGTCACTTAGTATTAAGTCTTAAACTGGAGCAGTCGTTAAGTTTAACTTGAACTCTGCAAATACTTTTCGCTGCCTCTAAACGTTTGATATTAAGCTCTTAAACAACGATTCAGAAAAGGATAAATAACAATTTGATACAGTTCTCTTCAATGGAGTAAATAGTTGTTGATTTTAGCTAGTATAGCTGCAGATCTATGTTTTAGACGGGCGGTTTTATGTTGTTTTCAGTCTCTGGCTATGGGTTCAGTGCTTTCCTCCAGTACATACAATCCAACAGCTCACTATGCTGTGCACACTTCCAGGTGCTCGATGTCTCCACTCACGAGCTTGAGCGTTTAGCTCAGACAGCCGCTGCTCGCTGCCCCTTAAAGTTTCCTACTATTTACTGGTTCAGACGGAAGTTTGATGCTTAATGACGCACTAACGGTTGCTTTCCGTATACCGTGCGCTACGTCACTTCTACAGGTCTACAATGGAATAACACCTTGAATCACTATAAGGTTTGCGTAAAGTATTGGAGTTTCACTGGTCTACTCTACATTTTACCGACGGCGACATTTACGGCAGCCGTTCCAACAAAAGTATGCATCTCCTGCAGCTCGGTGTGGATACTACTTCTGTAAACGCCGGCCTCTAAGAAAACCGCATTCCGGTGACGAAACATCGGAAAGTTTCTACCGGCTCTTCTGTTGCACTGTTGCTCGTTAACGGACTTCTGACGCCCGCCATTAACTGTGAGTCACAGCTTCAGAGGGAGCCAACACAAAAATTATTTTAACTCCTTTTGAATTTGCTTAAATTATATGCCTGACGTTGACCTAAACACTAACTGCGGAAGTCGTTGGTGACTAGCAAGAGTACAATTGGAGATGAGGTCGGTGTTCAGAAGCAAGTCCATGGAGTGTATAAACAGTAATTATTACTCTTTTTCCGTCTTAAGCTTAATGCATATAATGAAAGAGTATTTTTCATCACATACATTTCAGTTTTATTTATAAAGTATCTTCTGAGGTCATACTACTGAGGGTGTCCTAGGAGAAATACCCGATATTCAGGGACACTACGGAGCGATCGTTGGAATCAAAGAAGTGTAATGAATATGGGCTCCAAAACGAATACCTAAAGAACTATGAACACTTATTCAGTAGAAGGTATCTGTTTCACAGTAGCGAAGACGAACAAGTGCTCATAGTTTTTAACATGTGCACTTTCCAGCCCATTTTTACTGGACATTTTATCTTGTTCTGATACATACTACAGCCTCTCAAAATATGGAAAACAAAGAGCTTGCAATAGAAGACAATTCTTCCACTATATCGAATATGGAATTTTCATAGCTCTTAAGGTACGCATTTTAGAGTCCATGTTTACAGGACTTCTTTGCTTCGAATGGTCATTTCTGCCATGTCCCTGAATTCTGACAATTCCTCCTGGGACAACCTTTATACATTTTGGTACTTATACCTTAAAAACAGTATATCCTTATAATATTGCCTTTTGTTTACATATTCTGCAAACTACTCCTTTTTCCTTTAAGTTTCGCTTTCCATGGGTCATTTCCAAAATAAAGAGTCATTTTGTACTAACATCACACATTATTTTGTTAATATGGTTACCTGTCGCCCACTTAAAAGCGTGTTTTAATGGAAGCAGATGTGAGTTAGTAATTCATACACAATACCTTTTACACATTACAGTCATAGAAATTCTACTAGGAACAGAAGGTGATGTGAAGAAGAAAGTATTCCAGTTCATTTTCAAATTTTACTTTGCTGTCTCTCAGACATTTTGTATCACTGAGTAAGCTATCAAAAATTTTAGTTGTAGTATTGTGCACCCCATTTTGTGCTAAAGGCAACGCTAACGTGAAGTAATGAAAGTGATTTTTTCTACTGGTATTTTAATGATGTATGTAACTCCTCCTTTTGTACTGCAATGGATTATTTACAACAAACTTCGTGACCTAATAAATACACGGCGAAAAAAAAAAGCGCAACTCCTTAAACAGTTGTCTACAAGATGATTGTCGGTGAAGACCACATGTTAGACTGACAACACGATTCTGAGCAATGATGTCTTCTCTCTTAAAGATGAGATGCCCCAGAATATTATTCCGTATACTAAATGAAAATATGGAAAATATATCTCTTACTTATTTACCTCTCTCCAAGCTTTGAAATCATTCTCAATGCAAATGATGCTGAACTAAGCTGTTTTAAGAGTTCCAAAATGTCCTTTTTCCTGTTTAAAGTCTCATAAAGTAAGAATTTTGAAGTTTCACTCTATTTATTATTTCCTCACCATGTGATTCATTTATCAGTGATGTAGCAGCTCTAGATGTGTAGAACTGATTATGTTGTGTCTTTTTAAAACTATCAGTGAGAGCAAACACAGAAAACCATTATTACTTTAGGTAGAAAAAAATTGGATACACATTCACTTTTGGCAATTTTTCACCTTTTTTTTAAAACCGCGATCCTTACCCAGCACTGGTGTTTTTTCCTTTTCACCTAACTTTCGTAAAACTTCACAAGCAAACATTACCGTATTTTCCTGTACTCAGCACACAAAACAGTGTTTATATTTATTCATTTGTTTTCTGTGTGTGTCATGAGTTTTGCGAACCTGTCAATACAATTTTTTTTATAGTTGTGTGTGTATGTTTGTTTGCGTGTGTGCGTGTGTTTGTTTGAGAGAGAGGGAGAGAAAGAGAGGAGGGGTAGGGAGAGCTAACAGAGTGAAAAGAGAGAGTGCAAATTAGTGAAGAAGTATTAGAGGTCCAGCAGAGATGTGAGTCAAAAGGGGGCGGAATGAGAGCCATGGTTCCATCTGGGTGGGGGCAGTGATTATAGAAAAGCAACTCGGAGAAGATGCTAATGGTGAATGAGACCTGAGGTTGGCGGTTCTGTAGAACTGTGGTCATACGTGTAAGTAGGCTGTTTAGGTTCTTACAGGGCGTTTCAAAAATGACCGGTATATTTGAAACGGCAATACAAACTAAACGAGCAGCGATAGAAATACACCGTTTGTTGCAATATGATTGGGACAACAGTACATTTTCAGGCGGAGAAACTTTCGAAATTACAGTAGTTACAATTTTCAACAACAGATGGCGCTGCAAGTGATGTGAAAGATATAGAAGACAACGCAGTCTGTCGGTGCGCCATTCTGTACGTCGTCTTTCTGCTGTAAGCGTGTGCTGTTCACAACGTGCAAGTGTGGTATGGACAACATGGTTTATTCCTTAGAACAGAGGATTTTTCTGGTGTTGGAATTCCACCGCCTAGAACACAGTGTTGTTGCAACAAGACGAAGTTTTCAGCGGAGGTTTAATGTAACCAAAGGACCGAAAAGCAATACAATAAAGGATCTGTTTGAAAAATTTCAACGGACTGGGAACGTGACGGATGAACGTGCTGGAAAGGTAGGGCGACCGCGTACGGCAACCACAGAGGGCAACGCGCAGCTAGTGCAGCAGGTGATCCAACAGCGGCCTCGGGTTTCCGTTCGCCGTGTTGCAGCTGCGGTCCAAATGACGCCAACGTCCACGTATCGTCTCATGCGCCAGAGTTTACACCTCTATCCATACAAAATTCAAACGCGGCAACCCCTCAGCGCCGCTACCATTTGCTGCACGAGAGACATTCGCTAACGATATAGTGCACAGGATTGATGACGGCGATATGCATGTGGGCAGCATTTGGTTTACTGACGAAGCTTATTTTTACCTGGACGGCTTCGTCAATAAACAGAACTGGCGCATATGGGGAACCGAAAAGCCCCATGTTGCATGGTGGATATGTGGAAAATATCGTGCTATAGAGTTTCCCAGACTGCAGCGCCATCTGTTGTTGACAATTGTAACTACTGTAATTTCGAAAGTTTGTCTGCCTGAAAATGTACTGTCGTCCCAAGCATATGGCAACAAACGGTGTATTTCTATTGCTGCTCGTTTAGTTTGTATTGCCGTTTCAAATATACCGGCCATTTTTGAAACACCCTGTATACTGGTAACGCCCCCGCCACGTAGCGCTCTGTATGAAAATCACTGGCTGTGCTGTGTGCAGTCTGTGGCTAGTTTGCATTGTTGTCTGCCATTGTAGTGTTGGGCAGCGGCAGCTGGATGTTAACAGCGCGTAGCGTTGCGCAGTTGGAGGTGAGCCGCCAGCAGTGGTGGATGTGGGGAGAGAGATGGCGGAGTTTTGAGATTTGTAAGACTGGATGTCATGAACTGCTATATACATTATGACTTTTGAACACTATTGAGGTAAATACATTGTTTGTTCTCTATCAAAATCTTTCATTTGCTGACTATACCTATCAGTAGTTAGTGCCTTCAGTAGTTTGAATCTTTTATTTAGCTGGCAGTAGTGGCGCTCGCTGTATTGCAGTAGTTGGAGAAACGAAGATTTTTGAGAGGTAAGTGATTTGTCAAAGGTATAGGTTAATGTTAGTCAGGGCCATTCTTTTGTAGGGATTTTTGAAAGTCAGATTGCGTTGCGCTAAAAATATTGTGTGTCAGTTTAAGCACAGTCTTGTATAATTTTTATAAGGGGACGTTTCATATGTCTATGTTGCTGTTATAAGGGAATGCTGTTTTTAGTCTATAAAGACCAAAATGTGTAGACATACTATGTATTCACAGTTCCAAAATAGCCACAGAAGACCTTTTACACATAAATGCGGACTACGTCTGGAGAAAAATACTCTTTAATTATTTGAAGTAATCTTAATCGGAAAAGGAAATAATAACTGTGACTGATGGAACTTTCATACTACGATATTACAATAGGTGTTATTAGCAGATTAGATGTAAAATGTATTTTCTGGAGACTAGCAATCTACTCTGTAGGAATCAGCATGGGTTTCGAAAAAGACGGTCGTGTGAAACCCAGCTCGCGCTATTCGACCACGAGACTCAGAGGGCCTTAGACACGGGTTCACAGGTAGATACCGTGTTTCTTGACTTCCGCAAGGCGTTTGACACAGTTCCCCACAGTCGTTTAATGAACAAAGTAAGAGCATACGGACTATTAGATCAATAGTGTGATTGGAGTGAGGAGTTCCTAGATAACAGAACGCAGCATGTCATTCTCAATGGAGAGAAGTCTTCCGAAGTAAGAGTGATTTCAGGTGTGCCGCAGGGGAGTGTCATAGGACCGTTGCTATTCACAATATACATAAATGACCTGGTGGATGACATCGGAAGTTCACTGAGGCTTTTTGCAGATGATGCTGTGGTGTATCGAGAGGTTGCAACAATGGAAAATTGTACTGAAATGCAGGAGGATCTGCAGCGAATTGACGCATGGTACACGGAATCTCAATTGAATCTCAATGTAGACAAGTGTAATGTGATGCGAATACATAGAACGATAGGTCCCTTATCATTTAGCTACAAAATAGCAGGTCAGCAACTGGAAGCAGTTAATTCCATAAATTATCTGGGAGTACGCATTAGGAGTGATTTAAAATGGAATGATCATATAAAGTTGATCGTCAGTAAAGCAGATGCCAGACTGAGATTCATTGGAAGAATCCTAAGGAAATGCAATCCGACAACAAAGGAAGTAGGTTACAGTACGCTTGTTCGCCCACTGCTTGAATACTGCTCAGCAGTGTGGGATCCGCACCAGATAGGGTTGATAGAAGAGATAGAGAAGATCCAACGGAGAGCAGCTCGCTTCGTTACAGGATCATTTAGTAATCGCGAAAGCGTTACGGAGTTGATAAATAAACTCCAGTGGAAGACTCTGCGGGAGAGACGCTCAGTAGCTCGGTACGGGCTTTTGTTAAAGTTTCGAGAACATACCTTCACCGAAGAGTCAAGCAGTATATTGCTCCCTCCTACGTATATCTCGCGAAGAGACCATGAGGATAAAATCAGAGAGATTAGAGCACACACAGAAGCATACCGACAATCCTTCTTTCCACGTACAATACGAGACTGGAATAGAAGGGAGAACCTATAGAGGTACTCAGGGTACCCTCCGCCACACACCGTCAGGTGGCTTGCGGAGTATGGATGTAGATGTAGATGTAGAAAACGTTTTTCATTTTAATCTTATCTATATTTCGCAGCTTCAGTAGACTCGAGGTATGAATTAAAATACTCCTTCAGTCACAACTTTCGGTGTTTCGGACTCTGTGGGTGCACCATCAGATGTAATTTGTCTTAATACATGCTCTATTTTTTTCCTTTGAATGAGGTAAAATGCATGTTCCACATAATCTAAGAAACGCGTTTTTAACGTTTTAGCGCCAGAATGCATTCTTTTCTCCTTCGTTTTGACACATATCACTTCATTCAAGAGGCACATTTGCATACACATGTTTGTAGACACTTCACAGCTGGCGCTGAAACGTTAAAAACGCGTTTCTTGGTTGTGTGAAATGTGGATTTCGTCATTCACGGGAAAAAATAAAGCATGTATTAAGAAAAATTACATCTGATGATACACCCATAGGGTCCGAAACGCATCATAAAACGCGAAGAAAGTTTTGAGTAAAGGCGTTTTTTAATTCATACCTCCATAACTAAAATGAATGAAAGTCCACATTATCGCATTAGCTGTTTCTTGTAGTTCGTTCAAAGACCTACGACTCGTTTCACATCTTAAAGGTGCATCCTAAGATGCTTTTAAGTAAACACTTCGTGCCTGATGAGAAATATTTCCAAGGTGCAGTTATAAACGAAAGGGAGTGATCCCCAATGAAACTGGAAGCCTGTTGAACGCTGACGGCGAGCGTCCTACATAAAATGCGTGAGCTGATAAAATGTGGCTGTGGAAGTTGCAATAAGCGGGGGTGCTCACTGAAACTCGCACAGCAACGCATGTAGTTAGTTGGACAGAAATGAGTATTAGAAATTCGATAATGACACTCGTCAGTTGGATCAAATCGGCCCACCGAGAACCTAATACGTCGCGTGAGCTGATAAAATGTGGCTGTGGAAGTTGCAATAAGCGGGAGTGCTCACTGAAACTCGCACAGCAACGCATGTAGTTAGTTGGACAGAAATGCGTATTAGAAATTCGATAATGACACTCGTCAGTTGGATCAAATCGGCCCACCGAGAACCTAATACGTCGCGGAGAAATCAGGGGCAGCGATTGAAGATGCCTCTGAGTGATACCTGAGGCCCCCTATCAGTCAAAGTCTGTTTTCGTTCAAAGCTGTAGCCGAACATATTCCGATACTCAGGTCCAACAAACACGGCCTCTTTTTGTACGTTCCCCATAGTTCCTGAACTTCTAACAGATATACTTGTAACGTTTACCATCTTTGGGTAAAGCTTGCACAAATTGTTTCGTTAGGTCCGGTTCAATGTGTAGAGATTTCTTTTTCTATTTTTTTTTTCGCGTCCGTCTGATCAAAACAATCTGCTCTCCCGGCATTTAGTAATCACGAAAGCGTTACGGAGATGATAGATAAACTCCAGTGGAAGACTCTGCAGGAGAGACGCTCAGTAGCTCGGTACGGGCTTTTGTTAAAGTTTCAAGAACATACCTTCACCGAGGAGTCAAGCAGTACATTGCTCCCTCCTACGTATATCTCGTGAAGAGACTATGAGGATAAAATCAGAGATTTTAGAGCCCACACAGAGGCATACCGACAACCTTTCTTCCACGAACAATACGAGACTTGAGTAGAAGGGAAAACCGATAGCGGTACTCAAGGTACCCTCCGCCACACACCGTCAGGTGGCTTTCGGAGTATGCATGTGGATGTAGCTGTAGATTTTCTTGCAATACAGTTTGTTCTGAACTAATTTTGCTCTCCTGTCCTAGTATTCCATTCCTATAAACTAACTGAAATAATATATGAAATACATATGTAATTAAAATAACTATATGATACTGCTTGGAGCTACTGTATTCTTGCACAACTGCATCAATGGGGCTTTCGTGGCCGCCTCCCGATTTTCATTCGGTCTTTCCTGTCTCAGCGGTTTTTTCGGACCCGCGTCGGTAACACACTGTCTGATCGCTTTGAGCAAGAGAACGGTGTCCCCCAGGGCAGCGTTTTAAGCGTTACCCTCTTTGCCATAGCCATCAACAGTATAACGTCTACAGTGAGGAGTCCAGTACAGTGCTCCTTATTTGTGGACGACTTTGCTGTTTTCTGTTCCTCCTCCAGTGTTGCAACCGTGAGCCGTCAGTTGCAGCTAACAGTGCGACGGTTAGAGGAGTGGGCTGCAAAGACGGGTTTTCGGTTTTCTGCCGATAAGTGTGTTTGTGTTCATTTTAATCGTTCTCGTCGTCTTTTTACTTTGCGTGCCTTGCATATGGGGGATACTGTCTTACATTTTAGAGACTCAGTGCGGTTTCTGGGCCTAATTTTTGACTCCAGGTTGTCATGGCTGCCACACCTACGTGACTTGAAAGCCAGAACCCTGAAGGCACTCAACATCCTCAAGTGCCTCAGCCACAGGTCTTGGGGAGCGGACAGGGTGCGTCTCCTTCAGTTTTACCGAGCTTTCGTGCGTTCACGGTTGGACTACGGGTCAGCGAGGCCTTCTTATTTGCAGATCCTTGACGCTGTTCACCATGCTGGGATAGGACTGGCCACGGGTGCTTATCGGATCAGTCCCATACCCAGCCTCTGTGCCGAGGCTGGGGAACCGCCACTTACCATCCGGCGGCAGCTCCTGCTGGTGCGCCAGGCTTGTAAGTTTCTTGCAGCTCCCAGCTCGCCTGCTCACCATCTTCTTGCCCGTCCACCTCTGGACCGCCTTTTTTCCCACCGTCCCCGGGCTACGTTGCCGTTTGGGATCCGTGTGCAACGTGTACTAGAGTCCCTCGGTGTGAAGTCTGTACAACCCCAAATCCAGGGTTTTAACCGCCTGCCACCCTGGTTCCTGAAGAGGCTGGAGTGATTTTTAGATTTATTGCAGTACAAGAGAGATTTCACTCCTGCTACCGTTTTTAATGCAGCGTTTTCTGCCATTTTATCTGAGCACCACGACTATGTAGCTGTTTTTACGGATGGGTCGAAACAAGGGGATTCTGTTGGTTGCTCAGTTGTTTTTCCAGATCGTGTCTTCAAGGTCCGCCTGCCTCAGACTTTCGCTGTCATTGATGCAGAATTGTCTGCGATCTTGCGGGCACTGGAGGACATGAGACATTCTTCCTCTCCTAAATTTCATGTCTGTTCCGATTCACTCAGTGCCCTTCACTTATTGCTACGTTTGTATCCGGCAGACAAAACTGTCCAGACCATCCAGGATGCCCTACTCCGACTACAGCGACTGGGGAAGGTGGTGGCTTTCTGCTGGGTTCCGGGGCATGTCGGCATTTCTGGGAATGAAAGGGCAGATCTCGCAGCCAAGGAGGCGTGTCTCGCCCCACAAGTATCTCAGTGTGCTATCCCCTTGCACGCACTCACCTCGCTGTTGAGCTCACGTGTTATGCTTCGGTGGGAGGATGAGTGGCTGGAAGTGACTGACAATAAGCTCCGTATAGTCAAGCCCACAACGCATGTGTGGTGTACTTCCTTTCAGCCCCATCGACGGGACGAGGTTCTCCTCACTCGGCTTCGAATAGGCCACAGCCCTATGACGCATGGCTACCTGCTCCGGCGAGAGGACCCTCCAATGTGTGGTGCTTGCGGCGTCCTGGTCACTGTGCGCCACGTTTTATTGGATTGCGTTTTATTTTCTGACCAGCGGGCTGCAGCTGACTGTCAGCGGACCTGCCATCTCTTTTAGGCAACACTCGGGCGAATGTGGCTAAAGTTTTAAAGTTCTGTGGCATGTCAAATGTTTGTACAAAGATTTTAGGGAGAGGATTTTAATTTGCTCACTGTGTGACAAGCTCGCCCATATTTTATGTAAGTGGCCAGCCGATAACACTTTCCTGTGACATTGTTGTTACTATGTTACCCCTTTCCTTAGGTTTTACTTTCTTATGTAGCATTTTCCTTCTTTTCCTGCTTTCTTTGAGTGTGTGCTTTAGTTCTCTTAGGTCTGTCCACGTTCGTTCCTTTTAATGTGTGTCAGGGCGCTGATGACCTCGATGTTGAGCACCCATAAAGCCCCAACACACCACCACCACCTAAAATAACTAGATACGCATTTTTCTACATGCTGATTTTAAATTATAAAAAAGTGATGGATGATACTGTCCTTTGGTTGACCTACTACGATTCACCATCAGAACGAATTATTTCGCGACGGTACTGTTGCACAAAACATTTCGGACTTCTTGCTGCTTCAGTTCAGGGAGGAAACATCGAGCTGCCGACGATACTTCCATCGCCTTCGTCAGGAGCAACTGAGTGTCAAAACTGCTGCTGTGTTTGCGCTATACAGACCAAAGACGGCTACCAGCTCAGACGTCGACACCAGCTGGTACAGCATAAAGCAATTACTGACCAATCAGAAGCCACCTGTGGGCTACGAATGGCCTCCAAAGAATCAGTTTGACAGTCACATAGTGCGGTTCCTTCAGATGTTAAGTGAAAGTGCAGTGCTCCAGTGTTTTTCATAGAAGATCACCTCACTGCAACTGTGTTTTCAAATTGTCCATATTTTTCGTCCTTTTAGCTGTCCATCATTAATCTTTTTAATTTAAAACGGCCGTCTGGAGTGGCCGAGCGGTGCTAGGCGCTACAGTTTGGAGCTGCGCGATCGCTACGGTTGCAGGTTCGAATGCTGCCTCGGTCATGGATGTGTGTGATTTCCTTAGGTTACTTAGGTTTAACTAGTTCTAAGTTCTAGGGGACTGATGACCACACATGTTAAGTCCGATAGTGCTCAGAGCCATTCGAACCATTTTTTTTAACTTAAAACGTAAACAGTCCTCATACATTTATTTTTGTATCATCTTTTTATCTCTTTGTAAATATTCTTGGCTGAAAAGGGGAGTATTATAGCGCTGTCAGCCCACCACCAACAGCCCACCATCCGCCCATATGGGGCGTGAGGGATGAAATAATGATAAAGCAAAAAAGAAAAAAAGAAAACAGATTTGACAGCCAGTTGCGCCTGGGGAAGACGAATGAGGTATTCGTCGAAAGTACGTATTACCCTGAACTGACGCGGCAAGAAGTCCGAGAATGTTTTGTAAAACGATTCACCACACTAAAAAACATAAGAATAAGCTGCTTTCACTAAAAAGAGACTTCAGTCGTCTGACTGTGTAATAATTGATGGACCGTAATAAAAGTCGAGTTTTTGTTTGTCCCTTTCGTGGTTATTTGGAGTCCACCATAGCATTTGCCTCTAGTGTGCTAGTATAAATGTACATTTGGTAGACACGGGTCTTCAGCCCTGTTCAGTATATCTGCTCTCTTTGAGGGCAGTGAGACATCATTTAGCCAGTCGGCTCATTCCCAGGACAGACGCCCATACGACGGCCGACGCCCACGTGCTTCCCCGCCTGTTCAGCACAGGACAGCGCCGGACCGTCTATGGCCCCCACTTCACGCCAGCTGCGGGCGAAACGAGTCGCCAGCCGCGCAATCCGCTCGGGCCATTACCCAGTTAGGCGCGCCGCATAATCACTTAATGAGCGCGCGCTGTTGACCGCCTCCCGCCCCCCTCCCGGCGGAGCACCGCCTGCCCAAGGCTTGCGGAACGCGCCAGCAGCCATCTGTCGATTTACTTTGTATCGTCCACCTACGCACTGGCTAGATGCCGCGGTGCACTTCTTTCTCCCCCGTGCCAGTCTAGTGGTGCACACGATCGTCTCCAAAATAATAACTTTGGACTTTTCCATTTGTAACGGCCTTTACTAGTGTTAGCACTGGTTTGTCAAGCTGCCATGTTGGACGAATTAGGAACCAGGTTTTAAATTGTATGACATTTCTAGGCGCAGATGTGGACTCTGGCCAAAATCTATTGGTTATGAATTGTAGATTAAAACTGAAGAAACTCCGAAAAGGTGGGAATTTACGGAAATGGGACCGAGATAAACTGAAAGAACCAGAGGTTGCATAACATTCAGAGAGAGCATTACGAAACGATTGACGAGAACGGAGGAAACAAATACAGTAGAAGAAGAATGGGTAGCTTTCAGAGATGAAATAGTAAAGGCAGCAGAGGATCAATTAGGTAAAAAGACGAGGGCTACTAGAAATCTTTGGGTAACACAATATATATTGAATGTAACTGATGAAAGGAGAAAATATAAAAATGCAGTAAATCAAGCAGGCGAAAAGGAATACAAACGCCTCAAAAATGAGATCGACAGGAAATACAAAATGGCTAAGCAGGGGTGGTTGCAGGACAAATGTAAGGATGTAGAACCATGTATCACTAGGGGTAAGATACATACTACCTACAGGAGAATTAAAGAGACCTTTGGAGAAAATAGAACCACTTATATGAATATCAAGAGCTCAGATGGAAAACCAGTTCCAAGCAAAGAAGCTCCTATAAAAGGGCAATGTACTTGACGACAATATTATGGATATGGAACAGGATATAGATGAAGATGAAATAGAAGATACGATGCTGTGTGAAAAATTTGACAGAGCACCAAAAGACATGAGTCGAAATAAGGCCCTGGGAGTAGACATCATTCCATTAGAACTACTGATAGCCTTGGGAGAGCCAGCCATGACAAAGCTCTACCATCTGGAGAGCAATATGTTTGAGACAGACGAAATACCCCCAGACTTCTAGAACAATATAATAAATCCAATCCCAAAGAAAGCAAATGTTACAGGTGTGAAAAAGACCAAACTATCAGTTTAATAAGCCACGGCCGCAAAATACTAACTCGAATTCTATACAGACGAATGGAAACACTGCTAGAAGCCGACCTCGGGGAAAATCACTTTAGTTGCCGTAGAAATGTTGGAACTCGCAAGGCAATACTGACGCCATGACTTATCTTAGAAGATACAGTAAGGAAAGGCAAACCTATGTCTCTAGGATTTGTAGACTTAGAGAAAGCTTATGACAGTGTTGACTGGAAGACTGTCCTTCAAATCTGAAGATGGCAGGGGTAAAGTACAGAGAGCAAGAGACTATTTACAATTTGTACAGAAACCAGATGGCAATTATAAGAAATGGTTCAAATGGCTCTGAGCACTATGGGACTTAACATCTGAGGTCATCTGTCTCCTAGAACTTAGAACTACTTAAACCTAACTAACCTAAGGACATCACACACATCCATGTCCGAGGCAGGATTCGAAGCTGCGACCGTAGCGGTCACGCGGTTCCAGACTGAAGCGCCTAGAACCGCACGGCCACACAGGCCGAATTATAAGATTCGAGGGGCATGACCCTTTCAGTTGTTGGGAAGGAAGTGAGACAGGGTTGTAGCCTATCCCCGTTATTCAATCTGTACATTGAGCAAGCAGTATAGGAAACAAAAGAAAAATTCGGAGCAGGAATTAAAATCCGTGGAGAAGAAATAAATGCTTTGAGGTTTGCAGACAACACTGTCATTCTGTCAGAGACAGCGAAGACCCTGGAAGAGCAATTGAACGGAATGGACAGTGTCTTGAAAGGAGGATATAAGATGAACATCAACAAAAGCAAAACGAGGATAATAGAATGTAGTCGAATTAAGTCGGGTGATCATGAGAGAATTAGATTAGGAAATGAGGCACTTAAAGTAGTAAAGGAGTTTTGCTACTTGGAGAGCAAAATAACTGACGATGGTCGAAGTAGAGAGGAAATAAAATGTAGACTGGCAATGGCAAGGAAATCGTTTCTGCAGAAGAGAAAATTGTTAACATCGAGTATAGATTTAAGAATCAGGAAGTCTTTTCTGAAAGTAATTGCATGGAGTGTAGCCGTGTATGGAAGTGAAACGTGGACGATGAATAGTTTAGAGAAGATGAGAATAGAAGCTTTCGAAATGTGGTGCTACAGAAGAATGCTGAAGATTAGATGGGTAGATCACGTAGCTAATCAGGAGTTAGTGAATAGAATTGGGGGAGAAGAGAAATATGTGGCACAACTTAACTAGAAGAAGGGATAGATTGGTAGGAAACGTTCTGAGGCATCAAGGAATCATCAATTTAGTATTGGAGGGAAGCGCGGAGGGTAAAAATCGTAGAGGGAGACCAAGGCATGAATATACTAAACAGATTCAGGAGGATGTAGGTTGCAGTAGGTACTGGGAGATGAAGGAGCTTACATAGGATAGAGTAGCATGGAGAGCTGCATCAAATCATTCTCTGGACTGAAGATCACAACAACAACAACAACAACAACAAGAGCTGGAGAGTGTCCAAATAAATGCTGCTCCGGTTGACAGTTGACGGGATCCCTGCGAAGTGACATAAGCTAACGAACGGTGTCACGCAGTCGCAATGTGGTACAAAGAATGACATATATGGCTTTAGTAACTAAGCACAACCCTCTGTGTGTGACAAAAGAGTATCAGTAGGAATCATATGGATCCACGTAACAAAATATACGTACCAAAATGATATGTGAGAACCACCTTAACCAGGGTTCTGGTCAGCTCTTATAATGACTTTGAGAACTGATGAAACAAAATTGATGGAGTGAAAGTGAAGCGTATGTGGTGGAACTTCGTATCAGTCATATTAAGAAAATATGACAATTATATAGTCCTGTCCATGGAGAAATATAATGGTCCCATATAAAGTATTATAAAATTTAACTGAAATAAAAGTATCTGAATACCATTTATCACTATCCTGTGAATCTAAAGAAAGTAATATGAACCTTATTTAATTCTATATATTCATACTCCTGTAACGTATCCTTCGTTGGGCAGCAATGAGCAAGTATGAAAACGACAAAGGAGAATGAATCTGCTCCACAGTATGCAGTGCATGTATTAAAAGTTTTCCTTCAGGAGGATACATCACTGAAGCGACAGCATGGAGTATTGGATTTACATCCAATCATCTGCAAGAGATGATTATGTCATTGAGAATTGTGTGATTTACTGTAAGACAAATGAAATCGTTGTAGCTTACTGATTGATGAAAGTAACAGGTTGTGGATGCTAATGAATGTGGCATCGGTGGATAAGCAGACTGACCGTGAAAAATCTTACTTTAATTTCCATCTTAGATAGCGATAGACTTCGCATTTAAAGATGTGGTTTCTTTTCTGAATTCGACGCTCAAACAGCAAGACGCGATGCGCGATCGGCGTGATTGCTTTCAAAGGATGTACGTTATCCTTCTTGACACACTGTCTATATAACAGAAAATAGTTATGAGGAATCCATAGGTGACTATGTTAACGGTAGGAACTTTTGGTAAACACTACAAGTAATATTGCAGAACAGTTTACAGTCTAATTACAAGATTTGTCAGTTGCTCATACCTACGGTCTACCTTGCATTTTTACTCTTACTGAAGCGTCTAGTCTCTTTTTATCTTACTCTTGCTGGGTGACCATTTTATTATGACTGCGTGGAAAACAAAAAGAGAATGTCCCATTATTTTATTTCTTACACTTGAGTGCTCAATAACTGGCCCTGGAAATTTGTAGTGACATTATGCCTTTGACTTAATAGTTGCGCAATAGATTCTGAAAGCAATTAAAATTACATGTGTTTGGATTGTAATACATTAGGTTGAGTATTACAATCCGTACTTAAAGTATGGAGAATATCAATTTAAAGGGGTGACTGTGATTGCTAATACGTAGGCCAAATAGGGAGGAATTTCAGAGACAGATATCACGAAAATCCATCTCTAAACACAATAAAACGCTTTACGCACAAGGAACACCTGGACCTGAAAAACATTCGGTTACCGATATTGAAAATAATCTTTAAATATTGTACATTATAGATGACGGTGGCTCTATGGACATTTTAGGAGACTTAACAAAACGAATCCATTAATGTACTGCATCTAAGTCTAAAAATCAAAGTCTAATCTGAGTCTAGCGACTAACCACTTTTCAGTTGCACAAATAGTTAGCTCTTGATAAGATTTCGAAATGGTGCATAGATAGGCAACTTGCTTTAAATGTTTAGAAATGTGAAATTGCGCACTTCACTAATTGACAAAACGTAGTATCGCAAGACCATAACATCAGTGACTCACAGTTTGAATCGGTCAACTCACACAAACATCAGGGTCTAACACTTTGTACGGACATGGAAACGAACGATCGTGTAGAGTCCGTCGCTGGTAAAACAGGTGGCAGACTACGGTTTTTTGGTAGAATACCAGGAAAATGGATGTCTGCAAAACAGAGTGCTGACAAATCGATAATGCAAACCATGCTAGAATGCTGCTCGAGTTTGTGGGATGCGCACCAAACAGGACTGACTGATGAATATCGAACGTTTACAGAGGGGGGTAGCACGAATGGTCACAGGTTTGTCGGACCAGTGGGGGAGTGTCACAGAGATTGTGAGCTAGCTGGCTCTCCAACAGATACGTAAACTATCCCGCGAAAGCCGGAGAACCGGGTTTAAATGATCACTGCACGAATACACTACAACTCTCTATGCGTCTTCCCGTAGGGATCACGAGGATGAGATTAGACCGAAGCCGTTCTTTCAACACTCCACACGTGTATGGAAAGTGGGAAAAACAAATAACTGCTGTAGTGGAACAGACCCTCTGTCATGCACTTCACAGTGGTTTGCCGATTACAGACGCAGTGGGAGATGCAGCTGTAGACACTCATCTTAATCATCCACAGTCAAACAGCTAAACTTGTCACACTTCACAGGCCGAAATGGCGTTTCTCCAGTACGTGAGCCAAACGAAAAAATACATTAGTAAAATTCACATACATAATAATTTGTGTTCTACAGAAGAGGAACTTATTAAATTTCGAACGTGCAACAATCGTAAAAGAATTTGTGACTGTCTTGTATTAATGAAAAAAACCCGCTTAAAGGTTTCGTACATCAATCGTTGTTACGGCGTTTGTAGTGCATAGATTTTCAGAGTCATCAAATACAAATACCAGTCTGATGATAAATAGCATGGTATCTATTCTACGAGCACTGAGCCGAGGGCGTAAGGGCTGCAAACATGGTTGCCAGCTGTGCACTATCGCTAATACTGTGGTCTTCATGGCAGACCTGCAGAAGATGCTGTGACAACGGACTATCGTTCCACATTCCGACCCAACTGCTGTACTCGGTGAAGCCTCTTTACTTAGCTTTACGAGTTTTTACGTACTTTTTATGGTTTCTTAGTTACGTATAAGTAATAATAGTTGATGTTATGTAAGAGCAAGGAAAAACTAAATCGTAGAGACATAATACCAACTGCGTCATGGCGTTACGAGGATGTCTGTACACAATCGCTGTATAAGAGACGAAACAATGTAGACCCTTTCAGTAGCATTCGCACTCTCATTTGCATTCCTTTGCTGATGTGATTCTTTTTCTGATGGATGTTCACTGCTGAATTAAAAAGTGTATTCTGAAAATATAGTGTGAAAGCGAAGTGTTATTCAAAGTCTCGTGTTTCATTTATGTAATCCCAGTAACAATTTAATTTCAAAAATATTGTGAGACTGTGGCATATGTTAAAGACCAGGTCTCTGTGGGAGAGTTTTCACCCGGCTTTACCGGTGTTTAACCGTACTCTGTATCTGAATAAGTAATCTGCAATTTTCAAAAATACGTTAGAGAAGTTCGATGATTTTGCTGATGGGCGGCACCGTCAAATGTTTTGAACGATCTTATTCAAATTGTACAAGCAGAAATCACGGAGAACTTTGGCTTGGAGTGTACCTATTTTATGAAAGACATTTATTAACACAAATTATGAAATATTACAACGTTTTATCTCATAAGCACTTCATACGAAAGAAAATGTTCTTGATAACCGTTTATGGACGAAAGATGTCGCACGATCGCATTCTTACGTCGTGTAGAACTTTATTGTAATAGCTAAATAAAGTTAATCATAAATTCTCACCACGTACAAAATTTAAGCGTCAGAAGTAAAATTTAAAAATAGTTAGAGCTCGCATCGCAACAGATATAAGATGAAATGAAGAAAGGAAAATATCTTTGCTGGCTAGAGGCAGGCGTTACAACTCAATGTACCATTGAAATACCAGTTCAGGCAGAGCTTTCAAGAAGATTTTACAGAATAATTACGCCGATGAAGTTTAACCATGCTGTTTAGGAAGATACTTGCACAAAACTGGCAGAACAGACACTGCCAATTGCGACTGCTTGACGCACGTAGAAAGAAGAAACGAATACAGACATTTAGCTGAATTAGTTACAGAGTTTAGATGTTGGGAGCACTTTACCAGCCTCCATTCTGTTTGCAACGGTACATTTAATAATCTTCTAATTAATCGCACCGTTTTCTGGATGTGTGGGCGCACCAATATAGCCGTGGGCGGAACAGCTTCTGTGGAGTTGAGCTTCACAGAGCAACCTACACGTTTCAACGGGTGCCGTTTACACACAACAAACGCGAAACCAAGTCTCTTGAATGTGGAACACGGACGTAAATTGGTTGTCCGTGTTCCATAACTTGGTATAATCGTTCAGCGTCTGTTTGAGGTGATCCTATGTGATGAGTCTAAATGTATAGACACGTATAAAATGTAGAACACTTTAATTTTTATCTGGTAAATATTGTTATTTGTTGAAATGTAAATAAAAAAAACACAGCGTAACTAGTTAGTAGATCTTAACTTTCCATCTTCTTTACCACGACTTTCTGAAGCTTTGCTTCACCAGCAGGTGGCAGTTTTGGCGTTTAGCTAAAGACATTGCTCCCAGGAAACCAAAGATTTCGAATAATATCAGGAATGTGTTATGTTTGGTGTTGTTTTGCAGAATGCTTTTGGTGGGTCAGTAAGAAGAAAATTTTAGGAACTGATGTGACCCAGAGTGACGTACGTGCAGCCCTTTGCATCTTTACAGTAACCTTTCCTCGAGAGCTTTGCGTACGTGCTTAACACACTCACTGTTCGCAAACTTTACCGAGATGTTACAAACACTTCATGTCCGCTACCTTACAGACGAAAAAAACATATTTTTAGCCATTTTACTCTCTTTTGTTTCATTCAGTCGTCAACTGAAACAATTTCCAGTTCAATTTCGATGTCTTCATTTCTTATCTGCTACCTGACTGCAATCTTCGACGTGTCTCATATATTTAATTTCAGTGGCTTGTATACGTTTTTTATTTTGTTTTCTTACTGTCCACCACTCATGGCAAAACATGCAAAGCCACTTTCTTCCCTAGTACTGTATGGATTTACCACACGTTATTTATACCTAATTAATTTATTATGCGTTATTTTCAAGCTGGTAGCTTACATGACAATTAAAGAAGTTAAAAATACTTCTAAAATATAACCATTCAACAATAGTTTGGGACGTATAGGGTTTTTTCCTTTGAAAGTCATAATCCTAGAAATGTATCTGGTCAGGCAGTGAATTTCCCTTGGCAGATTGTCCTCATTCTCCTGTAAAGTCATTTAATCGTCAGCGAAACTCAGAGTGTTTATCCTGTTTTAATGCCGCGGTTGGCTTTGGTTTCCCACAGTTCCATCAGTGCAGATATTAAAAAATGTGGACGATATGCTACACCCTTGTCTCACTCGTCTGTCAATTGTTATGGTTCTAGTCTTCTCCCTAACCACAATTTTGTGAGTTTTGTTTCTTTATATAGACTATTAATGATTTGTATTAAGTGCTTCGGTTGCCCTTGTCTTTCTAAAATGTTCTGTAATATATAGCGGCCTACTAATATGTTTTTAAGACGAAATTTCCTGAGTCGAGCTTATAAAATATATTCAGGTCTATTCCAAGGTAGTTTTCGAAGTTATTATCGTTGACAGTCAACTGTTGTCTATATTTTAACTTCTGGTTGCAATATTTGGAATTCGATTGAAGCTGTTTTCCAGGCAGGCCCACTTAACTACTTGTCTGACGATTTCATGTAGCCACAATAGCTGATCTCCGTAATATAAAGCGCAACGAAATAATTTACGACGTTTCACCTGAAATGATCAAGTACAAGATAAATTATTTTGTGCAAACGTGAATTATAAAGGATTCAGTGTAAATGGCGTTTCTCTTACAGGAATCGTCTTTGCCATGCATACGTGCTGTCTGCAAAACCTAAGAGCATTTCTTAAGCATGCACATAGGGTAATTTCCAGAGTTCACGTATAAGGGTGCTAACTGAATAGTCAGTAAGAGGCGATAGAAGGAGACATAATTTTGCTGTTGCTTGTTGCACTGGATTCACTGATCGAGGAACTTAATTTTTGCAACTGAAAATCTCTTAATATCTGGAATCAGCAGTGGTCCGTAAGATGCTAAACTTTTGATACAGGTCGTTCGGAAGTACCCCTTATAAACTTCTAGGACTTGTAGAGAGGAGTGAGTAGATAATATTTTGAACGTAAACCCATGCCCGAAAACGTACCGTTTCCGTTCTAGACGGTTTCAATTCAATGTTTAACTAAATCACTTCTGCTTGAGGAATTTAATTAGACGTGATGCAATACAATTATTAGGCAACATTTCGAAGGGAAACATAAAGAAACATCAATTTATCACTTAAGGCCATTTGTTTGTATTAAAAGTTAAACATTAAGTGTTTACATTACCACAAAAGAAGAGAGGATACTGTACGTAGAGAACAGTACTGGTGCATCTACAACAGTGACTCGATGTGGCGACCACCAACGTTGTTAGAGACACTGCACCCACGAAGTATCTTCTGGTAGACACACCCCACCCTACCTGCTCTCTCTTCAGTTTCTAGTACAACAGCCAGAGCCCCGCCAGCACATCTTCCTCTGTCACTACAGAAGTCTCGTGTATTAAACTTTGAATACGACAGCACAAGAAATAGTGCATACGAGTTAAATCCTGTGATCGCGGCGGCCACGCCGTTCGACCACCTCCGCCTATCCATCTTTCACCGTATCTTCTGGTGAGATGTCTCGGAACCGCACGTGAGAAGTGAGGTGGTGCACCATCATACTGAAACCACATTTCCTGATGGACATCCAGTGGCACTGTTTCCAAGAACGCGTCCAATGCGTTGTGTAGGGAATCGAGTTTGCAGGACCAGTTAGCTTGAGTAGGAGAACTGCACATCTGTATTGAAACCGTCGTAGAACTGAAACGGTAATATTAGGTACCAGTCCCCTCTAAAAGTCTCAGAAGTTTGTAACTGAGATTTCCGAACACCATGTACAATAGTGCAGTTAAATGGCGTATGGGAGCTATTAATATATTTAAATACGGGGCAAAGGAAAATTGAAGAAATCTTTAAAGGAACCAATTGTATTGCCACGAGATTTGTTAGAAATTCACTCTATTTAATAAATAACATTTGCAGGACAGATAGTAGCGCGTTGAGGGTCATTAATCAAAACATGTTAGCCCATTGTGTGAATATGGAGTTACTGATAAAAAATGAACCTTTATCTCAGAGTCGAGAAACCAGAAGATATGTTTTATCAAAATTATCTACTTCCTTTCGAAAAAAAAAGATAATACGGGCCTTGAAACATTTGCCCGGTGCCGATACAAGTAGTCTTAACTTCATACAAGTACAAATACAAAGCACGTGAAAAATACTTCATGCTGAGGAGTAAGATCTTAAATGACGAGTTGTTATTAGTTGAGAGATAGCACGTACGTATACGATGGTCAGCCAGAAGATTATAACCACGGATCAACTATCGATTGGAACGCTTCCAGCCGACAGCAGCGTCACCTGGTGAGGAGTGACTGCCAGTCAGACACAAACGCGGTGCATGTAGTATCAATGAGCGTGCGGTCCGTGTGTAGAACGGGGAAGCCGCGCGAACTACTGAGTTCCACTGAAGGCAGACTGCGGTGGCCCGGAGACTCCGTACATCAGGGAAGAGGTTCCACGGTGTTGGAGAGAGCTGAGAGGGAAAAAAATGTAGAGGACGGCAGAAATTTAATTACATCCACCAAATAATTGAGGACGTAACTTGGAAATGCTGCCCTAAGATGAAGAGGTTGGCACGGGAAAGGAATTCGTGGCGGACCGTATCAAATCAGTCAGAAAGTGATGAAAGAAATGGTTTTAATGCTGCATGTGTTTTTTCTGAGTGTAAAATACAGGAGATTCATAGTAAAAACGTGGCTGTACAGGTACGAGCAGCCCTTAAGAGGCTCGCCCTCACACATTCCTTTCAACTATTTTGTGACTAAAGCTCTTCTTACCTGTTACTTATTTTATACGTGAAATATAAGTAGTGTTTCTGTCTTGTATTCTTAGTTAGTACTTACACTTTTTTATACAAAAAATGTTTTCTTCCATAAATTTGTAATTATGTTATAGACCACTTTAAATGTCTAAATTCTGATGAAGGCACTCTTAGAAGTGTTGGAACCTGGAAAATAAGACTAAAAAATTGTGACCGACGGCTCATTGGTTTCAATTTTAATTTGAAATTTATGTCTAATATTGAACTTTCCGTCTGTCAGAGGGGTAAATAACTTAAGCTTCTAAGTAAATGCAATCAAAAGATACAGTCATGTATGACATAATTTCATACTCGTGAATTCACACATCAAAACCTAAACATGTAACATTTATATGTACATGTATACAACGGGACTGGCGTTTTAGAGGAAAAAGTAGTAAAGCACTTACATAGAAAACGGAAGATCGTCGGATCTAATCTCTGTAGGGCCACAGATTTTTCAGTCTTCGTTTTTAGTTGGCTTTCACTTCTCAACGAGGTGAGGAGTCGCCAAAAGCAGCACGTGGTTCGGATTTCACACTTAACTGTAGGCCCCCTCTGCTCGGTTGGACGTCTGGTGTAGATTAGGGACACTCGGTTCGCCGAAGTGGCGTCCCTCAGGAAGACGTGCACCAGGCCACGCAGCCACACGACACTCTTATTACCAGCACCTATGTGCATGATTAAGTATGTGCGTAATTCTCAGAGCGAGAGTCCTACTCTCACGTCTCCAATTTTGTCAACCTGCCTTCCGTTACGAAATGCAAGAGTGAGATGTGCCTCACTACTCCTCGAGATGGAAGCAGACCGCAGCACTCCAACAACGTCACCGATCGGTGACCGGAGGACGCCAGAAGAAGCCGCTCCCATCAGGGCCGACGATGGGTCGCTTCTGCACTAGCAAATCGAAATTATTGTGCAGCCAGTTGCGACGTTTAGCTCCGTCCTTTTCTTCATAGACGACGTCGACCGTGTTGGCCCTGGTCACAACGAGAGCAATGCTCTCTTGCTGTCATACGTTGTGACCACAGACGCTAAATTTCCATTAGGTGCACTCGTCGTGGATGAAACACGTAAGCGGGCGGCCAGGGCGCCGCCGCCTCGGCCTGAGGCCTCAGTCTGGAGGCGCTGGAGCCGGCGCTCGCGCGCCCGGCACGCGCCCGCGACCTTGTGGCGGCTCCAGCGCCGCTCCAGAGCCGCTCCGGCCTCATGAATATGCATGGCGGGCAGCGGCCGGCGCTGGAATTACTGCAGCAGGTGTGCGCCCGCCGCCGCCTCCAGCCTCACAAATGGAGAACTGGAGCACCGCAGGAGCCGCTACTGTGCGACCGCTGCTGGCGGGCCGAGAAGTGGGGAGAGGGACCCACCCGGAGCGCCTAACTCTGCAAGCCACTGTGAACTGCACGGCACGGGCTGCGTAATGCTGGCATTACTTCCCACTCCAGTCGCTTATAAGCTCTGGAAGAATGACTGGTCAGGTGCCTCTGTGTTTACCGCCATTTGTCCAACGTTAAATAGCCAAAATTCTTTTATTTTTATTGCTTATTACGCTTTTTTCCTTGCAGCATCCTCTGATATTAATGGATACGCGGTATCTAGTCAAAACTGAACTTCTTTACGTAACATCAGAGGCCAAACAATTAAGTTAAGTAACGCTTTCAATTTTCACTAGATGTATAACCATTAATATTTGAGGATGCTGCACAGCGAAATGCGTCATCAGGAGTGTAAATAAAAGAATTAGGACGACTAAGGCAACAGTGAATTTTTTGGGACAACATGGTCAGATCAGCTGAAGTATTTCACGTCGAAATAATGAAATAGTCTAATCTTGTCTTCACGGATTTCTGCGCGAATGATACATCGGGAAAAGAAGGGTTATGTCCGAATTATTCGCTTGATGCTGTTTCTTGAAACGTTCTAAGTAAGCATCTGTCTTCAAGTGTCTGTCAGTTCAGGTTTTTCGTGTCTGTTTGTAACCATACTGTAACACCGCATTTCCTCTGCATGTCTGCGAGCTCTTGTCTGCCACCGTGTAGCGTTTGGGGGGCGGGGAGTGGGGGTGGATGCGCTAGTCTTTTTCTAATCCTCCTAAATAGGTTTTCACAGGATCCTACATGGCTGGCCTACAGGGCGAGAAACTTCCCAGTGCTTCCAACATCTGTAGCTGTGAAGGTGTTTAATGTCCTTGCACGAGTCACAGCCTTTCAGAAACGTTGTAAGAAGGAAATGCCCTATTTCTCTTATCCTCCTAAATGGGTTTTCGCAGGATCCTACATGGCTGGCGTAAAAGGCGAGAAATTTGCCAGTGCTTCCAACATATGTAGCTGCAAAGGTGTTTAATGTCCTTCCACGAGTCAGCACCTTTCAGAAGAGTTGTAAGAAGGAAATGGCCTATGTGACTGTCTGCATTCTGCTCTTGATTCTGACTGGGTCAAAGGCCTGAATGTTAAATAATTACCTGGAGCGGTTTGGAGCACGCGAAATCGAGTATTAGACCGGCATACCCTGTTGCAGTTGAAATGGCAACTCGTGAACCTTCTGGGATGGAGTCTGTGTTTCTAAGTGCCCATCTGATGTTAGTGGTCTTTATGAACAACCAAGTTATTTTTCCAGTACGGAAAGCCGCAATGCATTCAAAATAGTGTTCCCCTGAGCGGGAGTCGAATTCTGCTAGGTCAGTTTCCTTTTTTTCTCTATCAGAGTTGTAGAATAATCAGTGTGCAGCTAATTGGTAACAGGAAGTCTCCTAGGAAAGCAACGAGGCATTAGATAGCAGCATAGTTTGCAAAGTCTGTGGCAAACAGACAAAGGGGAAAGAAGAGACTCGAAAATTAAAGGAATAAAATGTCAAGAGGAATCGAAAGGGAGGCGGAGAAGAGAGAAAGGGAAGAAGAAAACGAGATAGGAGATTAGGGACGAAGGAACAGAAGAAAGCGAGAGGGGAAAGAGAGGATACGAACGAGAAAGAAATAATGTAGGGAAAAGAAAATTGTCAGGTTCAATTTAAGCAATTTAGGGAAAATATTAAAAATTCCAGAACCTGGCCGAAAAACAAGCGAATTTCGGAAGGGTGGAGGAGGACAGGAAAAGGGGAAAGGGCAGCAGAGAAAATCAAGAATAACGTGAAATCCCAAGAATTGAAACTACACTAGCTGGAGGTTGAAAGAGAAACAGTGGGACGGAATAGGGTACGCATGCAGATAATTGAGACGTTTGGGGCAGGCAGGCAGCCTTTCGAATATGGTAAACTCTCCGGAGGTCCGCGGCCACACCGAGTGGAATTTCCGAACCAGTTTAATAGTTTGTATGATACTCGCAGTTAGTGCAATCAGCACTTAATTAGACTGGTGGTTTAGGATTTGGTGGGACAGGCAAAATTAATGGAAAGACATTATTGGGCTACTTGCAGTTCGTCCCCTGAATTTCGAAAGAAGTGCAGCGAGCAGTTTTTGTCCACACGTAATGAAGAGCGCTACCGTTGCAGTATTCGTCTGAGGAAGCCGTATAGCAGTAGCTACGACATACAGAAAGTATAGAAAGTGCGGTACCTGGGCTTGTCTTTTGGAAAGAAAGCTCTCGAACATTCTTAGAAAAGCTTTTGGTCAAAATAGACGTCCTGATGATGGTAACAAGCGTCTGTGTAAATGCAGTTGTGTTAGCATTTTTAGACCAAATGAAAATTCTGTTTAACCTCTCTGGTAATATATTTAAAAACATTTTACAAACTTTTTGTGGTAAAATATTCTAAAAATTGTAGAGCCCGCTTGTAACCTCTGATCTTATTTATTGTGGAATCAGGATAGAATCGGTTTCCTGATAATGAATCATCATCATCAGATGCAATGACTGTTGATAGATCTGTCACTGATCTCAGATAATTATAGATCATCACTGAGGGATATTCAAATTTGGACCAAAGAATAAGCGGAAAGTGTGACATCAGAATACCGTACATATAGTATCGTAGCAACTTACCAGTGTTCAGTTCCTAACAGTACTTAGAAAAACAGATATGTCGACCACGATGAAGAAATTATAACATCGTATGCACAACATCGCACCTACGGCACGAGTTGTAGTAGATGCCGGTAGACGGGATGAAGGTTATATAGGACCGTAGTACTTTATTTTTGGAAGCTTGGGAATCGTTTTACACATTAAATTGACAACCGAGAATAAATTATACACTAACAACAGGTTTTGCTTTTGCATCTGCATCTACATGGATACTCTCCAAATCACATTTAAGTGCATGGCAGAGGGTTCGTCGAACCACCTTCACAATTCGCTATTACTCCAATCTCGTATAGCGCGTGGAAAGAATGAACATCTATTTATTTCCGTAATAGCTCTGTTTTCCCTTACTTTTCACGGTGATCGTCTGATTAAAAATGGACATTGATTAACATATGAGTTATTTAAATTGGCATCCAGTCCTAGGGACAACTAGGTCAAATGAGATTAATGGTTACGGTTACAAGCTAAAGTACGAAAATAGCTAAAATGGCAAGGTAATCACGCTACATAACAATTTAGAGTAAAACTAGATGAATGAGAACCAAAAGTGTCATATTTCGAATCTGTGTTTTCTTTAGCCCAACTGTTCTCACGGTGATGAAACTGGCATTAGCTTTTTGTATTTATATCAATGCCAACTATACATCCTCAATAGAAAAATTAGCTAATATTCACTACTAGGTAACTGAATCATTTGCAGTTTCGACGCAAACAGTACATGAAATAGGGAGAGATAGGAGCATTTCTCCTACTAAAGCATTCAAGAAAATGTTTCAGGAATTGGTGGCTCTCACAGTCGTATGTTACCTATGAACGAACATAGACTTAGTTAAACATAGACTTAGCGACTGCATTAGAATTGCATAAGTTAAAGCATCGAAGTGACATGAACAAATTTATCAGTTACTTTGTCAGAACAACTAAAAATGAAGTAATTGATAAACGGAAGGCATTAAGAATGAGAAAAGGAATTATTATATGGAAAATTCAGTTCCTAGTGATTGCAGACACACAAGATTGTGATGAACACATGTATTGCCCTTTTGAAACACAAGAAGCAAAAAGAGCTGATCTGTATCTCCAAGGGGGTGATGAATGATTTGGCTTTATAACGGCTGAAAGATACTAGGCAGCTTGTAGTCACCTGACTGCAGCACCTTTCGATCACGCAAAGCAAGCCGTGCCGTTGCTCAATATGACAGTCAGGCGGTTTCTAGCTCGTCGCATTCGCACGATAATTAAATTTGACCTTTCGTTACCAGATTGTGGAATGGGCTACAACATGGCCTGCTTGCCTCTGTAATATTCCATCCGAGGCACTTTCCTCGTTGGGTTTTCACTTCCATCTCAACTGCAACCGTTTCAAGGTGACTGACTTGTTCAGTTACTGAACGGAGGTGGGCCGTGCCTAGACTCGATGCACCGATGTGACAGGAGGTCATCTTCGTAACTACCGTTCCAAATCAGCCAGGCCAGACAGTGACACAAAGGTTGGTCACCATATAATCCTACTCGTGCAATCACACCTCTTTAGAGAATGACGCTTCAGTGACGATCCAGAAGGTTATCGTAGGTCCAGCTCTGCGGAATACAAGACAGTTATTATTGTCAACCTGTAGGTCAGAGACGGTAATACAGTAGAGGCAGCTGACGGAGCCTGCCTGTGTGGCTGAGCGGTTCTAGGCACTTCAGTCTGGAACCGCGTGACCGCTACGGTCGCAGGTTCGAATCCCGCCTCGGGCATGGATGTGTGTGTTGTCCTTAGGTTAGTTAGCTTTAAGTAGTTCTAAGTTCTAGGGGACTGATGACCTCAGATGTTAAGTCCCATAGTGCTCAGAACCATTTGAACCAGCTGACGGACTGGTCAGTTGAGCGAAACACAGATTTCCAAATCTCTGAAAACTAAGTAATACTCAGGTTGATATAGTGACGCAGTTACAAGGAAACACTACCCCAGCACGACGTCTTCATTGTTTTGGAATCTACTGTGATATTGACAGCGTGTTTATGCCAACCGCTCGCGAGACTGAAAGTCCACCACTCCAAATTCAGCCGAGTATGGAAAGTCCGAGCTGGGCGACAGGGGGTGCCGTGCGCACTCCAGATCCTCCATCACTCGCAACACGAGCTACTGGTGGTGCTACGCATCTAAAAGGAGGCCACCCACCGCAAGTAGTGAGCTTCAATGCCTTTCTCTATAGTCTATACTGTTGCCAGATCTCCCCTACAATTAAGGTCAAGGTCATCCCTCCCATCACCCCCCCCCCCCCTCTCTCTCTTGCTCCACACTTCCTCTCCCCCTCCATTAGGAGCCAATTTGTTGGCATAAAAATGCTAAGAAATTCAAAGCTGGAGTACTAGGATGGCCTGCATTGTTGCCTGATTTCCGGTTATCTTAATGGCTGTAATTTATGTCTCACATTATTTTAATTACACTAACTTACAGTCTAAACTAGACACCTTTGTATTTAGAATTACCTTAATTACTATGATGTATTAATGAAAACTGCCATCACTCCAATAACATACCTGCATCACCCTTAACTTAATGGTTGAAATTTACGATACAAAAACTGGACACCTGTATCTTTAGCTTTATCTCATGCTTCTACACTTAAAAAAATTTCCTAGAGCCAGTCACCAGCCCGCTTTTGATGCAACTACCATGGCTGAAAAGGGCAGAACCAAATGTTTCTAAGGGCTCTGAGCACTATGGGAGTCACCTTCTGAGGACATAAATCCCCTAGACATAGAACTACTTAAACCTAACTAACCAAAGGACGTCACACACATCCATATCCGAGGCAGGATTCGAACCTGCGACCGTAGCGATCGCGCTGTTCTAGACTGAAGCGCGTAGAACCGCTCGGCCACACCAGCCGGCAAAGGGCAGAACGAAACACATGCTTATTTAGAATAAACAAAACGTGTAGGGGCCTCTCCCGCAGAACGTACATTGGTATACTGGTAAGTGCTCCTGGCTGGGGGGCTGGCTGCACGTGCCACCCACCACCGCCCCCTCTGATGTGCTGTCTACGGCTGCCGCACGTCTGAAGAGTCATGCTCCTCGTGCAGCTACTGTCATGCTTGCTGGCTCTTGGCTCTGCAATCATGCATGGTCAGATCGCAGATTGCAGGCTCCACACCTGTCCAAACAATATCACGTTTCACTGGCACAGCAAGAACAGGTAAGTGTCTGTTTTCAAGCCACCACACTGTCCATTCGTGGCATTAAACCTTGTGCGATGCTTCCATAAGTATTCTGACTGGATTAATGGGGCCAGCCACAAATTCCTACCCTATGCCAACCTCTTCATCCTCAGAGTAGCACTTGCAACCTTCGCCCTCAATTATTCGCTAGGTCTACTCCAATCTCTGCCTTCCTCTAGTACCATGAGAGTTATTCTCCGATGTCTTAACAGATACCCTATCTTCCTGTCCCTTCTCCTTGCCAGTGTTTTCCACATATTCTTTTTCTCTCCGATTCTGCACAGAACCTCCTCACTCCTTACCTTACCAGTTCACACACACACACCACATCTCAAATGCTTCAAGTCTCTTTCGTTCCGGTTTTCCACAGTCCATATTTTACTACCACAAAATACTGTGTTCCACACGAACATTCTAAGAAATATCTTCCTCAAATGAAGGTCTACGTTGGATGCTAGTAGAATTCTCTTGGTCAGGAATGCTCTTCTTGTCAGTCCTACTCTGGTTTTTACGCCCTCTCTCATTGGTTATTTTGCTGCCTCGGTAGCAGAATTCCTTAACTTCACTGACTTCGTGACCATTGATGCTGACGCTAAGTTCCCTGCTATTCTCATTTCTACTACTTCTCATTACTTTCGTCTTTCTTCGATTTACTCTCAATACACATTCTCTACTCTTCAGACTGTTCATTCTATTCGGCATATCCTGTAATATTTAATCACTTTCACTGAGGATGGCAATATCATCGGCGAATCTCATCACTGGTATCCTTTCACCTTGAGTTTTAATTCCACTCGGGTTAACTTTCCTTTTATTTCCGCCATTGCTTGTACTTCGTACATCTTGAATTGTAGACGTGAAAGGTTACATCTCTATCTTCCACATTTTTAATCCGTGTACTTCGTTCTTGGTCTTACAATCTTATTGTTCAAATGGCTTAGCTAAGCACTATGGGACTTTAACAGCTGAGGTCATCAGTCCCCTAAAACTTAGAACTACTTAAACCTATCTAACCTAAGGACATCACACACATCCATGCCCGAGGCCGGAATCGAACCTGTGACAGTAGCAGCTGCGTGGTTCCGGACTGAAGCGCCTAGAACCGCTCGCCCACAGCGGCCGGCTCATATCTTTCCCTCGCGGCTTTTGTACATACTGCACATTGCACGTCTCTTCCTATGGCGTAAAGCTTATCTCTATTTTTCTCAGATTTTTTAACAACTTGAATGATTTTACATTGTCGAAAACTTTTTCCGGGTCGAAAAACCCAATGAACATGTCTTGATTTTTCTTCAGTCTCATTTCCACTACGAACCGCAACGTCAGAAATGCCTCTCTGCTGTCTTCACCTTCCTAAAGCGAAGCTGATTGTCGCCTGCCGCATCCTCAGTTTTCTTTCCCATTCTTATGAATATTATTCTTCTCAGCAGCTTGGATGCACGAGCTGCTGAGCTGATTGTACGGCAATCCTCTCACTTATCAGCTCTCGCGGTCTTCAGAACTGTGTGGATGACGTATTTCCGACAGTCAGGTGGTATGTCTCCAGACTCATTCATTCTACAAACTACCGAGAAAAGTCACTCTGTTGCCACTTTCGCCAATGATTTTAGAAATATTGATGGAATATTATCTATCCTTTCTGCCTTTGGTAATCTTAAGTATTCCAAAACTCTTTTAAATTCTGATTCTAATATTGGATCCCCTGTCTCTTCTAAGTCAATTCCTGTTTCTTGTTTTATCACGTCAGACAATTCTCCCCCCCCCCCCCCCCCCCCTCATAGAGGCCTTCGATGTACTCTTTCCACCTATCTGCTCTCTCCCCTGCATTTAAAAGTGAAATTCCCATTGCGCTCTCAATGTTGCCTTACTTTTTATGATTTCACCGAAGACTGTTTTGACTTTTCTATATGCAGAGTCAGTCCTTCAGACAAAAATTCCTTTTTTTTATTTCTTCACATTTATCATGCAGCCTTTTCGTCTTAGCTTCCCTACACTTCCTATTTATTTCATTCCTGAGTGACTTGTATTTCTTCTGTGTTCCTTAATTTCCTTGAACATTTTTGTACTTCCTTCTTTCATTGATCAACTGAAATACCTCTTGTGCTACCCATGGTTTCTTTTCACTTACTTGTGTTGTACCTAATCACTTAAACTTCAGAGTACTCTTCAGCAATACTACATTGTGATCTGAGTATATATCTCCTCATGATTACGCCTTACAATCCCGTATCTGATTTTGGAGTCTCTGTCTAACCATGATGTAATCTAACTGAAATCTTCCCGTATCTCCCTGCCTTTCCCAAGTATGCCATCTCCTCTTTGATTGTTGAACAGAGTAATCACTATTACTAGGTGAAATTTACTGCAGAACTGAAACAGTCTCTCTCCATTCTCATTTGTGCGACGAAGGCCATATAATCCCGCAACCTTTCCTTCTACTCCTTCCCCTACAGCCGCATTCCAATCTCCCACAAATATTAGATTTTCATCTCCCTTCACACACTGAATTACTCGACCAATATCCTAATATGCTTTTTCTGTCTCTTCAGCTTCACCTTGCGACGTCGGCATGTACACATGTGCTATCGTCGTTGGTGTGGATTTGCTGTCGATTCTGATGAGAACAACCCTATCACTATACTGTTCACCGTATCACACTCTCTGCCCTACCTTCCTATTTATAACGAATTCTCCTCCTGTTGTACCATTTTCTGCTACACTCATCCGACCAGAAATCCTTTTATTCTTTCCATTTCATTTCAGTGAGCCCTACAATATCTAGACTGAGCCTTTGCATTTCCCTTCACAGATTTTCCATTTCCTCTACCACGTTCAAACTTCTGACATTGCACGCCACGACTCGTAGAATGTTAGCTTCTTCAGTCACAGGCCACGTGTCCTGTGGTTACACGTTACGTGTCTTTAATGCAGTGGTGTCCATTGCCTTCTGCATCCTCACGGCGTCGATCATTGCTGATTCTTGCGCCTTTAGGGGCAGTTTCCAACCCCAAGGGCAGGAGAGTGTTCTGTACCACTGCCCGCTCCTCCACCCTCTTTGACAAGTCTTTGGCAGAATGATGGTAACTTCTTATGCCGGAAGTCTTTGGCCGACAATTTGAAGATTTTAATTCGAACCCGGAACCGAATACGTGTTGATTACTAATCAAAGACGCTATCCTCCTTTTTAAATTGCTTACTGTTATTTTGACGCACTTCCTTATCAAACTGAGTTTAATCTGGAAAATGAAAGAAGTCAAATCTTGCGCTACTTGGCACCTCCACTTTGACCCTACTATAAAAAAGAGAACTATCCCTATTCAGGCGTTACCCGTAACTATTCCCCAAAATTCTCCTTAGGTTTAAAATGTTTATTTATTTATATATGTATGTATTTATTAATTTAGTTATATGATTATAATTTATAAATGCGCTCAAATGAAAATTCTATACAGCAAAATGTTACAATAAAAATCTGATTCAATGCGCAAACTAAAACATCTTTGTACGTTGCTTGCGCTACTTCACCTAAAACTATCCGTCTTCAAGAAATGGTGCAACTGGAGCTTTCTTGTCTACAGCCAGTGGCGTTTTCTATTTCCAATAATGTCTGAAATATCTACAACAGACACATGCTGCATTTCTAATGCCACAATGAATGCAACGTTCCTTGAATCTTTCCTTCCTCATTGCTTGCAATTCTGGTCGTTTTGTATTCGATGTGATGCTGCGTGGTACGTTACATTTTACCCGGCATTCCCCGACTAGCGGAGGGGGGTGGGGGGTTTACGAAACGCTGTTGTGCTGTGAGCGTTCAAGAGTGTTGTGAACGTTTTGCAGGTACCACCAGAAACCAGGCTCCACTATCTCCCCTTCGCGAAGATGTAGTCTATTGTCATTGCCTTGAAGAATGTAAGCAAATGATATTAGGCGAGGGGAATGTAATAGTCATTCGTAGACAGAGAGGACCGAAGTTCAATCAGGTAGATGTGACTCGGAGGTAACAATCTAAGATCTTACATGTTGTTGTTGTTGTGGTCTTCAGTCCTGAGACTGGTTTGATGCACCTCTCCATGCTACTCCATCCTGTACAAGCTTCTTCATCTCCCAGAACCCACTGCAACCCACATCCTTCTGAATCTGCTTAGTGTAGTCATCTCTCGGTCTCCCTCTACGATTTTTACCCTCCACGCTGCCCTCCAATACTAAACTAGTGATCCCTTGATGCCTCAGAACATGTCCTACCAACCGATCCCTTCTTCTGGTCAAGTTGTGCCACAAACTTCTCTTCTCCCCAGTCCTGTTCAATACTTCCTCACTAATTATGCGATCTACCCATCTAATCTTCAGCATTCTTCTGTAGCACCACATTTCGAAAGCTTCTATTCTCTTCTTGTCCAAACTATTTATCGTCCATGTTTCACATTCATACATGGCTACACTCCGTACAAATACTTTCAGAAAAGACTTCCTGACACTTAAATCTATACTCGATGTTAACAAATTTCTCTTCTTCAGAAACGCTTTCCTTGCCATTGCCAGTCTGCATTTTATATCCTCTCTACATCGACTGCTTTCTTTGGGATTGGAATTATAATGTTCTTCTTGAAGTCGGAGGGTATTTCGAATGTATCATACATCTAGCTCACCAGATGGTAGAGTTTTGTCAGGACTGGCTCTCCCAAGGCCGTCAGTAGTTCCAATGGAATGTTGTCTACTCCGGGGGCCTTGTTTCGACTCAGGTGTTTCAGTGCTCTGTAAACTCTTCACGCAGGATCTTATCTCCCATTTCATCTTCATCTACATCCTCTTCCATTTCCATAATATTGTCCTCAAGTACATCGCCCTTGTATAGACCCTCTATATACTCCTTCCACCTTTCTGCTTTCCCTTCTTTGCTTAGAACTAGGTTTCCATCTGAGCTCTTGATGTTCATACAAGTGGTTCTCTTATCTCCAAAGGTCTCTTTAATTTTCCTGTAGGCAGTATCTATCTTACCCCTAGAGAGATAAGCCTCTACATCCTTACATTTGTCCTCTAGCCATCCCTGCTTAGCCATTTTGCACTTCCTGTCTTATATGTCAGTCGCCAAATGCGACTTCATACCACGTCGCACGTACAGTGATTGGCAGGAAGTGGTGCTGTATCGTTTCTTATAGCTGTGGTCAATTGACAGTTGTATATTTGGTTTCTACCACGTTACGCGGAACTGATCACAGAACGTTGGTGTGAAAGTCTTTCGAATACCGCGGGCACGTTGTGGGGAGATCCGAAGCCACATATGTGTTTACCGACTGAATGCCAATGCGGGGCGAACTGTGTCGCGATGTGCGCCACCGACGGGCGAGACGTGAGGGACCGGCATTGAGTCCTCCGGTACACGACCCGTCAGGGAAGCAAGTTGCCTGAGCACGTGGGTGACTGTTGCCTAAGTCGAGATGCTACATCGTCAGAAAGGGGGCACTCGTATACCGCATGGTCTGGAGTGCCCTGTATGGCGCCACAGTCGCACGATGGTACAGCCCGCTTCCCGAACCAGAATAGATTTATGGGATACGGTCCATGTCCGGTGAGAAAGTGCTCTCGTAGGTATGAAATACCTGAGCAGCAGGCGCCCCTTGATATCCGGCAACAACCCATCAGTTCTGCGCCCCTTTTTATCAACATTGAAAGGTCTCTGTTGGATTCCTTTCATGTTAATTTTTTAAAACTGTTGTCATTTACGGCATAAATTCCACTTCTAAATTTACTGCGGTGTTTCTGACTGTTTGGGAGGGGACTGAGCAGTGGAACGTGTTACTTTTACACGTAATCAAGAGCGATCTGCCACACTACTACACTTTACACTTTAAAACACAGTTTATATGTAATTCATGTCACACAGTCTCTACGGAAGCTACAGCCGCTTTCTTTTATATACTGTATATGATAAGATACTTTCATCCGCCTCTAGGCGCGCAGTCCGGAACCGTGCGACTGCTACGGTCGCAGGTTCGAATCCTGCCTCGGGCATGGATGTGTGTGACGTCCTTACGGTAGTTAGGTTTAATTAGTTCTAAGTTCTAGGCGACTGATGACCGCAGATGTTAAGTCGCATGGTGCTCAGAGCCATTTGAACCATTTTGTCATCCCCCTTCCCTTCTGTGTGAAAGGATGAATGAGAAAATGTACACTCCTGGAAATGGAAAAAAGAACACATTGACACCGGTGTGTCAGACCCACCATCCTTGCTCCGGACACTGCGAGAGGGCTGTACAAGCAATGATCACACGCACGGCACAGCGGACACACCAGGAACCGCGGTGTTGGCCGTCGAATGGCGCTAGCTGTGCAGCATTTGTGCACCGCCGCCGTCAGTGTCAGCCAGTTTGCCGTGGCATACGGAGCTCCATCGCAGTCTTTAACACTGGTAGCATGCCGCGACAGCGTGGACGTGAACCGTATGTGCAGTTGACGGACTTTGAGCGAGGGCGTATAGTGGGCATGCGGGAGGCCGGGTGAACGTACCGCCGAATTGCTCAACACGTGGGGCGTGAGGTCTCCACAGTACATCGATGTTGTCGCCTGTGGTCGGCGGAAGGTGCACATGCCCGTCGACCTGGGACCGGACCGCAGTGACGCACGGATGCTCGCCAAGACCGCAGGATCCTACGCAGTGCCGTAGGGGACCGCACCGCCACTTCCCAGCAAATTAGGGACACTGTTGCTCCTGGGGTATCGGCGAGGACCATTCGCAACCGTCTCCATGAAGCTGGGCTACGGTCCCGCACACCGTTAGGCCGTCTTCCGCTCACGCCCCAACATCGTGCAGCCCGCCTCCAGTGGTGTCGCGACAGGCGTGAATGGAGGGACGAATGGAGACGTGTCGTCTTCAGCGATGAGAGTCGCTTCTGCCTTGGTGCCAATGATGGTCGTATGCGTGTTTGGCGCCGTGCAGGTGAGCGCCACAATCAGGACTGCATACGACCGAGGCACACAGGGCCAACACCCGGCATCATGGTGTTGGGAGCGATCTCCTACACTGGCCGTACACCTCTGGTGATCGTCGAGGGGACACTGAATAGTGCACGGTACATCCAAACCGTCATCGAACCCATCGTTCTACCATTCCTAGACCGGCAAGGGAACTTGCTATTCCAACAGGACAATGCACGTCCGCATGTATCCCGTGCCACCCAACGTGCTCTAGAAGGTGTAAGTCAACTACCCTGGCCAGCAAGATCTCCGGATCTGTCCCCCATTGAGCATGTTTGGGACTGGATGAAGCGTCGTCTCACGCGGTCTGCACGTCCAGCACGAACGCTGGTCCAACTGAGGCGCCAGGTGGAAATGGCATGGCAAGCCGTTCCACAGGACTACATCCAGCATCTCTACGATCGTCTCCATGGGAGAATAGCAGCCTGCATTGCTGCGAAAGGTGGATATACACTGTACTAGTGCCGACATTGTGCATGCTCTGTTGGCTGTGTCTATGTGCCTGTGGTTCTGTCAGTGTGATCATGTGATGTATCTGACCCCGGGAATGTGTCAATAAAGTTTCCCCTTCCTGGGACAATGAATTCACGGTGTTCTTATTTCAATTTCCGGGAGTGTATTTCTAGTTGCATACTTGATGGTAGGAGACAAGCCTGTCTGCTAGAGAACAGCAGGACCAACGTCGGAACAGGCAGCTACGCTTTCTAAAAGCAAAGAGGTTTCTATTCTTAGTATGTTCCTGTCCGTCCCTTGTCATGTTGGTATAGGAAGCTGCCTCTCTGGGCACTTCCGTTTGTATCTGTTAAGCACGCTCTGTAGGGGCCCAGTGCAGTCTGTCCGTGGCGAGCGTCTGAAGTGGTTAGATCTACGGCTAAGCGCATCTCTGCTAAGTCCGTAGGACAATGGATTTCTTAAGTTCAGCCTAACTGAAAATTTAATCACCTTTATTTCAGGTTTAGATCTGAAATATCTAATGTTATCTTAAATTGCAACGCACTGTAATTCGAGTGTGAAGTTCAGAATATCTTCCAGTAGTTGCTTTGTCACTACTTTGTGAGTAAAGTGGAACCACGTGTGGATGATCCGTAACTCTAACCAAGATCATGAGTCCTAAATCCGAATGTGCGTGAGATTATATCGTCTCGTCTTGACAATATTTTTCAATATAGCAACTTTTCTTTATGTTCAATCCATGTGTAGTGTACTTTGTGAGACCAGTACCACGTGCTTATACAATTGTTCGACCCATCAGGTTAACGCTAAGACGATAGTACCCAGTTAGAGTTTTTTATTTTGTAATTTGTGTTTCGATGTAATTTATTATCAAAATTATTGTGGAGTTACACTCTTTGTGTAAACGAAGCTGACCACGTGAAGCATGTAGTGTAATCATCAAAGTAGCCCTCAGCTATTCTTTTCTGGAAGACTTCACAGAGAGTTAGTATGAATTTAGTATACCAGTGTATGGTAATTTCATGACGGACAGGATTGCGCTACGAACGTAACTTCTTTGGGTGAAAATTGAATCGGTTGGTTGTGGTTAATTTCCTCTTGCATATGTTTCAACGTTCTTCGTGTGTTATTTTATGAATGCGGTGTTGTATGCAGTCTCCCAATCTTGGCTGCATATTTGATGTGTTCCGTAAGATTACTAACTGACATTTTCACAATCCTGAATCAGGCACCAGTTTAGTTATGAATCAAGTTCAATGTGCTGAAATTTTAACGGAACAATGATCAACGTTAAAATAAATGTCCAAATATAAACTGATTTATTTTTTCTTATTTAAATTGTCTTTTTATGTATATATATCACCGGTCATTGTAATATGAGTACTAACAGATTATAATTAATGTTAGCCTGGTTGGGAATTTGGTAAGCTAGACTGGGTACCTGCTGAAACAGTTGCTCAGTAATGCAAGGCTAACTTTCCCAGATAGCTCACAGCTTTTAACCCGCTTTTATTGTCTTGAATATCAGTACCGCTTTCAGAACAAATTAATGCATCAACGTTACAACATCACACTGCTCCTGCCATAGTTCCTCATCCCTTCCTCTGATTGCAGCTTTGCCTCCTACCTGGACACCAATTTTTCGATTATTTTCTCTCTTTCGTCTTTCTTTAGCCTGTACCATGCTGCTTGCTCCCTGATCTTGATATCAAGAGGACAGAGTCCTATTAACACTAACAGTGCCTCCCCAGGAGTCGTTCTGTATGCCCCTACTGAACGCAGGAGCATGTTCCGCTGCACCCTTCTCACGAACATGGCAGACATGACACTCTGGAGCCTGTATACCCAGACTGCCAAACCGTTACCCCACATGGATGTTAGGCTAATGTTGTGGTACAGCTTAATGAGGTCTGCTGGTAGGTTTAAACGCTTGTGTCCAATTCCGACCAAATGATTGTTTCCAGCGACCTCTGGGTTGCAAGGGGGTCTCGCTGACTGCCACGCCAAAGTCGACTGTTCACAGTTGGCCCGCGCTACGGCGACTTGTCAACGGCAGTCCTGGTTCTGGCGGTGTGCTATACTCATCTTCGAAATGCTGTTACTCTGCCAGGCTTGTTGATGGTAGAGATGCATCCAGCAGATGCAACCCCTGTGATCAGAGGAGGCCAGAGGCTGTCGCCCGGCGGCCACCGCACCCTGCGTAGGACCTTGTGACACATATGTGCAATCCAGCTGGCTCGCCGAATGACTGGTAATATGCGTATGTCTAAGGCTCTAGCTGTGAATCTTTTCCATGTGTGGCGCAAGTGAACTAAATAAGCCCTCGGTCACAATTTTTAGTCTATTAGCCATATTTATATATTTCTAAATTACATTGGTACATATACAGAAAAATGGGATGAAAAAACTTGATTACCTGTCAGTACATTTTAGAGTATTGCTGCGTGATACTGCCTTTTCCTATATTCTTGCCATCCACAAATCTTCCACGAAAACTACATCTTCAAGCTATACAGCACACGTATGCAAAAATTTCGTCTTCTCTATTCTGAAATGCAATCTGCTTGTTGTTGTCAGCAATATCTTTAACTTCTATTTCTGCACTTGTTCATCCCAATTTGGCAATCTCTTCGTTAATTCTATAGGGATGATCTCCTTCTACAGTTACAAGATTGGCAGGTTCCTATAACTTCTTCATGAGAATGGAAGTGAAGAACCACCATATACTATAAAAGTTCGGTCGCAATCGCTCCATTGGCAAGGTCAGGGAGCTCCGTTGGGGCGATTGGCTTTCTCTCGGTTAAGTTCCATAATTGCAGCGATCAGAGGTTTATAACGACACTAATATATTACGACAAGCAACCTGTGTGTGTTTTGCAGGAACATAAATGACATTCCAACAACCAAAGACAATGTAGTTCTCACTAAACTCTGTTGAGTGATTTTTGGGAACCCGCGTTCAAAATAAACTTAATTGATGCATTACATCGTGCGTTTCGTTTGCACACAAGTAGACGCAGCACCAGTAACTGCCTTTTTACCACTTGAGTAAACTTACTAGCTTCATATCCCTGTCTGCTTTCACTGCTCTACAGTATGTTAACATACAAATACTCGTATAATATAATTATACAATATCACCTATTACATCACGACATCGTAACTTAATATTTTGTACTGTTTACAGCAACCAACTACACTAATGTCTACATCATTGCACAAATGTTATCACGTGCTATTTCTGTTACACACCTGATGTAAATGAAATGATTGAGTGGCATTGGTGGCAGGTAGGCCCCATCCGGGGAAGTTTGGCCGTCGGGTACAAGTCTCATTTCAGGTGACGCCACATTGGGCGACTTGCGCGTCGGTCATAATGAGATGATGGTGGGAACAACACCCAGCCACGAGCGGAGAAACTGTCCAAGTCGCCCGGGAATCGATCGCGTTCATGCTGTTTGGTGCACAAACACGTTACCACGCAGATAAGCAGGTAGACAGAGAAATGATGTGTTTGTGTGAGACGAACAATCCGTTTCTCGCTTCAAACACATGTAGAATTATTTTCCCCTTTACCAGATTATATTTTGTTACGTCGACGAAATAAGGTCTCGCTGTTACAATGTACCACACTTACAGAAGCTCCACTCCAATTCGCATACCTGCCTTATTTGGACAAAGTGTGTGGAACATCGTGTGTTCGCCCCGTTATATTACAAATAGTATTTCTAACCTATACGGGTAGTTTATTAACATCTCAATTCGAACCGACTACGACGTAAATGTACTGTTATACAAGAGTAACACACTGCTCGACAACCCCTACATACTACATTGTAAGCTGTGATTCTTGAAGTTTTCCCGGCGTACTGAGTATTCGATGAGATTTCGGGATTGCAGCCGGATCACGTTGACTTCTTGCCACGATATTTCGGCTGGCAATCGTCCAGCCATCTTCAGGTGAGTGTGCGTCACTGGAGACTGCAAGTTCCGGGAGTCAGCTTTATAGCAAAAAATTGGCGCGAAAACGCATGCGCATTGGCCACCGTCACAGGAGCGTCCTCTGTCGAAGTCCGCGCCCTCTGGAGCTACTGTTCTATCTTTGGAGCGCAGGCACATGCGTAAAGGTGAAAACTACATGTCCGCCCTCTGTCGGAATGCGCGCCCGCGTCGATAAAGACAGACGTCAGATGTCGCTAGACGTGTCATTTAGAATAAACCGTCTTCTCTCAGAGGAAATTAGAGAGATCACCGGGTCCCAAGCCTTGTCCAGTTGAAAACCGCCGTCACGATTTATAAGATTTTGCGCTAGGCGTATTTCCACAGATTCTTTAATAACGGAATCCCAAAAAGTTTTCGCTGGGGCCAAGATTTTCGTGGCCGAAAATTCCATAGCGTGTCCTGTGGTAATACAATGCTCAGCTACGGCCGACTTACTGGGCTGCAAAAGGCGAGTGTGGCGTTCGTGTTCAACGCACGTTGAACACGAACGCCACACTCGCCTTTTGCAGCCCAGTAAGTCGGCCGTAGCTGAGCATTGTATTACCACAGGACACGCTATGGAATTTTCGGCCACGAAAATCTTGGCCCCAGCGAAAACTTTTTGGGATTCCGTTATTAAAGAATCTGTGGAAATACGCCTAGCGCAAAATCTTATAAATCGTGACGGCGGTTTTCAACTGGACAAGGCTTGGGACCCGGTGATCTCTCTAATTTCCTCTGAGAGAAGACGGTTTATTCTAAATGACACGTCTAGCGACATCTGACGTCTGTCTTTATCGACGCGGGCGCGCATTCCGACAGAGGGCGGACATGTAGTTTTCACCTTTACGCATGTGCCTGCGCTCCAAAGATAGAACAGTAGCTCCAGAGGGCGCGGACTTCGACAGAGGACGCTCCTGTGACGGTGGCCAATGCGCATGCGTTTTCGCGCCAATTTTTTGCTATAAAGCTGACTCCCGGAACTTGCAGTCTCCAGTGACGCACACTCACCTGAAGATGGCTGGACGATTGCCAGCCGAAATATCGTGGCAAGAAGTCAACGTGATCCGGCTGCAATCCCGAAATCTCATCGAATACATTGTAAGCTGTTTGCTTCTTTTTTTAAAATAATAATATTTACTAACTTGATACTGTATATCGGTAATATTTCCACTATTTTAATACTATCCTTTTGTATAGTGTGCTGAATAATGTAGTTGCTGTACCTAGGAACCTGAAGATAGTGAATCGTACCATCGAAACCAGTCGTTAATAAACGTAAGTAAATAAAAACCATTAGATACAGCTGAAGGTATCACCATTATTGCACATAAACATATCAGCTGCTATCTCAGTACCCGACAGAAGATGTATGCATGTATATCTGTTCTAGAAAGGTTTTAGAGAAGACATTTTGTAATTTTTCCCCGAGTATCTTGTGAAGCCCATCACTAAAAAACCTATAATTACCCCAGTTGATTGTTGGATTAGAATATGATTGGGGAACGTACGTGCAGGCGAACTGAGATTTTCCATAAAGTTTTCGGTTACATCAGGAGGTGAGTCTGGCGGTCGATAGAAGGACGCTATTACAATTTTATGCACACTCCTGATTCTGAGTCTTTCTCAATCGATGGCACATGCAGCCTTTGGCATGTAGTGTCATGTTCGCGTTGTATGAAGATGGGAGAAGGTAGGGGGTGATCCGAGTGCCAACACATAGCCCACTCCTCTTGAAGATCACCAGGGGGACCGCCAAGCTTAACGTCTCCGACGGACTCGCGAATCACCACCAACCGCGTGGCTGCTCCCCATCACACTGTAATACACGACACTGGTGCAGAGTCTGGTGAACAGAAACTCGCCACCAACTCCTGCTTACGCAAGCCGGTCAAATACTGCATTCCGAAACAGATCATCACGAGTAAGCTTGTAAACATGGGCTTCTATTTGCAACATTGTTGCAGTAATACTATTTCGTTACACGGCCATTAAGATTGTTCGTAGTCTTGTACATAACGTTTGCCGTATAGTTCTAGAAGTCGTTACAATTTCTGAGTGCAATATTGAACTGGTAAGTAGCCTTTCCAAATGCACACACCTTAAAAGGTTCTCTTATTGAAGGCACTTGCTTTGATTGCAGAAACTGAATGCTGCCCATTAAAACAACTGTGAGCTACTAAGATTATTCCCTTTAGTGTTACCTACAGCATGATGTACAAAAGATCGAAGACTAATTTAACTACATATCTACAGGCAACTGAACACATACGTATACCGACAGGTAAACTCGAGATGTCGAAAGAGCCGGAAAACTAATTAACAGGAGCACGCACGCACGACCAACGTAATAATATCGATTGTGGCGAGATCGATAACTCTCGTGGTGATGTTTCCGGAACGGGAGGGCCGCTTTGACGCTTGAGACTTTGCTCCGCCCCGCGTTTATTGCTTAACAGGCATAAGTCTGCTTATCTGATGAGTATAAATAACCTTCCGTTCGGGTCTCTTATCAGCACTGGAAATTATCAAAAAGACATTGATTACTTTCCCAATTATGATAGAGCTTATTTTTCAAGGTCGGATTCGCCTTTTATTTTCTCTGTTATGAGACTGTCAAAATGATTTAAAGTCTACTGTAAATATTTATTTTCCCACCCAGACGGCAGCATGAGAATAGCCAATATTTAATTTTCTCCGTGACACATGCCATGAGCCGTGGTAATTGGCAGCCATTCAGTGAAGTTAGTAAATTGTTTCCACACAGCAGAGCACACCTGGAGACACAAACGACAACTGTTTTATTTCTCGCCTGTTTCACACTAGTATCGCCACGTCGCTTTTTGAGTCTTAGGAACAGAATTGGAGCGTAAAGCCCTCACAAGTTTCCGACGAGTGATCGGCTCCTTTGTGATAAATGACTGCCCGAATTAATGTCCGTTTTCTTTAAATTATTTATTTACTACAAAATCAGACCAAATGTCAACAGAAAATATCGGTTTAGGCTGTCATCGGCCACACTTCGTATCATGCCCAAAAAGAAGCGAATCATAACTCATACCACAGACTAAAGTGATCGCACGTGTTGCGGATTTCCCTACGCTTTTATGAATCGTACAGCGTTTTTTCAGGAGCATCTAGAGATGGCCGATGACAGCCGAAACCGATAATTTCTTTTAAATAGTGTGTGTGCAGTGAATGAATAACTAGTAAAAGTAGTTTTATCAAGCACGGAGTGGTCGCTAGTCCGGGAGAATTTTCGTTCTTTGCAACATAATATTTAAAAGTATAGGCTTCTATAGCTGGTGTCGGTTTCAGTACATTTTTTTCTGGGTTCTTGTCGCCGCCTCCCTGAGGAATGTCATGTCCAGTAGTGGCCAACAGTTGGATTTGTTGCGATATTGTGGACATACGTTTTGAGCATGACGTTCTTCCATAACTCTGAAACCACTTGTGTTACTAGGCTGGTGCGAGACTCCCAAGCACATGTGACGACTGGAAAAAGTCGCTTATCTCTTAGTCGCAGGAGAATCGTCCCAACTGTCCGAGATCGGATATGAGAACGTCACTTACGAAATTCTGAGATAGTAACACAAAAACCTATTCATTTAGAAGTTACGTTTTTAATTTTCTCCAAATGCTCTCCTTTTCCTTGTCCGCAGCTCGTGGTCTCGCGGTAGCCTCTCATGCTTCCCGAGCACGGGGTCCCGGGTTCGGTTCCCGTCCGGGCCAGGGATTTTTACCTGCCTCGCTATGACTGGGTGTTGTTGTGTCGTCTTCATCATCATCAGTCACCCCATTACGGTTGGAGGAAGGCAATGGTAAACCACCTCCGCTACGACCTCTCATAGTACGGCGGTGCGTCCCCTACGATCTGTCTTTGTGAAAGTCTTTTTTGTATGAGCCCAAAAACGAATAAAGGTATGTAACAATTGTAATGAAATTAATTGATAATATTTGGACTTTTGGCTCTCAAGTGTTTTCTTCGATTGCCTGTAAAAATGAGAATTGCGGTTTTAACGATAGATAGATGCTCCGAAAGAGGGTAACGACAGTGCTTCCGTAATCTGAGGTAAGAGAACAAAAGTCTGATGTCAGTCAGGAGTAGCGCAGGATTCTTGAGCAGAAACACTTTCATGAGAATTACCCTACTGGCCATTAAAATTGCTACACCACGAAGATGTCGTGCTACAGAAGTGAAATTTAACCGACAGGAAGAAGATGCTGTGATATGCAAATGATTAGGTTTTCAGAGCATTCACACAAGGTTGGCGCTGGTGGCGACACCTACAACAAGCTGACATGAGGAACTTTTCGAAACGATTTCTCATACGCAAACAGCAGCTGACCGGCGTTGCCTGGTGAAACTTTGTTGTGATGCCTCGTGTAAGGAGGAGAAATGCGTACCATCACGTTTCCGACTTTGATAAAGGTCGGATTGTAGCCCATCGCGATTGCGGTTTATCGTATCGCGACATTGCTGCTCGCGTTGGTCGAGAGCCATTGACTGTTAGCGGAATATGGAATCGGTGGGTTCAGGAGGATAATACGGAACGCTGTGCTGGATCCCAACGGCCTCGTATCACTAGCAGTCGAGATGACAGTCATCTATCCTCATGGTTGTAACGGATCGTGCAGCCACGTCTCGATCCCTGAGTCACCAGATGGGGACGTTTGCAAGACAACAACCATCTGCACGAAAAGTCGACGACGTTTGCAGCAGCATGGACTGTCAGCTCGGATACCATGGCTGCGGTTACCCTTGACGCTGCATCACAGACTGGAGCGCCTGCGATGCTGTACTCAACGACGAACCTGGGTGCACGAATGGCAAAACGTCATTTTTTCGGGTGAATCCAGGTTCTGTTTACAGCATCATGACGGTCGCATCCGTGTTTGGCGACATCGCGGTGAACGCCCATTGGAAGCGTGTATTCGTTATCGCCATACTGGCGCCTCACCCGGCGTGATGGTATGGGGTGCCATTGGTTACACGTCTCGGTCATCTCTTATTCACATTGACGGCATTTCGAACAGTGGACGTTACATTTCATATGTGTTGCGACCCGTGGCTCTACGCTTCATTCTATCCCTGCGAAACTCTACATTTCAGCAGAATATGCACGACGACATGTTGCAGGTCATGTATGGGCCTTTCTGGATACAGAAAATGTTCGACTGCTGGCCTGGCCAGCACGTTCTCCAGATCTCTCACCAATTGAAAACGTCTGGTCAATGGTGGCCGAGCAACTGGCTCGTCACAATACGTCAGTCACTACTCTTGATGAACTGTGGTACCGTGTTGAAGCTGCATACTGTACACGCCATCCAAGCTCTGTTTCAATCAATGCCCAGGCGTATCAAAGCCGTTATTACGGCCAGAGGTGGTTGCTCAGGATCTATGCACCCAAATTGCGTGAAAATGAAATCACATGCCAGTTCTAGTATAATACACTCCTGGAAATTGAAATAAGAACACCGTGAATTCATTGTCCCAGGAAGGGGAAACTTTATTGAAACATTCCCGGGGTCAGATACATCACATGATCACACTGACAGAACCACAGGCACATAGACACGGACAACAGAGCATGCACAATGTCGGCACTAGTACAGTGTATATCCACCTTTTGCAGCAATGCAGGCTGCTATTCTCCCATGGAGACGATCGTAGAGATGCTGTATGTAGTCCTGTGGAACGGCTTGCCATGCCATTTCCACCTGGCGCCTCAGTTGGACCAGCGTTCGTGCTGGACGTGCATACCGCGTGAGACGACGCTTCATCCAGTCCCAAACATGCTCAATGGGGGACAGATCCGGAGATCTTGCTGGCCAGGGTAGTTGACTTACACCTTCTAGAGCACGTTGGGTGGCACGGGATACATGCGGACGTGCATTGTCCTGTTGGAATAGCAAGTTCCCTTGCCGGTCTAGGAATGGTAGAACGATGGGTTCGATGACGGTTTGGATGTACCGTGCACTATTCAGTGTCCCCTCGACGATCACCAGACGTGTACGGCCAGTGTAGGAGATCGCTCCCCACAACATGATGTCGGGTGTTGGCCCTGTGTGCCTCGGTCGTATGCAGTCCTGATTGTGGCGCTCACCTGCACGGCGCCAAACACGCATACGACCATCATTGGCACCAAGGCAGAAGCGACTCTCATCGCTGAAGACGACACGTCTCCATTCGTCCCTCCATTCACGCTTGTCGCGACACCACTGGAGGCGGGCTGCACGATGTTGGGGCGTGAGCGGAAGACGGCCTAACGGTGTGCGGGACTGTAGCCCAGCTTCATGGAGACGGTTGCGAATGGTCCTCGCCGATACCCCAGGAGCAACAGTGTCCCTAATTTGCTGGGAAGTGGCGGTGCGGTCCCCTACGGCACTGCGTAGGATCCTACGGTCTTGGCGTGCATCCGTGCGTCGCTGCGGCCCGGTCCCAGGTCGACGGGCACGTGCACCTTCCGTCGACCACTGGCGACAACATCGATGTACTGTGGAGACCTCACGCCCCACGTGTTGAGCAATTCGGCGGTACGTCCACCCGGCCTCCCGCATGCCGACTACACGCCCTCGCTCAAAGTCCGTCAACTGCACATACGGTTCACGTCCACGCTGTCGCGGCATGCTACCAGTGTTAAAGACTGCGATGGAGCTCCGTATGCCACGGCAAACTGGCTGACACTGACGGCGGCGGTGCACAAATGCTGCACAGCTAGCGCCATTCGACGGCCAACACCGCGGTTCCTGGTGTGTCCGCTGTGCCGTGCGTGTGATCATTGCTTGTACAGCCCTCTCGCAGTGTCCGGAGCAAGGATGGTGGGTCTGACACACCGGTGTCAATGTGTTCTTTTTTCCATTTCCAGGAGTGTATATTTGTCCAATGAATACCCGTTTATCATCTGCATTTCTTCTTGGTGTAGCAATTTTAATGGCCAGTAGTGTAGTGTTCGGATTGAGGGAGCTTATTTACAGCACAGCATGCGCAACCTTTACGGAGTACTATCAGCTAGCGACGAGACAAAGCATTTTGTAACAGCGTAGCTTGATTTCTAAATAGAAACAAACAATATTATTACTATTATTATATTTTTTATTCCTCTTCTCTGCTTCACAAATTAAACTATAATTATAATTTAACTCTTGAATTGAGGTTGGGAAATTAGTTTTTGGCCTCTGTTGATTCACTGTGGACGTGGGACAGCTGCTGGTTAAATATTTAAGAAAGAAATTCGCCAGACAGACGTGCAAATTGAGAAGTTGTTACATAGGTACTGTGAGATGAAGAAGCTTGCACAGGATAGAGTAGCATGGAGAGCTGCATCAAACCAGTCTCCGGACGGAAGACCACAACAACGACAACAACATTCTTTTTTGTATTGAATTGCCGGAACTGCTAGCGAAAGTAAATACAATAACTTCTTTTCCTGCATACCTGTTTGACGAATTTCTTTGTTAAAAATAGTTTTTTTGTTTTGCGGCTAGCAGTGCGTAGCTGGTGGCCCTATCAGGTGGTACAGTGCATCATTCAAAGATATTTTCTGGAGGTTGAATGGCGATCGAAGCTTCACTACTACTTTAATTACGTTACAATATGGCACAGTTTGAAGAGGAGTAAAATTTTAACAGAAGCGTTACTGGTTGCAGAAGGGTATGGACTGAAACTTTCCTGCGAGCACTGTCCGTTGACGTCCCCTCTTCTAGAACGTTCCAGACACGTCACTTTGCGTCTATTTGTCTACGTCTACAGCTACATCCACATCTGCATCTACACCTTGCTGTCGTGTGCGGCAGAAGCTGCTCTTCATTGCGCCATGTGTCGAGCTATTCCCTCCAAGCCGTAATACGATATGTGGCGGAGTGCGTATATGGCACACGAATTCATCCAATCCCTCACCCGCCCACACTTCTATCCTCTGATGGATGGAGGGAAGCATCACTGCTTTTATGCGTCTATGAGAGCTGTTGTATACCTCATTACATCTTTGCGACCTTTACGGGATAGAAACGTAGTGGGTGAGGAATACTCAAACTTTCTGCTTTGAAAGGTTAGGGAAGTTTTGTAAGGATGTTTTCGCGAGGCATCCTGTGTCTTTCTTCAAGTCTTCTGCCAACTTAGATTTCTTTTTTTTAAATACATTTCTGTTACTCTCATACGTCTATGACCATTCGCATAGCCTTTCTTTCTACGCTATCTGATCAAAAGCATCTGGACGCCTAATAGTGCACATTAATCTGATGTGTTTCCATCCTTCGCCTTTATGATGGATAGAACTGTGCTGGGGATGTATGTATGTATGAAACAGGAGACCTAGAAACGATGGAGAGGCCTCGTCCCTCCGTAGCCCTCAGTGGTTCACAACCCCACAACAGGCCACAGCAGTCCACCCACACCACCGCCACCCCACGCTGAACCCAGGGTTATTGTGCGGTTCGGCTCCCAGTGGACCACCTGGTAACGTCTCATACCAGACCAGTGCAACCCCAAATGTTTGCGTGGTAGAATATTTGTGGTGCACGCGTACGTGGAAACGGCGTTTGCACAGCAATCGCCGACACAGTGTAACTGAGGCCGAATAAGGGGAACCAACTCGCGTTCTCCGAGGTAGACGGAAAACCGCCTTAAAAACCACCCACAGGCTGGAGCTCGACATGGATCCGCCTGGCGGCTGCGTGCTCGGGACCGGCACTTCTTTCCCTCTCGGGAAGCAGCGCGTTACACCGCGCGGCTGGCCGGGCGGGGTTGTGCTGGGGATACTTTCAGTAAGGCGTCAGGATGTCCATGGAGCAACTGCCGCTCAAGAGGCAAGTAGGGCGATGCGGTGAAGTCAACGTCCGAACTCAACTGGAAGGCGTTCCATTGGGTTCAGGTCGGCACTTTGGGAGGCCAGTCCATTTCACGAATGTTACTGTCCAAAAACCATTGCTTCACGGATGATACTGTATGATAGTGTGCATTGTCATGCTGAAACAAAAATTATCGTATCCCAATTGTTCTTCTACACAATGGTGTACAATGTGTTCATATCCTTTCACGTTTGGCGTTTTTCGGGCTCAACGAGGGGACCACACCCTAACCACGAAAAATTTCTCCACACGGGAATACTATCTCCTGTGTACTTGATTGCTGGCAGTTCACATGATGCCAGGTCACGATGTCCAGCCGTTCGCCAAACCCACACTCATCCACCGGATTTTCAGAGGGTATAGAGTGAATCATCTCTCCAAATCGCTTGTTTAGAGTCATTTACTGCCCACCCGCACCGCTGTTTTTACCATCTCACGTATCACTTAATGTTGACTACAGAAATGTGTGGCTCATGAGGAGCCGCTCTACCGTTGCATCCCATTCTCTTATAACCGCTACGCCCAGCCCTGTGCCAGCTGGATCGCCAGTAGCTCTTAGGAATTCACGAGTGACTCCTTCCACTGGTTTCATGCGATTTCTTTACAGTCACACTCCGCAATGTACGTCGGTCCCTGTCCGAGAATGCGTGGCGTCTGCTCTGTCTCGGTGCAGCCGTGTTGTTCCTTCGCGTTCCCACCTCACACTCACACCACCAACAGTCGATTGGGCAGCTTCAGAAGGGTTGAAATGTTCCTGGTAGATATTCTACTCAGGTAACATCTAATAACTAGCCCACGTTCGAAGTCACTGAGGGGACCTGGCCTACCCATTCATCGTACTGCATCTACTGACAGCACAATGCTGTCCGCCTCCTTTTCCACTGTCCGCCTCTCATGACATCTAGTGTTCATTTCCGCATTACATAAGGGCGTCCGATGCTTTTGATTAGATAGCGTGAACGCTCGGAGTGTCTTTCATGCCGACCTGATATGGCTTCCACAACTTGAACATCATATGACCTGTACATGTGTTTCATGCATTCATTTTCGAAGGCAAAGTGCAGCTTCCCAATTCCTTACGAGTCAATAGTAGCCTACCGTTTGCTTTACCTACAACTGACCGTAAGTGGTGCTTACAGTTCATATCTCTACGGACTGTTACTTCCAAACATCTGTGTGACAAACTCTAGAGGTGACGCATTAGTCATCTACTCAAAAAATTCCAGGCTTTCATGTGTACATTTGCAATTGTCTTCATTAGGACCTAATCGACCGTCTGTGCACCAAACTAATATTCGAAGAAAATAAATACCAACAGCCGTTATTCTGTTTCATAACTTCATTCAGCTACCAGTTTTGGTGACTCGCACCATTTTCATGCCCCTGAGGTATTACTTTTCAGCAAGCCCCCCTTGAAAACTTTTGGCAATGTCAATTGGAATACACGAGGGAGCAGAGAGTTAACTACGAGTTGTACAGAAACAAGACTATAATTGTGCAGAAAGCTTGTAAGCTTCTTAGCTCTGATGTTTAATCTCACTAAAACTGTAACTATCTAAAAATAAGGGACTAAACATAGCTGAAGCGGTTTACTAATAGCTAAGATGGACAGGCTATAATTGTAATAGTCACAGGACATGACAGTAGACGTAGCTGAGAGCCGATTCAGATAGGATTAGAGCCTAGTAGCAACACACCCCGGCGTCATACTGGTAGCATTAATATCTACCACCTGTCGTCTTGTCTGGAGTACCAATATCTTATCCGTGAATGAGTTTATCCCTTAGTCACAGCCGTATAAAAATCCCCACAGTAATTCCTGTGATTAGCAACACATACAGCCACAAAAAAAGCAGCGGGCGACTGTAATTTATAATAAGTAGTGATTCCGCATGTGTTTTATTCTATATGTTGAACAAGCAGTAAAAGAAATGAAATAAAAATTTCAAGAGGGATTCGTTCATAAGAAATGAAATCTTTAAAATTTGTAAACGACATATTCACTGTACAGGAGAGGGTAAAGAACTTGCAAGATAATATGAACGGAATGGATAGTGCCTTGACAAGAAGTTATGAGTTGAATATCAACAAAAGTAAACTTAGAATAATAGGGTGTAGTTCGATTAAATAAAGCGATGCTGACTGAATTAGATGAGGAAATGAGGCACTGCAAGTAGTGGATAAGTTCTGCTATTTGGGCAGCAAAATAAATGACGACGGCAAAAGTAAAGAGTATACGAAATGCAGAGCTGTAATAACAGGATAAGCTTTTCTGAAGGTATGAGGTATTTTAACCCCTAATGTATATTTATAAGTACTAGAAACTCTTTTTCTAAATATATTTATCTGGAGTGTACCCTTAGGAAGTACAAGGTTGACGATAACCATTACAGACAATAGAGTTTTTAAAATACTGTTTTACACAGTAATGCTGAAGGTTACGGCCGGCCGGTGTGGCCGAGTGGTTCTAGACGCTTCAGTCTGGAACGCGCGGCCGCTACAGTCGCAGGTTCGAATCCTACCTTGGACATGGATGTGTGTGATGTCCTTAGGTTGGTTGGGTTTACGTAGTTCTAAGTTCTAGGGGACTAATGACCTCAGATGTTAAGTCCCATGGTGCTCAGAGCCATTTGAACCATTTATATTAAGGTTACGTGTATAGATTGCTAATTATTCTCCTCTCGAGGGGGAAAGGAAGTTGTGAGATAATTTGAGTAAAGAAAGGCCGCGGTTGGTAGGCTATATGCTGAGCTAACAAGGTATAGCTAGTTTGGTAATTAAGGCAAGTTTGTTGGAGAGGGTTGGCAGTTAAAAGGCTTGCGTTAGTGGGAAGAGGTGCGTCAAATCAGACCTTAGACGGAGTCCCACAAGAACAAAAACAACCAACAACGCAGGGAGTATGTCTCTCAGAACCACGATGTTCTCTGGTACACTTGAGCCGGAAATTTGGAAATTTGTGGGGCCAAACTGCTGAGGTCATCGGTCCCTAAGCTTAAGCACTACTTAATCTAACTTAAACTAACTTACGCTAAGGACAACAAATGCACACCCGTGCCCGAGGGAGGACTCGAACCTCCGACAAGGGGAGCCGCGCGGACGTGACAAGGCGCCCAAGACCGCGCGGCTACCCTGCGCGGCAGTTAAGCCAGAACGAAGCAGATGTGGTCCCCTCAACAAGTGATTTACTAAGTCTGTCCACATGTCAGCTACTAACAGTTCTCATATTTTATGGGCATGGTTAATGTGCCATACGTCTGAGTCGGTAGCCGCCGACCTCAAACTGTTACACGTGGCCTTCTCCTTGGTCCACAGGAACAGCCATTGTTATCGGTTCCCACAAGATGCTCCCAGGGAGCGAAGTACGAATATCCAAACACCTTGTGTGACAGAATCTTCTTGAAGGTAGGCGCACGTTGATTGGAAAGAAGCATACATGTGTTTTGTTCTTGCCTTTTTTATAAGTCCTACGTTATTGTTGTGTAGAAAGAATAAAGTGTTATGTTGTCCATAGAAAAACTGTCAGAAAAGGGTTAGACCACCAGTCCTACTGCAGCTGTCACGGTGAGGCTGTGTTATCACTGACGTAACAGAACTGTTCTGACGCCTATCAGCTTGAGGACTACATTGTGTATTGTTATTATTTAATTTAGTGGATTTCAAGGTATGTCCATGTAGCCATCTCAGCAGTGGAATATTAATCTTGAAGATATGAACGTGAAAACCACACAACACTCAGTCCCCTAGCGCAAAAATCTCCGACCCGTCCGGCAATTGAACCCGGGCCCCCTCGCTTAAGTGACCGCGCAGCTACCGAGGCGGACGACGCCCTATGCAGGCGTGGATGGACCATCTGGGTCAACCGGTCGCAGCTGTCAGCGGCCCTCTGCGGGCACAACTGGAGGCGCCGATGCTTCCTTCCTGTGACGTCACAGACACCGTAATTGCCCGCAATTTAGTTGACCGCATCCTTTCCGGTGTAATTAAGGATGTAATTTAGGGGCGCCGGCAGTTTATTAGTGTCCAAAGAGTCCAGATCGCGGCCTAAAAGTGGAGACCCCATCCGTCATTAAAAGTGCTTCGGAAGCTCAATGGAACTGCGACCGGATGATGCTTCCATGTGCCGACGGGAGCGGATCTTCGCAGATTTATGGTATTCATCCGGGCAGCACATCAATAACTCAGGAATGCTCGACTCGTTTTGCTACTTACCGTTAAAGTACATGTGTGCGCAACCAGTGCAGCGTCTGCTTGAGGCATTCGTGTTAAACCCGTTACATGGAACCACTACATTCAACTGAATTAATGAAGTAAATGGTGTCGTTGACTACGAAATCGCTACATCCTCTCAGAACGTTTAACCTCAAATTTATGAGTGTCAATCTCAAATAAAGATCTGTGTCACCAGGTCGCAGATGGTAGCGTGACGGGATTCAGCGGCTGGGTTGGGCGACCGCCCGCGATTAGCAGGAGGTACAGGTTCGAATCCCTGTCAGGCATTGAATTTCACTTGACTTGTAGCGAGAAACTCACGTTCTCGTTGCCATTCGAGGCTGCGTCGGTGTGCCAAACGCATATACGCAATCGAGCCTGTCCGTGCATTGCATTGAGCTGTTGCGTTGTTTTGGACTTTCAAAAGAACTCTCTTTAAATATTCCAGGAACATTTTGTGCCATTTTTTTAGGCGACTGTCAACAGCATCGACATACTTGGAGAAATGCATGAGTCACACTATGCTGTCTTACCATATATTCATTCACAACCGGGTTCGATCATGGACCATCTTCTCATTGGAGAAATATCTATTGTGAAACCTTCAAGTGTCATACGTGTTATTTAACAGAAAAGTATACGCCACAGCTGACTTGAAATTGACAGAAAACGATACTTAACGATATAATATCGAGTTAAGTAAACAGAAAACATTGAAAACGTGTAAAATTGTAACAGCAGTATGTACCCTTCGCTACTGTAACATGTTTTCAATGTTTTTTTACTTGCTTAAGCCGGTATTATGGCATTACGTATCAATTTCGGTCGTTTCCAAGTCAGCAATGGCGTATGCTTTTCTGGTTGAATAGCGTAGGGGGGTTGGGTTTCTTGGGAAAGGAGACCATACAGCGAGGTCATTGGACTCATCGGATTAGGAAAGGATAGGGAAGGATGTCGGCCGTGCCCTATCAAAGGAACCATCCCGGCATTTACCTGGAGCGATTTAGGGAAATCACGGAAAACCTAAACCAGGTTGGCCGGATGCGGGATTGAACCGTCGTCCTCCCGAATGCGAGTCCAGTGTGCTAACCACTGCGAGACCTCACTGGGTTTGAGTAGCGTGTGTGACATTTTTCCACTGAGAAGATGATCCATTATAGAAACCGGTTGTGAATAGATATATTGTAAGACAGCACAGTGTGCATCATGCATCTCTCCAAGCAACATTTTGTGGTTTACCTTTACTGTGGTTGCACTAAATGCATTATGGAGAACCGAAGTACCTTTATCTTTATCAACGTAACATATTTTCTTCTGTAAACAAGTTAAAATTAAAATTTAAAAAAAAAATTAGGTACTTTTTAGCGTTTGTTATGCACCCCTTAACTTTCTTTTTAAAGTTGTTCTAGCGCCTTATGATTTTCGCTTCAAATTGAGTGTAATTTGTACAGAAACTGTAAAAACTTGATGAAACTGTGTATAACTCATGATACGACGAAACGTTTTGTTGTAGTTTAACGTCCTTACCTTCATGTAACACATACTCCATGTAACGCATGCCGCGTCCTGCCGTAAAATTAAATCAAGTAAATGAGAACCGGCGTTTGGTCCGCTGTGTGATGTTGTTGGCCTGCCGCTGTGGCCGAGCCGTTCTACGCGCTTCAGTCCGGAACCGCGCTGCTGCTACGATCGCAGGTTCGAATCCTGCCTCGGGCATGGATGTCTGTGATGTCCTTAGGTTGGTTGGGTTTACGTAGTTCTAAGTACAGGGGACTGACGACCTCAGATGTTAAGTCCCATAATGCTCAGAGCTATTTGAACCATTATGTAACACATGGTTGGTTCTGTTGCTGCATTAGTTCGTTAAATACAGGAACAGATTTCATGAAAAATGCCAAACGTGGTACATCGGATTTGAGTCATTGGTCAAAAAAGGCTCGTGAAGCTTCTGCAATTCCCGTGTTGTGGCAGAAGACATGATTTTAGTGTTATTTCATGTTTGTTTTACGTTTGTGAACAAAGGCACTTGTAAGTAATTCCGAGATCCTCATTATATATTTCATGCAATACTCTGGGCGATTACGCCTAAAAGAATATTTCTGCTCCATCCTACCGCATCGGAAACACGTGCAAATGTATTGGAATAGTAGCTGCATCCAAGTTGACCATACATCTAGCACTGTTTCCCATTTTCTGTAGAAAATATGTTACGGGTGTACTATTAGGGATATTATCTCAGTGGAGGTACTTCTCATTACAAAATTACATTTCCAAAGAGGAAGACGTACCAAAGCAGCTTTTCTCACTTTCTGACGATGTGGCAGATTCCGACATTTAATCAGACAATGTTTCAACAAATGAGGATCATAATATACTGAACTGACCGTGGTAGAGTAAATGAATGGTCGGTATCGGTTTATTGGGAAATTTTGGGAAAGTGTGGTCAATTTGTAAAGGAGACCGCATATAGGACGCTGGTGCGACCTATTCTTGAATACTGCTTAAGTGTTTGGGGTCTGGACGTGGTCGGATTGAAGGAGGATATCAAAGCAGTTCAGAGGAGAGCTGCTAGATTTTTTACTGATAGGTTCGAACAACACCTACGTGTTACAAAGGTGCTTTGGAAAATCAAACGGGAATCAAAATGGCTCTGAGCACTATGGGACTCAACTGCTGTGGTTATCAGTCCCCTAGAACTTAGAACTACTTAAACCTAACTAGCCTAAGGACATAACACACACATCCATGCCCGAGGCAGGATTCGAACCTGCGACCGTAGCAGTCGCACGGTTCCGGTCTGCGCGCCTAGAACCGCGAGACCACCGCGGCCGGCAAACGGGAATCCCTTGGGAGAATGCGACGTTCTTTACGAGGAACATTATTCAGAATATTTAGAGAACTGGCAGTTGAAGCTGACTGCCGAATGATTTTTCTGCCGCCAGCATACATTTCGCTCTAGGACCATGAAGATAAGATATGAGAAATTGGGGCTCACACTGAGCCATATAGACAGTCGTCTTTCCCTCGCTCTGTTTGCGACAGAAAATTACTAATAGTAGTGGTACAGGGTACTCTCCGCCACGGACCGTACGGTGGCTTCCGGAGTATCTATGAATACGTATCTGTATGTAACATCCATCCACATTCTCCTGCTACTTTTTAACGACAAGTATCTTCAGTAGTAATCAATGTTTCAGTCCATTGAGTACGTGCAGTCTCTGCAGATTCTCCCACAAAGCCGACAAAAATTCAAGCTCTGGATGCGGTGAGAGCACTGAAACTGACTGGCGTGAAAAACTATCTCATTGTTTAGACAAAAATTCTGTACGATAAAGCGTAGCACTCCCAAAGAAAGCACTCTCTAAAACTAACCGTGCGTACGAGTATTTTATTAGTATACTCAGTGGAAAAATTCAGAATATTTGTGAACGAACAATGTTGTTGTTGTTGTGGTTTTCAGTCTTGAGACTGGTTTGATGCAGCTCTCCATGCTAATCTATCTTGTGCAAGCTTCTTCATCTACCAGTACCTACTGCAACCTACATCCTTCTGAATTTGCTAAGTGTATTCATCTCTTGGTCTCCCTCTACGATTTTTACCCTTCACGCTGCCCTCCAATGCTAAATTTGTGATCCCTTGATGCCTCAGGACATGTCCTACCAACCCATCCCTTCTTATAGTCAAGTTGTGCCACAAACTTCTCTTCTCCCCAATCCTATTCAATAATTCCTCATTAGTTACGCGAGCTACCCACCTAATCTTCAACATTCTTCTGTAGCACCACATTTCGAAAGCTTCTATTCTCTTCTTGTCCAAACTATTTATTGTCCATGTTTCACTTCCATACATGGCTACACTCAATACAAATACTTTCAGAAACGACTTCCTGACACTTAAACCTATACTCGATATTAACATAATTCTCTTTTTCAGAAACGCTTTCCTTGCCATTGCCAGTCTTCATTTTATATCCTCTCTACTTCGACCATCATCAGTTATTTTTCTCCCCAAAGAGCAAAACTCCTTTACTGCTTTAAGTGTCTCATTTCCTAATCTAATTCCCCCAACATCGGCCGACTTAATTCGACTACATTTCATTATCTTTGTTTTGCTTTTGTCACCTTATATCCTCCTTTCAAGACACTGTGTATTGCATTCAACTGCTCTTCCAAATCCTTTGCTGTGACAGAATTACAATGTCATCGGCGAACCGCAAAGTTTTTATTTCTTCTCCACGGATTTTAATACCTACTCTAAATTTTTCTTTTGTTTCCTTCACTGCTTGCTCGATATACAGATTGAATGACATCGCGGAGAGGCTACAACCCTGTCTCACTCCCTTCCCAACCACTGCTTCCCTTTCATGTCCCTCGACTCTTATAACTGCCATCTGCTTTCTGTACAAATTATAAATAGACTTTCCCTCCCTGTATTTTACCCCTGCCACCTTTAGAATTTGAAAGAGAGTATTCCAGTCAACATAGTCAAAATCTTTCTCTAAGTCTACAAATGCTAGAAACGTAGGTTTGCCTTTCCTTAATCTTTCTTCTAAGATAAGTCGGTGAGACAGTATTGCCTCACGTGTTCCAACATTTCTACGGAATTCAAATTGATCTTCCCCGAGGTCGGCTTCTACCAGTTTTTCCATTCGTCTGTAAAGAATTCACGTTAGTATTTTGCAGTTGTGACTTATTAAACTGATAGTTCAGTAATTTTCACATCTGTCAACACCTGCTTTCTTTGGGATTGGAATTATTATATTCTTGTTGAAGTCTGAGGGTATTTCGCCTGTCTCATACATCTTGCTCACCAGATGGTAGAGTTTTGTCAGGACTGGTTCTTCCAAGGCCGTCAGTAGTTCTAATGAAATGTTATCTACTCCCGGGGCCTTGTTTCGGCTCAGGTGTTTCAGTGCTCTGTCACTCTTCACGCAGTATCGTATCTCCCATTTCATATTCATCTACATCCTCTTCCATTTCCAGAATATTGTCCTGAAGTGCATCGCCCTTGTATAGACACTCTATACTCCTTCTACCTTTCTGATTTCCCTTCTTTGCTTAGAACTGGGTTTACATCTGAGCTCTTGATATTCATACAAGTGGTTCCCTTTTCTCTTTCACGAACAAACGTGTATGAATCCCAAGAGCGACAAAATTTTCGATTGAACCCTGAAACATATGTAACAACGAAGAACTGGGTGGACACAACAAACTTTGAAATCAAAGAATTTATTGAGTTGCTTATAATTATGTGAATCCAAAATTTACTACATTTATTCAGAGTTCAGGTATTCTTTTATGTGAATCAGAATTGAAATGATGACTCTACACAGTTTTAAAAATATTTAGAAACCGTTCATCTCAGCGACAATTCAAAGGAAATGAGGCGAAAAATGATTAATTGTATAAATTTAGGACAGTAATTGACGCCCTACATTCAAATTTTTAGAATGGTTTGAACATTCAGGCAGATTACCTATTAGCTAAGCTATGATGCCTGCCGAAGAAACATCAAGCATAAAATAGTTCTTGCTCATGAAGCTCATAAAAAGGGGTTACAAGGTCTGGTGCTCGAAGACAGGCTATCTACTAATGTTCTACTGCGAAAAAGCGGGAGGTAATATGCCAGTATTCCTCTCGGTGAAAGGATCGTGCCTGATTTGTATTCGCTTGTAGAAAATGACATCTGTATTGCTGCAGTCAACAACTATTTCTCTTCGTATTCCCTAATGAAACTACTTTGGATAATAGAATATATTCTGTAGGCACCATCAGAGTCAAGAGAAAATGTCTTCCAGAAATGACGGAGAAAAGCGACAAACTTTCGGAGGCAAGTTCAAGGCGCAGATGAGAGATTTAGTCGTTGCGATAAAGTGGCAATACACAAGAACAGTAAGATTTCTGTCTACAGCAGCATGTCCCAATGATGTAACATTTGTTTCCAGAAAAGGAAGAGGCGATTCCACCTGCAGTGTAGACTGTCCAAGTGCCGTAGGTTTGTGCAGCAGTGTAATGGATAGTGTGGAACTCACGATCAGAAGCGAGAACGGTACAAAGTTGGACAATGGTTTCTAAAATGATGGCACATAATTTTTATTTTCTAGTTGATACGCCATTGTGAATGCGTTTGTAATACACGCAGTAGTCACGGAAAGTGGAGCGCAACTAACATTCCGTTCACAGTTATCAAAACAACTGATACCAGGATTCTCATCAAGGAAACAACGTGAGCGTCCATCTGTATTCGTTTCAATAAAATCAGTCAGCATTGGCGTTTCTCATAAACTGAGGCTTTCTAATATGGACGAACATCTGCCAAAGAAATCTGAGCCGTACAGACGTTGTCGGTTGAGCAGTACAAGAAAAGAAGAAGAAAAACAGGACAAGAACAACTGCAATGTTGCTTTTGTAAATTCATGTGTTAGGACGTTTCATAACTTCCTATGGTTAAACTTTTGTTAAGATTTTGTGAATGAAAGATCATTTATGTCATATATTTTTATTGTGTTTTGCAGTGGCTATTCTGAGAAAAAAATTCTAAAGCGTTTTGTTGAATCATCTCGCAGTACATGGCAAGCCGTATGCCCACATAAGCTTTCAAAGAACGAAACAAAATAAAGTCTGCGGGAAACCTTTTTGCAAAGCATGCATAAATGATCGATAACAAGTTATTGAACCACCATCCTCGCCTGTAATAAGTTCAGAAAAATGTGACAACGAAAGGATTAATAATCCGTTAATATTGAGGCTGTTGCTGCGTTAGTTCGTTACATATAGGAAACGAATAGTGTAACATGCGGAAGACAGCAAGTCGCCTTAAAGCCATTGGTTATGAAAGTATCGAGAAGCTTCTGCATAGCTGTATTCTCCATTTGTTACATCTTGTTCCTCGAGAGACTTTCTTCTTGGTGTTAGCTTCTTTATCTTTAACCCACCCTGATACTGTGTTTTAAATTGGCGAAATCCGTTTGGCGTTTGATGGTAAATACTGGGATCCTGGTCTGCCTTGCCGACGCTAGTGGTGTAAACAGATGGCTGTCATTAAACGATATTACAATGGAATACACCGCCGAATGTAGTATTTTGTTAGTAACTCATCAGTCTTCTGAGTGGTTTGATGTGGCCCGCCACGAATTCCTCTCCTGTGACAACCTCTTCATCTCTTCGTCTCTGAGTAGACGTGCAACATACGTTCTCAATTATTTGCTGGATGCATTCCAGTCTCTGTCTTTCTCTACAGTTTTTTTCCCTCTACAGCTCCATCTAGTACCGTGGAAGTTATTCGCTGATATCTTAACAGATGTACAATCACCCTGTCACTTCTCCTTGCCAGTGTTTTCCACATATTCCTTTCCTCTCCGACTCTGCGTAGAACCTCATCATTCCTTACCTTAGCAATCCATCTAATTTTCAACGTTCTTCTGTAGCACCACTTTTCAAATGCTTCGATTCTCTTCTGTTCCGACTTTCCCACAGTCCATATTTCGCTACCATAGAAATCAGTGCTCGAAACACACATTCTCAGAAAATTCTTCCTACAATAATGTCTATGTTTGATACCTGTAGACTTCCCTCGGCCATGAATTCCCTCTTTGCCAGTCCTAGTCTGCTCCGTCCGTCACTGGAAACTTTCCTGCCTAGGTAGTAGAATTCCTTTTCACTTCTTCAGGACTATCAATTCTGGCGTTAAGTTTATTGCTCTTCTCATTCCTACTACTTATCACTAGTTTCTTCGATTAGCTCTCAGTCCATATTCTGTATTCATTTGACTGTCCATTCCGTTCAGAAGATCATGTACTTCTTCTTCACTTTCACTCAGGATAGCAATGGCATCAGCGAATCGTATCACTTATATCCTTTCACCTCTAATTTTAATTCCACTTCTGAACCTTTCTTTAATTTCCGTCATTGCTTCTTCGATGTACAAATAGAACAACTGGGACAAAATACTACACCCCTGTCTTACATCCTTTCTAATCTGAAGACTTCATTCTTGGTTGTCCACTCTTATTATTCCCTCTTGGCTCTTGTACATATTGTATATTACCTGTCTCTCCCTATAGCTCACCCCTATTTTTCTCAGAACTTCGAACATCTTGAGCCATTTTACATTGTCTAACGCTTTTTCCAGGTCGATAAATCCTATGAATATGTTTTGATTTTCCTTTACTCTTGCTTCCTTAATCAACTGCAACGTCAGAATTGCCTCTCTGGTGCTTTAGCTTTCCTAAAGCCAAAGTGATCGTCATTTAACCCATCCTCAATTTTCTTTTCCACTCTTCTGTATATTAAATTGCGCCATTTTGTGTGTTTTGTGCAACTAACAGTAACTGATTACGCCCCCCCCCCCCCTCCCCTGATCTGCTCTGTCCTGTGAAACCAGATTTCAAGTATGTTGCCAGACTCGCGTATTCTACACACCAACATGAATAGTCGTTTTGTTGCAACTTCCCCCAATGCTTTTAGAAATTCTGGTGGAATGTTATTTACCCTTTCTGCCTTATTTGATCGTAAGTCCTCCAAACATCTCTTAAATTCTAATTCTAATACTGGATATCCTATCTATTCTACGTCGACTCCTGTTTCTTCGTCTGTCACATCAGACAAATCGCCTCCCTCATAGAGGTCTTCAATGTACTCTTCTCTGCATTTAGCAGTGGAATTCCCGTTGCACTCTTAATGTTACCACACTTGCTTTTAATTTCTCCGAACGTTATTTTGACTTTCCAATGTGATGAATCAGTCTTTCGATAAACAATTATTTTTCGATTTTTTCACATTTTTAATGCAGCCTTTTCGTCTTAGGTTCCCTCCACTTCCTTTCTATTTCGTTCGTCAGCGACTTATACTTCTATGTTCCTGAATTTCCTTAAGCGTTTTTGCACTTCCTTCTTTCATCGATCAACTGAAGTATTTCTTCTGTTTTCCATGGTTTCTTCGTAGTTACTTTCTTTCGTACCTATGTTTTTCTGTCCAACTTCCATTTAGAGATATCCATTCCTCTTTAACTTTACTGCCTACTGAGCTAGTCTTTATTGCTGTATCTCTTCATTGTTTACTACTTCCGTATCCTACTTGTTTGCATATTGATTCTTCCTGACCAATGTCTTAAGCTTCAGCCTCCTCTTCGTCACTACTACATTGTGATCTGAGTCTATATCTGCTTCTGGATACGCCTTGCAATCCAATATCTGATTTCGGAATCCCTGTCTGACTGTGAAAAAATGTAGCTGCAATCTTCCCGTGTCATCTGGCCTTCTCCAAGTACACCTCCTCGTCTTACGATTCTTGAACAAAGTATTCGCTATTACTAGCTTAAACTTGCTACAGAACTTAATTAGTCTTTCTCCTCTCTCATTCCTTGTTCCAAGCTCATATTCTCCTCTAACGTTTTCTTGTATTCCTTCCCTTACAACTGCATTCCAGTCCCCCATGCGTATTAGATTTTCATCTCCCTTCATGTAGTGTATTACATGGTCAATATCCTCAAGTAGTTTCTCTACCCCTTCATCTTCAGCTTGCGACGTCGGCATGTATACCTGAACCATCGTTGTCGGTGTTGGTTTGCTGTCGATTCTGGTAAGAACAACCCTTTACTGAACTATTCTCATTAACTCACTCGCTGCCCTACGTTCCTAATCATAACGAATCCTATTCCTGTTATACCGTTTCTGCTGTTGTTAATATTAATCTATACTTATCTGACCAGAAATCCCTGTCTTCTTTTCATTTCACTTCACCTATCCGTACCATATCTACAGGGTGAGTCACTAAGTATTGCCACCAAGAATAACTCCGAAAGTATGATAGGAGCTGAAAAGTTTGATATAGGGGTCAACTTTGTTTTGCAATTGGGATGCTATAGTTTGGTGCTTATTTTCTGATAGCGGCTATCAAGCCGAATCCAATGATGTGTAGCAGTAAGGTCTTTGAAGGTCAACGAAAGTCGCAAGGGTGGCATGAAAGTCCTATATTAGTGTCTCCAGAATCCCACACCAAACGTTCACCGACAAAGGTTTATGGTGCGCAACTTGTCGCAGCCAACATGGATTTTCCGTTGCCCAATAATGCATATTATGCAAATTAACATTTCCATGATTCGTGAATGTAGCCTCATCAGTAAATAAAATAAAATTAATAAATGTGTCATCCCTCTGAATATGAAGTTGAGCGCATCTGCAGAATTCAATCCGACTTATACAATCCGTGTCAGTTAATTCTTGGTGGAGACTGATATGGTAAATATGATATTTCTGGCGATGCAGAACACGAACGACACTACTCTGGCTCATGCCAGATTGCCTTGCGATTTGACGCGAACTAACACAGGGATCTCGACCCACAGTGGCAATAGTACCAACATCCATTTCCTCGTTAGTAACTTTTCTTTGCCGGATATGTTTCCGATGCGTTAAACATCCAGTTGTTCTCAATATATCATACACACATTTAACTGTACGACGTGTAGGGTGAGTACGGTCAGGATATCTTTCAGCGTATGAGTCTCTAGCTCTCACTGAATTTCTTTGGCATTGTCCGTAAATGATAAGCCTATCGACTTGTTATTCGAAGTGATACATCATTCACATTCGCTTGATTCGACGATACTAGTCTTACCGTTCCTATGAGTGTTGCATTGCGAAACCATCGAATGGTGCTTACATGTCAGTGGCACGTTAAATGGATACACCATATTCGGCGAATATTAACTATTTGCACGATATACGAGAGAGAATAGTCAGAACATGTGCTTCGATAAGTACCGCATTGATAAGGAATACCACTCAATCCAAGATAAGAAGATAGCAGCACTTCACTGATACCAAAGGTCATTACTTCGAACACCTTCTGTAAATGGACGTTCATGCCACCTTTTAGACCATCGTTGACCTACAAAGACTTTACTGTTACGCATCATTGGATACGCCTCGATAGCTACTATCAGAAAATAAGTACCAAAGTATAGCATCCCACTAAAAAAAAAAGTTTACCTTCATATCTCTGACGCGACCTCATGTAGAAACAAAAAACCAACGTCGTGTTATGGCCCCCGTTGTCCCATGCAACATTTGTCCCACAAACTTCTGAGCTACCATCATACTTTCGGAGTTATTTTAGGTGGCAATAGTTAGTAACTCACCCTGTAGATCGAGCGTTTGCGTTTCCCTTTTCAGATTTTATTGCTTCCCTAGCACGTTCAAGCTTCATACATTCCACACTCCGACTCGTAGAGCATTATCCTCTCGTTGGGTACTCACTCGTTTTGTCATGGTCACCTCCAAAGGGGAGGTCCACTCCCGGAGATTCGAGTATGGGGCTATTCTGGAATCTTTTGCCATTGGAAAGATCATCATGACACTTTTTCAGTTGTAGGTCACACGTCCTGCGGATATGCGTTGTGTGTCGTTAGTGGAGTGGTTTTCATAGCCTTCTGTATCGTTCTGCCGTTGATCATATTTGATTCTTGCACCTTTAATGACAGTTGCCGTATCAAGGACAAGAGCGTGGCCTTAACCTCTGTCCGCTCCTCTGCCCTCTTTGACGAGGTCGTTGGCAGCATGAGGGTGACTTCTCATGCCGCAAGTCTTCGGCCGCCAATTAGAAGGAAGTTCAGCATTGGCCGTAATATTGGTGGTTTATTGACAGCAAAATCGATTTTCAGTCATATTGTGATCATCTTCAGTGTTCTAGTGTACAAATGCAACTCATGAGTGCTGGTGTCAAGTTATTATCAGAAACCAAAGCTAAGAAACGATCACAATATTGTGATCGTTTCTTAGCTTTGGTTACTGATAATAACTTGACACTTGCACGTACGTCGAACATAGTTGGTGGTCACATTAACATGGCTGTACGCCGTAGATGAATATCCTGTACACCAATGCATTTGTCACTTTTAATCCGATGACTTTTCTGTTGCTCTCTTTTATATGAGTTGGTTTTGACAAGAAATTTGCTGATTTCGATGTAGATTTGATCAACTTGCTACATGTACGCACTATAGTCTTTACGACCGTTTGCTGTTCTGTTGTACTGGACAGTTGTCTTTCTCCGTTGTGGCTGAACCACATCCTTATGTTTGTGTACCTTCATTCCGAATCTTCCGACCTAGCTTTCCTTGTGCTAAGCATGCGTTTTCCGAACACTGTGTGATCGTTGTAGGCTCTACAATTTTATATTTCATCTCACTTTAAATAGCATCTGCATTAAAAGCCATCAGGTTGTGCACAGCGGAGGGTGTCTTGCATCACTGGTAGTCATTTCTTTTACCTGCACCACCCAGAAATGGATGAAAAGGGGAGGAGTACGTGCTTCTGTGCGAGCCCTCATTTCTGCCGTTTCCTTGGCCCTTGAGAGAATCACATTCTTGGCTGTAAATCGTTCTGCAGTGTGTTGCAAGTGTAAGTCTTCTAAACTTTCTCAACAATGGTTAGCACGAAAAGAACCTCTGCACGCCTATGAATTGTTCCGGTGCCTTCTTCTCCTCATAACGTCTGGCTAGAAAGGCCATTGCTTAATATTTATTTTTTTCAATAGGTGTAGAACCAGGTCCTTTGGATCGAAGGACTGTGCTGAGGTCTTTCAACTTCGATTGATTTACTTTTATAAGGCAGTTGACCTAGAAACTTGCCTTGGACGCAACATTTTGTAACAGTATTTTTCATTACAATCTATAATGCAGAACAGCTGTTGCCTCTTATCAGTTTAATAAATTAAATGATAGTTATTTTTCATCCACTCGTTATTGCCAGCGCTGTGTTTTAGTTCTCAAATGGAACACCCGGCCGCTGTGGCCGACAGTTCTAGGCGCTTCAGTCTGGAACCGCGCTATCGCTACGGTCGCAGGTTCGAATCCAGCCTCACGCATGGATGCGTGTGATGCCCTTAGGTTACTTAGGTTTAAGTAGTTCTACGTTCTAGGGGACTTATGACCTCAGATGTTAAGTCCCATAGAGCTCAGAGCCATTAGAACCATCAAATGGAACTAAATAAGGCTTATAAACTGCACATACCAGAAATTATAAAGTTCAAATCATTATCGTCGTCATTATAGGCTATCAGTAAGACGGCGTGATGTCTTCCCACTGCTTGTAGATTCCTTGATGGCCATATAGGTCAGTTCTGAAACCGCAAGTCTGACAGACGCTTGCATCTACCATAGAGTCGAATGGTCATTCATTGCCTGTCGCTTACCTATTTAATGTTTGCGCGATTCTCGTTAGAAGTGTCGTGGGCCTTTACGCACAAGCTGATGCCTCGCTTGTCGAGCAGATGCTGCAGTATTCTGTTTTTGAACTCTTGTCAAGCATTCGAATATGTTCCATTTCAGCACATCTTTATACACTCTCAAGCTGTCATATGTGCGTACGGTGTCCGTCTCTAGGTTGAGCGTACATAATTTTCTTGTCGGGGACGAGAGTTCTTTTCTTCCTCTTTGTCATTAGAAATCCGACTTGTTTGATGCGGTCCGCCACACTTCCTCTACCGAGCCAATCTCTTCATCTCACACTACCATTTACACTCAGCGCCATCGAGTTTTTTTGTTGGACATATTCCGAACTCTGTCTTCTGCAGTTTTTACCCTCTACCGCTAACTTTAAAATTTTCCTGGCGCGTGGACTACGTGATCAGTCCATCAAAGTTGTTTCTTATCGCATCTTTGCTAACAGCAGCACACTGCTGTTGGTAAACCGGTCCTGCTGTCAGACAGCGCTCCTTACATTTCTCCACATAAATTTGTGCCTCATCTATTTGGTCTAGGTTTCAAAGCCATATTACAGTAGACTGGTACATTTATGAAAAAAAGTGAAAGCTACTTAAATCCTGTCGACCAGAAAGTACCTGTGCATCACCACCACCACAGGATCTCCCAGTTCAGCTGTAATACTATTATATTCTTTTATTCAATCAGTCGTGTAGCTAATAAAAAAAATTGCCTTTATAAAGTGTGTCGTAAGACTCTACGGGAAGTGTGATATATGTGATGTTAGAGTGCTTTGATAATGTGCGTTTGCAGCTTACGTAAAGAAACACCTCAGATATATAATTTACTAAATAATATTTTGTCATCGATTACTGAAATGTAAATGTTCGTGTATATAATTTTATATATTTGTGCAACTTATAATTTGTATAAAATGGTACATGCTTACGGACAATGTGTAGGATACATTTTACGCAAAAGATGGAGCGCTTTTGTACTGTACCGAAGTTCCTGTGGGCATCGTAAAAGGTGGCTTGGGTTTTTGGCGCGTTATCTGTACGGCGAGAGCGAACGAGAAGACAGTCTGTAGGCACACTAGGCAGCAGTGAAAGAGTCAACACTCTGGACGGAACAAGCGCCTGGAAATTGTTGCACAATAGCCTCGGATGATTACTGCTGGATTGTTACGGCTTTGGTACAAGTTGCTGGGCTATATTATGGAAGTTAAAACGACGCCAAGAAGAATTAATTAGTCCATACATCGACAAAATTATACGTCGTGTCATGGTGCCGTTACTATCCGCCACACCCAGCGAGTACATCCAACAGGTTACGAACTGTATAACTGGAATTGCAGAGCCGTGAACCATTAATTCCAAATTAACCTTTTTTTGAATAATTATTGCGTGAAACATAAAGCGTGGTTCGCCCTCTTATTTTATTCCTAATCATTCGCGTACATAGGGTCCTTTCCTGGTGTTTGATTATTCCGAGTAAACCTGTTATAAAAACATCTGAAGCGCTTTATTCAATATCTACAAGCAGTGATTTTCATCTTTCAATAAATGTTTGAACATAATTGCTGTGCCCTAACTTTTAAAGTGCAGTTAAAAGTACTGTATGATTTACTTAGTAGAAGTGCTGAAGTGAAATTTCGCTTAAGTACAGAAGCAGATGTTTTCAGACAAATTTAAGGATTTTAATATCCTTACTCTCTTTGTGGTAATAAGGAAAGTGAAAGTGAGTAAATAAGTTTTGCTAGAAAGACGAACTTGTCATGCTTAAATACTGAGGTCTTGCAAATTTAAGTTTCAAGTAATGCAAAGACAAAATTGTTCCAGTTATAAATGAAATTCAGTAAAGCAAAAGAGCTACAAAAAGAAAATTTCTTATGTTGTTCAGTAACACTCAAGTAGTGTGATAAAAACAACACTGAATGACAATATAGAGTGAACACATCCTGCCTTTAGCTTTTGACAGATTATTTCTCCGCTCCCCGGTAGCTGACTGGTCAGCGCGCCAGAATGTCAATCCTAAGGGCTCGGGTTCGATTCCCGGCTGGGTCGGAGATTTCCTCCGCTCAGGGACTGGGTGTTGTGTTGTCCTAATCATCATTATTTCATCCCCATCGACGCGCAAGTCGCAGAAATGGGGTCAAATCGAAAGACTTGCACCAGGCGAACGGTCTACCCGACGGGAAGCCCTAGTCACACGACAGATCATTTGTTAAGAGAAAGGTATATACAAAGTCCCTTACTAAATTTAAATGTGGGTGTTATGCTGTTAGACTCTTTAAGTATTTAATTTCTTGGTTATACAAAACGAAAACATAAAAGTCTACGTGGCCAGTTTTTTTAACACAAAGTGATGATTAGAAATTCGTGGGCTTTGTAGATCATACGTGTGTGTGAGTATAGTAGCTGGATCTTTCTCAGATCTATATCCTGAAAGGTTATGTTTATTTGTGAAGCTTTGTTAAGGGGCAGCAGGAATGTAGGCCACATTTACTTCTTCCGATTTTCTGGAACTTCACCGTTTCTTTGCCAAGATAGTTTGGCGACGATTAATCCACCAGAAAAACCAGTTAATGAATTTGGCACACAAAGGTTCTAGATTCAATATTGCTCCATATTTACTGCGTTTGTTTTTAACGGCAAGAAAATTCTTAGGAAAAGAACTAATAATGTGATTTCCACATCTATTACTAATCGTACATCACGGTGAAACACTGTGAAAGGGGTATCATTAAACATTATAATGTTGTGGAAAGCGGGCACGTTTAAGACGGGCACAATTCCCCATACAATAGTGTTATACGTGGCTTTTCCCATGACAAGACTATTTGTTCCGTTGAGGTATTGTGTTATGCAGCCAGCATCTGTTTCTCGAACTACGCCTTCCGTGGTTTTTCAGTAACATCTGTTGAGGCTTTGTGGTTGACTGGTGCTAAATTTCTTGAAAACGTATAAGAATCACCTTCTATTGCGACAAAAAAGTTTATTTGTGAAGTCCACGTCTGCACTGCATTTTTAAATCGAACAATGAGAAACTGTATTCTGTTAGTTCACTAACATGGTTCTTACGAAACTTCCTGGCAGATTAAAATTGCATGGCAGACCAATAACCGAACTCGGGACCTTTGCCTTTCGAGGGCAACTGCTCGCCAGCTGAGCTACCCATGCAATACTGACGACCTCTCCTCGCAACTTTAATTGCGGCATAACCTCCTCTCCTACTTTCCAAACTTCACAGAAGTTCTCCTGCAAACCTTGCAGAACCAGCACTCCTGGAAGAAAGGCAAAGGTCCTGAGTTCGAGTATAGGTCCAGCACACAGTTTTAATCTGGCAGGAAGTTTCATACCAGTGCACACTCCGTTGCAGACTGAAAATTTCAAAACAATGTTCAACTGTGTGTGAAATCTTATTGGACGTAACTTCTAAGGTCATCAGTCCCTAAGCTTACACACTACTTAACCTAAATTATCCTAAGGATAAACACAGACAGCCACGCCCGAGGGAGGACTCGAACCTCCGCCGGGACCAGCTGCACAGTCCATGACTGCAGTGCCCTAGACCACTCGGCTAATCCTACAGGGCTGAGAATTTCATTCAGGGTAGTTCTTATGCTCATTTCACTGACATGGACAATTGTGTTATAAATCGACACATTACCCACATTTCGTATTAGTCAACCATAACATTGTTGGAGATGAGAGCGAGGGCGCTTCGGTCAGTGTATCGTTAGCTTTTATTGCGATATTTCATCAGGACACGCTGAACCGCTCGGTAGTAAATCCACAAATGTCTCGAAATAAGTCACAATGCGACGCATTTCTGTTAGCCACCACTGTAGTCATTTACTGTAACGTCGCCTCGTCTTTCTAATAAAGACTATGGCAGGCCAAGCGCAATAATATCGTGGTCGGGAAGTACTAAAGCACACCTCAAAATTTCAAAACATTTGCAAATGGAAACATGTGATCGTAGTTATGGTCCAACTGCAATGGTCGTTTATATCACTGATAAAATGTGAAAACATTCAAATGTTAACAGCAAACATTAAAAGGTGTAAGCGTATTGTCATATCGCTAATTTAGTTGTGGAGTATCTTTGCGGGCAGCCGCGTCTGTAGCGAGTAGAGTGCGGGACGCGGAACTGTTATGTTGTGTAGTGTGTAGGTCTGCATGTGAGAGGCATTGTTGGCGTGGAAGTTGAAGTGTTGCTACAAGTGTTATTACAGTAAAGTGATAAAATAAGTAAATGATTCAGAGGAAAGTGCGTCAAGAAGTGATTGAAAGTGAGCAGTGCCGACGATAACGTATTTGTGTATCCTCTCGTTGCGTGTCGCACAGCACCAATCATCCGCGCCGTGTTCCGTCTCTCAGAATGAACTGACGTGAATCAGTAGAAATTAGTCACCATAAAAGAGTGGAGTGAAATGCCAGTGTCTGGTAGCGAGCGTGAGGATGTGCGTTCGGTCATCGCGTTTCCGCATCATCAACAATCAGCCGCGCCGCGACGGTTACGCGCACGCTCGTACAAGTGAGAACTGAGAACTGAAAAACGAACAGTGTTATGTCATTACTAGTGTCAAGGAGGACTTTTACCAGAAATCTGTATGTGTGACGACCTTAAAAACTTTCGTTCGATCATTCGGCTTCCACATCATCAACAATCAGTCGAATCGTGTCGGTTACGCGTGCGCTCATCTGAGTGATGTGTTGGACTGTTAATCATCAAGATTGTTAATTGGGATAAACATTTACGACTTATAATGTAAACAGTGCAATCTGTGATTCCGTATCATCTCAGAATATAGATCTTCATACCAGATGTAGGACAGTGTTGAGTGGCTCCCCTAAACCCGCTTGCATATTTCGATAGATAATTTCAGGCAAGCCAGCAGCAGTGTGGAGCAGAGCAACACGACCGCCGCGGGAATGTCAGGTACGTGGTGTGGACAGGGTGCACGGTCAAGGAACAGTCCGAAACGACAGAGAGTATAAAGGTACCACCCCACCCATTGTACCCCCGGGCGTGTTACAAACGGTAACAGCGGGTTTAGCGAATGTTAGAGAAGTAACACAACAGTCTTTGTACACTCTGAATTCGCTATGTGACAGTGCTCCTCTTGGAAATGATGACGGGCAGGAATTCGAGTCGTGCCTGTTGTAAATAAATAGGTTTAACAATCTAAGACGCTAAGGAAGTTGAAGCGCAGCGTATTGGTGCATCTCCTGGGGGTTGGGGTGACCACGTAGCGTGGACAGGCAGACGAGGCGGGGACCGGAAGCTGCAGGTGGGAGGGGGACACAGGCGCCCGCGCCCCCGCCGCCCCCTGCCTTTTTCTGCAGCGGGCGCGGTTCTTGCGCCGGCCGGATGTGGCAGCGGACCGCGACCGGCCCCAGGATCTGTCCCGGGACCGGACCGGCCGCCCCTGCTAACGACGCGCCACCTGTCAGACGCCGCTGCGCAGCGGTGACGGCCCGCACTGCGCTGCTGTCTGCCGCCGCCTCCCCTCTCCCGTACGTGGCGCTCCCACGCGTCGAAACGTAAACGTCACTAGCTGTTATCACCAGATCACCTCCGAGATGCTTCTCCACTAGTGGAGACGAAAAGGGCCACCCCAAAAAAATGAGGCCTTGAAGGAACGAAGGAAGGTAAGAGATTAGCATCTCCCTACGTTGAGTCATTATCAGGGGAGAAGTATTCGGCTTGGTCTCTTCCACTTTTCAAGAATACATCAGAAAGAGCCTTGCGTGTGGGGAAACTCATGGTTCACTTTTATCGAGTTCGTTCTCCACAATTTACGACCCGATCGCATAGCCTTTTAGCCACAGTTACGCGATGGCTTCGAGTGAGGGTACTTTCACCGTCAGCAGGTGCGACTGTGATGCTCCATGGAGAAACCGCGCACTCGAATTGGAAGAGGCAACATTAAGAAGTTGCTTAAAAAAGTTCCTTTTACAGTGAAAGAGTGATATTTTTTGAATTTAGTGCTCTACATAAGTGTGAAAACATATCCAGGCAACCTACATCTGAAACGACGTTTATAGGGTTTATTCATCTTCTCAGCCATGGAACGCACTTGTCAATGATGGCTCAGGCTTTGCGATCATATTCCTCCTTCTTCACTGTCTTCTCCCCCTTGCATTCCATCTTCTCAATGTGAAAGTGTACGTCGTTGCCAGTGTAAACTCAGTGTACTCTTCTGAGGAAAACAAAAATCTTTTATTCGATAATGTATGGTATATTAGCGTATTAAAGCATTTTCTATGCAAAATATAGATAAAAATTACAGAAAACATCTTTATTTCTCGAGGTCATGTTGACTTTGCAATAGACAACTTTTTTTTTAAGAAATTACTACCACGTCTTGGGAACACGCAAAAACGAAAACATGTCTTGTGCAGAAACCACGTTTTGTAAAGTATACACTGCAACCAAGCACATAAAGCTTAGTTTATTGCTTCAATTAGAAAAAAATAAAAGTTGATTGCACCATACATGCTAGATAAGGACTGAGGAGGTTAAGAAAATATGTCCTTAACAGGAAGGCGTCCCCGCCGATCCAAAGCCGGTAGCATACTGCCGTGGACGCCCGAGTACCGAGTACGATGCACCCGTGGCTTCGAACGTCGTAATACCAGTAGGGCACCTTATCTTGTACAAGACACGCCAACAACATTACATTCTTTTGTAACTCTCAAACTTTTCTCGTTAATTAATCCCGAGTATCGTTCACTTATAAATATCGGTAAATTTGTAAAGACGTTATTTGCGTGAGGCTCCAAATAGCTGTGAACACCACAAGATCCTGAAGACGATCAAAGCATACGGTCGAAAAGACAATCCAGTAGAAGAAATTGAAGAGGAGAATGACGAAGCCTAATATCGTAGAAGATGAAATACTTGTGTTTGCGTGAGAACAGGAATCTATTATACGGTGATCTGACAGCTGAAATGCTTGTCTAACTATATTTGCTTCTCAAAAGTAATTGACATAATGTTTCAGTAGTTTCAGAAATCAAAGGCAAATTCTGTAAAATGTTAACGTGACTGCACATAGTTCACTATTTTCGGTAAGTATTGTTTTTGTGACTTTACATTGGAGTTAAATTTCTTGAGAAATAGGAATTATTTTTTATTATTATGCAACATATTTTACAGTGTGAACGTGTCGTGAATTACGTTTCCAGCTCACAACGTTGAATTTACTAGCGTATCAATGCAATTGTAAGAATCATTTGGCTTATTAATACTGCTGTTCCACTATTATTTTCAGTTATTTCGCTTTTCTTCCCTTACTTCAGTTATTCCTTTGACCTTTTACCGTGTCATTTACTTGTGACTGCACTGTTTTATATAACTTTCTATCTTTCCATTATGTTAGTGCGGTGAAAGTGATCAGTTTGGGAAGAAATTGTAGACTTCACCCTTTTGACTGGAACGGTAACCTAACGGAGTGAAAAGGCGGTTCCTCGTCATTCTTATTAGCTTGATTAACATTCCGCCTGAAAGTCCTGTCGATTCAACAACTATCACAGCCATTTGCCTTCAATGTCCTCTTTAAAAGATCCAACTCCGATTCCAAGTTGCCTGCCGTTGTGGCCGAGCGGTTCCAGCCGCTTCAGTCCGGAACCGCGCTGCTGCTACGGTCGCAGGTTCGAATCCTGCCTCGGGCATGGATGTGTGTGATGTCCTCCGGTTAGTCAGGTTTAAGTAGTACCAAGTCTAGGGGACTGATGATCTCAGAAGCTAAGTCCCATAGTACTCAGAGCCATTTGAATCATAAATAGTTACTGCTTGCTTCTGGGCTGGGTGCCGGTGCGAACTGGCATCTAAATACTTATTTGTGTTAGTCGGCTTTCTGTATACTCTGTGACCTAGACTGTTATCATATCTTTTGTATACCAAAATATCTAGGAACGGGAAACCGACCTCACTCTCAACCTCCAAGGTAACTTTGATTTTGGGGTGAATTCCATTCAAGAAATTGTGGAACCCATTAAGTTCTTCGCTGTGTGGCCATATAACAAATGTATCGTCCATGCAGCAGAGCTACCAAGAAGGTTTCAAAGGAGCACTACTTAATGTCTGTTGCTCAAAATGTTCCATGAAAATGGCAGCTGCAACTGGAAATATCGGTGAGCCCATAGCAAGGTCGTCAGCTTGTTCATAGAACTCACTATTGCATTTAAAATAGCTTGAACGAAGATGTAATTCAATTAAGTCACAAACATATGAAGCCGCTTTCTCCCTTAAGATATCCATTGTATCTGATACTGGGGCGTTAGTAAATAACGATGTCACATCGAAGCTAACAAGAATGTTACCTGGAAATATCTTCACTGTGCGTATAATTTCTAAAAAATGTTTCGTATCTTTGACAAAAATATTTGTTTTACGAACTAGATGTCTCAGTTTACCAGTTAAAAGACGTTCTAAAAAATAAGTTGGCGAGTTAATCCCACTGACGATAGGCCTCAAAGAAACCGACTCTTTATGTATCTCGGGTAGTCCATACATTCTGGGTGAGACAGATATTCGAGGTGTTAGGTTCTTTGTAATAGAGCTGTCCAGTGTGGAGTCTGATATCAGATTTTGCACTTTCAGTACGACTCTGTTCGTCGGATCGCTTTTTAACTTGCGATACACACGATCAGTCAGCAGTTGTTCCATCTTCCTGTGATAATCCACAACGTCAAAACAACGGTAGCATTCCCTTTATCCGACTTCGTACAACGACGCTCTCGTTTCTCATGAGTTCATTAAGATATTTCCTTGCCTGTGGCGATATGTTGCTTTTGGCAGGTTTCTATTTCCGTAGAACTCTCGACACATCTTGTCTTATTTCTTCGGGCTGCACTTTCGGAAGACCAAACAACGATGCTTAGACGGCACTTATGATTTCTTCGATAGGTATTCTCTTCGGTGCTCCCTGCCGCCGTTGGATAAGCAGCTGCAGCAGCAAGTCGTATAACCCTAGCTTACTTATTTGTTAGATAGTTTAATTAATTTCTTTGCGTGGTTTTGGGTACTTGCATTGTTTAATTCATATATTTCGGGCGTATTATAGTATTTGACAGTTGTAGCATCGCGCTTTAGTGTTTACTTCGTAGATTCTTATTTAAATTGCGTGTGAGTTTCGTATAGGAGGTGCAATTTCGAGTTTGTTACTGTAATCGTAAATTCAGCAGATTGTAGCGCAGTCGTTAGGCATTTGTACAGGTTAGTTGATACATTCTTTGCGTGTTCCGCTTGCGTTATCTAGGCACGGACTCGTGTTTCGATAAATGTTGTTAAACATCGATTAGAATGGACAGGGTCTGCGATTGCTGTGTTCGGATGAGGGCTGACTTGGCATCCCTTCGCTCACAGCTGCAATCGGCGCTGACTTCGGTCGCGCAGCTTGAGGCTGTTGTCAATGGGCACCACTGTGGGGAGCCGGACTCGGGTATCACGGGGATGTCAACCTCATCCCGTCTGTCCCCAGATCGGTCTGCTGCTGTGGTTGCCCCGGTTGCTGCCCGCAGTGGGGCTGAGCCCTCGCCTGTGGTTGATTCGGAGGTCGTTCCAAGGCGTGGCAGGCAGCGAAAGGCGTCCCCGGAAGCTGATCAGAAAGCCTCCCCGGTGCGTCTGACAAACCGGTTTCAGGCACTGTCTCTGGCTGAGGCAGATGCAGCTGCCTGCCCTGTTTCAGAGGATCATTCTCAGCCTTCAAGGTCCGGGCAATCGCAGAGGGTGGGCTTACTGGTAGTTGGGAGCTCCAATGTTAGGCGCGTAATGGGGCCCCTTAGGGATACGGCGGCTAAGGAGGGGAAGAAATCCAGTGTGCACTCCGTGTGCATTCCGGGAGGAGTCATTCCTGATGTGGAAAGGGTCGTTCCGGATGCCATGAAGAGCACAGGGTGCAGCCAGCTGCAGGTGGTGGCACATGTCGGCACTAATGACGTGTGTCGCTTTGGATCTGAGGAAATTCTCTCTGGATTCCAGCGGCTATCTGATTTAGTGAAGGCTGCCGGTCTTGCTTACGAGATGAAGGCAGAGCTCACCATCTGCAGCATCGTTGACAGAACCGACTGCGGACCTTTGGTGCAGAGCCGGGTGGAGGGTCTGAATCAGAGGCTCAGACGGTTTTGAGACCGTATTGGCTGCAGATTCCTAGACTTGCGCCATAGGGTGGTGGGGTTTCGGGTTCCGCTGAATAGGTCAGGAGTTCACTAAGTTCACTACACTCAGCTGGCGGCTACACGGGTAGCGGAGGCTGTGTGGCGTGGACTGGGCGGTTTTTTAGGTTAGAATGCCTCGGGAAAGTGCGGGATGGGCTGCAATATCAAAGGGTGCTTGGCAATTACAGGACGTGCTTGGATCAAGTTACAGTCGGAATTATAGTTGTAAATTGTTGTAGTTGCGCTGGAAAAGTCCCTGAGCTTCAAGCGCTAATAGAAAGCACAGAAGCTGATATCGTTATAGGTACAGAAAACTGGCTAAAGCCTGAAATAAGTTCTGCAGAAATTTTTACGAAGTCTCAGACGGTCTTCAGGAAAGATAGATTAGGCAGAATTGGTGGTGGAGTGTTTGTGTCTGTCAGTAGTGGTTTATCTTGTAGTGAAGTCGAAGTAGATACTCCGTGCGAATTGGTATGGGTGGAGGTTATACTTAACAGCCGAACTAAGTTAATAATTGGCTCCTTCTACCGACCCCCAGACTCCGATGATACAGTTGCGGAACAGTTCAGAGAAAGTTTGAGTCTTGTAGCAAATAAATACCCCACTCATACGGTCATAGTTGGTGGGGACTTCAACCTTCCCTCGATATGTTGGCAAAAATACTTGTTCAAATCCGGTGGTAGGCAGAAAACGTCTTCCGAGATTGTCCTAAATGCATTCTCCGAAAATTATTTCGAGCAGTTAGTCCACGAACCCACGCGAATTGTAAATGGTTGCGAAAACACACTTGACCTCTTGGCCACAAACAATCCAGAGCTGATAGAGAGCATCATGACTGATACAGGGATTAGTGATCACAAGGTCATTGTAGCTAGGCTCAATACCATTTCTTCCAAATCCATCAGAAACAAACGCAAAATAATTTTATTTAAAAAAGCGGATAAAGTGCCACTAGAAGCCATCCTAAAAGACAATTTCCATTCCTTTCGAACTGACTATGCGAATGTAGACGAGATGTGGCTCAAATTCAAAGATATAGTAGCAACAGCAATTGAGATATTCATACCTCATAAATTGGTAATAGATGGAACGGATCCCCCGTGGTACACAAAAAAGGTCCGAACGCTGTTTCAGAGGCAACGGAAAAAGCATGCGAAGTTCAGAAGAACGCGAAATCCCGAAGATGGGCTAAAATTTACAGACGCGCGAAATTTGGCACGTACTTCGATGCGAGGTGCCTTTAATAGGTTCCACAACGAAACATTGTCTCGAAATTTGGTAGAAAATCCGAAGAAATTCTGGTCGTATGTAAAGTACACAAGCGGCAAGACGCAGTCAATACCTTCGCTGCGCAGTGCCGATGGTATTGTTATCGACGACTGTGCCGCTAAAGCGGAGTTATTGAGCGCAGTTTTCCGAAATTCCTTCACCAGGGAAGACGAATGGATTATTCCAGAATTTGAAACACGAACATCTGCTAGCATGAGTTTCTTAGAAGTAGATACCTTAGGGGTTGCGAAGCAACTCAAATCGCTTGATACGGGCAAGTCTTCAGGTCCAAATTGTATACCGATTAGGTTCCTTTCAGATTACGCTGATACTATAGCTCCCTACTTAGCACTCATATACAACCGCTCGCTCACCGATAGATCTGTACCTACAGATTGGAAAATTGCTCAGGTCGCACCAGTGTTCAAGAAGGGTAGTAGGAGTAATCCATTTAACTACAGACCTATATCATTGACGTCGGTTTGCAGTAGGGTTTTGGAGCATATACTATATTCAAACATTATGAATCACCTCGAAGGGAACGATCTATTGACACGTAATCAGCATGGCTTCAGAAAACATCGCTCTTGTGCAACGCAGCTAGCTCTTTATTCGCACGAAGTAATGGACGCTATCGACAGGGGATCTCAAGTTGATTCCGTATTTCTAGATTTCCGGAAAGCTTTTGACACCGTTCCTCACAAGCGACTTCTAATCAAGCTGCGGAGCTATGGGGTATCGTCTCAGTTGTGCGACTGGATTCGTGATTTCCTGTCAGGAAGGTCGCAGTTCGTAGTAATAGACGGCAAATCATCGAGTAAAACTGAAGTGATATCAGGTGTTCCCCAGGGAAGCGTCCTGGGACCTCTACTGTTCCTGATCTATATAAATGACCTGGGTGACAATCTGAGCAGTTCTCTTAGACTGTTCGCAGATGATGATTTACCGTCTAGTAAGGTCATCCGAAGACCAGTATCAGCTGCAAAGCGATTTAGAAAAGATTGCTGTATGGTGTGTCAGGTGGCAGTTGACGCTAAATAACGAAAAGTGTGAGATGATCTACATGAGTTCCAAAAGAAATCCGTTGGAATTCGATTACTCGATAAATAGTACAATTCTCAAGGCTGTCAATTCAACTAAGTACCTGGGTGTTAAAATTACGAACAACTTCAGTTGGAAGGACCACATAGATAATATTGTCGGGAAGGCGAGCCAAAGGTTGCGTTTCATTGGCAGGACACTCAGAAGATGCAACAAGTCCACTAAAGAGACAGCTTACACTACACTCGTTCGTCCTCTGTTAGAATATTGCTGCGCGGTGTGGGATCCTTACCAGGTGGGATTGACGGAGGACATCGAAAGGGTGCAAAAAAGGGCAGCTCGTTTTGTATTATCGCGTTATAGGGGAGAGAGTGTGGCAGATATGATACACGAGTTGGGATGGAAGTCATTACAGCATAGACGTTTTTCGTCGCGGCGAGACCTTTTTACGAAAGTTCAGTCACCAACTTTCTCTTCCGAATGCGAAAATATTTTGTTGAGCCCTACCTACATAGGTAGGAATGATCATCAAAATAAAATAAGAGAAATCAGAGCTCGAACAGAAAGGTTTAGGTGTTCGTTTTTCCCGCTCGCTCTTCGGGAGTGGAATAGTAGAGAGATAGTATGATTGTGGTTCGATGAACCCTCTGCCAAGCACTTAAATGTGAATTGTAGAGTAGTCATGTAGATGTAGTAGCGAAATTCAGACCTTTGACCAAAACTGAAACAGCTGCTTCACCGAATACTTCAGACGAGAGGTTCAGCACTACTCATTTCGGATATACAGTTGCGCCTTCCTTGCGAAATGTAACCGTTAGCTTCTCGAACTTTTCTTTTTGTTTCAGAACACTCAAATCCGAAAACCTTGTTGAACGATCGAACGTAATCCTGTCCACTTCATCCCAGTCCTGGGGTGAGAGAGTTGCCGCCAGTGAATAATGAACATCAATTAAAACGGAGGCAACATAATTCAAGTCTCTGCGTATTTGCTGGATTCTTTTACGGAGAAGTGCCTGGCTGGCCCTTGAGGTGGATCCTCCTAGCTTTCACTGTCTGCACATGTTGGCTAATTCTGGCGAATCTGGGAATAACATCATCACGGCACCGGAAGAGAAAGGCCAAATCGCTTAGTAATTTACCTCTCTTTCTTCGAAGGTTCTCCAGTTTTCTGATGGTGGTATAAATCGTGCTCATACAAGCGTTTTGTGTAAGTCTGCAGGTTTTCATGGCCGTTGTCAATAAAGTTTAAATCTTCTGGCTTATTAGTCCGCGTCAAGTCACCCTGGAGGACAATATATTTTGGACAAACATTCCCCCTCTCTTGCTCTGTCCGTTTCGCATTTAGCCAATGATGAAGGCCAACCGACAGCACTAGGAGGAATTTCAATCAATAACCCAACTCCAGTGTAAATGTGGAATGGTGCCTTTCTAACCGATAGGCTACCAATAGTATCCACAAGAGTTTAGCCTCATCTTCTGCATCAGCATGGGAATATTAGCCTAAGGCGATGGCCCACCAATGGAAGCCACAAGAATATTAACCAATATTCCCACTTCTCCAGCACAAACACGGGAAAACTTCCTTTATAAGAGAACGCGACACTGGTCTCTGATAGTGTTCTAGGAATAGTGGACACCAAAACATCTTGAAGAATATACCAGCAGAGGCGTCGAAACAACAATTATTTTAGAAGAAAATATGACGCGCGCAAACAACCCAGAAGATTTTAACTTTAGTCCACTCACACTTTGTTTAAATATTTGACGATCGGAGTAGACTTTAATGTATCTCTGTGAGTAACCTTTACATGGCGAGTTGTACCGAAAAATTATGTTACATACTACGAGAGTATGGGTGGCTTTGTGATTGGCATCCATTTGACAGATTTCGCTGTGACTGCCAACTGTTCACAGATCACTCACTTTTCACATTACTCATAGCTGTACATTAAAGTTTTTTTATCTACCTTCCTGTCACAGAGACAGTGCCTAATGTCACGCTGTGGACATTTAAGTTCCAGGTGAACCATCTCAAAATGAGCCTGAAAAGACTCGAAAATTAAGTAATCGAATAAACGAGTATTTCAAACAAGTGCCTGGGTGCAGTTTTCTGTATTTGTACTGAAGAATTTAATTTCTAAAAAGTATTTGGAACTGTGATAAATCGGTAATTTGTTGCTTCTCACATATTCGAATTTTTTCGAGACACTTCCAAATTGACGTACTAGGAGATAAGTAGTTAAAACACAACCTCGGCAGTACGACAACGCTTAAATGAAAAATCTAAAACATAGCGGTGAGTCTCCTTTTCATATATGACAAAGAAAAGGAAAAATGCGACATCTGAGTTGAGACACTTGTCGCAAACAAGGGAAATGCCATTGTGTTTATCTACAAAATGCTTTAAATTTCATTCTCGATGTGGAGTTCAAATTGTTAAAGTGCCGCCGATAAGCCGCGTGTTCAGAATTCATTCCAATTCTGAACATGATCTGTCTGTGCCAACGATGTAATGACTCTGAAAATCTGCAAGAAGCTTGTGGTAAACCTTACGCAGTACTACATTCAAGTGAGGTTTGGAGGCTATATATGATGGCGACAAAATATCTACGTATCTGAATGCTTTCGACAACCATACTCCTGCTCTATAGGCACGATGGCAGACGACGAGGTTGTGAAAGAGGCGTTGCCAGGATCGAACAGCCCATATTAGTGGTTGTCCAAAGACGGTCCGCATGTGGCCCGAATCAAACATTCGTGCGACATGTGGTTCTCAGCATATTTTGTGGTAACGTCGTAACACACACATAAGCCAAAACATTGTGGCCACTGCCCACCGCAACGCTGGATACCAGCTTGGGGGGGGGGGGGGGGGGGTAATTCACTGTGATAAGCAACTTTACAAAACGGCGGATTACACAGAATCTGTGAACGAGTGTCTCGAATGTTCACGCGCTACTGTCGTGAGCACCTACAGAAAGAGGTAGGACAGTGAAAGTACCAGTAGGCCGCTAAATGGTTTGAGTTCCACATCTGTTCTCAGAATCCGGCGTTCGGACGCTTGTCTGCTCTGTAAAGCAGGACAGATGGTGACCTGTGGCATCGCTGCCGAAAGAGTGTGCGGAGCACCGTTCATCGTACATTGTTGACCGCAGCAGACCAGCCCGACGTGTTCTCATGATGACCCAACGACTTCGTTAGTTACAGTTTATGTGGGCACAGGACTAACGGGATTCGACCTTCGATCAATGGAAACGTGTCGGCTCTTCGAGTGAATCACGTCTCTGCACTAGGTCGAAGGCCGATCCCATGAACGCCCTCATCGAGGTGAACGGCGGCTCGAAACGTGCAACGCGTCACAGACGGAGGCCGGTGTATGCTATGGGAAACATTCTCCTGCGCTTGCATGAGACCTATGTTAGTAATGGAAGACACGCTGACAGCTGCGAAGAACCTGCATCCCATCATGCTTGAAGTCTTGCCCGTCACCGAAGTTATTTTTCAGACCCGTAGTAGCGAGTGCCTCCGAACCAGAACCGTGCTACAGCGGTTTGAAGTGCGCTGTAGTGAACTCACGTTGATGGCTCGGCGACCAAATCCGCCAAATGTAAATCCTACGGAACCCATTAGCATCGCTATCGGGTGACATCAAGGCGCACTCAAATCAGTGGCTCGTTATTTAAGCGAATTACTTGGCCTTACATCTGATGCCACATATCTCCAAAAATCTACCAACAAACTGTCGGATCCCCAATATGCAGAATCAGTGATGTATTTCGTTACAAAGACGGACAGACAAGCTGTTACGCAGTTTTGGCTCATCGGTGTATGCATCTATGAAATGATACTCGAATCCAAAAATGTCAGCTAACGTTAAGAACTATTGTAGTTTTCCTGCTCATTAACAAACAGAGATACTTACAGAGACAGCAATATTTTAAAACGTGCTTAATTTTAATTGACATTGATGAATTTCGCCATGAGCTGAGTAAAGCTAGCTGGTTACCTTTGCGCATGAGGTCTACTGCGTGGCTAGAGCATCTAACGAGGGCGTTGTTGGGCTGTTGTCTTCCGGTACTGACAACTCACGGGTGCGCGCGACGCGCAAAGATCAGCTGCTGCGGTACAAATTTTGACACAGAAGTAACACGGATTCCTGGATGTGCATTACAGACACGGCTACTTTCATAAACGGCATATATTTGTTGCAAGGAATATGAAATTAAATTAATAGAGTTACTGTTATTAGCCAATTACTCATTCGCTGCCGGCCGGAGTGGCCGAGCGGTTCGAGGCCCTACAGTCTGAAAACGCGCGACCGCTACGGTCGCAGGTTCGAATCCTGCCTCGGGCATGGATGTGTGTGATGTCTTTAGGTTAGTTAGGTTTAAGTAGTCCTAAGTTCTAGGGGACAGATGACCTCAGAAGTTAAGTCCGATAGTGCTCAGAGCCATTTGAACTCATTCGCTCACACAGTCAACACAATAGCACGTCGTCAGCCAGTTGCAGAATCACAGCTTTTGGGTTGCTGAGGCTGGAGGGAATCTGAAACAGAGAAAAATCGACACGAAGTTCAAATGGCTCTAAGCACTATGGATCTTGACATCTGAGGTCATCAGTCCCCTAGACTTAGAACTACTTAAACCTAACTAAACTAAGTACGTCACACACATCCATGCCCGAGGCAGGATTCGAGCCTGCGACCGTAGGAACAGCGTGGTTCCGGACTGAGGCGCCTAGAACCGCACTTCCACAGCGGTCGGATCGACAGGAAGTGCTCCGAATGGCTTGAACATTTTACCGAGCAGCATTTGGGGGCCGGGATCACCTTTTCGTACCCTTACCAAAGATACTCTTGTGGGCTGCTAAACACTAGTTTCTGTAATCTGTCAGTTATTAGTAAGATCAGTACATTGCTGCCCGAAGTACCGCCCCACGATGCCACTATGGGCTCTCGAGCAAAAACGTTTGACAGCCGCCTCCCCATACAACTGTGAAACAGATGTGTTTCATGAAGCAGTGCTGCGTAAGCTTAAGGGAGCAGTGTTTGAGGAAGATCGTACGATAACTTTGCTACCACCATCGAATATCCTGCTTAGACATGATGAGAATGAGATAAAGATCAGGCGCACAAAAAGGCATTTAGAGAGTCGTATTTGCCTCTCTCAGTACACAAAATGAGTAGAACTGGAAATAATACTGCTACGAAGTACGCTCTGCCGTGCCCACCATAACAACTTGCTGAGGGTCCCATGAAGAGTGTCTTATAAACGTTGGCTCTAAAATGCCTACATTAAGAGCTATGAGCAGTTCATCATCATCTTGAAAATTTTGCAGGACAACGTCTGTGAAGTTTGGAAGGTGGGAGACAAGGCAATGGCGGAAATAAAGCTGTGAGGGCGAGACATGAATCGTGCTTGGGTAGCTCAGTCCACGCCGGCCCGGTAGCTCAGCGTGTTCCGTCAGAGGGGTAGTTGCTGTTTTAATAAGAAAAAACTGAGTTAATAGATCAACGACGAACTTAAAAGGGTGTGTTATGACGTCCGCCCCGAGCAGCTACAACGAACGGAAACGAACAAAATGAGGTACAATTTTAAAAAAGGTCCATAGAGCACTTGGCCGCGAAAGGCAACGGACCCGAGTTCGAGTTTCGCTCAGTCTGGCATACAGTTTTAATCTGCCAGGAAGTTTTATATCAGCACACATTCCACTGAATATTCAAAAATTTCATTCTGGAAACATCCCCCAGGCTATGGCTAAGCCACGTCTCCGCAATATCCTGTCTGCCAGAAGTGCAAGTCTTGCAAGTTTCGCAGGAGAACTTCTGTGAAAGATGGAAGGTACGAGAGAAGGTACTGGAGGAAATAAAGCTGTGAGAATGGTCGTGAGGTAGAGCACTTGCCCGCGAAAGGCAAAGGTCCCAAGTTCGAGTCGCGGTCCGGCACATAGTTCTAATCTTCCAGGAAGTTTGAATCTCGGATGTGTGCACAAGTCGTGGAGTAGGTCCGGATGACTAGGTAATGGACGCCACGGAAGCGCCAGTGCACCGTCAGCCTGGTACAGCCTGTGGAGGCGCAGTCACTGACAGGGCGTGCTGTCTGTGGCAGGACTCGGCAGCTGCCGGAAGGTCGGCGTCAGTTCCGCCGAACGTCCTTCTCGGCGAGAGACCGGCGTCGGCTGTGTCCACCTTACATAAAAGAGACGGGGCGCTGGTTGCGTAACACACAGTGTTTTCTGCTCTGCAGCAAACCTGCGATTTCTTCGATCAGGCTCGCCAACAGTCTGGCCGCATCGGCTGTGGCAAGCACTCGCCCAGTTATAAGGCTTGAAAATAAGTGAAACGTTCTACGTGAGTTTCGTATCGACATCAGGGAAAACTATAAAGAGAAAGGCCACTTATACAGGCCATCCAAAAAGCCCGAAGGAACAGGATGCAGCGCTCATCCCCCAAAGAAGACCGGGCGCCAAAGATACCCCCCGAGAAGATATCGAAACCGCAGAGGCAGTTAAGGAGAAAGTTCCAGCATCCAAAAAACGCAACTTTTAGTTTTTAAGTCTAATACACTTCTGGCCATTAAAATTGCTACACCAATAAGAAATGCAGATGATAAACGGGTATTCATTGGACAAATATATAATAGTAGAAGTGACACGTGATTACATTTTCACGCAGTTTGGATGCATAGATCCTGAGAAATCAGTACGCAGAACAACCACCTCTGACCGTAATAACGGCCTTGATACGCCTGGGCATTGTGTCAAACAGAGCTTGGATGGCGTGCACAGGTACAACTGCCCCTGCAGCTTCAACACGATATGACAGTTCATCAACAGTAGTGACTGGTGTATTGTGACGAACCAGTTGCTCGGCCACCATTGACCAGAGGTTTTCAATTGGTGAGAGATCTGGAGAACGTGCTGGCCAGGGCAGCAGTCGAACATTTTCTGTATCCATAAAGGCCCGCACAGGACCTGCAACATGCGGTCGTGCATTATCGTGCTGAAATGTAGGGTTTCGCAGGGATCGAATGAAGGGTAGGGCCACAGGTCGTAACACATTTGAAATGTAACGTCCACTGTTCAAAGGCCCGTCAATGCAAACAAGAGGTGACCGAGATGTGTAACCAATGGCACCTCATAGCATCACGCCGGGTGAAACGCCAGTGTGGCGATGACGAATACACGCTTCCAATGTGCGTTCACCGCGATGTCGCCAGATACGGATGCAACCGTCATGATGTTGTAAACAGAATCTGGATTCGTTAGAAAAAATGACGTTTCGAAATTCGTGCACCCAGGTTCGTCGTTGAGTAAACCATCGCAGGCGCTCTTGTCTGTGATGCAGCGTCAAGGATAGCCGCAGCCATGGTCTCCGAGCTGATAGTCCATGCTGCTACAAACGTCGTCGAACTGCTCCTGCAGATGATTGTTGTCTTGCAAACGTCCCCATCTGTTGACTCAGGGATCGAGACGTGGCTGCACGATCCGATACAGCCAAGCAGGTAAGATGCCTGCTAGTGATACGAGGCCGTTGGTATCCAGCACGGCGTTCCGTATTAGCCTCCTGAACCCACCGACTCCACATTCTTCTAACAGTCATTGGATCTCGACCAACGCGAGCAGCAATGTCGCGATACGATAAACCGCAATTGCAATAGGCCACAATCTGACCTCTACCAAAGTCGGAAACGTGATGGTACACATTACTCCTGCTTACACGAGGCATCGCAACAACGTTTCACCAGGCAACGCCGGTCAACTGCTGTTTGTGTATGAGAAGTCGGTTGGAAACTTTCTTCATGTCAGCACGTTGTAGGTGTCGCCACCGGCGCCAACCTTGTGTGAATGCTCTGAAAAGCTAATCATTTGCATATCACAGCATCTTCTTCCTGTCGGTTAAATGTCGCGTCTGTAGCACGTCATCTTCGTGGTGTAGCAATTTTAATGGCCAGTAGTGTATGTAGGTTGTACGTATCTCCTCAGCTGTCAAAAGATATTCCGGACAGTCATAACTGTCAATGAGCAACAGGGACATAATTAGAGTGATTTCACAGATTGTGGGCTGCAGCTGCAGTGCGCGCTTTGCTGCATGGTGCACAGCCAGAGTTACGTCACACACAGTGCCCCCCCCCCCCCCCCCGTGAGTCACCAGACCAGGGGGTAGAGGGAGGGCACCGCCCACGCAGGTCAGCGCGGGGTCGCGCCGGCACTTTCGCGACACAGCGGCCGCCGGCCGACATCGGGCGATCCGTATCGCGGATTTCGCCACTGTGGCGCGCGGCCGTTACCCGGCAACTGCTGCGCTGCGTGCCGCTCGCGTGCCGGGGTCAGCAGCGGGGCATGCGCCGTGCTTTCCCCCTCAGCCCACCACACACAGGTCCTGGGAAGCCAAGTTGCCGTTTGAGTGGAGTCGCCACTCGATAAGGGCCAGGCAAAATCCTTCCTATCGCCGGAAGCCATATCTTTAACCGTGACACTATCTATCATAGATGCTTCTTACAGTATTGTCCTTGTTGTGGTCTTCAGTCCAGAGACTGGTTTGATGCAGCTCTCCATGCTACTCTGTCCCGTGCAAGCTTCTTCATCTCTCAGTACCTACTGCAACCAACATCCTTCTGAATCTACTTAGTGTATTCATCTCTTGGTCTCCCTCTACGACTTTTACCCTCCACGCTGTCTTCCAATGCTACATTTGTGATCCCTTGATGCCTGAGAACATGTCCTACCAACTGGACCCTTCTTCTTGTCAAGTTGTGCCACAAACTCCTCTTCTCCCCAATTCTATTCAATATCTCCTAGTTAGTTATGTGATCTACCCATCTAATCTTCAGCATTCTTCTGTAGCACCACTATCGAAAACTTCTATTCTCTTCTTGTCTAAACTATTCATCGTCAACGTTTCACTTCCATACATGGCCACACTCCATACAAATACTTTAAGAAGCGACTTCCTGACAATTAAATCTATACTCGATGTTAACAAATTTCTCTTCTTCAGCAACGCTTTCCTTGCAGTAACGCTTTCCTTGCCATTAACATTTTATATCCTCTTTACTTCGACCGTCATCAGTTATTTTGCTCCCCAAATAGCAAAACTGATTTTCTACTTGAAGCGTCTCATTTCCTAATCTAATACTCTCAGCATCACCCGACTTAATTCGATTACATTCCACTATCCTCGTTTTGCTCTAGTTATTGTCCATCTTATATCCTCCTTTCAAGACACTGTCCATTCCGTTCAGTTGCTCTTCCAGGTACTTTGCTGTCTCTGACGGAATTAGAATGTCACCAGCGAACCTCACACTTTTTATTTCTTCACCGTGGATTTTAATTCCTACTCCGAATTTTTCTTTTGTTTCCTTTACTGCTTGCTCAATGTACCGATTGAATAAGATCGGGGATAGGGTACAACCCTGTCTCACTACCTTCCTAACCACTGCTTCTCTCTCATACAGCTCGACTCTTATAAACGCCATCTGGTTTCTGTACAAACTGTAAATAGGCTTCCGCTCCCTGTATTTTAGCCCTGCCACCTTCAGAATTTGAAAGAGAGTATTCCAGTCAACGTTGTCAAAAGCTTTCTCTAAGTCGACAAATGCTATAAATGTAGGTTTACCTTTCTTTAATCTATCTTCTAAGTCAACTCGTGATTCAGTATTGCCTCGCGTTTCCAACATTTCTACGGAATCCAAACTGATCTTCCCCGATGTCTACTTCTACCAGTTTTTCCATTCGTCTGTAAAGAATTCGTGTTAGTATTTTGCAGCGGTGGCGTATTTAACTGATAGTTCGGTAATTTCACATCTATCAACACCTGCTTTCTTTGGGATTGGAATTATTATTTTCTTCTTGAAGTCTGATGGTATTTCGCCTGTCTCATACATCTTGCTCTCGAGGTGGTTGAGTTTTATCAGGACTGGCTCCCCTAAGGCTGTCAGTAGTTCTAATGGAATGTTGTCTACTCTCGGGGCCTTGTTTCGACTCAGGTGTTTCAGTGCTCTGTCAGACTCTTCACGCAGTATCATATCTCCCATTTCATCCTCATCTTCATCCTCTTCCATTTCCATAATATTATCCTCAAGTAAATCAGCCTTGTACAGGCCTCTATACACTCCTTCCACCTTTCTGCTTTCTCTTCTTTGCTCAGAATAGTAATACTTGCAGAACTACTGATTCCAATTACGGTCGAAAGACAGACATTGTCAGCAGTCTATTCGTTTGTAAGAAGCCGCGAACTATTTAGTGTCCACTAAATACAGCAGTGTGATATGATATGTGAGGGATTGATCTAAAAAGTCACTGAGTGCATAGTAAGAATTTTCTTCTTGCTGGTGACAAATTATGAGGGGTGTTCTACAGGGATCCATTTTCAGAACACTCAATGTTAATGACCTCACATCTTACAGTAATAAAGCAGATATAGAGTTCCATTTGCTTCTGATCCAGGCGTTATAATGAACCTGAGCAGTGCTGCAACAACAGAAGGGGCAATAAACGAAACATTCAGAAGTATTATTGACTAGTTCTCGGTAAAAGATCTATCACTTAACTTAGGAAAAAGTAGTTCATTCTTTTCTGTACAAGACAACATATACGATTATCAATAACAGTACGGCGCTGGGGGAAAGAAAATATATAAAACGTGTCGTTAAAAAGTCCTGGATGTACACATTTATCAAAATTTAAACTGCAAATCATATACAATTTCTGTAATTAAAAATATACGTCAGTTTTTAAATGAAGAAACTGATATCTGTAACAAAGTGTTTTTAGAAGTATTTTCCGATGTCTCTTCTTGCTCTTTACTTTTTATTTTGCTGGAATTTCGTACCTCACTAGGTAAAATCGAAATCTTCATAGGATCACTGTATGTTGATCCGTCTGTTTATCTGCCTGTATATCGGACTGTTAAGACCTCCTTTTCTCTGAAACGGGCACAGACATTGAACTGAAATTTATGTCACACAACAAGGTTTACGGTCATTTGGCGATGGTTACTGCACTCAAAAGATACGGACATTAATGACACATTTTTGACATGTGCAATCTCACTCATAAAAACCTATAGGCTACTTCCCTTTGACCTGGAATCAAGAAATTTTGCAAGAAGCAAGGTAAAGGAAAAAATCCTAATGTATGTTGTAGCTATATTACAAGAAAAAAATTTTTTTATCATTTGTTATCCGGCTGCGTACCGATATACGACATTAACTTTGCACGGAACCCTCATAACGCAGAGTAGTACTCTCATCAGAGCTGTTTCGCTCCAGCTGTTTACTGTAGCTACACCTGCGACCTCCGTCTACCAGTTTGAGGGGGCGTCATCTACTCTGCTCCTAGTGCACGTTTGTCTTATCTGCCTCAGTAGTTACGTAATTTTTGACTAGTTTTCTCTGTATGTCTCACAGTCAGTCTTACATTTTGAATATTCTTATCCTTATACGACAGAGCCCGAATGGGACTCGCAGTCTGTGTCGGAAGTGTTAATAGTTAGCAACTGTGATTTACTACGTAGTCAACTGCAGGCTTCGGCGCCAGCAACAGAGAGCTACTACGTTCACATCTCTGGCCCACTTCGGATCACGAATGGCTATGTAAAGTTTTCGGTGAAGTATCGATTCCTAGTATTTTATTAATCGCCCCTTTTTTTCTCTTTAAACAGATGATATGATGGTGGGGTGATATTAGTGCGAAACCGGTGATAACACTATTTGTGTCACATGAGTCTGAAATGTGTAATAAAGCATCATAATCAAGCCACTGTGTAAGTATGTCCACCTGGTGCTTGAGAGTTAGTTGTAATACTGGGTGTTTACTAAGAACCTTATAAATGTTCAATGTGAGTACCATTTGCCACACGGCACACATCAAGTCTATAGCCGAGCGCTGGATAGGCTGCAAGGGGCCCAATGACAGGGCTTGCTTTGCATGGCCTCCACGTTCACCCGACGTAACGTAACGCGATTTTGGCCTTTGGGCCTTCATCAAGTATCGTGTGTACGTGCCTCCGCTACCAGTAGACCTCCCTGAGTTAAGAAACCGGATTGAAGCAAGTTTTGCCAGAATCACTGAAGACACACTTATCAACGTTTGGGAAGAACTCAGCTATAGACTTGATATGTGCCATGTGACAAATGGTGCTCACATTGAACATTTATAAGGTTCTTGGTAAAAGTGTTGCTCTTTCATTTGACATATCATTTATAACCGTAAGTTTAATGTAATAAATATTCATTTATAAACACCCTGTATAATGCCTTCCACCTAACGCGATTGTAGCACTTCTAACCTACGATCTCAGAAGACTGAATATTTTCGACGCTTAACGGAACGAAGTCACCTCGTCGAAAACTGTCACTGTAACCGTTTCCGTGCTAGTTCGGAACTGCGATATACTCTCCTCTAACTGTGAGGTGCTCTACTGCGGCAGCATTGCGCCCCCCAGCTGGACCAGCTTTCCAGCAGGACTCACCACTTCTCCCCTGTCCAGCCCGTCCAGAGTACCATAGCGAATGCCGGTGGCACCCGATAATCACACTCAAGTTGAGACTTCTGACATTTTTAAACGGTGACAATGATGTTTCGTCCAATTCTTATATTCTTTTATTATTGACTTGTTACGCTTAGTAACGAGGATATAGCCAACATTGTACTCAGCTGCCAAGAATTCTTCCGGGTTGTATGCCCGTGGTCCATGGAACTCTTCTATCCCAGAGGTTTCGTCCAAAGCTAAGTTTGACGTCTTCGGAGGTGTTCCTGGTTTTGCCGAGTCCTGCTGACTGTCGGCAAGACTCAACACAACCAGTAGAACCTCCGAAGATGTCCAACGTAACTTTGGACGTAACCTCAGGGATAGAAGAGTTCCAAGGACCACAGTCATACAACCCGGAAGAATTCTAGGCAGCTGAAACATCCGGTCGTGAAAGCATTCATTGTGTGATTGCACTCAGGTACACAGTGCTTGGTAAGCATGATTGTTTTCACTTCAACTGACGTCCGCCCCGATAGCTGAGTGCTGCCGGCACGGTAGCTCAGCGTGTTCGGTCAGAGAGCTGGTTGGCTTCTGTAATTAAAAATAAAACTGAGTTAAAGGATCAAGAACGAACATGAACGAATGTCATGTGACGTCCGCAACGACCAAACACAACGATCAACAACGAACAAAATGCAAAAAGGCAAAACAAAAAAATGGTCAGCGTGACGGACTGCCGTCCTAAGGGGTTCGATTCCCGGCTGGGTCTGGGATTTTCTCCGCTCATGGACTGGGTGTTGTGTTGTCTTCATCATCATTTCATCCCCATCCGGCGCGCAGGTCGCCCAATGTGGCGTCGAATGTAATAAGACCTGCACCAAGGCGGCCAGACCTGTCCCGTAAGGGGCCTCCCGGCCAATGACGCCAAACGCTCATTTCCATACTTCAACTGACGGATATTTTACAAAATGTTGACAATCTATTTTCTAGGTTATTATTCGCAAGAAATAATTGGCTCAAACTGGTATCTGCAAAACAAACATTTATGGTTTTCTCTCACAATTTGCAGGTCTGTAAATTAACTGTGCCTTAAAGTGTCGCATAAATTTCGGTTGAGTGTTTGAGAAAGTGCGTTATTTTTTATGTTATTGTTTATTATTATTATTTCTTCTTTTTGCTGCCGTTGACAAACGACGCGCCCTAATGACTAAGCGGTCTTGTTTTCACAATATTAAATTGTACATAAACGTAATATGAAGCATATATGATTTGTTAGTAGGTTAACAAAGTTTCAAGTAGTTGCAGCTTTAAATAACTACTTGGAAACTTAAAACTTATCAAGAAACGGAACTGCTTAAAATTAACAATTTATGTATTGAGGAGATAGAAAAATGGGGAGATAGGAAATGTTTCAGATTTATAGAATACCACCATTAATGCTGTCCAGGAGGGAGTGTCTCAGAAATACATCGCGCCTCTCCCTCTTGGGCAGCCATCGCCCGATCTGTTACTACTTTTCACGCGGCGGCGAGGATCTCAGCAAAACTTTCCTGTCTCGTTTCACAAGCTGCGACATGGGCGCGAACGGAACAGTGACCCGAAAATTTAGAATAAATTTCTTTTATTTGGCGTCTATGGTCACAAACTTGTAGGTCCTCAGATTACCGGTTTCGGTGAGCAATGAGCGTCTTCCGGTCTGAGAACAAGTTTGTGACCATAGAAGACAAATACCTGAAATTTATTCAACTTTCCTCTCGTTCTCAGATTGCATGTCCCCACATCTAGGTTATGTTACTCAAGACGACATCGTGTGCTGCCCTCTGTTTCTACATCTCTCTTCCAGTCTAATATTATTGTTTAATGAAGACTTGTTTCCGTGGCATTATACGTTTAGTCTTTGTTCTTTGCCTGTTCGACTTCATCTCTGCCAGTGTCGTCTGACTGGTATGCTACCACTGCCATTGCCGCCTGTCTCGCTAGTACTGTGTGTGGAGCCATTCGTCCCCTGTGCTCGCTGCTATCTATTCTCTCGTCGCTGCAAATACTCTTCACGCAGCACACTAGATATTCTGTCTGCTCAGTCGTTGAGATCCTCCACAAGGTGTGTAGTCAAAGTAATTATGTCACGCCGCCGTGTGGGTGTGCTGGTCCTCTCTCCTGAGACCAGTGGTCACAGGTTTGTAGGCAGTACTAGGGCCCCTCTCTGTACACAGGCGCCCTCAGTTTTCTCAGTCATGCCCTTTCTGGGGTTCATATGATTCATCTCCAATAGTTGCATGATGTCGGGGAAGACGGCACATACGCCATGGGCCTTTCTGTTGTTGTCTGTCCCACTCCATCTACCATGAATTCACTCTCCAGGTTTAGATCCCTCTCAAGACCCGCATTTCCTCCCCTGGGAAGCCTCTCACTCTGTCTGGCCTGCCAATGCGTTGCCGCGCGGTACGTCGCCATTATTCCCGTCTTGAGCATCGCACGCACAGTGCCTCAGCTGACGTGATTCGTAAAGCCTCTGTCTGCTGCGCCTTAACGCCATGGTATTACCCAATGGTGTAGAGTCGATGTACCCATGCGCTGGCTGCAGTATATATGGTTGACTACAAGGGAATGCACTGGTATATTCCTATTAGAGTCATGTGTAGTTCACTGTGTTCAACCTGGGACGTTTATGCAGCAATTTGCAAGTCCTCTCTGTACCCGTTTTTATATGCTGATTAAACTTTAAGTTCTGCTACCATTATATGACTAAATCTCCTGTAGCCATGTCTCTTTTCATGCTTTTTCCATCTAGTTTAACTCCTAGTTTAACTATAGGATTCCTTAGCAAGTTGCCTTTCAGAATAATGCAATGGTGAGAATTTCTCGGTTGCAGCGATGCTGATATTTTCGTTTCCATTTGCCCACTCAAGTTGTCTGTTATCACAAAGGAGGAGGTCGTCAGCACGTGCATACCAAAGTTAAAAGCTTTATATTGAAAATTGTGTCTGGTGTGTCCACACCCAGATCTGACTAGAGTAGGGTAAGTGCAGTGCTCGTAATAAACTAAATCATTTATGATAAAAGAGAGAATTCTTAACATAACTGATCGTTGAGTATGGTCACTGTACACAATGAAAATATCGCCACAGTGAGAACTACAAACTGGGTCTACGACGGGTTATTTGTTACTTGTGGGTCGCCCAGCCATACAAAAGTCGTAGGGCCATGAGGAATCTAAGTCAAGACTGAGATTGATCCTGATTTATGATAGACATAAATCACAGTAAAATTAACAGAGAGTATCGTTCCATAAAACTCACATCAAAACTACAAACACTGTGAGTAGGTACCATAAAGTGGCTGTGTGGAGAAAGCACAAGAACTGGTTATCTGAGCACCTCGTGAAAGAAGGATACCAATCCAGCAGGGTCATACAAGTTATAACTATATTATGAAACGAAAGTTGCGTGGCAAAGTAAGCACGTAACGAAATGTTTAGAATGCAGATCGCACTTCCACAGTTTGCGATATTTACATTTCTCCAAATCACGTAGCGTGAGCTCACGCCAGTCAGCGCCAGATGGCAGCTGGAGACGACTCGTTTTAAAGGATCGCCCAGAGACGAAGGCCAAGAATCTAAGTTAACAGCCCTCCACTCTCTACTTTATTGCCAATGTGAAAAACGAGAATATCGAAAAAGGAAAAAAAGGACAGTACATCAGGAACTTCACACTCTTAACAAACGCAAGATTATCACCAACATGGAGTAGTGTCCATCGATTCTTCAGGTCCTTCCCACCTAGTGTGGTGGTAGGGCGACTCTATTCGATTGGATAACCAAAATTTTTGATCTGAATCACCTGTCGTTATCACGCTGGGTGTGTGGTACTGCGGCCTTTGATTTTCTTATAGGATAGGGAAAAGTGTCGAAGTCAGTTATTATCTCTGGACGGTTGTGGTGACATGACGTTTCTTTTCACTGCTAGGTCAAGGTGCTGGTACTGTCCACAAAAGCACGAAGCGTCCAGCAGGCACACGTCCACGAAAACTGCCTGCTCCCCTGAGCAAATGCGCCTCTCCTAATGAGAGTGACTCACTGCCCTCTGCCGACAACAACACCCCGAGACCACACGGCTAGTGCTTTGTCCCAGGGCGAAAAATGCAGAGCTTTTCTCCCAAGTGCATTGTTCCAGCACTCACAAAATAATAAGCATGAAATAGTGGCAGAAAATGAAACAATATTTTATAGAGGTATGTGACAGTAAAACCACAGTATAATCGATGAGAGCAATAAGGAAAAAATATGGACATTTTAAGAAATTAACTGTGACCATGCTTGGCAAAGATCTATCTCCTGGAGTATATTTCCATGTTTCAGAAGGTATTCGACTTCCAAGATGTATGGTGACAGCTATTTACTGCTTGAAAATATTTATGTTCTGTTTTGAGTTTGAATGGTCACTTAAAAGAAGCGTATACAATACGTGACATAAGCATTTTTCTTGTCAGTAGTTGAAGTGAGGTTCAGTGTCCCTTCTGTAGCCAAAGTAGTACATTTGGAGTTCACAATTTCCTTCAAACTCTCATGTATAAGCAAATTGTCAGCTGTGACATTTGTAGTGTAGCTTCATAAAAAGTAAAGTATATACGAGATGTTCCTTGAATTTCCCACCTGTGCATTCATTATTTTTAATTTATCTACTGCTTCAAAACTGGTGAAAGTATTGAGTAGTAGGGTAGCGTCATCAGACGAAGAAACTGGAAGGGTTTGGGTAGAAATCGATAAAGTTGCAGGTACTTTCAATAACTCATTGAACTCTTTGTTTATAATACAACAAGAATATGCTGGTGTCTTATTTGACTTGTGTGATAAGTTCTTTATGATAGATCCTTTGTAGTGGCAAGAAAAAGAAGATTTTGTCAACAATCTACAGCTAGTTACTAAACCAAATCTTGTAAATGTTCCCACTGATAAAGTCTTCCAACTCATGGAGAACGACTTATTTGGAGACGAAAACTAGAAATAGAAGAAGTATGTCCTATAGTTTAAATCTAACAATTTTCTCATGTTTACAGGACTTAAAAAATATTTCAGCGACGAATAAGTATTTTCAACGTAAAAGTTGGTCTCAGCATCATATTTCCATTTCATTCAAACGTAGTACGTAAGTGACACAGATTATCGTTTAGAAATTAAGACAGCAATTTTAACAATTATTATATCGGGAAGTATACTGATTAGTCAGCTACTTCTACACAACAGCTTTTATGCTTAAGAAAATTAATGACAATTTTCGTTTTCTTTTCAAATGTTGGGCTCGAGTTGCACCCTCCTCCTTTTCCAGCTGGGCGCTAACTGTAGACACCATTTGTTTTGTGTCCAGTAGGAGTAAACCGTGGGTGAGCACAAAGAAACAATTAAACTTGAATAATAAGAGTCTCCCTAATATCTATCCGCTGACAGAACAAGACGTGGGTGAAGCCAAGTCTCCAAAGCCGCTCTACAGCTCGAGATAAATGTTCGAGGCATAGCGCTCCGTATAGTAAGTAAGAGAGGCTAGCGGGCAGACAGCTTCAGGCAGCGAGTCACGGTTATCGCGTGACAGACGCGTTCTGATCCAGTAGCTAGGCGGAAGTAGGTTACGACTGTGGCCGGAAGGCGTGAGTTTCATACCAACTATGAAATTATTAAGTACTTGAAACATATTTTTAAAACAAAACTGTAGTTACTGTGATTATTACAATTGCCATTAATTATTGCTAATTTGTTTATTAATGTGAACGATAGTGCGAATAGAAAATAAGATATTAATGAATGTTGTTATTTATATCAACTGAGTAGACGTTACCTTGTGAACTGTGATTGTACCGAGAAAGTTAATTAAATACTCAGGGGAATTTTGTAATATACGACTATCCAATTTATGTGACTGGAAAGACAAGAAATATTTTACGATACTTCTTTTATTTAAAGAGCGAGTTACTTTGATATTTGTGGATTTAATAAAGTTTTTCATTTAGTAAATTGTTCAGAAACGTTATTAAGTTGTAATTGGTCAAATGTAGAAGAAGCGGGATTGTGTACTTTAATACTAATATCAGACCGGCTACGATGGGTATCGGCCAATCAGAGGACAGCTGGTTTGCGCGTATTTTGTGGATTGCGTTGTAAAGTCTAAAGAGGAATTCGGAGCTCAGCCATCGTCATGTTCGGATGCGGATATAAGGAGCTCTATACAGACGAAGTGATTTTGGTGAATAATGATTAAAACTTGACTGTAGAGTGCCGCAGAGTGGATGCGTATGTGTGAGAAAAACGAAGACGTGAAATTCCGATTTTAATATGTAAATTGCAACTTTTGAAGAAGCAAAATCGGTGTGGGGTTTTATGCAAGTCGTGATCTCAAACTGAACATTCGTAACGGTCTAATTGTGTAATATCTGAGAGAGTATTCTGTCACAGATAATCCGTTTGATAAGCTTCTTGGTGTCGGATTCGGTCAATTACCATAAACTGGCTTCGGGAGTGATTGTGATTGGGTGTACGTTGGCCGAAACAGTAACTAGCAGGGACTTGGCGGTGTTTTCTTTCAAACAACTGACAATATATTGAAGTTTTTACTCACAGAAACTATGCACCGTGACCTGATATTAATAAAACATTTTGGCCGATGACCATAGCAGTCTGATCCCTTCAGTCCCACAAACCAACCACAATAAAACATTTGTTGCACCCATTGGACTCGTGTAATGCTACTGGTTCTAGTACAGCTTTTCCATTAGAGACATATTATTCGTTTTTAACAGGGTAGGTATAAGGACCGGAATGCAGAAGAAGAACTGATCCCAAGGTGAGAGAACATTATTTCTGTACGGTGAGCTGACAGTAACCGCGACGCTTCACTCGCTCATGTGTGAGTGTGGATGCACTGCTGCTCGCTGCTGTCAAGGCACCAGCAGTGTTTTTTAGGTTCTCTTTGTGGCGGTGCATACAACAGAAAATTTTTTGTGATGTTAATGAGTGCCACTATTATATAAAACCTTGCTAGTACCTATCGCATTTTCATACGCCAATGTACAGTATCTCACAAGTGCACTTGTCGTTCGTTACAGGACCTCATTATCATATTTGGCGCTATACGAACGTATTAGGCCAGCATTGAAGTGTGCAGTGCGGTGTAATTGCGCCCGTTACGGGCTCGCTGAGCGTAAATTACGCGGCACGTAGTTAGCAGCGCCTATTGTGGAGAGCTTGCCGTAAGTAGAGCCGGCCGCCCCACGTGGCAGGCGCGTGGAGTGTAATAAGGCGAGGCGGCGCGCTGGACCGCGACACGGCGCCTGGCTCGCAGTAACCTGACGCCATCCCGGCTGCCCTGCCCGGCGTAACTTACGTGTCTCGCGGCGAAATGTCGCGTAATTTGCACCAGCCCCGGCTCCGACGCCCGGCCGCGTAAATTCTTCTAACTGGCGAGAAGTAAAAGTTATCTGCCGCTGCAATCGGCTTCTTTTTGTGTACTGGTGAAACCGCCACTAAGTGTTTCGACAGCACACAGCTATAACTTGTCTTTCTTTGTATTTCTCATATTCTCATTTTTTTGGGGGCAAATGTTTGAGCGAAGCGGAAACAAGACTTCCTAGAAATTAGACAGTGGATTTTTTCGAATTTTTATAGCCAAACTAAGAGTACAAAATGGACAACAGGGGTATGAAATTGACCAGCCCGCAGTCTATTTTTGCGGAAAAGATTAATTACTTGAAAGTAATCAGAGTAATTTTAAAAACTTAATTACGAGCAGCGGTTTAAGGAAGAACTAGGCAAAGAATTTTTGTCCAAATTTTCATAGATAAAAGAAGAATGGAAAGTGGATAAATGGGATGACAATTGACCAGCATGATGTGTACTTTTGCAAAACTTGTGATCACAATAAAAACTGGAATTCTTGTTTCATTTTCAAAAAATTAAATAAATATGAAATCATACCATTCATTTAATTTTCTCTGCTTTCCCTTTATCTAGAAAGGGGAAAAGTAAATAACGCAACACTTTTGTTCTGAAATCAGGTTGGTTTTATTCAGTATTCCAATACACCATATTATTCCCCTTTCGTTTGGCTACAAAATCCTATTTTTCAACAGTGACCGTTCAGTGCGACGCACTTGCACCGCCTTACTGGGAGCGTCTGTACGGCCGCATGGCACCACTGTACCAGAGGACGCCAGAGTCAACGCAGTGCAGCAGCAATAACCTCCACGTCATCCACGTAATGCTTCGTGATTGGCCCAAACAGACGGTGAGTCGCGTGTCGGCTCTCAACATATATCGCGCTGTTAAAATTGTTCTGAGTCCTTCCATTTCATCGTCAATTGATTCTTTCATATTTATCGTTATGCTGCGTACGATTCTGTTGAGATTCCCCTCTGGCGCCGTGTCTGGTACTATCGATCTTCGAGTCGTTGCTTCCTGTTAGCCTTGTGTAAGGGAATAAGATCTTTGGGGGGATGGCCGGTTGGTTGCCTAGCGGTGACGATTCGGTCGGTCGGTCTTTAAAATCGGGAATTAGAGAATGTCTTACGATGGGACCGCGGCGTGGCGTGGCGGTGGAGAGTTGGCTGTTGTTCCGAGAAGCCGCGTGGTCTATCCGGGCGGTGCGAGTCGTGTGGGACGAGTTGACGGGACAAGGCTGTAAGCTCTTGCTGTCAACACCCGGGGCCTCGGCTGTGCTTCCGAGTCACCACTTTGTGGGAGCGGCAACAGGCGTCCGTCTGGAGGCGGGAATGATGGACCAGTAACTCGCCTAGCCTGAGGAGTGGGATTTCGCTGCCGTGGGCTCCGGTGACAGCGCTTGGCTGCGTGACTGTGCCCAGTTGGGTACGCTGGCGACGTGGACACGGTTGGGTGTGAGGAACCTTTGCATCACAGTTCATCTGCTGTTTCTCTGATAAATTGCAAGTTAAGTTGGTTAAAGGCTTAGATGTTAATTGAAGAATTTTGGTTTGTGCAACCAGCGTCTTTTCTGACTTGTGGCCTCCTGCGTTCGGATTACCTGTCTCTGTCGCCGGTGTAATTATAGAGAGTGATCTTTTGACTTCTTATTAGTACTGCCTGGGAGGAAGTGTATTTTTTGGCAGGGATTATGGTTCCTAATTTGATTCCTCCTCCTCCCCTGGCCTCGCGTGAGGTCGATGTGATTGATAAATGTGAGGCGTTGTGGGTCTGTTAGTCCGCTTCTAGCCTGAGTATCCTTCGGGAGACAAATGTGGCCGCCCTTACAGCCGGTGGGCTAATTATTTCTATCCCAGGACATTTTGGTGGCAGGACATGGTATTAAAGTTGTTAGTTATTGTGAAGTGTTAAATGGTTGTATTTTGCTCTGATTGTTTTTGGCCACTGTTTAAAAAGGGTAAGTTTGCCTTTCATTGGTGGGTTTTTTAAAATTACGTGGCTTTAAAATTGTTAGTTATTGTAAAAGGTAAATGACTGTATCTTTACTTTGATTGTTTTAATCTACTTGGAATCCTTTAAAATGCTAGTTCTGTCTCCCTGTTAGCGATCCCTTGTAATATAATATCTTGTTGTGCCAAAGTTTAAAAGAACTGGCTCTCTACGTGATCGGTAGCGAAATCGTGCGCAAATTGGTGTTTTGTTTCATTACTTGGACGTTTTAATTTTGTTATTAAATAATTTATCAAAGTTTGTTTTAGAAAAAATGGCTTGGCTATTAACAGTAAAGTAAAGTTTAATTTCATTACTTGGAAAATTTTGATTTGTTATCAAATGTTTTATCATAGCCGGTTTTAAGTAAAATTACCCGCATCAGGTTTACGAAATTCTAGAGCAATCGTGGATGCTCTGGCTACGTATAGTGTTTCGCTGTTTCTCCCACGCAGTTGTTGAAAGGCAATATACATCGCACACATATGAAAAAGCTGAAGAAGAACTGATAGGAACCATAAACAAATAGATATTTATTATTATTATAACACCTCTAGTCCCTGAGACGGCCCAAAGTAGTAGGATCATAGTCAGGAAAAAGAATTGTCGCACGATCTCAAGTACTGACCAACTATAAATGATTAAGGTTACACTGATATGTTAATACCTTTATGTTCGTATGTTTTTGGCGTTGTAGATAAGCAACGAGGGAGCAGAAGCGCGTAAGTGCAGACGCGGGAAAGAGCCGAGCGGGAAATTCTTGGCTGACGTCTCCGGCAGCCGAGAAGTTGGCCACCTGAATGAGCGCAGACAGTCACCCGCAAAGAAGAGAACTATTGTCAAAAGGGCTAGAAGCGCTGTTCTGTTGTTATTTAAAAACGAATCTGTAGCGCTTTCTGTACAGTATTATTAGTAACGAAGTGGATCATTGGTACGGAACTAAAGATTGTTTTTTGAGTTGAGATCTCGATTCTGATCAGATGGTACCCACCAACAGCCGAAGGGTGAGTCACCTGTAACGAATTCTTCTAAGTAGGGCTAAACCACTGATAGACTGGTCTGTGAAAGACTTTTCTCCGTGGAACCGAGTTCCGTTCAGGGACAGGTCATGATTTTGTTTTTCGAAGATTAAAGTAAAAGAACATATTAAGCAGCTGGATGAATGATGGGATTCCTTTTCTACAAGCTACAGTCATCCAATTTCCATAAAGGTGCGGAATCACTGAGAACCAGAGAGCACCGGTTTTAGTCACTTGGCGTTTGCGATTGTAACGCCGCTTCCTTTGGACGCAAAATTGACAATATAAAATACTATCCAAAACCCAACAAAAGTCCCAAAATCCGAGATCGAAATTTCAAGTCCCACTGGAATAGCATCACTTGAATAGTAGCAAGTATATAGAAAGGAAATTCAGTATAAGGTGACTTAATTTTTTGAAAGTGGAAAGAAAAGAAATAGAATCCATTAGTTTCAGATTAAAATAATAGTAAATCGCAAAGTAGTGTACTTTTAGATCAAGGAATAAAAAGAGTGAACTCAAAGAATACTCTTTGTGGTACTCTTTGAGGAGATTGTGTAATAAAGAAGAAAAAAGTCATACATTGTTAATGTGCTGCTAGCGCTTGCTGGATCAGGTCGTATCTCAACGTATGCTGTTGTACGTAGGCGCGACGAGATTTTTTTGTGCATTTTTTGGAAATTTTGCGATCTGCTAGTAATCATTAAACTTTAAATACGTAGATCAGCAACCTTGAGTATATCATTACGTAAAGCCAAGAGGGGAAATGACCCGAACTTCTCTTAACTTGAGTATCATACAGGAAAGACTGAACTTTGTTTCAAAGTAATAAACTGTTGGCAATTTACCGACATAGGACATTGGTATTGAATTGTGAGAAAGTACGGAAGTTTCGTTGAAGTAGCAAATGAAATCTGGATCTTGATACAAACTCTTGGACGGAAATTTACGTAACTAATTCCACTCAGCTAAGCGAAAAGTTACTTCCTTAATACAATGATCGGACGTGAATAGTATAGAATAAACCAGCATAAAGTGGATGTACTTTTCTTTCAACCCATTTAATATTGTGCGTCTATGAAATATTTATCTTTGCGACGACATAGATTAATAAGAGAGCGCAGCATGCATAAATATTCTTCGCGCGTTAGACAGTTATTGTAACGATTCGAACTATTAAGCTTACGTAAACTGAAAACTTTAGGGGAGAAACTATTGCCGTACATGGATTGTAGCTATAATTAATACAAGGATAGCCACTGGTGTGGAACTACTTGTAGCTGTGCTCGTACGCGTCGGGGAGTATAAAATTATTTGAACTTATCGGTATCACTGATACGCACTCGGCGTTAATACAGTGCAGCAGGACACATTTTTTTAATGTAATGTGCCTCATAAGACAATATTGCCGCTAGTTAGTCGGAGCATGAATTTCATCAACGAACACTTCTAATATATCTTAAGAGGAACAGTTACATGATGGACCGAGTTTGCACGATATTTGTATAAACAAGAGTGGGGTAAGGTCAGACAGATAAACGCCTGAAGACGGTGATACTTGATAAATATAAGGCGGGATCAAAAAGCTTCTGTTTGAGGGCGTTGTTGCAGCGTTATTCGACACAGCTGGACACCGATGCGTGTGTATAAGCACCGACGTGTAGGCAAGGGATTAGTGTGGCATTCGTATCTTTCCGATGTGTGTGTGGCAGATGCTGAAACCTGAATTACGGTGAGGTTATTAACAGATGGATTCAAACAGGACGAACGTGCTGTTATTTTTTTCTTAGCTGCCTGTGGAGAACACCGTTAGACATCCATCGCAGAATGAAGAATGCGTATGGGGCAACATGTTTGTCGAAAACTGCTGTTGCGGAACGGCGCACAAAGTTCCGCCCGGGTCGCGATTCGACACAAGAGCCCTGTCGATCCGAGAGGCGAGCCTCATCCTTTACACACCAACTCGAGATGTGCTCGAGCACCCAGCGTGGAGCCCTGACAGTTAGGGACTTCCTTATGTTAGAACAGGTCAAGTGATAGGGTACAGGGGATAAAGGGGGAATCATTTTTTAACACATGTGTGATCTAATTAAAATAAAGGTCTGCATTTCGTTATTACAACTTTCCTAATAGTTTGATTTTGTAGAAACATAACTGATTTTTTCACAAGTCATGTTTAAAATTGTCTATACATATATGGGGCCTTCAAAAAGAAACGAGCCGGAGGCATAATTACAGAAACCGGTACCTGTATGTTAGGAGTACCGACCCTCGCTGTTGAGACACTTGCCCCACCGTGACACAAGGCGGTGACTGGCTGTATCACAAAATTCCCGGGGCTGCAGTGTTAACCAGTTCCTCACGTACAGCTGGAAGCCGTCGTTCGAGGTGAATCGTTTGCTCCTCTGAGCCTTTTCAAGAGGACCAAAAGATGGCCCCCTTCTGACTCACCTCCTGCAGCACGGGACAACAGTGAATGCCCAGTGTTACTAGCAAACCTTGACCACCCTCCTCCAAGCGATCAAATGAAAACGACCAGACAATCTCACGCGTGGGGTCTTTCTGCTCCACGACAGTGCAAAGCTTCATACGGCCAACACAGTCGCAGCACTCCTGCAGAAATTCTGATGGGAGGTCCTCGGCCATCCTCCATACAGTCCGGCCCTCCCCCCTGTGATTACGACATTTTTGGTCCACTTAAAAGGGCTCTGAGGGGCAAACGATTCACCTCGGACGACGACGTCCAGCTGCACGTGCGGAACTGGTCAACGTCGCAGCCTCGTGAATTTTATGAGACAGCCATTCACCGCCTTGTGTCACATTGGGACTAGTTTCTCAACAGCCAGGGTCAATACTTCTAACATACTGTTACTGATTTCTGTAATTATGCCTCCCGCTCGTTTCTTTTTCAAAATGTTCAAATGTGTGTGAATTTTTTAAGGGACCAGACTGCTGAGGTCATTCGGTCCCTAGACTTACACACTAATTAAACTAACTTAAAACAAGTTATGCTAAGAACAACACGAGGTAGGACTCGAACCTTCGGCGGGAGGGGCCGCGCAGTCCGTGGCATGGCGCCTCCAACCGCGCGTCCACTCGCCGCGGCCGGTTCTTTTTGAACACACCTTGGAAGAGAGTGAGAATGACAGACTGAGAAAAATTTGTCGTAATCATGTCGTAATACAAAGAAAGGAAATGGCAAAGGAAAATATATTTTAAGGGAAAAAGAAAAGAAAAACGATATTATAAATAAGTAGGGACTTATCGTAGGATGTAAAAGTCTCTGATTATCGAGTGACTTTGTTCTTCGCCTTATAGCTGCGTGGAGTAACAAAAGTACGAGCTTGACGAAAAATGATTAACAGATGAATGCTACATGTCAAAAAAATATTTCAGGGACCGTATCGAAGGTAAGGTGCATAAGTACTGACACATTGCTTTCGTAGTAGTAAAAGTCAGAGAAACTAATGTAATATTACGACGTTTGATTCACTGCAGACGTACGGTCATAGTAACGCTTTCGTAAAGAATTACGTTCAGTGTTGACGAAAACTATTATATCTAAAGTACGTGGTGAAACGAGAAGTAATATCTCCGATGGACAGTAGTGCAATCGAATTTGTAACTGTCATCGCGGCAAACAGAGACTTAGCTGGAGAGGGTGGTCACACTCCACACGCGGGTCCAGCGCAAGCACGGCTCCACAGCAGAGACGCTTGACGACTCAAACCTAATCTTAGCAAAGACAATGAAGCCTGCCGCGCCGACGAGCAAGCCAGTGGCGGTCGACGAGTGCCTTCCGCTGAGGCTGCCAGCGCTCCTGCAGCGGCACGCCACGCGCCGCGCACGCGGCCGCAACCACCAGAAATGTGGAGGCCGTGAGGTGGGGGCCTGCGGTGACGCCTGATGCACGGCGCGTCAGCCGAGCCCGATTTACGAGTCCTCGGCGGACACCTGGCCAGCTGGGCCGCCATTACCGCATCAATAGCGCCGCCCCGGCCAGCGGGCCCACCACTTTTTCTTCCTCTCGTCTCTGCGAAGGCCCGCTGCGTAATAGCCCTCCTCGGCCCGTGGTAATTTGATATGCAGCCATCGCCGCTCACGGCCACGACGCCACGCCAGGTCCATTCACGTCAGCCCCAACTATGTCTACATCCTAGTCCGCATCTCTCAAGGCTGCACGCTCACACCGATTGTTGACCTACACTCACGAGCAGTTGTATCGAAGACACATATTTACCTAGCGCAGGCCTGACTAACCCTTTGTCACTACACAGGACATCAGCCTGACACTCAGCACTAAAGGCAGAACTGCTCCCGGCCGCAACCGCGTTACCTACAGCCACCTCAAACACTGCCCTCCCTCCTTCCTTGCAGTTCTTGCCACCCTCTACAATGTCATCCTTGCCACCGGATTCTAGCCCGTACTCTGAAAATCCTACCGTATCCTGATGTTCTCCAAACCCAACATGGCTCCATCTGATGCCTCTTCCTATCGCCCTATATGTTTCACCTCGGTGTTCAGCAAGTTCTCGGAATCCATCCTTACCCGGCGCTTCCATCACCACCTCCACGGACACCACCTCCTCCCCAACACCCAATGTGGAGTTCGACCTTAGTTCTCTGCCGATGACCAACCCCTACGCCTCACTCATCTCCTCTCCCTCCACCTTAACTCCCGTCGCTCCGCCATACTTGTCTCCCTCGACCTCGAGAAGGCCTACGACCGTGTCTGGCATCCCGGTCTCCTGTCTAAACTCCAGACCTACACCCTTCCCGTCAACTACGTCTGTCTGATTGCCCCCTTCCTCTCCCATCGCCCCTCCTACGTTACCATCCCGCACCGTCTACCCCTCTGCAGGTGTGCCCCAGGGCTCTGTCGTCTCCCCTCTCCTCTACCTCCTGTACACAGCAGATATGCCCCAACCCCTCCCCTCCAGTACATCTCCTGCAGTATGCCGATGACACCGAATTCCCTTGCTCTCGCTCCTACGCCTTCTCCACAATCACCTTGATCTTTTTGCCACATGGTGTAACCAGAGGCTCCTGAAAATCAATCCTTCCAATAGCCAGGCAATCATCATCGGGCATACCGCTCACTCCTTCTACTTCCTTCATTTCTCCCTTACCATCTGCGCCCGTCCTGTCCGCCTCTCCCCCACCCTCACCCACCTTGGCCTAACCATTGACCATCACGTCACCTGGATCCCTCATCTCCGCTCAAGCCCACAACCGCCTCCGACTCTTCAAACTCCTCTCTGGCCGGACATGGGGGTTGAACCCCTCTACCATCCTCCACACCTACAAATCTTTAATCTGTCCCATCCTCTGTTATGCCAGTCCCGCCTGGATATCCACCTCCCAATTCTGTAAGGCCCTCCACATCCTCGAGTGCCATGCACTCTGCCTCACCTTCCATATATGCCTCCCGTCCCCCATGTGGATGCTCTACGACCTGATTCCTTTCCCCCATCTGCTCCTATTGCTTGAACATATGCGCATACTCTACACCTCCCACTGCCTCGATCCGCCTCATCTCCTGGTTGCTCCTCTCCTCTCCAACCCCCGCCCTCTGCTATGCATTTACCATCGTGTCTCCCTACTCTCCATCTCTACACCCTTCATCTCCTTTCCCAAGGTTGCTTCCATTTTCTCCACCTCATGGTTGATGCCCTCTTTCCCTCCATTTATCCCTCCTATCAACTCTGATCCTCACCTACCCCTCTCTTCCTCTATGTTTTTCCTAAGCTCCCTCTCCCCTGCCCTTCCATCCTGGTTTTCCCCCTCTACCGTCTCTCTGCCTCCCTTCTGTCCCCCAAGTTCTTTTGTGTTTCCCTCCTCTGCCTTTCCCCATTCCCTCTCGTGTCTGCTCTGCCACCCTTATGAGTCCTCTCCCTCCGTCGACCCCCCCCCCCCTCCCTTCATTTTTCCCCTCCTTCCCCCCATTTTTGTTTCTCCCTCATCTGTCCCGGTCCCCCCCCCCCCCCCATCTGCCCTTTCCCGCGGTATGTCACCTTCGTGCTGAATTTTTAGTGCAGTGTTTCCAGTGAGTTTTAAGTGTTGTGCGTCTTTTCTGAAGTGTTGCGAACGGAAATCATACTGTCGCTGGGTGTGATTTTTATATCTCTTGCGAACAGAAGCCAGACTGTCGCCGTGTTTTTTAATTGTCTGTCTACTATTTTACCTGTCTGCTTCCTTTGTATTTTATTAGCATCGCCAACCCTTTGTTTTATGTTTTAATATTCCACAATTTTCCGCCGTTTTACAATTTAAGTCACCGTTTTATCGTCTGCTTTATTGTTTCTTATCTTCCTCTGTTTTAAAATTTCTGTAGGCTGAAGAGCAGCGTATTAAGATGCTGACGGCCTGCCCCCTTGGGGGGGAATCGAAATTTAATAAAGGAAAAAAAAGAGTAATCCTTGAGCCCTCAGAGCGGGGTCGCTCTCCGCGATTTCCGGCCATTCTGCTCAGCGCTCCGCCTTCATCCACCAGTGCGCTGCTCCGAGTAGAGGTGTGCGTGAGACGTCTACATGCTGGAGGCTCTGTACCTTAAGATGACGCGTTTGCAAAACACTACGACTGTGTCTAAAAGGCGAACGTTGCAGCATAGTTTTATAGGGAGGATTTTTACTGCTCTTGCAAAGTTTTATAAGTCATGTAAATTCCTGATCTTGACAAACAAGTCATTGACCCGTGTGCTACACAGTACGTCTGTCAGCTCAAGTCAGAGGTAATGAGCCAAATGCGAAAAAATTCTGACAGATAAATCAAAATCAGTCTTCAATGTGCGAGGTTTCGAAACCTCTTAGAACTCACGATGAAATTTTTCAATTATTGAAAAATAGTCAGCAATGTCTGGTCCAAAACTGACTGCCTTGAGTTCCGGCAAATGCTTCAGATCATAAATCTGAATATGATTTTTTCATACGATTTATTTCCGTTTGATCATCAATCTTGTCCACCACATTTGTCACCAAATAGTTCCGTCATTCTGTGAAAAGGCTTAATGAAGTCGACCAACAGATGATGTAGACCATAAAATGGTTCAAATGCCTTTAGGCACTATGGGACTTAACATCTGAGGTCATCAGTCCTATACCTTAGAACTACTTAAACCTAACTACCCTGAGGACATCACACACAACCATGCCCAAGGCAGGATTCGAAACTGCGACTGTAGGTCCTGCGGTTCCAGACTTAAGCGCCTAGAACCGCTCGGTCACTCAGGCCGGCGGGGAGGTGGGAACCAGCCCTGTATTCACCTAGCGGGATGTGGGAAACCGCCTAAAAGCCACATCCAGGCTGTTCGGCACACCGGCCCTCGTCGTTAATCCTCCGGGTGGATTCGATCCGGGTCCGGCGCGCCTACCCGAGTCCAGGAAGCAGCGCGTTAGCGCTCTCGGGTACCCTGGCAGGTTATGTAAGCCGACCAGTGACGGATGGGAAATTACCTTAGCGAAGATATGCGCTGCAAATGGAGAAATCCACTCAGATAAGGCACTTTACCAAAGGGCAGATTATTATTATGCATAGCCTACCACCAAGTATATCGAAAACGGCGAAGCCGGTCGAATGTTCACGTGCTGTTGTCATGAGCATATACGGAAAGTGGTAGAAGGGCAGTGAAACTACCACTAGCCGATAAGTGGTTGTACCTCCACAACACGTCACAGAACGTAGGGTTTGGAGACTTGTATGCTTTGTAAAGTAGGACAGATGGCGGTCTGTGACATCTCTGCCGGAACAGCACAATGCCGCACGTGTGTTTCGGAGCACGCCGTTCATCGCACATTGTTGAAGAAGAGGCGCCTTAGCAGACGACCCTTGCACGAAATGGCCCAACAATGTCGTCAGCTACGAGTGTAGTGGGGTCCGGATCATCGAGATTGGACCGTGTATCGCTGGAAATGCGTCGGCTCCCTCAGATGAGTCACGTTTTTACTACACCAGGTCGATGGTCGTCTCCACGACTGCCGCCATACACGCGAACGGCTGCTGGAAACGTGCACTGAGCCACAGAGGCAGGCTGTTGGGAGGAGCACTACGGTACGACAGACATCCTCCTGCGTTCGTATGGGCCCTGTGGTCCATCTGCATCCCTTCGTGCTTGATGTCTTCTCCTACGGCGATGTCATCTTCCAGCAGTGTAACTGTCCGTGTCTCGAAGCCAGAATCGAGCTACAATGGTTCGAGGACCGTGATAGCGAAGTCACGTTGTGTGTTGGTCGCCAAATGCGCCTGAATGTCAACCCGGCGGTTCCCATCTGGGTCGCTATCGAGCGCCATCACCGCGTACACAAATAAGGGCCAGTTATTTATGGCAAATACAAATTCATGACTTGTGCTTAAGATACCAGGTGCAATATAACTCCGCAAATCTACTAACGAACTGAAGAATCAACGCACAAAAGATGATATATTGCGTTACAAAGACAAGCTATTAAGCAGGTGTTCAAAATGTCTTGGTTCGTCAGCGTACGTTATGCTGTAAGACGGCAAATAAACAATATGAGGGGGGTTGAAGAAGGGAAGTTTTCGAAAAAACGTGAATTTGCGTTTGATTACAAAACAGCCATATTACTTTCAATGTATCGTCATTATGTGATTTGCCTTGTCGGTGAATACATTGTTGGGAACATCTTCATACTCAACTGTAGTGATGGCTGACAGTAGCTCCGTAGTGTTTCTGGCTACCGTGCCGTCAAGTCGGGTTGATTGTTGTTTGGTTTTGGAATGAATACTCACCGGCAACGATTTTGGAAAACATTTTCGGTCGCTTTGAAGCTGTTCCTTCAAAGCGAAACCTGCTTCCTTTCTACGCTCTTTTGACTAATTCAAAACCCGAGACAGAACACATCGCTTGTTTTAAAGTTCGCTGAAACGAGCTCGAAGACAATCCAGTTAGCTCCGTCATATGTCCATCCCTTATCCACAGTATTCAAGCACAACATCACAAATTTTCTCCCTACTTTTGTCTGTTCAGGTAGTTGACTGAAACCGGAGCGAGATTGTCGTCAATCTACTTGTCGCCATTTCTGAAACGAGAAACCACTCTTAACCTTGTCCTTTTCTCACAGCACCATCTTTGTGCATTCAAATAAAAGTTTCTGTGGATATCCACGGGGAAGGAAGCAAAATTTCACAACTGCGTGATATTAAATCATTCCCACCGTCACGAAAACGAGGAGACAGTAAAACATCTGCAGCGAGATAAGTCCGTTGTGGCCCGACGAAATTTTTCCAGGTGGCGTCGAGGCAGGAGTGCAACGTGAAGCAGTTACACGACATTCCCTACCGAGAAAAATGCTTCCTACACAAGCATTGTCCAGGACACCATCAATCCGGTAACTTTCGGATACTCCTCAAACGCATAAAAAAATCAAATGATGACGTTATAGAGAGAGGTTGTAGAAAACATAACAAGGAACTTGATCATTTCCAGTAAGAATGAACCATACTCCCATAGTCAAGGGGTAGCGTCTTCTATTAGTAATCAAAACGTTGTTTGTCTCGGCTTCGAAGCAAGCCAACGCTGAAATTTTGAATAAATTTCATCAGGAATGGCGGCCGTAAGAAGTCACCTTCATTCTGCGAACCGTCTTGTCAAATACGGCGGAGGAGTGGAGAGAGGTTCAGGGCACTCTCTTGCCGTTGGGGTGAAAAACTGCCCCTAAAATTGGAATGATCAACGGTATGAGGATGCAGAAGGCAATGGAAACCACTTCATTAAAGACACTTACCAGCTATCCATGGGAGATGTGGCGTGTAATTAAAAACGTGCCATGATGATCTCTCCATTGCTAAAAGATTCCGGAATAGTCCCCCATTCGGCTCTCTGGGAGGGGACTGCCAAAGGGGAAGTGACCACGAGCAGAAGTGTGGAATGCCAGACTTTTGAATGTGGTTGGGAAGTTCGAAACTCGGAAAAGGAAAATGCTAAGACTCAATCTACATGTTGAAGAGTGCAGTTAGATTACGTCATGCTCAGGCAGGGGTTCCAAATCGGGTACTGTATTGTAAGGTGTACTCAGAACGAGATGTAGACTCAGATCACAGTTTAGTAATGATGTAGAGTAGGCTGAAGTTTAAGAGATTAATCAGGAAGAATGAATGCACAAAGAATTGGGGTACAGAAGCACTATCGAATGAAGATATATGCTTCCCACCAATTTCCCAGGAGTGGGAGTAGTAATTAATTGATTAATTTAAACAGTCAATTAATTTGATATCAAAAGTGTACTAGGGGGAGGAGTGTTGGGGATTTCCAGAGAGAAGAGGGACGAGGAGGAGGAGAAGGGGAGGGGGTTGGAGGAGAGGTGGGGGTTTCTCAGAAGCACAGGTTATTCCCAGGGCGCCATAACTCAATTAGCACAACAATAGGTTAAGGGGAAGGGGAGGGTGTCATAGATGAATCATGTTTGCCCCTGAATGCATGCAACCTGCACCAAAACGGGGCCAGAACCCTGTTATCGTACTACTATACTGCAGAGGCGGTGTGTAATTATGGTGCAACACACAAAGGTAAAAAGAGGTATGTAGTTTGGGTCCTTTAAAATCTGAACCTCCGATTAAGGGAAAGATGATACAAAGGAGAACGAGAAGAATTCCGGAAGTAGAACTATAGAAGATCCAAAATATAGGATACATCTGCTACAAGAAGAGAATGGTAAAAATTTTATCAGCAAAGATTAAAACTAAGACTGTATGCAGTGGAGAACGACTGGAGTGCTAAGGTTCAAAATGGTTCAAATGGCTCTGAGCACTATGGGACTTAACATCTGAGGTCATGAGTCCCTTAGACTTAGAACTACTTAAACCTAACCAACCTAAGGACATCATACACGTCCATACCCGAAGTAAGATTCGAACCAGAGACCATAGCAGCAGCGCGGTTCCAGACTGAAGCGTCTTAGAACCTCTTGGCCACAACGACCGGTGGAGTGCTAAGGAACTATATAGTGTCCTGAAACAGTCAGTCAATGAAGCAGCAGAGAAGGCTTTAGGAAGAGAAAGTGAGTGAAGAAAAGAACTGAGTGGATGACCATACACTCGTTGGAGGTGGTTGAGGAAAAGAAGAATCTATAATACTTATTATTAATCTCTGGGAGTGAAGAGGACTGGAGTGGATACAAGATATATAAGAAAGAGGGAAGAGAAATTAACTGCAAAATCTAAGGAAGAGAAATAGGAAAGAGTGTGTGGGGAAATAGAGCATTTGCTTGGATAGAGGAGATCGGCCAAGGCATGGAGGATGATAAGGAAGCTCAAAATGGCCAGCAATACCACACCCACAACAGCGTGCATTTATTGGAGAGTGAAGAAAGTACGTTGAAGAATTTCTAGGACAAAAAAGGAGAGACCACATAATATAAGTCTTGAACAAAAGTAGTACATACAGCAATACAGAGCCTGTACTAGAGGAAGAAGTAACTTGACGCTGAAAACTGCAAGGCACAAGAGAACTGGGAGGAAGTGTTATAGAATTGTGGAAATATGGGACCCCTCAAATGGTGCGACTTTGTTCAGTCAGATTGTGGAGGAAGAAGAAATACCAAACGAGTGGCGGGTATCACACATATCTGATATCTGAAAAAAAGGAAACAAGAAGCACCCAAATAACTGGAGAACTATAGGAGAATTATTATAACGGCTTCTATCAGCAAACTTTTTAGAGATGTACTGAAAAACAGGCTTGAGAATGAGGATGGGAGGAAGATGCGAGAGGAACAGGCAGGTTTTACATTTGGACGATCTTCTATGGATCATATTTTTATCCTTAAAGAAATAAGTAAAGAGGTGTATTCTAACGGTTAGGAAGTACACACATTTATGGATTTAGAAAAATCATATGATTCTGTACCCATCAATGGACTATGGGAAGCGATGGAGTACATAGTTGTAGAAACACAACAGGTATCCCTATTTAAAAAAATATAGAACCAATCATATGCATCAGTTAAAGTAGGGAGAAAGTTGACTGAGACATCCCAAGCATCGAAAGGTCTTAGACAGAGCTGTAGTGTGTCGTCGAACCTGTTGAAACGTCCCCTTAGAAAAATTATACATGACTGTGCTTAAACTGACACACAATATTTTTTTAGCGCAACGCAATCTGACTTTCAGTAATCCCTACAAGAGAATGGCCCTGACTAACATTAACCTATACGTTTCACAAATCACTTACCTCACAAAAATCTTGGTAACTCGAACTACTGCAATACAGCGAGCGCCACTACTGCCAGCTAAATAAGAGATTCAAACTACGGAAGTCACTAACTACTGATAGGGATAGTTAGGAAATGGAAGATTTTAATAGAGAACAAATAATGTATTTACATTAATATAATCAAAAGTCATAATATATATAGCAGTTCATGACATCCAGTCTTAAAAATTTCAAAACTCCTCCATTTCTCGCCCCACATCCACCACTGCTGGCGGCTCACCTCCAACTGCGCAATGCTACGCGCTGTTAACATCCAGTTGCCCAACACTACAATGGCAGACAACAATGCAAACTAGCCACATACTGCACACAGCACAGCCAGTGATTTTCATTCAGAGCGCTACGTGGCGTTACCAATAAGAAAAGCTAAACAGCCTACTTACACTGTTTAAAATATACATGCAGTATATATTGGAACGGTGGAATAGTCTTGCGGATATATGGAATTTCCTTTCCATCACGGAACTCTCTACTCACTATTATTTGCCGATGATTAGGTACTGACAGCACAGACTAGAGGATGTCAAATTTGTGATAGAGTGCTTAATGGAAGCAGGGCTTAGAATAAAGACGAGCAAAGCGTAATATCTAGTAGTGGGAGCAGATAAAAGGGATATAGTACTGCCGCAAGGAACTATTAAAGCTGTATAGCAGTTTAATTACTTAGGCTCGATTATATTTCGTTGGAAGCACTGAAGCAGATGTGGGACGCAGGATTCAGCAAGGAAGAGGACCAATTAAATTGCTAAATGGAGTTCTGTGGACCGGGTAATATCAATAGAAGGAAAGAAGAGCATTCTGCAAGCAGTAGTGGGAAGTATATTAAGATACGTTGCAGAAGGATGGACCCTGGTGAGTGGCAGAGAAACAGCGTATAGGCAATAGAGATGGATAGAATATGGAGGGCAGCGAGGATTCAGAACAGAGCTGAGAAGAAATAAGAAAATTAGGGAGATAATGGATACGGAATAACCAGTCGTGCAAATAACTGAGAGTATAGCTCTCGACGGTATGGTCACATACCGCGTAGAGAGCAAGGACGATGCCAAAAGCAATCCTGGAAAGATCGCCACCAGGAAAGTGGAAGAGTGGATGGCCGAGATTAACATGAAGAGCGGGTGTAATTAGAATGATGAGGAAGAAGATCTGAAACAGGACGAGTGCCATGATCGTGAAAGCTGGCGAATGGGAATACAAGGCAACTGTTGAAGAGTGGAGAAGCCCTTAAAAGTAAACTTAAGTACATCTTCACGTATCCTGAACATCTAATAAATTCCACGATCCAACCCAAATGTCTCTACAGGTGTCTCCAGTCATGGACTGCAGCTGCAACAGTGCCAACATACGCAGAAATCCATCGTGATGTGTAACCATCTTACCAGCTGGAGTCCTAGGCAACTCCTCGTTTCCTTATTCCATGCGTGTGGCAGGAGGATCTGCAGCGAATTGACTCATGGTGCACGGAATGGCAATTGAATCTCAATGTAGACAAGTGTAATGTGATGTGAATACATAGAAAGATAGGTCCCTTATCATTTAGCTACAAAATAGCAGGTCAGCAACTGGAAGCAGTTAATTCCATAAATTATCTGGGAGCACTCATTAGGAGTGATTTAAAATGGAATGATCATATGAAGTTGATCGTCGGTAAAGCAGATGCCAGACTGAGATTCATTGGAAGAATCCTAAGGAAATGCAATCCGACAACAAAGGAAGTAGGTTACAGTACGCTTGTTCGCCCAATGCTTGAATACTGCTCAGCAGTGTGGGATCCGCACCAGGTAGGATTGATAGAAGAGATAGAGAAGATCCAACGGAGAGCAGCGCGCTTCGTTACAGGATCATTTAGTAATTGCGAAAGCGTTACGGAGATGATAGATAAACTCCAGTGGAAGACTCTGCAGGAGAGACGCTCAGTAGCTCGGTACGGGCTTTTGTTAAAGTTTCGAGAACATACCTTCACCGAAGAGTCAAGCAGTATATTGCTCCCTCCTACGTATACCTCGCGAAGAGACCATGAGGATAAAATCAGAGAGATTAGAGCCCACACAGAAGCATACCGACAATCCTTCTTTCCACGTACAATACGAGACTGGGATAGAAGGGAGAACCGATAGAGGTACTCAGAGTACCCTCCGCCACACACCGTCAGGTGGCTTGCGGAGTATGGATGTAGATGTAGAAAACTGAGCATGTGTTACTTTTTGGCTTTCGTAAAGGTACCAGAGAGGCAGTTTTAACGTTACAGTTGACAATGGAAGCAAGACTGAAGAAAAATCAGGACACGTTCGTGGGATTTGTCGACCTGCAAAAATCGTTCGACAATGTAAAATGGAACAAGATGTTCGAAATTCTGAGGAAAATAGCTGTAGGCTATAGGGAAAGGCTGGTAATATACAGCACGTACATGAACCAAAAGGAACAATAAGACCGGAAGACCAAGAACGAAGTCTTCGGATTAAAAAGGGTGTAAAACAAGGATGTAGTCTTTCACCCTCGCTGTTCAGTCTGTACATCGAAGCAGCGATGACGGAAATAAAGATGGGCACAGATGATCGTTGCCACGGTCGAAGAGCACTTGGCACGCAGTGCAGGCCAGGCAGCGGCGGAACAACGCAGAGTCCCCTCGCCGCTCCGCGGTCCCCAGCGTCCGCCTGTGCTCGTCCTGTGGTCGGCTGCTCGAGTCTTGTCCTGGGTAAGGCGTAGCTCCGTCTCTGGCTCTCCTCCGTCTGGCACACAGAACCCAAGTGTGATGACCGCTGGGAAGGACTGCATCCTTACAACAGTTTACTGCATGTTCCAGGCAAAGCGCAAACACCACAAATAATGACTCCATAACGTGCCGACTACTGAATTTTTGTGTTATTGAACTTTTTAAGTATAAATTTTTTAACGTTTACTTGCGCAGCAAATTTTTAGACCTGACCTCAATGAAATGTCACTGAGCGAATGTGCGCCATGCAAACTTTCAGCTATATCGATGTAATTCCCAAAACTTTGTCTTGAAATAGTGCTGTGATTCTTTGAATATGTTTTCTCCTACACAAGCGGATAACACGCTCTATTTCACTTGCGGTATGATTGTAAACTCCGATTGACTATGTCGATCGTTCATTTGCATTCAAATTCAAATGCCTCTAAGCACTTAACATCTGAGGTCATCAGTACCCTAGACTTAGAACTACTTGAACCTAACTAACCTAAGAAGATCACACACATCCATGCCCGAGGCAGGATCCAAACCTGCTACCGTAGCAGCAGCGCGGTTGCGGACTGAAGCGCCTAGAACCGCTTGGCCACAGCGGCCGGCGTTCATTTACATTCACTCTCCGGTAAATTATTAAATGAAATCATAGACATACAGTTATTTCTTTTGTGTTATAATTGACTATTTCCACTTTGTTTTGAAACTTCCTGGCAGATTAAAACTGTGTGCCGGACCGAGACTCGAACTCGGGACCTTTGCCTTTCGCGGGCAAGTGCTCTACCGACTGAGCTTCCCAAGCACGACTCACGCCCCGTCCTCACAGCTTTAATTTCGCCAGCACCTCGTGTCCTACCTTCCAAACTTCACAGTAGCTCTCCTGTGAACCTCCACTTTGTTTTGTTGGGATACTTGTCACTACACAATATTACCATTGATTGCTTCGGATTATTTCGCTATGTTCTCCAGATCGTTAAAATAAAACTAATTCGACAATTTTCTTATTCAATAATCACGAATATCTTGTGCCCTCAGTATCCTGTCTGAAACTATCAATTATGTCCACATTTCGACAACATTCCTGTATCATTCTGTGTCGGTCCCTCTGATGATCACTTCTGTCGACGTACTAAGTTACTCTGTGTTGCGGCTCAACCGTGTTTCTCTCCATTCCAGCAGTTACCGTCCCTGCGTCGCATGCTATTCCTTTCACCGATTGCACCACACGGCCACACATGATTTGTTGACGAATATAATATTGTTCCAAACAGTTTTCTTTCGCCACCGCTGATTTTCCATTCTAAGTGCTAAATAAAAATGGGGCTGAAATCAGGGTGTATTTAAATTTTCTCTAGCGTGGACACAAGTTTTAATTATTTGTCCATTAATCAAAATGTGAGGTAACATCGAAGGTTCTGTAGATGTGATCACTTCACAACATGCAGAATTTTGGAGCTACTAACTCCCGCTTTTGAAAGCATTGCTTGTTAATAGACCTATCGCCATGCGTTATTACTAATGATCTTTCGGTGCCTTCATAATGACGGAGTTATAACGAAATTCGAAATAACCTGATGCTTACGTAAGTTTTGTGTGATTGCTCAGATATCGTACTTACTGTATTTTGAATGTTTTGTTTTTTGCCTTACTGATAGTGCGTAGTTTGATGCGGACAATTTCTTTGCAAACTGAACTTCGAAATTCCACAATTAATTTTGACTCTGTGGCGGCGTGTGTGCTGATTTCAAACTGGCAAATTAAAACCATGTGCTCGGCAGGGATTCGAACCTGGAATCTATGTGTCTTTCGCAGATAAAGACTCTACCAACTGGGCTATGCACCGCCACAGCTTAACGTCCCTCAATACGTCCTCTCCTACGTTCGAAACTTCTCAGTTCTCTTTCATACATAGCGGGAGTGAAAGAAAGGATATTGCGGAGAAATGATTCTGTCATAGGCTAGAGGACATTTTCAGTATGTAGTGGAGAGTGCGCTAATATGAAACTTTGTGAGAGGTGTGCATGACTTCTTTTATGTTCGGAAGTCAGGAGAGAGGTGTTGGTGGAGGGAAGTTGTGAGAACTTCACGTGATTTGTCGATGAATATAATATTCTTCCAAACAATTTCGGTTTTTCCTCATAGAACTGATACATTGAAATGGAGCTGATTTCATGATGAATTCCACAGAAGAAGATGATTCCGGGCTCGTAGTCCAGTCCGGCAGACAATTTTAATTTTCAAGTAAGTTTGAACTTCCTCAGGCTGGAGCCATATATAGAAAAATTTATGGGTAGGTCTTATGGGACTAAACTACTTAGGTCATCGGTCCCTAAGCCTACACACTACTTAATCTATCTTACGCTATCGATATTTATTTTTTATTTTATTTATTTATTCCCAAATTATAGACCTGTTACCTGATGTTTAAAACAGGTCGTACATCTTACAATTTTCGTTTTTCATATTTTTACAGTTTCCTTCTTCTTTTGTTTTATCTATAACATTTACAAAGAATGATACTTTTCAAAATAACAATAATTTAAGGTTGAAATATAAATAAAACTTTGTTGTTTTTTAAGAAGAATATAGAAATATCATAGGATAGAGGAGAGATTTGTTAGTACCAGAACCGAATGTGACTGTCGGTGAATACCGCGGAATAGTTTCTTCGAGCCGTTGACAGCCAGTCGCACACACACACACACACACACACACACACACACACACACACAAACACACACACACACACACACATGGTTATTAGTAGAGAAATAATACTGCTTATCCTTTTTATTAGTAATCCAATGTATTAACTATTGTAGGTGCCCATCCATGTACAGCATTTGGTGTTTCCTTGGCTAGATCGCCAGCACGTTATGCTTATTCGCTGTCACGTCTCAGCTTCCTCCTCCTGTTCCTCCTCATTGTCACAATTTTCGGTGTCACTGTGGGTATCCCACGCTATGGACAACACGCGGACACCCATGCCCGAGAGAGGACTCGAACCTCCGACGGGGGGAGCCGCACGGACCGTAATAAGGCTCCTCAGACCGCGCGGTTTCCCTGCGCGGTTCCAAATATAGATCCTTTGACGACTGCAGAACGACGCTACCAGAGGTTATACCGCTGGCTTGACTCCTCGATACCGTCGCTGCATCACGACGCCATCAAACTCCGAACCCCACGTGTATCGCGGAGCCCTCGAAGAAGCTACAGGTGCCGGAGCGCGAGCGCACTTGTCGACGTGTCGACCTGGATGGAGCCTCGGCCGCACGGGGAGGCAGGCGCGGAGGCCGTGTGTCCGGCAGCGCCTCGCCTCGCCTCGCCTCGGCCTCTCCCGTAATTACGGCTCATAGCCGCCTGACGGATGGGTCCGCCGCCGGGGCCCACGGCTGCCCGTATGAATATTCAGCAGCAGCAGCGCCAGCAGGGCCCTGGAAGATGGCGCAGGGTGACCGGCTGGCCGTCACCCATCTAACGGCTGTCCCACCAATGCACCTCCTGGGATTCGACGCCAATACACGGCAGGGAGTAACCCTGTGCCAGTCACTGGTCGTGCTGTTGCGCACTCACCAGCAATTTGGCTTACGTTCCAGATAGCGACGGACGCGTTCTCTGTAGCTGGCCAGCCTATGCAGTCCTCGTACCTTCCAGCTCTCTGCGACTGTGCCCTGAGGTGCTGCTGTCGCTTCATCTCGAACATCGCCAACACTGCTGAAGTGCCTAAAACATGCTTCCTGTCCAACTCCCCCAGTACGACGGCGACACAGCTTTTCAAACCGTATACCCCACCCTTTGGAGATCCCAAGAATCTCTCCAACTCCACCTGAACCATCACGCATACCTCCTTGTGCAACCAATGACTAAACAGGATCAGTCCTTCTAAAAAATGCAGACAATTATTGTAGGGCAAACCCATCAGCTCATCTACTGCTATGCGTTCTACTTGAGACTTTTCCATCACTTTATGCAATCAGAAGACACAGTATAGCGTATCCGACTAACTATTGCCCATAAACTAACATGGCAACCTCAAGCACTAAATATAAAGGAGAAAGGCCATGAACCCTGAAAGTACTACCGAGTTCAGAACGAGGACTGCATATTTCCACCATTCTTCACACTAACAAAAAAATTACTGTCATCCACCATCTCTTATGAGAACGCCGTCTGGACTTGCGTTCGAATACCTGAACGCCGTTCACTCCGTCTCTTCTTTCGTATCTGTGTCCCCCACCCCCCTCGGATCCACATCAGCTATACCGACTGTTATGCCATGCATTTCTGTGCTACTACCACGGGCTCTAGACTCTTAGTGGCCCGAACTTTATAAGTGCCTGTGCTGCCTTTGTCCATTGGCCTGCATTACAACGCAACTAGTATATGTATAGTGGATAGGTCGAGGTGACTAGGAACATCGTAAACATTTGCCAAACGTACTTTCAAATATTCGATGTGAACGTTTAATGTTGCTATTCCAATTCAAGCATGTAACCCACGTGAGTTCAACAAAAGAAACGAAAACCACACGTAACTCGTAACATGAGGGAAAACATTTTCTTCCTTTGTAAGGTGTCAGGCAAATCCAACACGTTCCATGAAAACCCTGACATGATAAGCAAATCCAGTAGTATGTCACATAGATCCGAATAAATCGTGACATTAAATTGAGCAAAGAAATACGAGTAACGAGTGAGCAAATGGAATACCACGGACTAACACAAGAACGCCTAAATGCATGTCATACCTTCCCACCATGAGACAGACGCAGTTCCGAGGGGAGAAACGAGAACAGAAGCCGAGAGCAGAACCGTGTTAAGCTAGAAGGCCCTACGACAAGGGACGGACACCGACGAAACCAGCTAACCACCAGAACCACACCCCAGCCCATGTTAAAAGCTAGAGCCCTCCAGAAGAACAGTATGAGAATGGACAGGGACTGCGATTGCTGTGTTCGGATGAGGGCTGACTTGGCATCCCTTCGCTCACAGCTGCAATCGGCGCTGACTTCGGTCGCGCAGCTTGAGGCTGTCGCCAATGGGCACCACTGTGGGGAGCCGGACTCGGGTATCACGGGGATGTCAACCTCATCCCGTCTGTCCCCAGATCGGTCTGCCGCTGTGGTTGCCCCGGTTGCTGCCCGCAGTGGGGCTGAGCCCTCGCCTGTGGTTGATTGGGAGGTCGTTCCAAGGCGTGGCAGGCAGCGAAAGGCGTCCCCGGAGGCTGATCAGAAAGCCTCCCCGGTGCGTCTGACAAACCGGTTTCAGGCACTGTCTCTGGCTGAGCCAGATGCAGCCGCCTGCCCTGTTTCAGAGGATCATTCTCAGCCTTCAAGGTCCGGGCAATCGCAGAGGGTGGGCTTACTGGTAGTTGGGAGCTCCAATGTTAGGCGCGTAATGGGGCCCCTTAGGGATACGGCGGCTAAGGAGGGGAAGCAATCCAGTGTGCACTCCGTGTGCATTCCGGGAGGAGTCATTCCTGATGTGGAAAGGGTCCTTCCGGATGCCATGAAGAGCACAGGGTGCAGCCAGCTGCAGGTGGTGGCACATGTCGGCACTAATGACGTGTGTCGCTTTGGATCTGAGGAAATTCTCTCTGGATTCCAGCGGCTATCTGATTTGGTGAAGGCTGCCGGTCTTGCTTACGAGATGAAGGCAGAGCTCACCATCTGCAGCATCGTTGACAGAACCGACTGCGGACCTTTGGTGCAGAGCCGGGTGGAGGGTCTGAATCAGAGGCTCAGACGGTTTTGCGACCGTATTGGCTGCAGATTCCTAGACTTGCGCCATAGGGTGGTGGGGTTTCGGGTTCCGCTGAATAGGTCAGGAGTTCACTACACTCAGCTGGCGGCTACACGGGTAGCGGAGGCTGTGTGGCGTGGACTGGGCGGTTTTTTAGGTTAGAAGGCCTCGGGAAAGTGCGGGATGGGCTGCAATGACAAAGGGTGCTTGGCAATTACAGGACGTGCTTGGATCAAGGAACAGTCGGAATTTTAGTTGTAAATTGTTGTAGTTGCGCTGGAAAAGTCCCTGAGCTTGAAGCGCTAATAGAAAGCACAGAAGCTGATATCGTTATAGGTACAGAAAGCTGGCTAAAGCCTGAAATAAGTTCTGCAGAAATTTTTACGAAGTCTCAGACGGTCTTCAGGAAAGATAGATTAGGCAGAATTGGTGGTGGAGTGTTTGTGTCTGTCAGTAGTGGTTTATCTTGTAGTGAAGTCGAAGTAGATACTCCGTGCGAATTGGTGTGGGTGGAGGTTATACTTAACAGCCGATTTAAGTTAATAATTGGCTCCTTCTACCGACCCCCAGACTCCGATGATACAGTTGCGGAACAGTTCAGAGAAAGTTTGAGTCTCGTAACAAATAAATACCCCACTCATACGGTTATAGTTGGTGGGGACTTCAACCTACCCTCGGTATGTTGGCAAAAATACTTGTTCAAAACCGGTGGTAGGCAGAAAACGTCTTCCGAGATTGTCCTAAATGCATTCTCCGAAAATTATTTCGAGCAGTTAGTCCACGAACCCACGCGAATTGTAAATGGTTGCGAAAACACACTTGACCTCTTGGCCACAAACAATCCAGAGCTGATAGAGAGCATCATGACTGATACAGGGATTAGTGATCACAAGGTCATTGTAGCTAGGCTCAATACCATTTCTTCCAAATCCATCAGAAACAAACGCAAAATAATTTTATTTAAAAAAGCGGATAAAGTGCCACTAGAAGCCATCCTAAAAGACAATTTCCATTCCTTCCGAACTGACTATGCGAATGTAGACGAGATGTGGCTCAAATTCAAAGATACAGTAGCAACAGCAATTGAGATATTCATACCTCATAAATTGGTAAGAGATGGAACGGATCCCCCGTGGTACACAAAAAAGGTCCGAACGCTGTTGCAGAGGCAACGGAAAAAGCATGCGAAGTTCAGAAGAACGCGAAATCCTGAAGATGGGCTAAAATTTACAGACGCGCGAAATTTGGCACGTACTTCGATGCGAGATGCCTTTAATAGGTTCCACAACGAAACATTGTCTCGAAATTTGGAAGAAAATCCGAAGAAATTCTGGTCGTATGTAAAGTACACAAGCGGCAAGACGCAGTCAATACCTTCGCTGCGCAGTGCCGATGGTACTGTTATCGACGACTGTGCCGCTAAAGCGGAGTTATTGAACGCAGTTTTCCGAAATTCCTTCACCAGGGAAGACGAATGTAATATTCCAGAATTTGAAACACGAACATCTGCTAGCATGAGTTTCTTAGAAGTAGATACCTTAGGGGTTGCGAAGCAACTCAAATCGCTTGATACGGGTAAGTCTTCAGGTCCAGATTGTATACCGATTAGGTTCCTTTCAGATTACGCTGATATTATAGCTCCCTACTTAGCACTCATATACAACCGCTCGCTCACCGATAGATCTGTACCTACAGATTGGAAAATTGCGCAGGTCGCACCAGTGTTCAAGAAGGGTAGTAGGAGTAATCCATTTAACTACAGACCTATATCATTGACGTCGGTTTGCAGTAGGGTTTTGGAGCATATACTGTATTCAAACATTATGAATCACCTCGAAGGGAACGATCTATTGACACGTAATCAGCATGGCTTCAGAAAACATCGCTCTTGTGCAACGCAGCTAGCTCTATATTCGCACGAACTAATGGCCGCTATCGACAGGGGATCTCAAGTTGATTCCGTATTTCTAGATTTCCGGAAAGCTTTTGACACCGTTCCTCACAAGCTACTTCTAATCAAGCTGCGGAGCTATGGGGTATCGTCTCAGTTGTGCGACTGGATTCGTGATTTCCTGTCAGGAAGGTCGCAGTTCGTAGTAATAGACGGCAAATCATCGAGTAAAACTGAAGTGATATCAGATGTTCCCCAGGGAAGTGTCCTGGGACCTCTACTGTTCCTGATCTATATAAATGACCTGGGTGACAATCTGAGCAGTTCTCTTAGACTGTTCGCAGATGATGCTGTAATTTACCGTCTAGTAAGGTCATCCGAAGACCAGTATCAGTTGCAAAGCGATTTAGAAAAGATTGCTGTATGGTGTGTCAGGTGGCAGTTGACGCTAAATAACGAAGAGTGTGAGATGATCTACATGAGTTCGAAAAGAAATCCGTTGGAATTCGATTACTCGATAAATAGTACAATTCTCAAGGCTGTCAATTCAACTAAGTACCTGGGTGTTAAAATCACGAACAACTTCAGTTGGAAGGACCACATAGATAATATTGTCGGGAAGGCGAGCCAAAGGTTGCGTTTCATTGGCAGGACACTTAGAAGATGCAACAAGTCCACTAAAGAGACAGCTTACACTACACTCGTTCGTCCTCTGTTAGAATATTGCTGCGCGGTGGGGGATCCTTACCAGGTGGGATTGACGGAGGACATCGAGAGGGTGCAAAGAAGGGCAGCTCGTTTTGTATTATCGCGTTATAGGGGAGAGAGTGTGACAGATATGATACACGAGTTGGGATGAAAGTCATTACAGCATAGACGTTTTTCGTCGCGGCGAGACCTTTTTACGAAATTTCAGTCACCAACTTTCTCTTCCGAATGCGAAAATATTTTGTTGAGCCTAACCTACATAGGTAGGAATGGTCATCAAAATAAAATAAGAGAAATCAGAGCTCGAACAGAAAGGTTTAGGTGTTCGTTTTTCCCGCTCGCTGTTCGGGAGTGGAATAGTAGAGAGATAGTATGATTGTGGTTCGATGAACCCTCTGCCAAGCACTTAAATGTGAATTGCAGAGTAGTCATGTAGATGTAGATAGATCTTACGATAAAACTTAAAGGGCCATCCCAGCCGCAAGTCTTAGCGTGAGACTTTTTCGCGTCTCTGTTACGTTGCAAACTAAAAACATTGCCCCACCACGAAAAGTATAACGTTTCTCATTGGATAGACAGAATTTTTGTAGGCGGAGCTTAAGGTTAACATTGAGACCCTGATTGGTCAGATGAAAACACAGCCAGACAGTTTTTTTTAAATCAACTTCGGTAAATTGTAGTAAGGAGAAGTTAGGAAAGAGTTGCTTCCGAGACGACGAGGTGAGTGAAACTGTGCTGCCCGCCGCCCCCTGATGAACACCGACAAGGTAATGAACGCACGCAATGCCGCATTTTTGACCGCATAAGGCTCCACTCAGAACTGGAGAAGTCTCATGTGTTACATCCCCTCTTCACGTAATACTAGTGTCGATCGTCAATTGAAGCTCATGGTATTCACATTTGCTACATAAGTTAAAATCTCAAACGCGATGATTTTTCTGTTATATAATGATTGAGAAGCCACATCAGCCACTGTAATTTACGACAAGTTAGATAAGTAATTAAAGATAATTGACGGTCACTGTATACCATTTTGAGAGTTTTCTCTTTTGTGAAACTAGATTATAGATGCGATATGGCGTACGTCATCCTTCGATCCATTGTAGAACTTGGAAACCCATTCAGGGAATATTCGTTCACATTTTTGTTGAACGCAGTTGGTTTTTATCATCCTGTATTAAAACATTTCCTTTTATCAATACTGCAATTTATAAACAATGTTTTGTGAGTAGAATAAAATTTCCAATGGTAAACTTAACTGCTTTTTCGACGTTATTTTACCAGCGAACTAAAAATAGGAAAGCCTTGAACACTTTCCACTAAATTTAGTTAGTATTAAGATTCTTTTACAGGGAGTGCAGTGGAGCTGACGCTGAAATCATTAAGTATTTGGTTATATCATAGCTAGTCTCACTGAATTCTTCTGAATTCTACATGTCATGTGTGGTCTGGGGTCTCCTTACCAGCAACAGGTCCCAGGTTCAAACTAGTCAATTCGCTAAAAAACACGCTCAGAGCGTCGTTGCGCGAAGGTGGTAGGGAGACACGACTTAGAACAAACAGACACCACGCAGAATGTTAAACCTTTGCATGCAGTGTCCTTTTCCACACGATGCTTGTGAGTTGTGTCTCAAATGTATCTGATGAATATAGGAGACACTTTAGGTGTGTGTGTGTGTAGTGTGCTGGTGTGTCTGAGTGGTATAATGGGAAGAAAAGGGAGAGGATCGAAGAGATCCGGTGCTGGCACTCAGCTTGCTGCTCTCGAGAGGTACCGTCCAGCTTATCACTCCCGTCACCCCACTAATCACCATCAACAGTGACCACTGCCCTCTCTGCATGAGACAAAGTGGAGGGGTTTCGAATTTAATCCAAGACGTTGACACAAAGTATGGTGATCAGAAAGTTGACGTCACCACCTCTTCTGCTGATGAAAAATTTGTTCCTTCCCGAGTGTAGGCAGTTCTAGTACTAAACGAAAGGGTTTTTCTGACAACTGTAGCTATTTCCCGTTAGCGAGTACTTCGGAAATAACATAGATCTGGCTCGAGTGGGCTATCAGTTAAAAAAGGGGGCTAACACACAAAATTCGCGATAAGAAGCAACATACAATTATTTAAAAATCTTTTAGCGGGCCCAACTGTGCACCCAACCACCCACACATGCGTAATTCTTACAAATATTTAAGTTCAAAAGGCAAGAACCACAGGAACTTTCAAAGAGTAAATCATTCTCTCCTCTGCGTAGTACTCTTTCACTAATGGAAAAACTGCGCTACCTGTAAATTAATAAATTGATCACAGACCTGCTCATATCCTTTCAGAAAACAGAAGTCCTATTTCAGAAAAAATCTGTTGCATATATGGGTCTGGGGACGGTGATGATGAGTTTATTAATTTTGAAACTTCCACTTAGAAAAAATTATGAATTTCTGTACCGATAAACCTCTTACATTACTTGATTTTCAAACAGCTGACCAGAACTGAACGTACTCAGACATTTCGCTCTTTACCTGTTCTAATCAACACTAAAATGACACACAATATTTTTAGCACAACGCAATCTGACTTTCAAAAATCCCTACAAATGAATGGCCCTGACTAACACTAACCTATACCTTTCATGAATCACCTCACAATAATCTTCCTTACTCGAACTACTGCAATACAGCGAGCGCCAATACTGCCAGCTAAATAAAAGATACTAACACTACTGAAGGCACTAACTACTGATAGGCATAGTTAGCAAATGAAAGATTTTGATAGAGAACAAACAATGTATTTACTTTAATAGTGTTCAAAAGTCATATCAGTTCATGACATGCAGTCTTACAAATTTACTGTCTCTGATGGAAACTCCGCCACCTCTCTCCCCACGTCCACCACTGCTGGCGGCTCACCTCCAACTGCGCAACGCTACGTGCTGTTCACATCCAGCTGCCCAACACTACGATAGCAAATTCCAACAATGCAAAGCATCCACAGACTGCACACAGCATAGTCAGTGATTTTCATATAAAGTGCTAAATAACTTACGGGTTTGCTGCCGGGTGACGTCGTCGAACACCGCCTATATTTCGACAGGAGCACACCCTGCCATTCTCAAGGTCTGCCTTGAGAATGGCAGGGTGTGCTCATGTCGAAATATCGGCGGTGTTCGACGACGTCACCCGGCAGCAAACCCGTAAGTTATTTGAACATTCTATTCGCCGGGAATAGTTAAGGCCTCAGCCTACTTACAATTTACAGTGTAATGCAGTTTTGTATTAGTGTAAAGAATACTATGCAGTGGAGAGAACGATTTACTCTTTGAAAGTTTTTTTGGTTCCCGACTTTTGAATAATAAATACACTCTCGTTGTCTCTAACTATTTTATTTGAATGGTTCATCCAGTTTTAACAACGAATTCAATCATTATTCTGGTGTGGTTCAATCAATAGCATTACGTCAGTCTCGAAAGGATACAGTACTATGACTGACGCATTACCCTTCTTCTTTTGCTTAGTTATGCCCATCTATGGAGCGCCCCTGAACTTATTTCACTGATGTGATTGCTTTCTTCTTTTTCCAATTCGTTTCAAATTTTCACTGTGGTGTTGCTTACGTTCTTCTGTTCACGTTTAGTTAGACGTAACATTTGGTTTGGGTTTAAACTGTGGCTTGTCAATTAAAGCTTTGAGTGCTGAATTTTGTTTGTAGACCCAAATGCCTATGTTGTAGTTTTTCTTCATTATCGTGTCATACATCATCATCATCATTCGTGACAGTGGTTGTGTAAAAATTGGGACTTTGTAGGGGCGCTGATGATCGCGCAGTTGAGCGCCTCGCAAACCAGACATCATCGTCAACTTCTGCAGGTTGGTCTTGTACCTCGTGGTACTAGAGAGTAGTCTGTCGAGAGCCTTCCATGTTGTCCACTTCTCTGAATGACCAGAAGGGAGCTCTTGCTTTGGAACCATCCCTTTCTCCAAATGTTGACATTTCTACCGGCAGCCGGCCGCGGTGGTCGTGCGGTTCTGGCGCTGCAGTCCGGAAACGCGGGGCTGCTACGGTCGCAGGTTCGAATCCTGCCTCGGGCATGGGTGTGTGTGATGTCCTTAGGTTAGTTAGGTTTATGTAGTTCTAAGTTCTAGGGTACTTATGACGTAAGATGTTGAGTCCCATAGTGCACAGAGCCATTTGAACCATTTCTACCGGCACTTTGAGATCCTTGCTTGGTGTGGTGTTACTATAAGAGCTTCAGTAGCAATCACGTAGCTCTTCTTTGATTTCAGCAGAGGACATGCTGGCTGACAGCCGTATGAAGGGTGGGTTCATTGTTACGCATCTGGCAGTTGTCTGGCGCCTCATTTCAGAAGGGCCCATCGCAACAAGACAGTGCAGCTTATATACAGGCGTATGTCTCAAACAACCCGCAATAATGCGACAGGTGTCATTAAGCGCCACATCTATGTTTCTGGTATAGCCGAACTTGTACCATGCCGAACATCCATATTCAGCACTGGCTCTCGGGGTGTGTGGGTGAGCTCCTCTGTGGTATCTGTCAGTTTCCGCACTATGTTGCTTCTGGCTGACACTTTCTGTTCTATATTTAGGCAGTGGTTTTTATACTGAAGAGCCAAAGAAACTAGTACACCTGCCTGATATCGTGTAAGGCCCCCTCTAGCAAGCAGAAGTGCCGTATCACGGCGTGGCATGGATTCGACTAATGTCTGAAGTAGTGCTGGAGGGAACTGACGCCATGAATCCAGCAGGGCTGTCCATAAATCCGTAAGATACGAAGGGGTGGAGAACACTGCCCAAGTAATGGCCCAGGCGAGGCTTAAAGCTTTGTGTCTTGCAATCGACAAGGGTGCACGAGTGGGCCTTCGGCTTCAAAAGCCCATATCGAAGATGTTTCGTTGAATGGTTCCCACACTGACACTTCTTGATGGCCCAACATTAAAATTTGCAGCGATTTGCGGAAGGGCTGCACTTCTGTCACGTTGAACGGTTTTCTTCAGTCGTCGTTGGTCCCGTTCTTGGAGGATATTTTTCCGGCCGCAGCGATGTCGGAGATTTGATGTTTTTCCAGATTCCTGATATTTACGGTACATTCGTACGAGAATGTCCCCACTTCATCGGTACCTCGGTGATGCTGTGTCCCTTCGCCCTGCGCAGACTGCAACACCACGTTCAAACTCACTTAAACCTTGAAAACCTGCCATTGTAGCAGCAGCAACCGATGTAATAACTGCGCCAGACACACCTGTTGTCCTATACAGGCGTTGCCGACTGCAGCGCCGTATTCTGCATACCTCTGGATTTGAATATGCATGCCTACATCAGTTTCTTTGCCGCTTCAGTGTATATGTACGCGTACGGTCCAGGGTCACTCCCAGGTGTTTAAGAGTCGGCCAGTGTTCAAGAGCAATTCTTTAACACATGTTTTGAAGGGTTTTTGCTGCTTTTTTGGTCCTGAGGTGGAATACACAGTTCTGAATTTTGGCAGTATTCGGCTTCAGGTGACTTTCTTCATAGTAGGTGATAAATTCTTCCTGATGATCTTTTTCCATTTCAGGTATCCGTTTCTTTTTAACTTTCATTGAGAGGGGAAGATAAAGAATCCTTTTGCTCAATCAACGATAATTCTGAGAATAACGTCTTCTTTTCCTCAAAGTGTCCGACATATTCACCAAATTTTGACATAACTTGTTACATTTCCGTATCATTCAGATTCGTTTAACATCAATCAGACGAAAGTTTTTCCTTAGTATTTCTCTTATTTCATTTCTTATGTCTTTAGTTAATGAGCTATCACTATTGACTACTGTCTATGATCCGCATAACGGTACAGGTTCTTCTTCTTTTTTTTTTTTAACAGCAGATTTCTGTACCTTGTTGCAGTTTGGCCGATTGTCAGATTGCCGATTACCACTTCGTTACCTGGGTGATTGAAATACCGTATGGCGGTCCATGCTTTAATGAAACGTTTCTCAGAAACATTAATACAAAGATTATCTCCGGCTCGCAGCTTACGTTCAATTACCCAGTAAATATTTTTACGGTAGGAAGTAGAAATGCATATGTTGCGCCGAGATGGTCGGATCGTTCTGCGGGAGTTCGAACCGGTTACTTCCGTATCGAGTGCTGCAGCATAGGCGTGCGTCAGCGACCTCAGCTGCAGAGACTGGTAGAAGGTGGTTTCAGGTATCGTAAGGTGACCTGAATGTGTGACCGTAGGTGAAGGCACGCACAACAGCCGTATTCTGCGCCAGCAATATGTCCCGAGAAGAAGGCTCTGCAGAGCGGTCCGCGGGCCAGCCGCGGTGCTGATACATTCACGACTGTACAGGTGGACCACCAGCAGGAAGCACGTAATATTTTAGATACATAACATCAGCGCTATCGGCGAGAACTCATGCCAAGACCAGCGTACTATCAGCAATGGCACTGACTTCTCCATGAAGGTCCATTGAACGACATAAAGTAGGTAAGCGAAGTGCAAGGAAGCAACGAACGACCGCTGTATGATGCAGTCCCTAGCACGCTGTGGTTGATGCACAATCACTGAGCTCCTCAGGTCCTGTGATACTCGTTAGCGAGCATGAGCCGGACAAGCACAGATGGCGCGTGCAGACTGCCGCCACCTGTTGTCGATTCTAGCGGTCCAGCACCTGCGCACCTGTGTGTGGGTGCTGCACGGCTGAGGGTCCTCACCCACCCACGGTAAACAGCCCGCGTCTTGCGCGCCACCTGGCCGGCGCGGCGGGCCTCAGAGACGCCGGCTGTCGCCGGGTTTGCACAGCTAATGTGGAGGAGGCTGGCCCTCGTCTCGTGCTGCCTCGACTACTGCTCCCGGAGGTCGCCAGCAGCAGCGACCGGCTTGTGCGAGGTCCGGCTTTACGTGTGCTCTCTTGCCCGAAGTCTTTAATGATACAATGTGCGACACTGAGTAGTCTAATGTTAATTTTACCGACAATGGGTCTCGTGAACTCCGTGACCGTTATTGATTGTTGGTGAAAAACAAAACGACCTACAAAAGCCTTTAGATGGCAATGAAATAAAGCATTTTAAAAGTATTTGCGGCTGGTTGCGTTATTCACCAACACTAAATACACTACTGGCCATTAAAATTGCTACACCAAGAAGAAATGCAGATCGTAAACGGGTATACATTGGACAAATATATTATACTACAACTGACACGTGATTACTTTTTCACGCAACTTGGGTGCGTAGATCCTGAGAAATCAGTGCCCAGAACAATCACCTCTGGCCCTAAAGCGACAGGCTACTGGGACATGTGCTGTGGCTTCCAGGAGTGTTTCACCTGGTGTTGGAGGGAGCAGAGTGTGAGAACAACGTTAGAGGCAGACAAAGAGAAGAAGATGCGAAACTGGTTATAGAGCTCTCTGGATGTGGTAATGCTGGAAACCAGGTGGAAGACTGATTAATTAAAAAAAAAAAGGCTGTAGTTCTAACGACTTCAGTTGAGCACTGTATATGAACGTAACATGCCTCAACTGCAACGTGTACCAGACTGCAGCAGGGCCGCCTGGGCGTTCGTGACCGGCACGAGGTGCCTCTATAAGGAAGGCCTGAGTGGGTGCAGGTCGGGATTGCGCGGCCAGCATTAGCGGCCGGATGCAGCGCGTCCGTCATGCTGGCCGATGGACCGGGCTGTCCGGCTCGGTGCAGCTGAGCAGCCCTGCAGCAGGTAGCTGCCACCTGACACCGGACACCGGGCCAGTTGCACGCTGTGGACTCACGTGTCCGAGCTAAAAGAACACAAGCAGTCGTCAGATGCATTCAGTCTGGCTCATACACTGATAAAAATCATACGGGAATCTGTTAGTGTAAGTTCGCTCTTCACCTTTATGACAACTTCAGCTCTCCTTGGAACAATTTCACTGGGTGTCTCAATGTTTGTAGAGCAGTCGTAGTCCATCCTTCTTCAGGAGCAGAAACCAGAGAAGGTTTGGAGCGCGTTCCACGGACTAGGCCATCGCAAAAGCGTTCCGCTGGGTTCAGGTCGGGACACTAGGAGGTTGAGTCCATTTCAGAAATGTTATTGGCCCCCAACCATTGCCGCACACGTATGCCGTATGACAGGATGCATTGTGATGCTGAAACAAACATTTGTCCATATCCTTCAACAGTCAGCGTTTTCTTAAGCGAAATAAGGCGACCACACTAACCACGAAACACATCCCCTTATGGTAACACCGCCACCTCGGTACTTCACTGTTAGCACTACGCATGATGGCAGGCGTTACCAAAACTTGAACACTTTCATCGTATTGCCACAGAGTATAGCTAATTCCTCGTTTCTGACCATGCCCTGTCGAGTGGCGTCGCTTCTTTACATCGTCTCAGACGTCGCTCAGAACCCAGGAGCTGCTCAACCGATGCACCACATTCTTCTTAACTCCCTACGTACAGTCGCTGTGCTAAATGGACTGCTGGTAGCACTTCGTAACCGACGAGTGATTCCTTCTACTGACTTCATACCATTTTCTACAACCGCTCTGCCCAGTCATCGGTGCACACTGTCCGTCAATACAAGAGGTGTGTCTGTTATTGCTTTAGTTGTGGTTGTTTCTCCGCCTTTTCATTTCACGTTCACATCACCATCATTAGACTTGGCTATTTTTAGAAGAGTTGAAATATCTCTGATGTATTTGTTAGTTAGGTGACACCTAACGACTTCGCCATGTTCGAAGCCACTAAGCTCTTCTAACTGAGCCAGTCGGCTGTTGCTGCTCCTGTAGTTCTAACGGAATGCTGTCTTTAACAATGGCGGGTCCGCCTGCCATGACACCTAGTAGTCAATTCCTCATTACATATTGAATAGCTAGTCTAAGGCTATGCGAGAAAGGTCAGTGAACTAAAACTATTTTCCCGAGATAACTGGTGAGTACCCTGACCATTTACCAGCTGAACTGGTCTTTTTTAAGAGGACTTAAGTCAAGGAAATAAGTGGGAAATTAAAAAAAAACGTTTTAGTAGAAAAATACCCGGAAATAAGAAAGTTTTCTCGTATGAACTGATATTATACACTACTGGTCATTAAAATTGCTACACCAGGAAGAAATGTAGATGATAAATAGGTATTCATTGGAGAAATATATTACACTGGAACTGACATGTGATTACATTTCCACGCAATTTGGGTGCATAGATCCTGAGAAATCAGTAAACAGAACAGCGACCTCTGGCAGTAATAACGGACTTGATACGCCAGGGCATTGGTTCAAACAGAACTTGGATGGCGTGTACAGCTACTGCTGGTCATGCAGCTTCAACACGTTTCCTATCAGTTCATCAAGAGTAGTGACTGGCATATTGTGACGAGCCAGTTGCTCGGCCACAATTGACCAGCCGTTTTCAGTTGGTGAGAGATCTGGAGAATGTGCTGGCCACGACAGCAGTCGAACATTTTCTGTATCCAGAAAGGCCCGTACAGGACCTGCAACATGCGGTCGCGCATTATCCTGCTCAAATGTAGGTTTTCGCAGGGATCGAATGAAGGGTAGAGCCGCGGGTCGTAACACATCTGAAATGTAACAACGTCCACTGTTCAAAGTGCCGTCATTGGGAACAAGAGGTGACCGAGACGTGTAACCAACGGCACCCCATACCATCACGCCGGGTGATACGCGATGACGAATACACGCTTCCAATGTGCGTTCACCGCGATGTCGCCAAACACGGATGCGACCATCATGATGCTGTAAACAGAACCTAGAGTCATCCGAAAAAATGACGTTTTGCCATTCGTGTACCCTGGTTCGTCGTTGAGTACACGATCGCAGGCGCTCCTGTCTGAAACAGCGCCAAGCGTAACCGCAGCCATGGTCTCCGAGCTGATAGTCAGTGCTGCTACAAACGTCGTCGAACTGTTCGTGCAGATGGTTGTTGTCTTGCAAACGTCCCCATCTGTTGACTCAGGGATCGAGACGTGGCTGCACGATCCGTTACAGCCATGCGGATAAGATGGCTGTCATCTCGACTGCTAGTGATTTACGAGGCCGTTGGTATCCAACACGGCGTTCCGTATTGCCCTCCTGAACCCACCGAGTCCATATTCTGCTAATAGTCATTGGATCTCGACCAACGCGAGCAGCAATGACTCGATACGATAAACCGCAATTGCTATACGATACAATCATTCAAAGTCGGAAACGTGATTGTACGCATTTTTCTTCCTTACACGTGGCATCACAACAATGTTGCACCAGGCAACGCCGGTCAACTGCTGTTTGTGTATGAGAAATCGGTTGGAAACTTCCCTCATGTCAGCACGTTGTAGGTGTCGCCACCGGCGCCAGCTGTGTGTGAATGCCCCGAAAAGCTAATCATTTGTATATCACAGCATCTTCTTCCTGTCGATTAAATTTCTCGTCTGTAGGACGTCATCTTCGGGGTGCAGCAATTTTAATGGGCAGAAGCGTATTCTGTCCAGAACTCTTCTGTAAATTGTTAAGATAAATTTAATACTTCTCAAACATTTTTAAAATTATTTCTTCCATTGCCAACAACCAATTATTCGAAAAAACGAAAGAAATGCCTGTGTACTTTGCTGTGTAGTAAGTGGGGGAAAAGCATCGTGCCTTGCTTTGCATAATGAGTAACATCCGCCATCCGCCGTTCACTTCTGGACAAACTCCTCTCCTGGTATTCATGATTCGTTTTACTCTCCAGCTGTACGCATTCGCGTCACCCATCTTAACGTAATCTACTCGTTTTCCTTCAAATCGTCTTCTCTATATTTCTTTCTTTCCTCCTTTTGTATTAAGATATGTGACACAAATTGCACAAGAGATCGTCCATGGTCGTCCATCCATCCATTCCAGTGGCTACGTGTCCTGTCTACTTGCATTTAATTTCGATGAGGATCATAATCATGTCTCCCAATCCAACCTATTCCCTGATGAATATTTTCGTTTCAAATCGAATGGCTCTGAGCACTATGGGACTTAACTGTTGAGGTCATCAGTCGCCTAGAACTTAGAACAACTTAAAACTAACTAACCTAAGGACATGACACACATCCATGCCCGAGGCAGGATTCGAACCTGCGACCGTAGCGGTCGCGCGGTTCCAGACTATAGCGCCTAGAACCGCTCCGCCACTCCGCCTGGCTATATTCGTTTCCCTGTGTGCTTTTAACTATTCCCAATATCCATCTTCCTAGTGGTTGACCAACAACCTTAAATCCAATTTTTAATTACGCTTTTTTAAACTCGTGTACATGTAATTATTAATTGTTTTGCTGAAAGACGTACGGAAATTTGTGAAGTCGCATCACTGACAATACCCGCGTGGAATGACCACGAGGTTTGAAGCGGAGGGTGACGGATTGCGCGGTCTCTCCCGCCAGAGGTTCGAGTCCTCCGTCGGGCGTGGGTGTGTGTGTGTTGTTCTTAGCATAAATTAGTTCAACACACACACATTGACAATAGGAAGATTCTGACTGACAACAAAGAGATATAGAAATTAACTGCGTTCCTACAAATCATAAAAAAGTCAATTCTAAAGCATCTGACTGCAAGCTTTAAAAATTCTCTAACAACTCCTAACAACTGTTCTGTAATGCTGCTGTACGCAGCGGACAACTAACCTCGTCTTGCCGCTGCAACTACGACATGAGCAACATGCTAAAAATATTTCGGAAGCAATACTGCGATCCACGCAGATCTCAGTGCGTGGTCATAATAATTGCAGTAACTGCTGCCGCACTTCTTTAAATAAAAACTGAATGACCAGAAGAGGTTTCGTCAACTAACCTTAAACGGGGATAAAAGTGAAAGAAAGCAATAAAGACTTTAATTTACTGTGTTCGGAAAATACACTCCTGGAAATGGAAAAAAGAACACATTGACACCGGTGTGTCAGACCCACCATACTTGCTCCAGACACTGCGAGAGGGCTGTACAAGCAATGATCACACGCACGGCACAGCGGACACACCAGGAACCGCGGTGTTGGCTGTCGAATGGCGCTAGCTGCGCAGCATTTGTGCACCGCCGCCGTCAGTATCAGCCAGTTTGCCGTGGTATACGGAGCTCCATCGCAGTCCTTAACACTGGTAGCATGCCGCGACAGCGTGGACGTGAACCGTATGTGCAGTTGACGGACTTTGAGCGAGGGCGTATAGTGGGCATGCGGGAGGCCGGGTGGACGTACCGCCGAATTGCTCAACACGTGGGGCATGAGGTCTCCACAGTACATCGATGTTGTCGCCAGTGGTCGGCGGAAGGTGCACGTGCCCGTCGACCTGGGACCGGACCGCAGCGACGCACGGATGGACGCCAAGACCGTAGGATCCTACGCAGTGCCGTAGGGGACCGCACCGCCACTTCCCGGCAAATTAGGGACACTGTTGCTCCTGGGGTATCGGCGAGGACCATTCGCAACCGTCTCCATGAAGCTGGGCTACGGTCCCGCACACCGTTAGGCCGTCTTCCGCTCACGCCCCAACATCCTGGAGCCCGCCTCCAGTGGTGTCGCGACAGGCTTGAATGGAGGGACGAATGGAGACGTGTCGTATTCAGCGATGAGAGTCGCTTCTGCCTTCGTACAATGATGGTCTTATGCGTGTTTGGCGCCGTGCAGGTGAGCGCCACAATCAGGACTGCATACGACCGAGGCACACAGGGCCAACACCCGGCATCATGGTGTGGGGAGCGATCTCCCACACTGGCCGTACACCTCTGGTGATCGTCGAGTGGACACTGAATAGTGCACGGTTCATCCAAACCGTCATCGAACCCATCGTTCTACCATTCCTAGACCGGCAAGGGAACTTGCTGTTCCAACAGGACAATGCACGTCCGCATGTATCCCGTGCCACCCAACGTGCTCTAGAAGGTGTAAGTCAACTATCCTGGCCAGCAAGATCTCCGGATCTGTCCCCTATTGAGCATGTTTGGGACTGGATGAAGCGTCGTCTCACGCGGTCTGCACGTCCAGCACGAACGCTGGTCCAACTGAGGCGCCAGGTGGAAATGGCATGGCAAGCCGTTCCACAGGACTACATCCAGCATCTCTACGATCGTCTCCATGGGAGAATAGCAGCCTGCATTGCTGCAAAAGGTGGATATACACTGTACTAGTGCCGACATTGTGCATGCTCTGTTGCCTGTGTCTATGTGCCTGTGGTTCTGTCAGTGTGATCATGTGATGTATCTGATCCCAGGAATGTGTCAATAAAGTTTCCCCTTCCTGGGACAATGAATTCACGGTGTTCTTATTTCAATTTCCAGGAGTGTAGATTATTTAAACACTGCGAAACTTTACACGGACCTTAATTACTCCAGAATGCTGCACGGGATTAGCCGAGCGGTCTAGGGCACTGCAGTCATGGATTGTGCGGCTGGTACCGGCGGAGGTTCGAGTCCTCCCTCGGGCATGGGTGTGTGTGTGTTTGTCCTTAGGATAATTTAGGTTAAGTAGTGTGTAAGCTTAGGGACTGATGACCTTAGCAGTTAAGTCCCATGAGATTTCACACACATTTGAACATTTTTAATTCCAGAATGCCTATACTCAATAAACACGTCTCTGCCCCAACAAAGATATGAATACTACTCTCAATGTATATATACACAAACCTGACAAGATCCCGTTAGTGTGCACGCAGGCAACATCTACATGCCACAAGAAGGAAAATTACCAAACAATATCCTCAATTAATACCAAAGTCTCCTCCGGCGCTACTGGCACGATTGCGGCAGGCTGCGACCTCTCGCGTCGCGCGTCTTCTCTCCACCGCAGGTTGCGTCCGGCCACTTTCGACTTTTCTCAGCATCTGTTCGCCCACTACCACTCGCTATTATAATCTCCCAGACTCAAAAGTTTGTGTATGCACACCACAGTATGATCATTGGTCAACTTTGCAAGGAAGTATTAACGTCCAACTATCCACCTTCAGATTTCAATGGTTTTCGCTTTAAAAATCCACGGCCGGCCGTGGTGGTCTCGCGGTTCTAGGCGCGCAGTCCGGAATCGTGCGACTGCTACGGTCGCAGGTTCGAATCCTGCCTCGGGCATGGATGTGTGTGATGTCCTTAGGTTAGTTAGGTTTAAGTAGTTCTAAGTTCTAGGGGACTAATGACCACAGCAGTTGAGTCCCATAGTGCTCAGAGCCATTTTTTTTAAAAATCCACTTCTCGCAATCTCTTCGAGTGATGTGAATACTTTGCCCATTTCAGATGAGATTATTATTTTTTTTTCTTTCACGCATAGACATTCTACGATGCATGAGTACCCTTCTTAAGTAACTGCCCATTACGTCTGTGTCCGTATAACGGTGCTTTTCCATGGCACTGGATTTCTTTCTCACTTTAATCTGGTGTACTCTTCGTCCGCACATAAATTCTCATAATCTACATTTCTGACATCTACCTGATGATCCCGCGTATTTTTAACATCGTATCTCATTTTACTCTATATCTTGGAAGTCTATACAAAGTTGCAATGAGGAAGTGGTCCAGAAGCTTCACATCACTTATAATTTCTTTAATATTTGATAAAAACGTAGTCAGTTTCACTTTTAGTCGCACCTGGTACGTGAAAAGGCCATTTTAGATTTGGTTTCTTCCACAAGAATATGTTGTTTCTGTTAAATACTAATAACGAATGACTGCTTTTCGTTTGGTGCACCAGAATCTAAGTTTGGCACGGAAGAATAATTCTTTACCTTCAAGTTTTATTATTTTTTTCAATGTCTTGCATGGGACAGTATATCGCTTAGACAAAAATGATACTGAGTATCATATACACGTTATAGCTACACTGCCAGAAGAAAATTAGTAAACCCTTTTAGAGTTTTCCAATTCACTCAAGATTTGTTGTTGCCACATCGCATATGGAACACACAAAACGAGTACATTTACAGGTGCACAGCGCAGGCGGTCCCGAGGTACCCACACTGAAGGAACCCTCTTCGTAAGTAGTGTAGCCTCCACGGGTGGCAGTGCAGGCGCTGACTGCTGCAAGAGCGGCAGGTGATCGGGTCTAACAACATTCTGCACCTACCGTGCGCTGCTTAAACCGAAACACCGAAGGTGTACGAGAGTTGTAGGCCATAGCGCCTGGCTGGGACCGGCGTGTCTTTGACGCATGCACTCTACGGGACAGTGCTGACGAGTGCAAACCACCATCACTTGCGAGCAGGCAGAATCTGCTTTCATCGCTCAAGACCACGGCGCGCCATTGCACCCTCCAAGTGGTCCTCTGACGGCACCAGTCAAGCCGCGCACGTCGATTCTGTGGCGTGAGTGGAAGACGGGCGAAAGGTGTGCGTACCCTAGTCGCACTGCCGATATCCGGTACGCAACAGATCGTGTTCACACCTATGGGCCAACAGGCACTCTTATCTCTGACGTGATAGCTGTACCATCTGCCGCTGCTGCCCTTGCACTACGACGGTCATGGCGGGAGTCTGTGCTGCACGGCTGTGACAAAGTGACAACTGCTACTAGCATTATTGCCAAACTGACGCAGCACATCGCAGCTGTATGGCAAGGACCATCCCGCCTCTCAGAAGGCCACAATTTGACTCCGCACTTGGCTGTAGGAAGCTCGAGTGCGCCTCCGTGTCATGTCTGCCCTATTACAGGGTGGACACAGATAGCGCTCCGGTAACAATGTTGGCGACGTTAAAATCATTATCAGTACATCTACTGCCCCACTTCTACATCTACATCTACATCTACATCCATACTCCGCAAGCCACCTGACGGTGTGTGGCGGAGGGTACCCTGAGTACCTCTATCGGTTCTCCCTTCTATTCCAGTCTCGTATTGTACGTGGAAAGAAGGATTGTCGGTATGCTTCTGTGTGGGCTCTAATCTCTCTGATTTTATCCTCATGGTCTCTTCGCGAGATATACGTAGGAGGGAGCAATATACTGCTTGACTCTTCGGTGAAGGTATGTTCTCGAAACTTTAACAAAAGCCCGTACCGAGTTACTGAGCGTCTCTCCTGCAGAGCCTTCCACTGGAGTTTATCTATCATCTCCGTAACGCTTTCGCAATAACTAAATGATCCTGTAACGAAGCGCGCTGCTCTCCGTTGGATCTTCTCTATCTCTTCTATCAACCCTATCTGGTACGGATCCCACAGTGCTGAGCAGTATCCAAGCAGTGGGCGAACAAGCGTACTGTAACCTACTTCCTTTGTTGTCGGATTGCATTTCCTTAGGATTCTTCCAATGAATCTCAGTCTGGCATCTGCTTTACCGACGATCAACTTTATATGATCATACCATTTTAAATCACTCCTAATGCGTACTCCCAGATAATTTATGGAATTAACTGCTTCCAGTTGCTGACCTGCTATTTTGTAGCTAAATGATAAGGGACCTATCTTTCTATGTATTCGCATCACATTACACTTGTCTACATTGACATTCAATTGCCATTCCGTGCACCATGCGTCAATTCGCTGCAGATCCTCCTGCATTTCAGTACAATTTTCCATTGTTGCAACCTCTCGATACACTACAGCATCATCTGCAAAAAGCCTCAGTGAACTTCCGATGTCATCCACCAGGTCATTTATGTATATTGTTAATAGCAACGGTCCTATGACACTCCCCTGCGGCACACCTGAAATCACTCTTACTTCGGAAGAGTTCTCTCCATTGAGAATGACATGCTGCGTTCTGTTATCTAGGAACTCCTCAATCCAATCACACAATTGATCTGATAGTCCGTATGCTCTTACTTTGTTCATTAAACGACTGTGGGGAACTGTGTCAAACGCCTTGCGGAAGTCAAGAAACACGGCATCTACCTGTGAACCCGTGTCTAAGGCCCTCTGAGTCTCGTGGACGAATAGCGCGAGCTGGGTTTCACACGACCGTCTTTTTCGAAACCCATGCTGATTCCTACAGAGTAGATTTCTAGTCTAGAGAAAAGACATTATACTCGAACATAATACGTGTTCCAAAATTCTACAACTGATCGACGTTAGAGATGTAGGTCTATAGTTCTGCACGTCTGTTCGACGTCCCTTCTTGAAAACGGGGATGACCTGTGCCCTTTTCCAATCCTTTGGAACGCTTCGCTCTTCTAGAGACCTACGGTACACCGCTGCAAGAAGGGGGGCAAGTTCCTTCGCGTACTCTGTGTAAAATCGAACTGGTATCCCATCAGGACCAGCGGCCTTTCCTCTTTTGAGCGATTTTAATTGTTTCTCTATCCCTCTGTCGTCTACTTCGATATCTACCATTTTGTCAACTGTGCGACAATCTAGAGAAGGAAGCACAGTGCAGTCTTCCTCTGTGAAACAGCTTTGGAAGAAGACATTTAGTATTTCGGCCTTTAGTCTGTCATCCTCTGTTTCAGTACCATTTTGGTCACAGAGTGTCTGGACATTTTGTTTTGATCCACCTACCGCTTTGACATAGGACCAAAATTTCTTAGGATTTTCTGCCAGGGCAGTACATAGAACTTTACTTTCGAATTCATTGAAAGCCTCTCGCATAGCCCTCCTCACACTACATTTCGCTTCGCGTAATTTTTGTTTGTCTGCTAGGCTTTGGCTATGTTTATGTTTGCTGTGAAGTTCCCTTTGCTTCCGCAGCAGTTTTCTAACTCGGTTGTTGTACCACGGTGGCTCTTTCCCATCTCTTACGATCTTGCTTGGCACATACTCATCTAACGCATATTGTACCATGGTTTTGAACTTTGTCCACTGATCCTCAACACTATCTGCACTTGAGACAAAACTTTTGAGTTGAGCCGTCAGGTACTCTGTAATCTGCTTTTTGTCACTTTTGCTAAACAGAAAAATCTTCCTACCTTTTTTAATATTTCTATTTACGGCTCAAATCATCGATGCAGTAACCGCTTTATGATCGCTGATTCCCTGTTCTGCATTAACTGATTCAATCGCCGTCGTCGGATCAAAATCGACGTCGTCTTTCAAGTTTCTTTCCAGCAGTGTGTGTTCATATATCTCGCAGGGGACTATGTCACGAATGAGTGCATTCGGAACATGAGGGATTCCATTGTAAGTGAACAAAGACAGTAAAATCTACGTAGAGCAGAGTTCGCGCTGAGTGTTGTCTGTGCTAGGGACCGGACGTGTAACCGGATTCCGTTTGAACGTCGATGAAGTGCAACTATATCGTGTCAGAATTACACTGCTAAATAGAGTAGGTATAGTTGTCAGTAACTATGCAAATACCGAGATGTGGCCTGCCCCTTGTCGTTGCGTGAATTGGAAGTGTGGAGCCCTCAGCATATCAATTAATCGATAAAATTGTGCCGAGTACACCTATTATTATATACTAATAAAGAGTAGGCAACAATATCTATTAAGCATCGGTCTGTGTTTGCTTACACAGCACACGTGCTGAGGAGAAAGTCTATTACTGTAATTCCCAGCCGGTCAGAGTGGCGGAGCGGTTCTAGGCGCTTCAGTCCGGAACCGCGCGACCGCTACGGTCGCAGGTTCGCATCCTGCCTCGGGCATGGATGTGTGTGATGTCCTTAGGTTAGGTAGGTTTTAGTAGTTCTAAGTTCTAGGGACCTGATGACTTCAGAAGTTAAGTCCCATAGTGCTCAGAGCCATTTGAACCTTTTTTTTGTAATTCCCACATACCATACGCCAGAGAAGGCGTGTTGTGAAGCTGGACGTCCCGTACGAAAAATCTCCCATCACGTCAGATGTACTGCCGGCTGTGTAACGGAGTTGGTTCCGGTTGTGACAGGTGGTGCGTTGTTCTTTAAATCGGGATCGCTGCGCCAGGTGAGCAGCCGTTGCCTGTCAAACGGCGAACGCAAAACACTAACTGCGTGCTGAAGCCACATCGACTTCCGCAGCTCGCGCGCTCTGTACAGCGAAACACGCTGCAGCTAGGATGAACGTAGCACCTGGGGCTCCAACTGCTGTTATTACGTGTCTTTAACGTGGTGTTGGTACGGCCTCGTGAGTCTTTCTTTTTACTTCCATGTGCCGTCGTTGCCTTATTGCAGGCCGATAAGGTACAATGTGCTGGGCTGCATTACAACATTAGCTGTACATAAGTGGGTAGTTTGGTGTACCTACAAGCATAAATAGTTGCAGATGTTGCAAATCACACATAAAACACATTCAAAGATAAAGGTGAGAATTGCCTTAGCGAATGTATTCGTAACGTAACATAAAAAAGCGTGAACCCTCTACACATTAGTTTCACAAAGAAAATTAATGACTGATACGTATCACCTTCACAAAAATGTCGTGAAGCGTCGATATTCTTTCGGCATGGATCGTGCAGCTTCAATCTCGTGCGGTTGAAATCTCAGAAGAGTGGATTCACATGTATTTCTCCGTAGCTTGCACTCTGTGGCCCTGCCGGTTAACACATTTTTAACGTATTTCAGAGAAATGCGACTGCGTGAGAAATAATTTCAGATGTGACCAATGGGAAGCAAAAAAGTAAAGTGAATCATCTTTGATTGTGCCGCTTACAACTCATCGCATTTACAGCTGCACTGTATTCTGGGCAGCGAGGCCTCGACCAGGCTCTGACAAGAAATCACTGGCTCGTCACGCTTTCCTTTTCGAGCTTACGCCGGAAGCGACCGCCAGAGATAACGTAATCATCCCGTGACTCGCGCATCAAAGCCGATGGGCGACGATGCAGTCACCACAACTTTAGACAGGATGAAAATCATGAAACTTCAATCCATACATTATGGCACGATGTAAGAGATGCTAACGGAAGTGAAAATAAAAGGAATCTCCTGCTAGTGTTTATTGCGAGACAACATTCTGCCATGAATCACAGCCCACACTTTGGCAGTGCAGGGTGATTGCCACAGACGGAAGTAGTGCAGTGTATCAGGCAGCGACAAAAGGGACCTATAAGGAATATCACGTGATTTGTAGCCACAGCTTCCACTAGCCTTGGAGTTTGTTGAGGGAACTCTAAACAATGCAATTATCTAGACAATCATTCATTCCTATCTGTCGCCGATCCTACAACTCCACTGGGAAAAATACGCGTACACACACTTCTCACGTAATCCAGTGCACTTGCGAGGTTTCAGCTATTCCGCTCGCTAATACTATCCCGAAATACAGTGCCTGACAAGAAAAGGTGAATCATTCAGAAGGGGAGGAGTTTGAAAGGATAAGTGACTTTATTTCAGTGGCTGCAATGTCGAGAAAAATTTACAAAAACTGGCAGTATGAGACCACTCATCAGTCTGACTTTGCACTCGCCCTGGCTTGGATACATGCAGTGATTTGGTAGGAGAGGGTATTGTGACTGGTCCTTAGCATACTGAGTACCGGCACACGGACGATACTGACGTCCAAGTTGGTCCCAAACACGTCGTATCGGAGATATTTCTCACAGCAGCAATTACTCAGCATGACTCACGCAGTTTACAGAGTCGTGTATCATGTGTGGACGAGCATTATCCTGTTGAAAAATGACACCGCGGCACTGTCGCCTGACAGTTGACACATGAACATGCAATATACTCGTGAGGTACCGTTGTACCGTTAGAGTTCCCTCAATCACTGTCAGCCATCACCTTCAGTCATACCCGATGGTCCCCACACCACGACATCAGGAGTAACTCCACAGTCACTCTCTAAAATACTGGAAGAATGGGGCCTCTCATCAGGATGCCGCAATACTCGCCTTCGACGACCATCCGAGGAGATGCAGAACCGCCTAAGGCGCTGCAGTCATGCATGGACTGTGCGGCTGGTCCCGGCGGGAGATCGAGTCCTCCCTCGGGCATGGGTGTGTGTGTTTGTCCTTACGGTAAGTAGTGTGTAATCTAAGGGAATGATGACCTTAGCAGTGAAGTCTCATAAGATTTCACACACATTTGAACATTTATGAGATCCTGAACCGCGATTCATCAGTAAACATCATGCGACTACATTCATCATCAGTCCATGCTTCCTGGTCTGGGCACCACTCGAAACGCAGTCAGCTGTGTTGTGGAGTTAACAGCAGCCTATTCATGAGACCATAATTACCTAGTCTCCAACCAATGGTGCGGACTCACACAGAATGACGCATCCTGTCCATTAGTTATCCTGGAATGGAACGTACAGATGTGAAGTGGTTAGAAGTACGTGGTACACAATACTGCGATTTTCCATTGTGGTCAGAGGTGACTGACCGGAGTTCCTACTCTCATGTTCCCGTACGAGCTGTGGTAGAATTTGCTGTTTTGAAGAGCGTGCCGCAGCGCGTAGTGGAAAGCAGTCACTTTCCGTTGCTGGCGGTGGCGTCGCTGTGGCAATCGCAGCTTTGGTGTCTCCCTCTGGTGGGAAAGGAGAAAGTTTGCCTGTTCACGTGCATTTAACGGGCGCTAAGAGCTCCGCAGTCATTCGTTTTGTGCACATCCGTTCACGTGTGACAACTTTCGTCTGTGTATGTGTCCCGGTGCCTGAACAATTTTTGTCTTGGACTCTACGCCCGTGAACGGCTCCGTGTATTTTAAAAAGTGTTTGTCTCCGTTTATATGTCCACCATCTGTTCATCTCACATTGTCGTCATTCCTGTCTTGTATGTTTCTCTGCAGCCGAAGAGCGGCGTAGTATGCTGCTGCAGGCCTGCCTGTAAACAGGTTTAAAATAACAATAAAGGGAAAAAAACGAAGTCGGACAGTCAGTGAGTCAGTCGGAGGCAGTTGGTCAGCCAGGGCAGTCTGTCAGTCTGGGCGAGTCTGGTCAGTTGGTCAGCCAAGTTAGTCTGGGTCTGTCTCTCGTCCGCATTGGTGAGGCGGTTACTGTCTCTCTGTCGTCCGGAGTGCTAGTATGTGTTAGGCCGCCAGTCTGCTCGAGTTTGCTCAGGCATTGGTCATTGGCGGTTGGATCGATCGGTTGGCCGGTCGCGCACTGGGACACAAGATCACTTGTCTGCCTGGAGCGTCGGCGCATGTGAGGTCGCCACGTGGGTCCAGTGGCCGCGACGTATAGCGAGGCGTAGTGGCTTCGCCGCCAACACGAGAGCAACAAGAGTCAACCCGCGACATCGGTCTGGCCAGGGTGAGCTGCGACGCCGTGAGACGGGAGATCGGCGCGCCTTCCTGCGTCCGTTGGAGCGGCTGGCAGCGAACGGTTAGGTAGAGCGTTTTGGGGGGTGCTGCGCCAGGTCTTCGCCAGAAATTGCAGTTATTAGAAGTTAAGTGATTCGTGATGTTTCATTTACATGTTAAATTCTACTTGTTTTCTTGGTCAGTCTTTCGTCCCCAGTTTGCTCGTTTGTTTCTCGTCCGCATTTGTTAGGCAGTTAGTGTCGGTCGGTCTGCTGACTGTCGGTCTGCCATACGTTAATAGCTGCCTCTGTCATGTTTGTCGGATTCGATGTTGATTTATTGCTGAAAGGCCGAATTCTTGAAATATGTTTCTATCTTGCTTATCATCTTGCGAGCTGGTATATGTGTAATGTAGAGCATGTTGTACATTTTGTGTAAGTCTGCATTTTATGGGTTTTATTTAAATAGTTACTTTAGGTTATAAGCTTGCCACTCTTCCACCGTAAGAGTCCTTTGAATTTTTCAAAAAGTAAATTCACGGTTCACCATAAAGTCCAATATCCGGCCATTTCCACATCCGAATGTCTCAGAAATCTGGATATTGCCCGATTCGACCAGCTGGTAAAATGGAGACCCAAAAAGAAATCCTATCTCTCACGAGTACGCCGCATCCTCCATGTCCTTCAAAGCGATCATTTTATGTCCAATGCTGTTCCACCCCTTTATATACCCTAACGGGACTTGTAAAAACATTAAACACTAATGCACTGTGGTGGTCGGTCTGTTTGTCAAAGACAATTGCAATCTAATAATTAACGCACTCACCGTTGAAGTGTACATGTACGAAGTTACACTTGCATCAGACCATGTCTTCTAGCTACTTAATATTTCTTGTCAACAGTGCATGTGTGTTACCCATCGAGCACATAGCAAGTGTGATCGGATGGCTTCAGGTCCAGTCTTCATTAACACAGCGAGGGAGATGGAGCAGCCAGCCGTGAAGTTGATACACTTGTATTCGGGCAAAAGCAGATCAAATCTCTTATAATCAAATCTCTGACTGGTCATCTGCATGTCTAGCATTTTGCGTGGTGTCTTTTTGTTTTATACCGTGTCTCACTACCACTTTCGCGCAACGACGCTCTGAGCGTGTTTTTTAGGGAATTGACTACTTCGAACATGGGACCTGTTGCTGGTAAGGAGACGCCAGACCACACATGACATGTAGAATTCACAAAACATTGTTTATAGATTGCACTATTGATAAAAGGAAATGTTTTAATACATGATGATAAAAACCAACTGCGTTCAACAAAAATGTGAACGAATATTCCCTGAATGGGTTTCCAAGTTCTACAATGGATCGAAGGATGACCTATGCCATATCACATCTATAATCTAGGTTTAAATTAAGTTTCACAAGAGAGAAAACTATCAAAATGGTCTACAGTGACCCTCAATTATCATTAATTACTTACCTAACTTGTCGTAAATTACAGTGGGTGATGTGACTTCTCAATAACAATATGACAGAACAATCATCACGTTTCAGATTTTTACTTCAAGTGGCAAATGTGAATACCATGAGCTTCAATTGACGATCGACGCTAGTATTACGCAAAAAAAAAACAGGGTGTGTAACAGATGAGACTTCTGCAGTTCTGAGTAAAGCCATATGCGCTGTTATGCGGCATCGCGTGCTTTCATTACGTTGTCGGTGTTCGTCAGGGGGCGGCGGGCAGCACAGCTTCGCTCACCTCGCCGTCTCGGAAGCAACTCATTCCTAACTTCTCCTTACTACAATTTACCGAAAAAAAACTACCTGGCTGTGTTTTCATCTGACCAATCAGGGTCTCAATGTTAACCTTAAGCTCCGCCTACAAGAATTCTGTCTATCCAATGAGAAACGTTATACTTTTCGTGGTGGGGCAATATTTTTAAAGTTTGCAACGTAACAGAGACGCGAAAAAGTCTCACGCTAAAACTTGCGGCTGGGGGGTGGTCCTTTTAGCGTTATCGTAAGATCTATACTGTTCTTCTGGAGGGCTCTAGCTTTTAACATGGGCTGGGGATGTGGTCCTGACGTAACAGAGACGCAAAAAAGTCTCACGCTAAAACTTTTAGCTGGGGTGGTCCTAGTGGTTAGCTGCGACGTGGTGTCCAGTCCGTCCCTTATCGTAGGGCCTTCTAGCTTAACACGCTTCTGCTCTCGGCTTCTGTTCTCGTTTCTCCCCTCGGAACTGCGTCTGTCTCACGGTGGGAAGGTATGACATGCATTTAGGCTTCTTGTGTTAGTCTGTGGTATTCCATTTGCTCAATCGTTACTCGTATTACTTTGGTTAATTTAATGTCACGATTTATTCGGAGCTATGTGACATACTACAGGATTTGCTTATCATGTCAGGGTTTTCATGGAAGTTTTCGGATTTGCCTTACACCATACAGATGTACAAAGTTTGTGGTTCTCCTAAGCCACAAAATCTGTCCCAAATCCAAGCCTGTACCTTCTCTAATGACTCTATCATTGCTGTAAATTAAACCCTCATCATTAAATCCAACCTCTCTTGAATAGGTTGAAGAACCATGGAATACCAGCCTCAACCTGACATCCAACAAAATGCTAATCATCTCTGCTCATGATTTTGGAAGTACTTTGTAGCTGAGACACTGAAATCCTTGTCGATGATAATTTGTTCACAAATGAATGAACTTGTAGTTACCGTCAGCAGTAGAGCATGGAACCCATACAGCGGTGTGCGATGGCGACAACCTGCTGTCACCAGACTGCGGCCTAAGAAATCGCGACTTGGTTACGACATAAACAAAAGTTTTTTACAACATACTAAAACGAAGTGTGTAGTTTTGCTCCATTTATACGCTGTTACGTCGTATGCATAAACTGATTGCCAGTTGTGAGGTAAAGGGCGATTTGTGGCGCCCTGGAAATATTCTGAGTTCGGAGTTGACGTGGGGAACTGCCGGCGGGCCGTGACCCGGCAGCAACCACGTGGTGCCGAACTTTAGCTGAGCGTGAGGGGTTGCCCGAGTTCGTGGTCCAGCCGCGTGCCTGGGAATTCCAATGTTTTCTAGGCAGATTCTCACGAGTTGTATGACTGCCAGTTAAAATTTTCAACATTTCTGTTACATCCTTTCACCAGTCAAATAAGTCTATGATCATACATCCTTCTCTGTATGCGGTCAGTGATACCTATTACTCCAACCTGGTGTGGGCCCCATACACCTGAACAGCGTTCAACTACGGGGAATAAATTTTTTTTTGTACACTATCTCTTTTGCACACATACTGGCATTTTCGAGCATCCTACTAAAGACCTGTAGTGTGCAACTCTTTTTACGTTCAATGTATGCAATGTGGTGATCCACTTCATAGCTTTCACACACTTTTGTCCCCAAATACTTGTATGAAATGACTGACTCGATGGTTCTATAGTCAAACGATATCAACTTTTATGTTTTTCTAGCCTCAGAACTGCATTCCTGACAGAGTCGTTGGTTGCGGTAAGCCAAAATGGAATAAATCCTCATGGAAGACATATAACTTGCTCCTAAACTGAAAGGTTAACTGTTTGCAGTACTAATGTAGGAAGTGTCGCAATGAAACTATGTATCAGTTTGCAAATCCATAAACTTTGAGTGTCAATAAGACTGTCAGAGCCTAAACTTTACGTTTTCATTCTCAATCTGGAAGACAGACATCTCCTTCCATATCCGCTAGTCAATTGCCAGTTCGTGCTTTTTGAAAAGGACATTTTCTGTTTCCATTAAATACGGTAAAACAGGTAAATCAGGAGGCTCAATTTCTCCCACTATACTTATTATAATTTTCGCCATTTAATAAAGGTACTTATCGCAACTTTAGCGTCCAAAATGCGAGTTATCGACTGCATCTTTCCTGTATCGTCTTTCGTCCATTTAATTACTAGCAACTCTTCGTTTAGTCACTGTCTCGTTCTATAAGGGAGGACGTTGCCATCTGATGGAGCGTTCCCTGCACCTTGGGTTGCCTGGTTTGGTGCCAGCATGGCCCACACTCACTTCGTACAGAAGCAGTTGCCGTTCTCACGTCTCCAGCTGAGCAGCGCCTCTTCCTTCCTCAGCGACAATCTCGAAGTGCATTCTCTACCTGGACAGAATAAAATCTACAGTGCATTGAAGGTACCTTGTTTGGTACCGATATTCCGCTATATTTCGTGCCACTCTCACTTCCGATACGCTGTGATGCTGCTTAATGTTCTTAGGGAAGATGATCTTTATTACTTGGTTGCTATACTGGATACGATCTGACCTCACTCATATGATGAAATGGTTGGCAATAGTTAACGCTCTTGCTTGTGTGCTCTAGTGAAGGAACAGCAATAAGGAAGAGGGTGCGGAGTTAACTGAGTGCACTAAAAGCGTACAGTGGCTGAGGATTGAGGGGACCGTTTTTTCTTCAAAACCTGGGTGAAAACGTTTGTGTAGTGCCCAGTCCACCTGTCTCATTGTGCAGACACGTTGGGTGGCGCTGGTCAGTCGTCGGTCACATCCATGTAAGGTGAGTAGCGCCGAGGAGTCGCTGGATCTATGAGGAGAGAACTGATAACTAGCAATAAAGTAGAGGACGGGTTCTTGTTACGTAGGAAGCTGATGAGACGGCTGTGAGTTTCTGCTAATTTCCTTGGGGCAGGTCAGTGGCCCCCAGGCGTCCAAACTCTGCTACAAAAAATATTTCTGAAGGCACGAAGCTTTTAGCGAGTTTATGGCCGTTCTTTGAAAAGTTCAAAATGGACACAACAGGGGAGATAACTATATTTTTATGGAGGGCTATGGTTCCATCCAGGTCATGCTTTTAGCACCACGTGGGACAGAGGCTGTAAAGTTGAATCTTTTTTCGTTTTCTCCCAATTATTTTTTAAAGTCGCTGGTTGGTCAAATCTGTGTATGCAGATGCTCCAGCTCGTGATTGGATTATGCTAAAGACGGAGTAGTCTAAGATGTAAATGTGCTATGCTTCCGATGTGGCGAGAAAAGGTGAAAGTAAGTGAAGAACACCCTCTTGTACTGGCGCTTCACTTGTAACGAACGGCAGGTCTTTACCTAAATGGTGGGACTTGTGTCCTTCGCTCACCATCTGGACTGTCAGAGGTACTGCTTCTTGCGTAATGCACGCAACCAGTTATGTGTGCGTGTACTTATTGATGTTGAGTCGGGTGTCTAAACGTTTTACATATATCGTCACGCATAGTCGTGTCACAAAGTGAAACTGGTTTGGCAGATCAGCAATCGGGTCCACCTGCACACTGGAATCCACCGAGGTTTCAGAGGTTCATAGGGAAGTCTGTGCGTTCCGAATCAACCGAACGAGACACGCGTACTTGCAGTTTTTTCGGGCGCGCGCCATTAATAACAGATTGCCGCCGTCCATGACTGCAGTCGCCGAGCACGTAGTGGTGTGGTGCCATGGCCAGCAGGGTAAGGTTTTCCCTGCTGTGGTGTACGGCTCCAATATATGCTTCTCAGCACCCTGTTCTTTGGAACCATATTTTTCTTTATGGAACACTAGAGTATAGACGCTTGACAGTAGCATAGTTTTTGGGCCATAACACGGATTCACATGTACGAAGTCAGGTAAAGCGATTAGTTCTGGTTAGTGTCCTGTCTTGATCCCCAGTTGATCACTTTGCTCACCATAGACTGTATGTCACGTAAAGCGTTTGTCAAATAAAAAACGTATGTGTGGCGTTTCTTTAGCCAGCTTTCGTCATCTGATGTTACGAATGAATAAATCAACTGTTTTTTAGTCCACAACAGGGTGGTCAGCTGACATAAAGCAAACACTATCGTCAGCAGCGCCTCCGTAAAAGCCTCGGCGAGGTGCGCGGCGACAGACACCTGCAGACTGCGGACCGCGGCCAGCTGCTATGGTAATGCTCCTCCTGTGCCGCCGCCGCCGCCGCCGCCTCGCAGCTGTCGCGCGCTGACAGGGCTGAGAGCCGGGACAGGAAGCCGTGCGTCTGCGGCCACGTGCCGCGCCGCGCGCACGCAGCCTCCGCCGTGATTTGTGGACAGCCGGAGCGCAGCACGGCACGCGCCGCTGCCGCCACCGCCGGCCGCTGCAGCCTTCCCTACAAGGAGCTCCGACCACAGCGCAGCCGCCTTCTGCCTCACAGGAGGTCAGCGACGCGTCTCCAAGCCGTCTCCGGGACGCCAGAGCGCCTCCCTAGCCCGAACCGCGAAAGCGTACCAGTGCTCCGGGCGTAGCCGATTAGAAACGAAAGCAGCGGTTGGGAAGGGAGTGAGACAGGTTTGTAGCCTCTCCCCGATGCTGTTCAATCTGTATATTGAGCAAGCAATAAAGGAAACAAAAGAAAAGTTGGGAGTAGGTACTAAAATCTATGGAGACGAAATAAAAACTCTGAGGTTCGCCGATGACATTGTAATTCTGTCAGAGACAGCAAAGGACTTGCAAGAGCAGTTGAACGGAATGGTTAGTGTCTTGAAGGGAGGATATAAGATGAACATCAACAAAAGCAAAACGAGGATAATGGAATGTAGTCGAATTAAGTCGCGTGATGCTGAGGGAATTAGATTAGGAAATGAGACATTTAAAGTATTAAAGGAGTTTTGCTATTTGGGGAGCAAAATAACTGATGATGGTGGAAGGAGAGAGGATATAAAATGTAGACTGGCAATGGCAAGGAAAGCGTTTCTGAAGAAGAGAAATTTGTTAACATCGAGTATAGATTTAAGTGTCAGGAAGTCGTTTCTGAAAGTATTTGTATGGAGTGTAGCCATGAATGGAAGTGAAACATGGACGATAAATAGTTTGGACAAAAAGAGAACAGAAGCTTTCGAAATGTTTTGCTACAGAAGAATGCTGGACATTAGATGGGTAGATCACAGAACTAATAAGGAAGTACTGAATAGGATTGGGAATGAGTTTGTGGCACAACTTGACTAGAAGAAGGGATCGGTTTGTAGGACATGTCTTGCGGCATCAAGCGATCACCAATTTAGTACTGAAGGGCAGTGTGGAGGGTAAAAATCGTAGAGGGAGACCAAGAAATGAATACAGTAAGCAGATTCAGAAGGATGTAGGTTGCAGTAGGTACTGGGAGATGAAGAAGCCTGCACAGGTCAGGGTAGCATGGAGAGCTGCATCAAAACAGTCTCAGGACTGAAGACCACAACAACAACAACAATGTAGGCGACATTTTCAACACAACTATTTGGTCGGTAAGGGGAGAAGTGGTAGTAGTGGCTTCAGCTTACTGAGCAACTAACGTTGCGGCATTGTCCTCGATTAAATTCCAGATTTCTCCAAAGTGTCTCAAGGACTCTGAGAACTTGACACTGTCGATGGTGATCCGTTTGTCTGATGGCGGGGATGCCCGGCGGTCCCCTTGGTGCTGGAGATGAGTACGCTACGTGTCGGCAGAGGGTCTCACACTTTCACTTCTCTAGTCATTATACAAACACGAAAACACCACTCTACACACACCCAATATGGTCACATAGAGTCAAGAGATATCACTTTAGACTTTGTCGACGTGTTGACTTTACTACATCCGATACATTTATTGAACGCTGTCCGCCCATGGTAACTGAGTGGTGCCGGCACGGTAGCTCAGCGTGTTCGGTCAGAGGGTTAGCGGCCCTCAGTAATAAAAAAAAAATGAGTTAATCGATCAACAACGAACTTCAAACGGATGTCTTACGACGTCTGCCCCGAGCAGATGCAACGAACGAAAGCGAACAAAACGAGATTAAAAAGAAAAGTGGTCAACGCCACAGGCTGTCAATCCTAAGGGCCCGTGTTCGATTTCCGGCTGGTTCGGAGATTTTCTCCGCTCAGGGACTGGGTGCTGTGTTGTCCTAATCATCATCATTTCATCCCCATCGACGCGCAAGTCGCCGCAATGGCCTCAAATCGAAAGACTTGCACTAGGCGAGCGGTCTACCCGACGGGAGGCCCTTGTCACACGATATTTTTTTTAGTTATTGAACACTAACAACAGAAGAAGAAGAATATCAGGAATTATATTAGAACAAATAAGCCCTCGGTCACGTCGGCGTCTTCAGAATTAGACTAACTGTTCTAAAACATATTAAGTGTATAATACATTAATAAAATCAAAGTTTGTAATGCCTGAAAAAAGATGCAGTACTTACAAGTCACATATTAAAAAAGATCTAAGCCGAAGGGCGAAGTCACTAATAGTTGTAAGTAAGATGCGGCCCGCCACGAATTCCTCTCCTGTTCCAACCTCTACATTTAGAGTAGCACTTGCAACCTACGTCCTCAATAATTTGCTAAATGTTTTCCAACGTCTGCCTTTCTATACAGTTTGTGCCCTCTCCACATACCTCTAGCATCACAACACAGCATGTTTTTCCCAATGGAGAGACGTCTACAGACGTTAAAGTAACCTCTGGCGTGGCACAGGGGAATGTTATGGGACCACTGCTTTCCACAATATATGTAAATTACCTAGTAGATAGTGTCGGAAGTTCCATACGGCTTTTCGTGGATGATGCTGTATTATACGGGGAAGTTGCAGCATTAGAAAATTGCAGCGAAATGCAGGAAGATCTGCAGCGGATAGGCACTTGGTGCAGGGAGTGGCAACTGACCCTTAACATGGACAAATGTAATGTATTGCGAATACATAGGAAGAAGGATCCTTTATTGTATGATTATACGATAGAGGAACAAACACTGGTAGCAGCACTTCTGTAAAATATCTGGGAGTATGCGTACGGAACGATTTGAAGTGGAATGATCATATAAAATTAGTTGTTGGTAAGGCGGGTGCCAGGTTGAGAAAATGTAGTCCATCAACAAAGGAGACGGCTTACAAAACACTCGTTCGACCCATACTTGAGTATTGCTCATCAGTGTTGGATCCGTACCAGGTCGAGTTGACAGAGGAGATAGAGAAGATCCAAAGAAGAGCGGCGCGTTTCGTCACAGGGTTATTTGGTAAGTGTGATAGCGTTACGGAGATGTTTAGCAAACACAAGTGGCAGACTCTGCAAGAGAGGCGCTCTGCATCGCGGTGTAGGTTGCTCGCCAGGTTTCGAGAGGGTGCGTTTCTGGATGAGATATCGAATATATTGCTTCCCCCTACTTATACCTTCCGAGGAGATCACGAATGTAAAATTAGAGAGATTCGAGCGCGCACGGAGGCTTTCCGGCAGTCGTTCTTCCCGTGAACCATACGCGACTGGAATAGAAAAGGGAAGTAATGACAGTGGCTCGTAAAGTGCCCTCCGCCACACATCGTTGGGTTGCTTGCGGAGTATAAATGAAGATGTAGATGTGGATCATGGGTGTCATTCCTTGAAGTTTTAACAGATGCCCTATCGTCCTGTCCCTTCTCCTTGCCAGTGTTTTCCACATATTCGTTTTCTACCACATTCTGCACAGAACCTTCTCATTCCTTACCTTATCAGTCCACCTAATTTTCAATATTCGTCTGTAGCACCACATCTTAAGTACTTTGATTCTTTTCTGTTCCGGTTTTCCCACATTCCATGTTTCACTACCATACAATGCTGTGCTGCAAACGTACATTCTCAGAAGTTTCTTCCTCAAGTCAAGGCCCATGTTTCATACTAGTACACTTCTCTTGGCCAGGAATTCGCTTTTTCCCATTGCTAGTCTGCTTTTGACGTCCTCCTTGGTCCGTCCGTCACTTGTTATTTTGCTGCCCAGGTAGCAGAAGTCGTTAACTTCGTCTATTTCGTGACTATCAGTCCTGAGTTTCTCGCTGTTATCATTTCTGAAACTCCTCATTACCTTTGTCTTTCTCTTGTTTACTCTCAATGCATACTCTGTACTCATTAGACTGTTCATTCCATTCATGAGATCACGTAATTTTTCTTCAATTTCACTCACGATAGCAAAGTCATCAGTGAATCGTATCATTAATATACTTTCACCTTGAATTTTAATTCCACTTCTGAACCTTTCTTCCATCATTGCTTCGTCGCAGTATAGATTGGACAATAGGGGCGGAAGACCGCATGCCTGCCTTACACTCTTTTTAATACGAGCACTTCGTTCTTGATCGTCCACTCTTATTATTCCCTCTTGCCTATTGTATATATCGTATATTCCCCGTCTCTCCATATTTTTCTCAGAATTTCGAACATCTTGCACCATATTACAGTGTCGAATGATTTTTCCAGGTCGACAAATCCTATGAACTTCTCGTAATCCTTCTTAAGTCTTACTTTCGTTATAAACCGCAACGTCAGACTTGCCTCTCAGTTGCCCTTACCTTTTCTAAAGCCAAACTGATCGTCATCTAACATATCCTCAGTTTTCTTCTCCATTCTTCTGTATACTACCTTTGTTAGCAACTTGGTTGCATGAGCGTCTCAGAGTACTATTCGCTGGTCATCTGGCCTCAGTTCGAAGTGGATAATTCTGCTCCAGTCGATGAGATTCCAGCCCGAAGAAGTGTCTGGAGACGCCCCAGACAGTGGTGGGATAGCAACCTGAGTATCGCCCGCCATACAGCCGACGTCCAGGGGTGCTGGTCTGGGACGTCGTTCCATTTCACAGTTGGGCCCTTTGGTTGTCATGCGTGGCACCCTTACAGTACAGAGCAACTGCGACGTTTTCTATGTATGCATACTGAGGTGTGAGGTTGATCTGTTGTTCTGTCATTCTGCGCAACGGATTAATCTGAGATGTGCCTTTACCCTGTGGCACCTGTAAGATGCAGTTCCACCCACACACTACTACAGAAGTCAGACAGACGCTCGTAACGTTCTAAAGAGAAATGCCTGAAAAACTTTCAGCAATAAATACCTTCTGGAGTCGTCCGCTGTAAGGAAATGACACAAAAATTCACAAAATTTCTCACGTAGCTAGTGGGATACTTGGGTATTGCAGTAGTGCTAGTCAGTGTAAGAAAAACATGAAACTAACGAAAGTTATTATTTATTTTGCAAAAATTCTGAGAAATCACAATGACACTTTTAGTTATGAATTGAACAAGTTATATCCTTTTTTTTTTTTTTTTCTTCGGAATGTGATGTTACCTCTCGAGGATAGGATTCGCTAACGAAATTTCTATGCAAAGTTTAAGATGGTTGTTGACTTGGCAGAATGGCTGAGAGGCTCGCCTACCCAACTTGAATTATTATCCTCTAGAATGTTGCTAGGTACGGTCCAGGCTGTCGCCTGTGCAATGCAGTGAAGTGCACTGTTGTGGATGAAATATGGGGCTCGCAATAGCTGTAACGCACAATACCGTAAGCCGCGATGACTGCTGTCTGCGCCGGTCGCTGCTGACAAATAAGATAACTCTCGTTCTATCTGGATTGCCCTTCGCCAATCAGACTCTCCCTATGCCTTGATGAAGTCAAGGAATCCTACTCGCCCCTAGTCCAACTACACTCCTGGAAATTGAAATAAGAACACCTTGAATTCATTGTCCCAGGAAGGGGAAACTTTATTGACACATGCCTGGGGTCAGATACATCACATGAGCACACTGACAGAACCACAGGCACATAGACACAGGCAACAGAGCATGCACAATGTCGGCACTAGTAGTGTATATCCACCTTTCGCAGCAATGCAGGCTGCTATTCTCCCATGGAGACGATCGTAGAGATGCTGGATGTAGTCCTGTGGAACGGCTTGCCATGCCATTTCCACCTGGCGCCTCAGTTGGACCAGCGTTCGTGCTGGACGTGCAGACCACGTGAGACGACGCTTCATCGAGTCCCAAACATGCTCAATGGGGGACAGATCCGGAGATCTTGCTGGCCAGGGTAGTTGACTTACACTTTCTAGAGCACGTTGGGTGGCACGGGAAACATGCGGACGTGCATTGTCCTGTTGGAACAGCAAGTTCCCTTGCCGGTCTAGGAATGGTAGAACGATGGGTTCGATGACGGTTTGGATGTACCGTGCACTATTCAGTGTCCCCTCGACGATCACCAGGGGTGTACGGCCAGTGTAGGAGATCGCTCCCCACACCATGATGCCGGGTGTTGGCCCTGTGTGCCTCGGTCGTATGCAGTTCTGATTGTGGCGCTCACCTGCACGGCGCCAAACACGCATACGACCATCATTGGCACCAAGGCAGAAGCGACTCTCATCGCTGAAGACGACACGTCTCCATTCGTCCCTCCATTCACGCCTGTCGCGACACCACTGGAGGCGGGCTCCAGGATGTTGGGGCGTGAGCGGAAGACGGCCTAACGGTGTGCGGGACCGTAGTCCAGCTTCATGGAGACGGTTGCGAATGGTCCTCGCCGATACCCCAGGAGCAACTGTGTCCCTAATTTGCTGGGAAGTGGCGATGCGGTCCCCTACGGCACTGCGTAGGATCCTACGGTCTTGGCGTGGATCCGTGCGTCGCTGCGGTCCGGTCCCAGGTCGACGGGCACGTGCACCTTCCGCCGACCACTGGCGACAACATCGATGTACTGTGGAGACCTCACGCCCCACGTGTTGAACAATTCGGCGGTACGTCCACCCGGCCTCCCGCATGCCCACTATACGCCCTCGCTCAAAGTCCGTCAACTGCACATACGGTTCACGTCCACGCTGTCGCGGCATGCTACCAGTGTTAAAGACTGCTTAATCGCAAGAATTCAGTATAGAGTCGCACTTCGATTCACTCTTGACAGAGGTGCTCTCCCAGTGTAGTACGGAGCAGAGACTTGTTCCTCGCTCCAAGAGCGACAACGGAACGGTGCCTCTCCATGCCAGACGTGGAGGGGTATATCTTTCGGTCTCTTCCATTATTCCTTCAGCTCAAGGCGTCAGGAATATCGTCTGCCAATCAGCATTGCTCTTCTAAAACGGCAGAATGACGTTTCGTTTCAGGCGACCAATCCAGAAATCTGTAGCACTGGCGTTTGGCGTTTTCTGTCTCCCTGTGAAAATCTCTGAAACTGCGTGCTGTGTGTAAAGAATGCGTAGGCTGGCCGCTCCCACACAGTGTAGCGGAATTTGCTTGTGAGCCGAACACGGGTCGGGCCCACACTGCCCGCTACACGGACGGTCACCGGCCGACATGGGCTGGCTCGTCCTCTGAAGGGACCGGCGTTCCGTTTCTCTCCCGAACTAACAGCTCCTGTGACCGTCATGTCTGGAATGTATGTGTGTACGCCAGCCTCGAGTATTTCAACCACGGTGCGCTTACTTGTTAATTGCATATCGTTTACATGAATTCATAAAACAGTGACTTTATCTTATCGAGTTTGGGTTCGAATGAAGCGTCTTGATGTGCGGAATTTGATTGTGAGGGCGGAATATGTAAGCAATGAAGGTCTGGAGACCACGACGTCTTACAACGTTGTGGTTTTCTTCCGTCTTCGTCTTGCCAAACCTTACATTGGCCAACAAGGACGCCGACTCACCACCAACTGGCAACATACGAAGCATTGTAGGCAGATTTCTCCAATAATATCAATATTTTAACTATCTAATGCGGGAGTGGCACAGAATTTGGCACCATATCCAACAATTCCATCAATCAATGCCAAGCCGAATAGCTGCTTGCATAAAGGACAAAGGTGGATGAACGAGTCATTGATTTGCTCAATTTGTCAGTGCATGATTTCAGTCCCAATCGGATAATTCCTTCGTTGTGCTCTTGTTTATGTTAGAGTGTATTTCAAAACTACACCGATACAAAAGAGTTACATGTTTGCAACTGTTACTGTCTTTCAAAGTAGACACAAGCGTTGAGTAGAAATCGTTGCCAGCGATGTGGAAGGCGTAGTATACAGTTAGCAGAGCCTGTTCTCAGAATGAAATTCTCACTCTGCAGCGGAGTGTGAGCTGATACGAAACTTCCTGGCAGATTAAAACTGCGTGCCGGGCCGAGACCCGAACTCGGAACCTTTGCCTTTCGCGGGCAAGTGCTCTACCAACTGAGCTACCCAAGCACGACTCACGCCCCGCCCTCACAGCTTTAATTCCGCCAGACAAGGCGTCAGTCGTGCTTGGGTAGCTCAGATGGTAGAGCACTTGCCCGCGAAAGGCAAAGGTTCCGAGTTCGGGTCTCGGCCCGGCACGCAGTTTTAATCTGCCAGGAAGTTTCAGAGCCTGCTCTGTTTGTGGTGCGAATGGAGCGGTCTACTGCCTGTCGAATCTCTGGAACAGTTCTTAAGTGAATGGCACGAAGTGGTTCCTTCATCTTAGGAATCAAATCAAAGTCACAAGGACATAATTCCGGGGAGTGCGGTAGATTGTACTGCACTCCCCAGTCCCATCGACCGAACAGAGCAGCCACAGCTGGTGCTGTACGCGTCCGCGCATTGTCGTGCAAAGTGAAGGCTGGGTTGCGCAGAAAATGCCGCCGCTTATTTCGCAAAGCTGGTCGCAGGTGATGCTCCAAAAACGAACAGTAATACGACTTAGGTCCTCGTGACCTTGATTTTATTCCGAAGATGAAGGAACCTCTTAGTGGCATTCGCTTCAGAACTGTTCCAGAGATTCGACAGACAGTACATCGCTCCATTCGTACCGTCAACAGAACAGGCTCTGCTAACGGTATACTACGCCTTCCACATCGCTGTCAACGGGTTCTACACAATGCTGGTGACTACTTTGAAGTACAGTACCAGGTGCAAACATGTAACTCTTTTGTATCGGTTGTGAACAAATACACTCCTGGAAATTGAAATAAGAACACCGTGAATTCATTGTCCCAAGAAGGGGTAACTTTATTGACACATTCCTGGGGTCAGATACATCACATGATCACACTGACAGAACCACAGGCACATAGACAAAGGCAACAGAGCATGCACAATATCGGCACTAGTACAGTGTATATCCACCTTTCGCAGCAATGCAGGCTGCTATTCTCCCATGGAGACGATCGTAGAGATGCTGGATGTAGTCCTGTGGAACGGCTTGCCATGCCATTTCCTCCTGGCGCCTCAGATGGACCAGCGTTCGTGCTGGACGTGCAGACCGCGTGAGACGACGCTTCATCCAGTCCCAAACATGCTCAATGAGGGGCAGATCCGGAGATCTTGCTGGCCAGGGTAGTTGACCTACACCTTCTAGAGCACGTTGGGTGGCACGGCATGCATGCGGACGTGCATTGTCCTGTTGGAACAGCAAGTTCCCTTGCCGGTCTAGGAATGGTAGAACGATGGGTTCGATGACGGTTTGGATGTACCGTGCACTATTCAGTGTCCCCTCGACGATCACCAGAGGTGTACGGCCAGTGTAGGAGATCGCTCCCCACACCATGATGCCGGGTGTTGGCCCTGTGTGCCTCGGTCGTATGCAGTCCTGATTGTGGCGCTCACCTGCACGGCGCCAAACACGCATACGACCATCATTGGCACCAAGGCAGAAGCGACTCTCATCGCTGAAGACGACACGTCTCTATTCGTCCCTCCATTCACGCCTGTCGCGAGAACACTGGAGGTGGGCTGCACGATGTTGGGGCGTGAGCGGAAGACGGCCTAACGGTGTGCGGGACCGTAGCCCAGCTTCATCGAGACGGTTGCGAATGGTCCTCGCGGATACCCCAGGAGCAACAGTGTCCCTAATTTGCTGGGAAGTGGCGGTGCGGTCCCCTACGGCACTGCGTAGGATCCTACGGTCTTGGCGTGCATCCGTGCGTCGCTGCGGTCCGGTCACAGGTCGACGGGCACGTGCACCTTCCGCCGACCACTGGCGACAACATCGATGTACTGTGGAGACCTCACGCCCCACGTGTTGAGCAATTCGGTGGTACGTCCACCCGGCCTCCCGCATGCCCACTATACGCCCTCGCTCAAAGTCCGTCAACTGCACATACGGTTCACGTCCACGCTGTCGCGGCACGCTACCAGTGTTGAAAACTGCGATGGAGCTCCGTATGCCACGGCAAACTGGCTGACACTGACGGCGGCGGTGCACAAATGCTGCGCAGCTAGCGCCATTCGACGGCCAACACCGTGGTTCCTGGTGTGTCCACTGTGCCGTGCGTGTGATCATTGCTTGTACAGCCCTCACGCAGTGTCCGGAGCAAGTTTGGTGGGTCTGACACACCGGTGTCAATGTGTTCTTTTTTCCATTTCCAGGAGTGTAGTTGCCGCTATTTAAGTTCCAACCCCTGTATTTACTAAAAAAATCTCACCTGTAAATTGGCACAAATAATCACTAGTTTCGATCTGATTGGCCACATGCTATGAAATATCAAAAGTCTTTGTAAAAGAATTCAGTCACAAGTTGGAAATACGAGAAATATCTGCGTGTCAGACTTGTAGTAGTATTCAGTCGTATCCAATACTCTACCAGTTCCATTCTGTGTGTTACAGATTTAAGCCTCCAACACTTCACGTAAAATATGTAGCTGAATGTTTTGAAGGAAGAAGAAATTGTAGTTTGTAGTCAGAAGCACATGGCCGTATCTTACACCCCGATTAGAAATCTTTCGCTCCCCTCTCACCCCCCTCTCACCATTTAGGAAGTTGTGAAACGAATTAAGAGAGCTTTTTGGAGATGGGAGGTCCAGATAAATCTTGCATTCTGGAAAATAGATTAGCTGAATAACTTTCCAGTGAGTTATATGCAGAGCGGAAACTTTTATGTTACAGTACGGATGAATACTGTAGAACGGGCGATGAAGGCAAGAATCTACACGCAATACGAAGAAGCTGGAGCAACGTATTTACTTTCCGCTGCTGAAGATTTCGTTTGAAATATCTATTGCTTCTGCGGTGATTTAGGATATTCAGTGTAATAGTTGTAGGTGTCGCGAGAGAACGCCTGTTAAGTGAGGTAATTAGCGCGAGTTAAGGTTCAGAGGGAGCAGACGACGAGGTGGTGTGGGTGGGATCAATCGGAAATCGCATCGGAAGTCTGATAGACGTTGGAGGGTTATGACGGTCCGAAGCATTCTTTGACTGAGCTGCATATGTAACACTCCACTTTGATACATTAAAAAGGGCACTGTAGCCCAAGGGAGACGTGGCGTTTAGCGCAGCTCTCAAACGACCCAAGCGCACCAACTTCGTGCGAATCAGCGTCCAATATTAACGGCGTTCGAGCTAACGCCACAGAATTACACTGGCCATTGTCCAGAACAGCTAAACCTTGTACAAGAGACCAGCAATATTCATAGCGTCCAATTTGGCTCACTTTATGCTTTAGCCGCAAGGCACAAAGCGTCAGCAAGTAATCACTTATGGTGTAAGACATCGATGTGGAAGTGTAGGGCAGGATTGTTGCTCATTACAATTTGCTCCTGATGAGAAAAACCCTATCACTGAATTGTTCACAGTGACTTAAACTCTGCTCTACCTTCCTATTCATAACGAATCCCACAGTCATTATGCAATTTTCTGCTGCTGTTGATTTTATCCTACACTGGTATGGCCAGAAATCCTTGTACTCTTTGCATTTCAGTTCACTGACTCCCCACTACATCTGCATTGAGATTCCACACCTTGATTCTTAGGACGTTACCATTTCGTTGGGTTAGGGCACTAATAACGATTCATCGAATACTTATGGGAGTTAAGTTTCGTTTATTATCAGGTGTGCTGTATTCTTAAAGTGTTGTTAGTCGACCCGACAAACCGACGCAATAAAATCACAGCAAAAGCGTGCACTACTTGTACGGGGCATATTTTCTCGTTCATACCAGTTAACACAGGTAGAGCTGACGAGTACTGACGACGATGGTTTTCGGAATCTCGCTTCCGGCTTCGCCCGTCGCGCCAGGGAGGCCACGACAAGGTGGCGGATTCCACGAGACGGAATGCCCGGAGTGGCAACCAGCAACAAACGTGGCAAACCGCGCAGTGAGAGCTCAAAGTGTTCCGCTTTGCGACTTGAGGCTCGTTCATCGTTGACAGATGTTTGTAATTGCCGCGTTCCTACAGTCCTAGCGGTAATTTCGGTGAGGAAACAGCATTTTTGTCGCTCTCTAAGTACAGGGCACGGCTGCTAGTTAGCGGCAGTACCGACTGATTTGTGGAGAGGCCGGTATTTAGCAGCGGACCGTCTCCGGGTTCCGGAGATAAGGAACGGCACGGAGCGCAGCTGCGTCGTCGCCGTTGCCAGGCACGTCACGTGTCACAACAGAACGGGGCCCGGTCGGAAGCTCCCGGGTCAGCTACCAGTCCGTCTGCCAGAGTTACACAGGCACTCAGCTGGCCGACCGCCGGCCGATTCGTGGAACTCCCCGTAACTCCGCGAGACGACATGCTGCTCTCTCTCCCTCTCCGCCCTTTTTTATATTGGATAACATCGGTACTTCAGGCAGAAGGTACCTTGTCGTTCTCCACCTCACAACACAAGGATAACAGTCTCAGTGAGTGAAACCGTGTAAAAGCTGTTTTGAAATTCCAAGATGCTGCTCCAGGCGGGGTGTAACAAATGAATGTGCACAACGGAAAATAATAAACGCTAAAATGATGATTTGGCCCTGTCTGACTACCCCCTGAAGCATATTTTAGCACCTCTTAATGATCCTTTAAGATATAAATTACAATACAAACATAAATGAATGATTAAGGCAACTAATACTGCTAAATGATAAACAATGTTGTTCAGTATACAGGGTGGTCCATTGATCGTGACCGGACTAAATTTCACACGAATTAAGCATCAAACGAAAAAATAGAAATAACGAAGCTTCTCTAGCATGAATGGGGAAACCAGATGCCGCTATGGTTGGCCCGCTAGATGGCGCTGCCATAGGTCAAACGGATATAAACTGCGTTTTTTAAAATAGGAACCCACATTTTTATTACATTTCCGTGTAGTACTTAAAGAAATATCAATGTTTTAGTTGGACGTCCGTTTTCGCTTTGTGATAGATGGCGCTGTAATAGTTACAAACATATTACTCACAATTTAAGATGAGCAGTTGGTAACATTTAGGTTTTTTAAATTAAAATACAGAACGTAGGTACGTTTGAACATTTTATTTCGGTTGTTCCAATGTGATGCATGTACCTATGTGTACTTATCATTTCTGAGAACGCATGCTGTTACAGCGTGATTACCTGTAACATTAACGAAATAAATGCTCAAAATGAATTCCGTCAACCTCAATACATTTGGCAATACGTGTAACGACATTCCTCTCAACAGCGAGTAGTTCGCCTTGCGTAATTTTCGCCCATGCATTGACAAATGCGCTGACGCATGTTGTCAGGCGTTGTCGGTGGATAACGATAGCAAATATCCTTCAACTTTCCCCACAGAAAGAAATCCGGGGACGTCAGATCCGGTGAACTTGCGGGCCATGGTATGGTGTTTCGACGACAAATCCACCTGTCATGAAATATGCTATTCAATACCGCTTCAACCGCACGCGAGCTATGTGTTGGACATCCATCATGTTGGAAGTTCAAAAATGGTTCAAATGGCTCTGAGCACTATGGGACTTAACATCTATGGTCATCAGTCCCCTAGAACTTAGAACTACTTAAACCTAACTAACCTAAGGGCATCACACAACACCCAGCCATCACGAGGCTGTTGGAAGTACATCGCCATTCTATCAAGCAGTGACACATCTTGTAGTAACATCGGTAGAACATTACGTAGGAAATCAGCATACATTGCACCATTTAGACTGCCATCGATAAAATGGGGGCCAATTATCCTTCCTCCCATAATGCCGCACCATGCATTAACTCGCCAAGGTCGCTGATGTTCCACTTGTCGCAGCCATCGTGGATTTACCGTTGCCAAATAGTGGATATTATGCTGGTTTAAGTTACCGCTGTTGGTGAATGACTCATCGTCGCTAAATAGAACGGGTGTTAACAATCTGACATCATCCCGTAAATTCTCTTGTGCCCAGTGGCAGAACTGTACGCGACTTGTGGCTGAACACTTCTTGTTTCCTTAAATGACCTAACTATCCGGCGAACGGTCCGGACCCTTGGATGATGTGCAGGATACCGAGCAGCATACATAGCACACGCCCGTTGGACATTTTGATCACAATAGCCGTACATCAACACGATATCGACCTTTTCCGCAATTGGTAAACGGTCCATTTTAACACGGGTAATGTATCACGTAGAAAATACCGTCCGAATTGGCGGAATGTTATGTGATACCACGTACGTATACGTTTGTGACTATTACAGCGCCATCTATCACAAAGCGAAAAAAGTGGTCCATCTAAAACATTCGTTTTTTTTACGTATTACACCAATATATAATAAAAAATGGGGGTTCCTATTTAAAGAAACGCAGTTTGATATTCGTTTGACCTACGGTAGCACCATGTAGCTGGCCAACCATAGCGCCATCTGGTTTCCCCCCTTCAAACCAGAAGAGTTTCGTTCTTTGTAGTTTTTTCGTTTGATGCTTAGTTCGTGAGGTATTTGGCCCTGTCACTATCAATGGAGCATCCTGTATATTTATTATAGGTTAAAATCAACACTGTAACTACAATTTTCTGTATTTCTTAACCAAAATTAATAATCAGTTGCCCAGGTCTGCCACTTATTATGACTGACGTCATCTACGTAACAAAGATGATCTACGGTGGGGTGCAACATCAGTCGAAATTAGCTAACGTGGTCATAGCTGTTTAGCTTTATAACCCTGATAAGCCAAAGAAATTTGCAATATCACCGTATGCACTGCGTCCATTGCGTCGAAGTGATGGTTCTCGCACTCGTCTGCGACGGTGGAAGAACTCCAGCCGCAAATAAACAGTTTCAAACACCAGGACGGCAGAAGGTGGTCCTCTGACTAATATACTCTAATATTGTCTTCTCCTCTCTGTGTTCTACAGTTGAGAAAGGTGAACACCCAGTCACATGGACGGAGTTCAGATACCGTCTCAACGTTATGTATCAACGTGAGGCAGAAGAAGTGCTCTCAATTACTGAACGCTGCGTTCTCAACGACGACTTCCAACCCGGAGGTGAAGTACAGAATCGTATAAGTTCACAACAGTACGGTGCTTAACTGTTCTAACTATGAACTCTCCTGAGAGCATAGACAACAAGTCCGTCTGTACCAACAAAGCTAATACCGAGCGGCCGTCACACACGGGCGCTCACAACGGAAGACCTCGTCTCTCCACCGCTGGCTTCCCAGCAAGGCTTGGCTCTCCAGCCTCGTAATTCCGAAAACGAATCATATTCTCGAAACCACGGAATATTCTCCCTCTCTACAGATTTTTCCAAACGCCAAGCAACCATATTTTAGTCTTTTGTCGTCCAGTGCGGAAAGTTTGCGAGGAAAAGCCTAGAGTCGTACAATGGTACGCTTCTGAGGAAAAATCCTTGGAAATAATGCAGCCTGCGTGGTTTCTGAGGTTTCGCTTCTTCGTTCCCCTCACCTGCGTCGAAGATTTCCAGCGTTCCCGGTTATCCCTCCGGTCCTGCTGCAATAGCAGCCGGCCTCCCCTGTATTGTGTCTTGGCGCTCAGGTGTCCAGACTGCCCGTCTTGACACTTCCTGTGTGGAGCTGGACCACCACACCTGTGTGTGCCTTCCACCCAGAGCTTGATTTCAGTCTGCCGTTTTACCTCCACTTGCGTTCCAACCTCTATTAGTATAGGCAATCATTCATTACGCCGTTTTTATAATAAAGACACCTTCCATGCAACAAGCGTTAACAATTATGCAAGAAGCGTTAACAATTATTTACGTACTTGACAGTGTCAGTCTCCTTTAAATATTAATATGTACGATGTACAACCTATCAAATGACGCCTAATTGTTGTTGTACTTCACAGCAAAGTATGCGGATGAGTGCTGCTAAGGTGCGAAATTATAGCCACCCTGGAAAATACGTACATGTCTCTGTTCTCTAAACATTCATGGTGGTGTCTGTTTGTTCTATATCGTGCCTCCCTACCACTTTTGCGCAACGACGCTCTGAGCGCGTTTTTTAGGGAATTGACTAGTTTGAACCTGGAACCTGTTGCTGGTAAGGAGACGCCAGACCACACATGACATGTAGAATTCCGAAGAGTTCAGTGAGACTAACGATGATATAACCAAATACTAAATGATCTCAGCGTCAGCTCCACTGCACTCCCTGTAAAAGAATCTTAATACCAACTAAATTTAGTGGAAAGGGTTCAAGGCTTTCCTATTTTTAGTTAGCTGGTAAAATAACGTCGAAACAGCAGTTAAGTTCACCATTGGAAATTTTATTCTACTCACAAAACATCGTTTATAAATTGCACTATTGATAAAAGGAAATGTTTTAATACAAGATTGTAAAAACCAACTGCGTTCAACAAAAATGTGAAGGAATATTCCCTGAATGGGTTTCCAAGTTCTACAATCGATCGAAGGATGACCTATGCCATATCACATCTATAATCTAGGTGTAATTTAAGTTTCACAAAAGAGAAAACTATCAAAATGGTCTACAGTGACCCTCAATTATCTTTAATTACTTATCTAACTTGTCGTAAATTACAGTGGGTGATGTGACTTCTCAGTAACAATATGACAGAACAATAATCGCGTTTCAGATTTTTACTTCAAGTGGCAAATGTGAATACCATGAGCTTCAATTGACGATCGACGCTAGTATTACGCAAAAAAAACAGGGTGTGTAACAGATGAGACTTCTGCAGTTCTGAGTGAAGCCGTATGCGCTCAAAAATGCGGCATCGCGTGCGTTCATTACCTTGTCGGTGTTTAGGCAGCGTCAGGGCGACAGTGGCAGGCGCACCAGCCATCCAGCTCGCCGTCTCGGAACTCACTCTCTCCTTACTACAATTCACCGAAGTTGGTTTAAAAAAAACTATCTGGCTGTGTTTCCATCTGACCAATCAGGGTCTCAATGTAGACCTTAAGCTCCACCTACAAAATTCTGTCTATCCAATGAGAAACGTTATACTTTTCGTGGTGGGCAATGTTTTTAAAGTTTGCAACGTAACAGAGACGCTGAAAAGTCTCACGCTAAAAACCTGCAGCTGGTGTGGTCCTTTTAGCGTTATCGTAAGATCTATACTGTTCTTCTGTAAGGCTCTATCTTTTAACATGGGCTGGGGGGTGGTCCTTGACATACCTGAGACGCGAAAAAGTCTCACTCTAAAACGTGCGGGTGGTAGACTTAGAGGAAGGCTGGCGACGTGGGTGCCCAGTCCGTCCCTTATCGTAGGGCCTTCTAGCTTAACACGGTTCTGCTCTCGGCTTCTGTCCTCGTTTCTCCCCTCGGAACTGCGTCGGTCTCTCGGTGGGAAGGTACGACATGCGTTTAGGCATTCTTGTGTTAGTCTGTGGTATTCCATTTGCTCACTCGTTACTCGTATTACTTTGGTTAATTTAATGTCACGATTTATTCGGAGCTATGTGACATACTACTGGATTTGCCTATCATGTCAGGGTTTTGACTATGTATACATGTTTCAGTTATGTGACATTTTTGAACTATATTGCTTATATTATGCTTGTGAATTTAAACAACTACTGAAATGATTTGGAACAGCCCCACAGATGTGGAAGCAGCTTTTGTGACGGGTAAGGTGTCTGGTCTGAGCAGTGCTGTGGTTAACACGTCGATAGCAGTAGCGGATCATTGTGGCCGATATTCCTGAAGTTTTGAAGCCACAAGAGCTTAAGCGCAAAAGTTTTGGGCCTGTGTTTGGTGATACCATTATCATGTCATGTTTCTGGCCCTACAAATATAATTCTGACTCCAAGAAAATATGTAACACGGCGAGGTCAAAAGTACTGCTATGAGTGCATCGCTATCAGGTTAACAGCCACTGCAAATAACGCCATCAGTACCACCACTAAATTGTTTATATTTGGCACTCTGTAAATAGACCATATATTTATGAAATTCGGTTGATTTTAATAATAATCGTGGTGTTACTAAAATATCTTACACCCATGATTATCCCAAATCACAAACTTGGACAGGTATTCTATCCTAGTGAATTTAACTCTGAGCGTCCTGATTTATTATGAGAAAGTGGCTGAACTTGATTTTAATATTGTGTTGTCATTTGCACAGCCAATTATATTTTTGATTAGGTCAAATGACTGGTTATGAAAGCACAGCTGTTTTTGAAAGTGTTACAGTTTATTGTGATTTACGTAATTAATAATAAATGATAAGAATACTTACAATTTCTCATACATACAGGTGTAGTTTTCTTAATGAGCATGGTTTTTCAAACCATGAAAGTAAGGTTCCGCATGTACTAGGCTTGTTAATTAATGAAGCAATGCAAAGGCTCCTTCAGAGCCAGTGTAATTAGATTTGCATTGTGTTTAATTGCTTCAAACCGAGATTAACAAAGAACTATTTGCTATGTTATCTGTTGTAATGTACGTTGGTTAATGCACAGTGCACAGGCATAGAGACCCTGTACTAAGCTGTGAAGTAACAGAGTATGATCGTTACAGACCCTCTTGATTTAAATTCAGAATAATTTAAAGATTTTCTCTTTTCAGTATTGCCACTAGTTTCATGTATGAAGGTATTTGGTTAACCTAACTAGTCTAAGGACATCACACACATCCATGCCCAAGGCAATATTCGAACCTGTGACCGTAGCGGTCCCGCGGTTCCAGACTGTAGCGCCTAGAACCGCTCGACCAATCCTGCCGGCAAACTGCTGCACCGTGTTCATTTAAAGTACGTGTTGTTGAGAGGCATATGTTACTGTTCACTATCTCATTAGCTATTTGTTTGTTAGTAGCACATTTATTTGCAAGGTTAGGTTACTGTATTGTAGTATGCACAGTTATAAGGAAAGAGTTTAGTGTGTGTGTGTATGTGTGTGTGTTGTGTGTGAAGGAAAGTTAGCTTAGCCTTCGCAGTGCCTTCTGCTTTATCATTTTTCTTAACACAAGAATGCCCTAGTTAGGCTGGCGACCGGTTTTAATATGTAGTATTACTACCTGCGTTTGTGCTGAGAGAACGTCCGTTCCTTACCCGCATGTTTACTGTTGGTCATACTCTGCTGGAGTGTTTCGGAAACAAATCCCAGTCTGATTTCTCTCTTTCCATAACGTTATATCACGGTCAACTTTCTCAAAAATTCCTCGCAGAGGTGTAACGTTACCATCGATTGCCGTTTTAAGGTGTTTGAAGATTAATGAATTCGAAGATTAAAAAACACCTAAATTGACAATGTTGTGTAACAGGGCGTTACTGGCAGTAGATTTGCAACGTAATCTACATCTACATCTACATTTATACTCTGAAAGCCACCCAACGGTGTGTGGCGGAGGGCACTTTACGAGCCACTCGTAACTTTTCTGTTCCAGTCGCGTATGGTTTACGGGAAGAACGACTGCCGGAAAGCCTCCGTGTGCGCTCGAATCTCTCTAATTTTACATTCATGATCTCCTCGGGAGGTATAAGTAGGGGTAAGCAATATATTCGATAACTCATCCAGAAACGCACCCTCTCGAAACCTGGCGAGCAAGCTACACCGCGATGCAGAGCGCCTCTCTTGCAGAGTCTGCCACTTGAGTTTGCTAAACATCTCCGTAACGCTATCACGGTTACCAAATAACCCTGTGACGAAACGCACCGCTCTTCTTTGGATCTTCTCTATTTCCTCCGTCAACCCGACCTGGTAAGGATCCCACACTGATGAGCAATACTCAAGTATAGGTCGAACGAGTGTTTTGTAAGCCACCTCCTTTGTTGATGGACTACATTTTCTAAGGACTCTCCCAATGAATCTCAACCTGGTACCCGCCTTACCAACTATTAATTTTATATGATCATTGCACTTCAAATCGTTCCTCACGCATCTGTTATTATTGTGCAAGTAGGCTGTTTAGGTTTTTTTATTGGTAGCGCCACCTCTGTATGAAAATCACTGGCTGTGCTGTGTGCAGTCTGTGGCTAGTTTGCATTGTTGTCTGCCATTGTAGTTTTGGGCAGTTGGCTGTTAACAGCGCGTAGCGTTGCGCAGTTGGAGGTGAGCCGCCAGCAGTGGTGGATGTGGGGAGAGAGACGGCGGCGTTTTGAAATTTGTAAGACTGGATGTCATGAACTGCTATATACATTATGACTTTTCAACACTATAGAGGTAAATATATTGTTTGTTCTCTATCAAAATCTTTAATTTGCTAACTATGCCTATCAGTAGTTAGTGCCTTCAGTAGTTTGTATCTTTTATTTAGCTGGCAGTAGTGGCGCCTGCTGTATTGCAGTAGTTCGAGTAACGAAGATTTTCGTGAGGTACGTGATTTGTGAAAGGTATAGGTTAATGTTAGTCAGGGCCATTCTTTGTAGGGATTTTTGAAAGTCAGATTGCGTTGCGCTAAAAAATATTGTGTGTCAGTTTAAGCACAGTCATGTAAATTTTTTTCTAAGGCTACGTTTCAATTGGAGCTGGCCGTTGTGGCCGAGCGGTTCTAGGTGCTTCAGTCCGATACCACGCTGCTGCTGCGGTTACAGGTTCGAATCCTGCCTCGGGTATTGATGTGTGTGATGTCCTTAGGTTTAAGTAGTTCTAAGTCTAGGGGACTGATGTCCTCAGATGTTAAGTCCCTTAGTGCTCGGAGCCATTTGAACCATTTTTGTTATTATTGGGAAAAAACATTTCCTTGAAAGAATGTATGTTGTTGCATGCAGTACTTGCACAACCACGTTTCAGCACAATGTAAGTTGCCGTGCTGTCAAACCTTCTTCCCTTATTCGTCATCGAACTATGGATATGGAGTTCGACTGTTGATAGGCCGACGTGGTTATACTGAACAAGGATCCAGAGAAAGACCCCGGGAAGCCCAAGTCGTACAGACCCATTTATTTGTTAACTGTGTGAATCAAAAACCTTTAGATGTTACCATGCAGAGGACTGGAAAGTCATTCAGTATTACATGGTCCAAGCGGGTGTCTATTTGGGTTCAGGAAAGCCAGATCTGCAGATGACGTCAATAACTATAAAATCTCTCTCGTCCGTTATCGAGGGTGTAAATATGTAGCTGGAGACATGGTGGATACTGCGGGAGCATCTGATAATCTGCGGTGGTCGCCGCTCTTTTCCTGTTTGCGGAAGATAGGGTGTCCATGGTTGTGGTTGTCTGAAAACCTACTGCGACGAGAAAGTTTCTAAACTGGTGTCCCTGAAAGGGTGACTAAGTGTTGTATTCAAGGTTCCGTATGCGTCCTAGTTTACTGGTACATAATTATGGAGCTGATGTTGACGACCTTGCAAACAAGAGGTTGCGGTCCTGGGGCTACAGCATACGCGGTGGATGTGGTTATATTGATACTGTCTAATTCAAGTTAACAGCTGGAAGAACTAGCTGTAATTGTCTTGAGAGCACTAGCTTTGACTGACATATCGATCAAGTTGCGAGCAAAACCTTGGCATTATATAACAAAATAATAAGAATAGAACAGAGGAGATACCATCTTCCTCGAAATGTAATTAAAATGTGCCATAATATCACAATAGTTTGCTTGCTTCCATTGGGGTTACGATATGAGAATCGGAAGCCACAGGCTGAGGCTGGTCAAGCCAACCAGTGCAGCGGTACACTCGAAGTGAGTATATGCACTTCTATAAGGAACTTTCGAGCTGGGCTACTGACAGTAGTAAAGCTCATGACAATGACTGAGGGACAGTTCACCACGAGTGAGAAGACTTGACTTTCACGTGGCTTTCCCAATATTTGTACATGTTTCTTTTGCAAGTTAAAAAGCATTATGTTGATTTTCTGTGGCCCGGAGTCGTTTTTGTAACATTTAACTCACTAAAGTGGCCAAAGATCAACATTTTGGTCTCTGTCTTGTTTCCATGAGACTAAATTTTTTAAAAGGCAGGGTGTTTTCACATCTTAAATGTCCATAACATTGTACCCATTTGTATTCATGTAACAATTAATGTATAAATCAATCAGGATGGATCTACACTGCTGACCATTAAAACTGCTACACCACGAAGATTACGTGCTAGAGACGAGAAATTTAACCAACAGGAAGAAGATGATGTGATATGCAAATGATTAGCTTTTCAGAGCATTCACACAAGGTTGGCGCCGGTGGCGACACCTACAACGTGCTGACATGAGGAAAGTTTCCAACCGATTTCTCATACACAAACAGCAGTTGACCGGCGTTAACTGGTGAAAAGTTGTTGTGATGGCTCGTGTAAGGACAAGAAATGCGTACCGTCACATTTCTGACTTTGATAAAAGTCGGATTGTAGCCCATTGCGATTGCGGTTTATGGTATCGCGACACTGCTGCTCTTGATGGCCGAGATCCAATGACTGTTAGCAGAATATGGTATCGGTGGGTTAAGGAGGGTAATACGGAATGCCGTGCTGGATCCTAACGGCTTCGTATCATTAGCAGTCGAGGTGACAGGCATCTTACCCGCATGGCTGTAACGGATCGTGCAGTCACGTCTCGATCCCTGGGTCAACAGATGGGGACGTTTGCAAGACAACAACCATCTGCACGAACAGTTCGACGACGTTTGTAGCAGCATGGACTATCAGCTCGGAGACCATGGTTGCGGTTACCCTTGACGCTGCATCAGACAGGAGGGCCGCGAACGTGTACTCAACGACGAACCAGGGTACACGAATGGCAAAACGTCATTTTTTCGGATGAATCTAGGTTCTGTTTACAACATCATGATGGTCGCATCCGTGTTTGGCGACATCGCGGTGAACGCACATTGGAAGCGTGTGTTTGTCACCGCCATACTGGCGTATCACTCGGCGTGATGGTATGATGTGCATTGGTTACACGTCTAGGTCACCTCTTGTCCGCATTGACGGCACTTTTAACAGTGGACGCTACATTTCAGATGTGTTAAGATCCGCGGCTCTACCCTTCATTCGATCCCTGCGAAACCCTACATTTCAGTAGTATAATGAACGACCGCATGTTGCAGGTCCTGTACGGGCCTTTATGGATACAGAAAATGTTCGACTGATGCCCTGGCCAGCACATTCTCCAGATCTCTCACCAATTGAAAACGTCTGGTCAATGGTGGCCGAGCAACTGGCTCGTCACAATACGCCAGTCACTACTCTTGATGAACTGTGGTATCGTGTTGAAGCTGCATGACCAGCTGTAGCTGTACATGCCATCCAAGCTGTGTTTGAATCAATGCCCAGGCGTATGAAGTCCGTTATTACGGTCAGAGGTGGCTGTTCTGTTTATTGATTTCTCAGGATCTATGCACCCAAATTGCGTGGAAATGTAATCACAAGTCAGTTCCAGTATAATATATTTTTCCAATGAATAGCTATTTATCATCTGCATTTCTTCTGGTGTAGCAATTTTAATGACCAGTAGTGTATAATATCAGTTCATACGAGAAAACTTTCTTATTTCCGGGTATTTTTCTTCTAAAACGTTTTTTTTAATTTCCCACTTATTTCCTCTTAAAAAAGACCAGTTCAGCTGGTAAATGGTCAGGGAACTCACCAGTTATCTCGGGAAAATAGTTTTAGTTCACTGACCTTTCTCGCATAGCCTTAGATTACCTATTCAATATGTAATGAGGAATTGACTACTAGGTGTCATGGCAGGCGGACCCGCCATTGTTAAAGATGGCTGACAGCATTCCGTTAGAATTACAGGAGCAGCAACAGCCGACTGGCTCAGTTAGAAGAGCTTAGTGGCTTCGAACATGGCGAAGTCGTTAGGTGTCACCTAACTAACAAATACATCAGAGATTTTCAACTCTTCTAAAAATAGCCAAGTCTAATGATGGTGATGTGAACGTGAAATGAAAAGGCGGAGAAACAACCACAACTAAAGCAATAACAGACACACCTCTTGTATTGACGGACAGTGTGCACCGATGACTGGGCAGAGCGGTTGTACAAAATGGTATGAAGTCAGTAGAAGGGATCACTCGTCGGTTACGAAGTGCTGCCAGCAGTCCATTTAGCACATCGACTGTACGTAGGGAGTTAAGAAGAATGTGGTGCATCGGTTGAGCAGCTCCTCGGTTCTGAGCGACGTCTGAGACGGTGTAAAGAAGCGACGCCACTCGACAGGGGATGGCCAGAAACGAGGAATTAGCTATACTCTGTGGCAATACGATGAAAGTGTTCAAGTTTTGGTAACGCCTGCCATCATGCGTAGTGCTAACAGTGAAGTACCGAGGTGGCGGTGTTACCATAAGGGGATGTGTTTCGTGGTTAGTGTGGTCGCCTTATTGCGCTTAAGAAAACGCTGACTGTTGAAGGATATGGACAAATGTTTGTTTCAGTATCACAATGCATCCTGTCATACGGCATACGTGTGCGGCAATGGTTTGGGGACAATAACATTTCTGAAATGGACTCAACCTCCTAGTGTCCCGACCTGAACCCAGCGGAACGCTTTTGCGATGGCCTAGTCCGTGGACCGCGCTCCATACCTTCTCTGGTTTCTGCTCCTGAAGAAGGATGGACTACGACTGCTTTACAAACATTGAGACACCCAGTGAAATTGTTCCAAGGAGAGCTGAAGTTGTCATAGAGGTCAAGAGCGAACTTACACTAACAGATTCCCGTATGATTTTTATCAGTGTATGAGCCAGACTGAATGCATCTGACGACTGCTTGTGTTCTTTTAGCTCGGACACGTGAGTCCACAGCGTGCAACTGGCCCGGTGTCCGGTGTCAGGTGGCAGCTACCTGCTGCAGGGCTGCTCAGCTGCACCGAGTCGGACAGCCCGGTCCATCGAACAGCATGACGGACGCGCTGCATCCGGCCGCTAATGCTGGCCGCGCAATCCCGACCTGCACCCACTCAGGCCTTCCTTATAGAGGCACCTCGTGCCGGTCACGAACACCCAGGCGGCCCTGCTGCAGTCTGGTACACGTTGCAGTTGAGGCATGTTACGTTCATATACAGTGCTCAACTGAAGTCGTTGGAACTACAGCCTATTTTTTTTTAAAATTAATCAGTCTTCCACCTGGTTTCAAGCATTACCACATCCAGAGAGCTCTATAACCAGTTTCGCATCTTCTTCTCTTTGTCTGCCTCTAACGTTGTTCTCACACTCTGCTCCCTCCAACACCAGGTGAAACACTCCTGGAAGCCACAGCACATGTTCCAGTAGCCTGTCGCTTGTTCCGTTATCTGTCTGCCACAGAATTGTTTCCTGATCAATTATTTTATCACATCTTCTCTCGGCGACAGTGAATTACGCTGAAAGTTGTTCAATGAACCCCCTGCGAAGCACTTAAGTGTCAATTCCAGAGTATTCATGTAGATATAGACGTGAAAGTAAAGGGCCGGCCGTTGTGACCGAGCGGCTCTAGGCGCTTCAGTCTGGAACCGTGCGACCGCTACGGTCGCAGGTTCGAATTCTGCCTCAGGAATGGATGTGTGTGATGTCCTTAGGTTAGTTAGGTTTAAGTAGTTCTAAGTTCTAGGGGACTAATGACCTCAGATGTTAAGGCCCATAGTGCTCAGAGCCATTTTTTTTTTTTTTTTGAAAGTAGAGGAGTGGCAATTGATCGTTCCAAATTCCCTCCACACTCACGTTGACGTAAAATATTTCAAAGCTCTATACAAAGGCACGACAATTTTTTGTCGCTGAGGATCAATCACTACCGACTCGATTCAAAACTCTTGTATAACACCATCTCCGCTTCACGATTCTCCTGCGATCATCACGCGGACTGTCGGCTGTCTCTCGATTTCGAGAATCCTTCCCATGAGAATATTTAACCTTCAGCCCTTACAGCCAATAGCAGAACATAATTCAGACCTCCCCATTGGCCGTTTCTTGAACCCGCTAACAGTCCTTACAAGTGAAGAGTGGCTGGTTGCAATTATATTGAAAGATACGCTCCAAATAAAAATATATAAATAAAAAAATACCTCCACGAAGGAATTATGTGAATCGAACAGAAATCGGTAGATGTGACGTATCTGTACAGATAAACAGACGACAAATTTAAAAAGAACATGGATTATTTATTCAAGAGAAAGCGCATCACAAATTGAGCAAGTCAGTAATGCGTTAGGCCACCTCTGGCCATTATGCAAGCACTTATTCCGCTTGGTATTGATTGGCAGAGGTTTTGGAAGTCCTCCTGAGGGATATCGTCCCAAATTCTATCCAAAGGTTGCGTTAGATCGTGAAATTCCCCAGATGATTGGAGAGAAATGGCACCCCAGATCACCACTCCCGGTTGTCGGTACGTATGGCGGGAGACAGTCAGGTTGCTACCCCACCACTGTCCAGGGCGTCTCCTGACACCTTTTGACTGATCATTGGAGCTCAGTTGAAACGGGACTCTTCACTGAAAACAATTATACTCCCCTCAGTGTGATTCCAAGCCTCGATGATCAGCGAAGTCGTGTCTGGAGCCCTGACTTAGCCGGCCATATGGCCTGACAACCAGGTTTGATGGTCTGGAGTGCAATTTCATTTCAATGCAAAACTCTTTGGTTGTCATCCGCTTTACAGTACAGTGGTACGTCGACGATGTTCTACGCCCTGTTTTGCTGCCCTTTATGGCACAGGATCCTGGGCTTACATTTCAGCAAGATAACGCCAGCTCGCACACGGCCAGATTTTCTACTGTGTGCCTTTATTCATAACCACGGCCTTGGCCAGTAGTGTCGCCAGATCTCTCCCCAACTGAGAAAGTTTGAACCACTAAGGACAGGGTCCTCCGTAAACCTCGGAATTTTGACGATCTAACGCCCCAGTTGCATAGAATTTGGCAAGATGTCCACCAGGAGTACGTCCATCAATTCTAACAATCAAAGTAAAGCCGAATAAGTGCTTCTATAATGGTTAGGGGTGGACGATCACGTTACTGACAAGCTTTGTTTGTGAATCGCAAAGAAGTGTGTGAAATCTTATGAGACTTAACTGCTAAGGTTGTAAGTAGGCTGTTTAGGTTTTTTATTTGTAACACCACCTCTGTATGAAAATCACTGACTGTGCTGTGTGCAGTCTGTGGCTAGTTTGCATTGTTGTCTGCCATTGTAGTGTTGGGCAGTTGGCTGTTAACAGCGCGTAGCGTTGCGCAGTTGGAGGTGAGCCGCCAGCACTGGCGGATGTGGGGAGAGAGATGGCGGAGTTTTGAAATTTGTAAGAATGGATGTCATGAACTGATATATATATTATAACTATTAAGGTAAATACATTGTTTGTTCTCTATCAAAATCTTTCATTTGCTAACTATGCCTATCAGTAGTTAGAGCCTTCGGTCGTTTGAATCTTTTAGTTAACTGGCAGTAGTGGCGCTCGCTGTATTGCAGTAGTCCGAGTTACCAAGATTTTTGTGAGGTAAGTGATATGTGAAAGGTATAGGTTAATGTTAGTCAGGGCCATTCTTTTGTAGGAATTATTGTAAGTCAGATTGCATTGTGCTGAAAATATTGTGTGTCAGTTTAAGCACAGTCACGTATAATTTTTCTAAGGGCATGTCTCATATGTCGACCCTTAGCCAAGGATACCTCACTGGAATCTTCTGATTTTTGATTGTAGTTTGTGTAGTTAGTGTAGCTTTTGTTGATTGCTAGCGAGTAATTGTAGAGAGAATCTCCTTTGTAGTTGCGGTCTTTCATTGTTGTACAGTAAAACAGTTGTGGCATGCACCAAGTATTTCGCAGCTGCGCTTGCAATTAACTAGATATTGAAACTTCCTGGCAGATTAAAACTGTGTGCCCGACCGAGACTCGAACTCGGGACCTTTGTCTTTCGCGGACAAGTGCTCTACCAACTGAGCTACCGAAGCACGACTCACGTCCGGTAGTCACAGCTTTACTTCTGCCAGTATCCGTCTCCTACCTTCCAAACTTTACAGAAGCTCTTCTGCGAAACATGCAGAACTAGCACTCCTGAAAGGAAGGATACTGTGGAGACATGGCTTAGCCACAGCCTGGGGGATGTTTCCAGAATGATATTTTCACTCTGCAGCGGAGTGTGCGCTGAGGAAATAAGTACACTATCGGAGAAAGTAGCCGAACTTTCGGATCAGTCCATTAACTTATCTGCAAAGGTAGATGATGATCTGAATGATACAGAAGAGTGCGAACAAATTAGGAAATTCAAACAAAATCAGAATCAAATTAATACGCAACACCAAAGAGAAATCCGGGAAGTACAAGATCAGCTGACACAGGTAATACAAGAATTACGTATTTCAGAGGACACTCGCGCTCCAACACGGGAAGAGGGACATAGAAATACGGAAAAGCCACAAAATAATAACACAGGACATTTCGGAAATTATGAAAGAAATTGGCAAGGTGCACCGAATTTTGAGATGGAACCGCCGAAACGACGTAACAATGAACGATATGCTACCCGCCGACACGATGATTTTGACTATAAGCTGTTCATTACTGCACGTAAATTCAAAACATTTGAGAATTCTGGCAACGAAATTCATCCACAAGCGTGGCTCCACCAATTATCTCATTGTTTTCCTCCCAACTGGTCATTAGAGCACAGATTAGAATTTATGTGTGGCTACTTGGAGAATGAACCAGCTGTAAGAATGCGATCGGTCATTCACGATTGTCACAGTGAAGGAGAATTTTATCATGGCTTCCTCTCAGCATATTGGTCTCAAGCTACACAAGACCGAGTAAAACATAGCATCATAATGATGAAACATTTCGAACAATCTGAATTTTCCAGTCTTGTCAGATATTTCGAAGACATGTTGCATAAGAATCAGTATCTTTCAAACCCATACAGCCCCTCAGAACTCATCCGCATTTGCTTAATCAAATTACCTGAACATTTACGACAGATTATTTTAGCAGGACGATGCAAATACGACATTGAAGCCTTTCAGGGACTGTTACAAGAACTGAAAATTGACACTGACAATCGCGGAACGCAAAAACAGGAGCACAACAATTACAGGTCACACCTGTCACAATTCCGCGATGACAGAAATAATACACGACAAGGCTATTCGTACAATGTAAATCGTGACCAAAACAGACACCAATCGTATGACAACCGTTGGCAGAGTAGTAATAGCTACAGAGAAAGATCGCATTTCCGTAGTAATGAATACGACAGAGATAACCATAGAAACAGACAATATGGGAACAAAAACAGTTATTATCAAGGGAGACAGAATAACGTTAGACCCAACGGTCCAGCGCGCAGTTACGATTCAGGGAGAAATTCTCCACCACATGACCGACGAACAAGAAACTATGTAAACTATCGACAAAACGACGGACCTTAATTGCATCAGAACTGGCGAGCTTCAAACAGGGCAGGGCCTTCTCATCAAGGTGAATTTGTAAAAGTTAGGTCTCCAAAGCCCAATAACTACGCGCGCCAACAAAGAAACAGACAATGATATACACCGCAGGCAGCCACGTGCGCCGGCTGGCTCAGAGAAAAATAACATAGACACTAACATTGAAAAAAATTCCAGTATTCCTTACCGACGTATGCCGCATGATAATTGCGTTCAAGTTAACTCTGAGCACTAGGAAGAGTAAAGGATTGTACTACATTTCACATGTAAAACCGTTTATTGAAAGATAATCTGCTTTTTAACTTTGTCTTTCCCATAAAACATTTCACTTCACATTTCTAGTATGCTTTGTCACACTGAGAAACTGTTAACATGCTACAATGTTTTGAAGTTAACTATCCAGTCTAGAACCTAGGGAACATTTTTAAGCAGAAATTACGAATGCATTGTTATAGTAAAGAGACGACACAGTGTTGTTATTTTACTTTCTTGCTTGTTAGTTGCACGATTACGTAACGACTATAAGGCGTACATACTTACAACATATACTGTTAATGAGATTTTAATGCAACATTTTGGTTTAATTGAAAAGACATTCTTTATTTGAAGTACTTTCTGTGAGATTAAAGATGACTTAGCATTTGGTTTCTTTGATAGCTACACGATTATATCACGACGCTACTAAAGAGTGACAATTTACAATGTTGCTTTTGCGGTGTATCTGTTTTATATCTGCACAGTTTTTCTGAATTCTTCTGGAAAGGAAAACATGTTTTAGTATTAACTTTTGTGGTATAGCTACAATGAGACAGCCTTTTCTGTAGCACAACACGTTACTGTACAGTACTTACTTCATCACGGCAATATGCGTAGTAACTACGAAATCTATACGCAAAGCATTTCACTTTTGTTTATCATGAGGTAAGTACATTGACTTCTACAGAACTTAGCTTTCGGAGGACGATAACTACGACACTTCCACAGAGATTATCTTACAACAAGACGCACAGTTTAGCGCTACAGTACACGTATTTGAGTGATTAATTTTGTACTTAAAACATTTATTTTTAAAGATATTTGAAGTACAATGATACAAAGGTTTTCCGTGAAACATTTCATTCCGTTGCTGTAATCTGTAACACCTGAGAATATAATTACATTAATCCTCAGGGGGGTACACGCTTACTTTGTGTACCATGTGTTTGGCAAGCACAAGGAGCCCTAGCTAATATGGTATTTGCTTATACAACTTTACACATCGGTACCATATTTCTCCAACACATAAATTACACAGCTATCTGATCATTTAGCTGGGAGAGACAGACATTTATTTTACTACATCAGTGACAGATGTTTACGTAATTACACAGTTGGATAACTTCACACTTATGAAACTGTATTTTGTCTGTACTTTGTGAACTGTTCATAGTTTTTCAGAACCATTGTGATACTATGAGAGCTTTGAATGATGTATTTGGTATGGGATCATAATTTTTAAAGTACGTTTGAGGTAGATGAAACTTATGACACGAGCAGAGAATTTTTTTTAGGTTTTGAAATTATGGCAGAATGCTACGACGTTTTGAGATTTGACAGAGGTGTTATGATGTTATTATTACGACTACGATGTGTATTATGCTGCTGAGGTATGTTTATGATCAATAAGATGATGCTACCGTATATGAGGAATTTTATTATGTTACATATTTCTTATGATGAAATATTGAAGAAGTGTCGAGGAATATGTATATGTATAATAAGGTAAGGAATAATGAGTAGTAGTTTGGGTCTGATTTGTGGAGAAGGATGCTGGCAACCAAGAATCGTACTTTAAGAATTATGAAATGTGTGTACATGCGTGAATGTATTACAATGCTGTCGAAAATTTTTTGGACACTGTTATATTTAAAGGATTTTATTTTCTTCACATTTGCAACCCAAATTCTCAACCTGTGAAAGTATTTTTATATGATACTGCCACTGTAGCGGAAACTGGTGTCGTAAATATTTCGGTAAGAAAGTTAAGTGACCACCTGCACGTAATGCGTCGTGGGCACCCAGCTGCGCTACAGCCACCTGGAAACAAGCCATTAGTGTGTGCCTTTCAGAGGCACAAGGAAAAAAAGAGGCCATTATCCTAACTATTGACATTCCTTTGTAGAAAGCATCGCAAAAACGACACGCTCATTACTTAGAAAAGATACTTATTTACTTCTGCACACCTGATAATGACAAGCGTCTTTCTACGAGAGTTGAGAGAATTTGTACTAACTTATGAAATGTCACATGACTGTTGAATGATATTTTTATGCTTTGCCTTTCATAGTTGCTTATTTCATTTGATATTTGGTTTCCATCTGTGTTACAGCATTGGTTTTATAAAATAAAATTAAATGCATTTGCTAATGTGAACACTTTCTGTTAACACATCTATTAAATAATCATTTTATGATCCACGTTCATTGAAAAAGGAGCACTTGGAAAGGAAAGAACAATAAGGAGGGATTAATAACAGTTACTGCATACTTAATTTTCTTTTCAACTACTTGGTAATATCCTTTGTAGAATTAGTTTTGTGGTGCACCACTTTAATGACATAGGCATTAAGATGTGAATATACATTTCCCTTATCTGCATTGTTGTCTTTACTGTAATATTTTTTCTGCTTGAGCTTTGTCATGTTTAGATATAAGTTATTGCATTTGCTGCTGCTGTTTGCCAGGCATAGTGTTACTGAATTTCACTTTGTATTACTCTGTTAAGCCAGTTTTACTACTGATTTATTTTTCTTGTTGCTGTTCATTGCTTCATATTAGTTGTAGTGTTGCATTTGCTTTGCTAAGTCCTATATTGCTGCCTTTTTTGCCAATTTGCATTTTTTTTGTCATTGCTGTTTGTGTTAATTGTTTTGTGCTGCTGCATTGCGTCGCCACTTAGTTTAGCATCTGAGCTCAGTAGGATTAAGTTAGCTTAAGAGGGGGTAGACTGTATAAGAAACTAACTATGATGAATTGGAAGAAAAGCATTGAGAAGCTATAAGAAAATGGTTTGGCCAAAAAAGTAGTGTACAGTGGAGAAAAACTGTTTTTGAAAGAGGATGTGAACAGAATACAGAAAGCATGGTTGGATAGGATATTTTTTTTATTTTGGCTGGAGCAAATGTTGAAATTAGAGGGACGATCTATGGAATGAAGTTTTGGGTTGGATTGCACTACCAAATGTTACCCTGAAAACAAACCCTGTCCTTTCCTTTTCTGTTATCCCACTATGTGTTTGTGTACCCTTGTTTATTTATTTTCTTCCTGTCTCTGTGTACTGTTTCATAGAATTTTTTCTCTTCTAATACTAAGCTACATTCACTATGATGAGGAATACTGTTATCCTCAAATATAATTTGCGTTAATAACATGTTATTTACTTCTTAAAGATATTTACACATTATTTATTCTGTTTTGTTCTAATGCTCATGTGTGAAGCTGATGTTTCAAAAGTTATTCTGATCTTTTATGTATGTACTTATGTCATAATTCCTGCAACACTGATGTATATGTATATTTCTATTCTTTTGTAAAGCCTATACTAATACAAATTTATCTGTGTTGTTATGTTCTTTAATAATGTATTTTGTACATTTGTTATTGTATTCTTATGTTATAAAATTGTAATTGACACCAGTTCATCAAATTAAGTAACTTGTAAATTACATTTCACTGCACACATTTCTGTTGGTCATAGTATATGGACAATATGTGAGAAGTAGGGACTGATAGTGTTTGCACGTGTGTTAATAATTCAGCAAGGGACTGGATAACAGCATTGCTGGTTCTAAGGACATTTCAAACAAATTCTTTGTGAGTGGACAAGTGGTGGTTTTTGGACTTGCCATATTGTCCACAAGACTCTTCGATGGTGATTGTGCACCTGCACAGTCGCAACAGTTGGCTGCTAGCCATCTCTACAAGGACTACAGTGGGTCTACACCTTTGATGACTCACCAATACCATTATTTCTACAAGGACTACAGTGGGTCTGCACCTCTGGTAGCCCACCAATACCATAATCTTTACCAGGACTACAGTGTGTCTGCTCTGTGATGACCTACCTACCAATAGTCTTCAACTTCGACTGACTCTGCTGTGGGTTTGCTCTGTTGCGGCCCATTACCTGTCAGCATGTCAAGAGTCAGCACTGTCTTTCTGTTGGAAGGACAACACGACTTCTTCAAGACTGTATAGATATCCACTACTTCCATGTGCATTTTCTTTTACTGCTCAGACTTTGAGAAAACAACACTGCTATTTTACTGTGATGAACGATCAGTACTGTCTTTATGGACTGTGAGAAAATTTTAGCTTTTGACCAACATTGTATCCATAAGGGTGTGCATTTAATTTCTTTGTTATTGTAATTATGATTATGAATTTTTTTTTAAAATCTGTATTGGCCAGTGCCCAAAACAATTTGTAAAATTTTTTGTGGGGAGTGTGGGGGCTATGTAAGTAGGCTGTTTAGTTTTTTTTATATTTTTAACACCACCTCTGTATGAAAATCACTGGCTGTGCTGTGTGGAGTCTGTGGCTGGTTGGAATTGTTGTAATAGTCGCCATTGTAGCGTTGGGGAGTTGGCTGTTAGCGGCGCGTAGCGTTGCGCAGTTGGAGGTGAGCCGCCAGCAGTGGTGGATGTGGGGAGAGAGATGGCGGAGTTTTGAAATTTGTAAGAATGGATGTCATGAACTGATATATATATATTATGACTATTAAGGTAAATACATTGTTTGTTCTCTATTAAAATCTTTCATTTGCTCACTATACCTATCAGTAGTTAGTGCCTTCCGTAGTTTGAATCTTTTATTTAGCTGGCAGTAGTGGTGCTCGCTGTATTGCAGTAGTGGGAGTAATGAAGATTTTTGTGAGATAAGTGATTTGTGAAAGGTATAGATTAATGTTAGTCAGGGCCATTCTTTTGTAGGGATTATTGAAAGTCAGATTGCGTTGCACTGAAAATATTGAGTGTCAGTTTAAGCACAGTCACGTATAATTTTTCTAAGGGGACGTTTCAAGGTCATCGCTAAGCTTACACACCACTTAACTTAAATTATCCTAAGAACAAACACACACACCCATGCCCGAGGGAGGACTCGAACCTCCGCCGGGACCAGCTGAACAGTCCATGACTGCAGCGCCCTAGACCGCTCGGCTAATCCAGCGCGGCTGTTTGTGAATCTCTTTTATAAATAATCCAGTTACTCTGAAATTATAATCATTTGATTGTCTGTATTTGTACATCATATCTACCGATTTCCGCCCCATTCCGATAATTCCTTCCTGTTGCGTCGCTTTGTATGTCTTAGTGTCTATTCCGACAGGTGCTGGAGAAAACCAGCCATCTTAGAAAGATCAGTTGGTACTGACTTAACACAATGAGTCTCGACCGCAACTCTTTCAGGAACAATGTCTGGCATATTATCTCCAGGCTGAACGAAAGCTCTCGTTCCCCGGACACTGCAAATCGTCCTGGCGTTTGATACAGCGAGTACGTGGACTACACAACCGCTCTGGGAATAATTTCTTACATTAGTCCGTGAACAATAACGCCAGAAACTGCTACAGTCTGCACCTGCGCCTAATGGTATGTGAATGGGGATCCTACAGTCTCATACTGTATGCGTTGAGAGTATAATCTCGTCACAATAATGCGTTACTCCACCTCTGGCAACTATGCAAGCACTTTTTCAGCCGTCCACTGATTGACAGAGTTTTTGTAAGTCCTCCTGACTGGTATCGTGCCACATAGTATCTAAGCGGTACGCTAGATCGTTAAATTCCCGAAGTATTTCTATTTGAGACGATCTGATACAGCTGAAGCAGTACTTCGTATTCGCAGACCACCGTAAGACAATGAAAGGAAAGAGGTAGCACTGTCTAAAGACTCTTTTTAGTAGGTGGTCAGAGAAACTACGCAACGACTTTGTCTCCAGTTTGTGTGACTCCAGGGAACAACCGCCAGAATGCTAAACTCGCTGTCAGTGCGGACACTAAAATTTTTCTCTTCAGCAGGTTACCGTTTAAAATTTACAATAGGTCAGTTTTTTTTTTTTTTTATAATATCACCTGGGTGCGAAACGCGAGGAAGAAAGTAACTTTGGAATGACGTGTCACTGCCGAGTAACATAGCTCGATGATACTTGGATCACACGTAGAAAAAACCCTACACTATATTACAGTACAGTATGGTACAGCAGGTAACTGAAAGAAATATGTAATTAAACGAACAGAAGTGACGCTTTTATTCAATTACAATAACTGAACTGAAGTCGCCGCTGTTTACAAAGAACTCCTGGACATTACAAAAGACTGTACTTCGTTCTCAGTAGCGTGTGATCACCACTGAACGCAGTGCATCGCCTGGAATGCTGACCACGACGTTGGTGAGAAGTCCTTGTGGTAGGGTGCACCGTCCCTCCACCAGCGCGTTTCACGATTGCTGGATCATCGTTGGTAAACCACTTGCCCACGAAGACAAAGGTCCCGAGTTCGGGTCTCGATTCTGCACAATGTTTTAATGTGCCACGACGTTTCATATCAGCACACACTCCACTGCAGATTGAAAATTAATTCTGGAAACAATTCTGCAGACTGTGGTCGAGACGTATCTCCGCAGTAGCCTTCCTTCTGAGAGTGCTAGTCTTGCAAGGTTCGCAGGAGAGCATCTGTAATGTTTGCAAGGTAGGAGATGATGCGCTGGCGGAAGTAAAGCTGTGAGTAGGTATAGTAAATCGCGGTTGGGTAGCTCAGTTGGTAGAACACTTCCCCGCGAAAAGCAAAAGGTCCTGAGTTCGAGTCTCGGTCCTATACACTATTTTAGTCTGCAGGAAGTTTCATATAGCACACAATCTACAGCAGTTTGAAAATTCATTCTGAAATATTCATCTTCATTTTGAAGCTCTTGTGTCAAGGTTTTGCTTATAAACAAGTTTGTTTTTGTGTGCAATCCACCTTGAGGAAACAAATTTTCCTTCTTTCACCCAGATATGTTTGTCTGAAGGTACAATGTTAACAGCGAGTTTTATTATTTCTTTTACAGAACAGGGAAACGTCTTTTACAAATTTGAATTTTTAAGAAAGTATTCATAAATCTGAAAACATATAAGGTTCTTATGTATACTTTGTTACCGAATATTGTGGTTTTTGTGGTTTTCTACAGACAAAAATCTTGTCTGTTTTCAAATTGACAAATTTGAAAACATGCAAGGTTTCTTTTACATACTTTGTTACTAAATGTGTGGTTTTTGTGGTTTTCTGTAGAAAAAATGTGTTATCTGTTTCAAATTTGTGGATGCTTTCTCAGAAATTCAAATTTATATATGTACAGATAATAAACGACATTTTACTGTTGTTTAATAGAAAGGAAATGAAAAAAACCGCTGTGAAGATACTGTAACTTCAGCGAAATATGTCTGGGTAAAAAAGAGAGAAAAACTTTGTTTGCTCTAGGAGGATCTCATCCGCAAACAAAACGAGCTGAAAGTTTGAGTGAAACTATGGATGTCAGATTATGGACTAACGTTATTTGCATGTGCATTTGAAACAAATGATGTTGAATAAATTTGAGTCAGTGTTATTAAGGACTAATGTTGTTTGAATCTATATTTGACACAGCAGTTGTATAATTCTGGGTACTCAATATAATGTTCTTCATCAAGATTAAAGGCTAGAGTTTCCTGTCATTATCTGTAAGTGCGACAGTTGTTTACGAATTACAGAAACATGTTTCACGTAACTTCAATGAATTATTGGAGCGATGTTTGGTCATATTCGTGAGGAAATTGCGTTTTTCAGTGGAACTTAATGAATCTGTACAGTTTACTTTATCTTTACTACAACGCCCCTCTGTTTTATGTCACAAATTAACAATTTTTGAAATAAAATCTGAATGTAACTTCCATGATTTGGGTTTTGCTATAGTGTTTATTCTTAATGAACAGGCAGGATTATAGCTATACAGAACAAAAATGTTCCATAGGTTACGTGGCACTTAATATATCCTCACTCACTTTCTAGACCATTCCCCACCTAACGTTTTTAGGGGACTCAAGTAAGATACTGATCGCATATGTAATGAAAGCGATCGTTATGAAGCCATGCCCGTTAGGTATACAACACACTCACTGCACAGGTAATGACGGTATGACTTAACTGACCAAAGCTACTACATTACCGTAGTCTACACTTATTTATATTAGTCTATTGTAGCTGACAGTAGTTTTACAACTGTAGTTGTTGGGCAATTTTTAAGTGATCACTTCATGAGTCGCTGTGGAGAGGTTTGCATTTAGGTAGTCACAAAGCTTATCCTTTCATTGCCGACCAACTACTTGCAACACTTTCATGCCGATTTTCTCTTTAACTATTTATTATTGTATATATACTTGCTTTTATCTTTATGTAAATTTCTATGTACACGATGTATGAATTAATTTGTTTATTTTGCTGTATAATCAATTATGTATATTATGTAAATATCGCTGAGTAATCGCTGAGGGAATGTTAGGGAAACGTCAGGTTTTTGTCAACGAGTAAGTCTCGTTGGAGTAGCGGCGTCTCTGGACGCGAGGGGATGCTATGTCAGAGCGCGCGCTACACGGAGAGAGGACTCTGGTGCAAAATGGCTCAAATGGCTCTGAGTACTATGGGTGCTTAACATTTATGGTCATTAAACCCCTAGAACATAGAACTATTTAAACCTAATTAACCTAAGGACAACACACAACACCCAGCCATCACGAGGCAGAGAAAATGCCTGACCCCGCCGGGATTCGAACCCGGGAACCCGGGCGCGGGAAGCAAGAACGCTACCGCACGACCACGAGATGCGGGTGGAGGACTCTGATGTGAGACTTGGTGAAGTGCGGACGCATGGATGGCGTGCACTGTACCGGAGGAGTGACTGTTTAGCGGCACGTGGCAAGTGATGAGCGTGGGCGGTGGGAATATTGGCTGCACCATCACGAACCCGCCGCGCCAATATCACTGCCAATAACTCTAGTGCTCGCTTATTGTCATGGAAAGGAGCCAGCAGCAGTATCGTCGTCGGCAACTTCGGCAAGGCGAGAAAGGACTGAAGTAAGATTGCTGCGTCACAGCTTATTGTCAACTGGCTTTGTGGTGTTTTGCAAGTGAATAATTACCATAGTTTAATCAAAACAGTTTTCTTGTGATTCTCCTAAAATCATTCAACAAGTAGGTGTCTGTCCTGTCCTATTGTTACAATAATCCGAGTTCCGTTTATGAAAAATGAAAATTGCAGTGCCAGTTAATTTTGTTTATGAACTAAATGATTCAGTTAGATTAAAGATTTGAACTTAAAGCATTCATTTATTTCAGTTTCACTAACTTTAAATTTGAACTTTAATCTGAGGCGATCTAATTGTTGCAAATAGTAAATCAACTAATCAGAAGTCAATACAGTTTCTTTTAATTATTTTTTGCCATTTTCCAAAATTCATATGAAAATAGTAGACATTATTGTGAGGTAGCGCCATTGTGACTTACAACATTAAGCAACGATTAATCTAAGTATTATCTTGTATGTTTTCAAAATTTCAGCTCTATTAGTTAATGATATTTCGAGTGCAAACTATTTTCTTTCTCGCTTTATTACGTAAATATTTCAATTGTTTTTGCCAACGTGCGTGCGGCCCCCTGTTGCCGGGCGTGTTCGAGTAATTCTTGACATTGACTGTTCGGCTCATTAATTCACCTGTCGAACAGAAATTTTGCCCAATTGGGCTGGCGACCGTATTTATTTTAGCTATAATTATTTCAGTAACTGTTATTATTCTGTTCCGATGCACGTGGTACTCCTTCTCGCTGGCACATACGTGAATGATAGCACAAACCTTTCGAACAACCCTACTAAATTTTACAGTAGTTAAGTAGGCGGCATAAGTTGTTTGTAGAAGGCAACTTGTTGTTAACCTCCCGCTCATTTATCGACTTAATATTGAATCTTCGGAACTATAGCCTTTTCAAAATTTTATTTCAATTGTTTAGGCACATACTTACACGGTCGTACATTTCTAACATTGTCGATGGAAGGGATGGGGGACGCTACATACTGACTGTAAAAAAATTTTCCTTAGCTGGGAGTGGAACCGGCTCCCTTCGAGCGAAGCGTTTGTGTATGTGTTACCTGCGGTGGCGGAGCAAGCGAAAAAAAAATTGCGTTTGAGCAAATCGCTTCAGTACCAGAAGCCGTTACATTGGTAGGCGCTGCTGCTACGGTCGCAGGTTCGAATCCTGCCTCGGGCTTGGATGTGTCAGATGTCCTTAGGTTAGTTAGGTTTGAGTAGTTCTAAGTCTACGGGACTGATGACCTCAGATGTTAAGACCCACAGTGCTTAGAGGCATTTGAACATTGGTAGGGCCACATTGGCACGGCCCTTTCCAGCGGCAGCCGTGAAGAGGAGGCGGCAGCAGCATCAGAAGGCGACGACTGCGCTCCGACGGAGACGGATGGCCGGCGGCAGCGCGCCGCAGCCTCGCCTTCGGGCCGGGTTATCGGCCGCCGGCCGCCGCTTCCTCTCATTAGCAGCCCGAGTCTCGGAGCACTGTGGGACAGCGCGCCAGCCTCGCTTCCTGCGGCCGCCCGCGGGCTCGGAGCTCAACACGCGGCGAGCGCACGCGGCACTCCCGTGTCCCGGCCGGCGCCTTACGGAGGTGACGGCAGCACTGAAGACCCACCGAAGACAGTTTATGAACTGCGAGCTCGTGCTGCTTGTTACGGTCACAGGGGACCCGTTCACGGGGGTTAGGCAAGCACTGAATGTAGGAGAAGGTTGGGCTGTCGACGGGCCACCTGTGGGTAATGTGGAATAAAATCCTTGGATATTGTAATAAATATTTTATTTTCAGTGTAACTCTAACGTCATCTTTTGCATTTCACTATTCTAGACACCGAAGCTATAAATGTTCACTGTCAACGAAATAGCTGAAAAATGAAAACATGGTTCATGGACCAATCAATGCAATTCATTTTCTTCATTGGCCAGGCAGTTTCTATGTATTACCTATAGTGTAATAGCTGTTAAATATTACACTCATCTAAATAAGATTCAATAAATTTAATACTGTTGAATTTTTATGTGTTTTGTTGGCTTCTGAAAATGTATAACATGTATTCGTAACCATGGAGGCTAAAAGTAGGAACGTTGCCTTGGAAGGCGTAAAAAAACATTTCTGGCAGTATATCAAAACAGTTAAAGCCATTAGGAAAAATGTGATGAAAACCATTACTTACGTTTTGTCCACAGGGACCTATTAGGCCTAAAAAGAAAAGCACTCCGTCTTCAGGCCTCAAGCGGCCCATCGGGACCATCCGACCGCCATGTCATCCTCAGATGAGAATGCGGATAGGAGGGGCGTGTGGTCAGCACACCGCTCTCTCGGTCGTTATGATGGTTTTCTGTGACCGGAGCCGCTACTATTCGGTCGAGTAGCTCCTCAGTTGGCATCACAAGGCTGAGTACACCCCGAAAAATGGCAACAGCACATCGCGGCTGGATGGTCACCCATCCAAGTGCCGACCACGCCCGACAGCGCTTAATTTCACGGGAACCGGTGTATCCACTGCGGCAAGGCCGTTGTCCTAACTAATCTTCTCCCGAACAGGCCTTGAAGGCCCAACAGTACCGACCAGCCTCCGTGTCATCCTCAGCCCATAGGCGTCACTGGATGCGGATACGGAGGGGCATGTTGTCCGCACACCGCTCTCCCGGCTTATGTCAGTTTCCGAGACCCACTTCTCAATCAGGTAGCTGCTCAGTTTGTATGTTGAGTGCAACTAACAGGAACTCATTTTGGCCCCTTTCCACAAGCTATGTCCTGCTAGCTCAGGCGTTTCAGTTTCACATATCGAGAAAAATTGGAAAAACCTTTTTATAGCCAAGATCGCATTAGTTAATGTATGTTACTGACTACCGCTTTCGACAATTTGTCATCATTATGGTGTAGAACATACGGCACACTATAAATAGCTCTCTCAAAAGTAAAACCACAAAGAGATAACTGGTGCTTTTCATCTCTATATGTGTTTACTTTTGTCAAACCTATGTATAATGTGCTTTATATTCTCCACCACAATTACGACATGGCATGAATGATAAACTCATAATGGAACACAGTTTATCACCAAAAAATCTTTAATGATCGGAAGCTGACCGTTTCATCCGCTAGTAAATAATAAATATTAATTAATGCAATCTTGGTCATGAAAAGACTTTTCAAACTGGAAAGGACCACACGTGCAACAAGTTAGATTTTAACATGTCCGATTTCGTTCATAGCTGACCCGTGGACTTCTCCGTTGCCCAGTTGGCTGAGATCTCTGCATTCATCTTCAACAACTGGCAGTACTCCACAGCGAGAAGCAGAGCAGTTGACGCTCCTCTCTGGAAAAGATCTGAACCTGCGCAAATTCCCTATTTTCAGCAAGGCATGCTCCATCACATGTTTTAACACACATGTCACCCCGCATGGAATAATGAATATTCAATTTATCTTCCACCCCGGCCAAGGGCTCTGGGAAGTACTGGCTATTTTTTAATTTAAAATCAAATTTATAATGCATTATGTGTTTTAATGTTTACCATTTCCTGTCATTGGTTTCTTTCTGAATGCAATATATTCCCAACCCCACAATCCCTTCAAGTATTCCAGTAGTCAGAAATTGTGAAAACTGCTGACCGCGCAAGATGGTCACTAATCTAAAAGTCCATCTCTCGAGCTGTCAAAATAATGTGCAGCAGCATATCTACCTTTGCATGCTGTTCAGTGAACTGGTGGCCAGTGAAGGCAGCATCAGTTATACGATATCGCGCAACGGAACCTGTCAGGCTGACAGGGGACTAGATGGTAGTGTGGATGGGACCGTCCGAGATTATTTGTGATCTGCCTCTGTTTCAGAGAAAAGTCGTAGAGCAAGGAAGAGTGAAACTATATTCCTGCGGCGTAAGCATACGCTGTTCGTCCCGTCGAAATCAGGTCATAAATAAGAAGCTTGCAAGCAGTGGCGGCGCACCATGTAAATGGGTCCATAAAACTTGTAAGCAGGTACGTGGCATCACGTAAGGCCGCCGTACGTGCGCGGCTTTCGCGGGGAGACTGTGTCCCGAACACGCCGCCGGATCCCATTTGCATAGCATTTGCCGGCGCGCCGGATGTGCTGACGGCGATCCAGCAACGAGGCGGGCGAACAGGATCGCTGCCTCGCGTCCACACACGGGCCGGTCGATAGCACTGGCACCCTCTGGCAGGTCCTTTGGGAGGCCCGTTGCGTGGCAGCGCATCAACCGCCAGCATTCACAGCCGGCAGCGCCTCCTCGACGTCATGCACTGTCGTGAATGTGAAGCGGAACGTCGCAACTCGCGTTGACACGGCGCGAATCATACACGGGCGTGGGAAATGCGGCATGTCGTGACGCATTTGCGCTACGCGCTTAGAAGCGTGAACCAATACGTGCAAGATCGCTATCTACAAGGGCAGCTCGATAAGTGAAAGCAAGCTGGTTTTATTCAGGATTCCTACACACTTTATTATTCCTCCCCTTTTGGTTCCAAAATTCCGTTTTTCAACAAAAAATTCCGTTCATTCCGACGGCTTTACGCTACCTAACTGGGATGGCCTATGTGCCCGCATTATATTTTGTTTATTGCCAAATTATAGAACTGTTACCTGATGTTTAAAATAGGTCGTACATCTTACAATTTTCGTTTTTCATCTTTTTGCAGTTTTCTTTCCTTTTCTTTTATCTACAACATTTACAAAGAATGATACTTTTCAAAATAACAATAATTTAAGGTTGAAATAAAAGTAAAATTTTTTGTTTTTAAGAAGAACATAAAAAGAAGATAGGATAGATGAGAGATTTGTTAGTACCATCACGGAATGTGACTGACGGCGAATACCTCTGAATCGTTTCTTCGAGCCGTTGGCCGCCAGTCACACACAAACACACAATGGTTATTAGTAGAGAAATAATACTGCTTATCCTATTTATTAGTAATCCTATGTATTAACTACTTTACGTGCCCATCCATGTACAGCATTTGGTGTTTTCTTGGCTGGATCGCCAGCACCCTTGCTTATCTACTGTCACATCTCGGCTTCCTCCTCCTTGTCACTGTTTTCGCTGTCACTGTGGGCGTCGCTCTCCACCCTCTGGAGATTTCTGTTACGCTGCACATAGGCATGTCTGTAGCGTCGTATCCGCAGGTATTCTTCAAGTGTTGTTTTTGAAATACTGTTTGTCAGTGCGTTTAATTGTGCCCATTGTTCTTCGTCTCTTATTGCTGTGTATATCTCTATGTCTGTATCTGTGTAATCTAAGTGTAGTGTATGTCCCTTGTTCGCATATTTCCCGCAGAAAAAGACAATATATTCTGTAGAACCTTCTTCCCCACATTATACCACTCAACTGCTCGATGTCGGAGCCAACGTTTTGCTGCATCAGTAACCTCCCTATTAAACTTCCTGGCAGATTAAAACTGTGTGCCGGCCCGAAAATCGAACTCGGGGTCTTTACCTTGCGCGGGCAAGTGTCGTAGAGGCAAAAGGCCCCGAGTTCGAGTCTTGGTCTGGCACACAGTTTTAATCTGCCAGGAAGATTAGACTACATTACATTAGTACTTGTTCCATAGATCATGAATACGACACTTCGTAATGATGTGGAACGTGTCAGGCCAATAAAAGGTGTCTATACAAGATTTTACATTACACAAAATATTACACGGCACTTAATATTTTTAATATTTTGGGGTGGGAAATGGGGAAATTACCCACTTACTATATCCAAAAATTCATCTAATGTGTAGAAGCAGTTGCCATTCAGAAATTCTTTTATTCCTTTTAAGTGCTATATGGCTATCTGTCAGACTTATGATGCTATTAGGTAAGTGACCAAAGACTTTTGTGGCAGCATAATTTACCCCCTTCTGAGCCAAAGTTAGATTTAACCTTGAGTAGTGAAGATCATCCTTGCTCCTAGTGTTGTAGCCATGTACACTGCTATTACTTTTGAATTAGTTCGGATTGTTAGTAACAAATTTCATTGTGGCAACAGTGAAGATCTCTAGCTCTTTAAAAAAGTGTCTGCAGGATGATCTTGGATGAGCTCCAGCAATTATTCTGATTACACGCTTTTGTGCAGTGAACACTCTTTTGCTCAATGATGAGTTACCCCAGAATATGATGCCATACGAAAGCAGAGGATGAAAATAGGCGTGGTAAGCTAATTTACTGAGATGTATATCGCCAAAATTTGCAATGACCCTGATTGTATAAGTAGCTGAACTCAGACGTTTCAGCAGATCTTCAATGTGTTTTTTCCAGTTCAACCCCTCATCAATGCATACACCTACAAATTTGGAATATTCTACCGATTTCTGATCGAAGTCTATGTTTATTAATGGCGTCATTCCATTTCCTGTCGGGAACTGTATATACTGTGTTTTGTCAAACTTTAATGAGAACTCATTTGCAGAGAACTACTTAATGATTTTCTGAAAAACATCGTTTACAATTTCATCAGTTACTTTTTGTCTGTTGGGTGAGTTAATTCTTGAATGAGATTTTGACTCTGTAGCGGAGTGTGCGCTGATATGAAACTTCCTGGCAGATTAAAACTGTGTGCTTCGGTAGCTCAGTTGGTAGAGCACTTGCCCGCGAAAGGCAAAGGTCACGAGTTCGAGTCTCGGTCGGGCACACAGTTTTAATCTGCCAGGGAGTTAATTCTTGCCTGAAGTTTCATATCACTGCACACACTCCGCTGCAGAGTGATAATTTCATCCTGCAAACATCTCCCAGGCTGTGACTGAGCCATGTCTCCGCAATATCCTTTCTTCCGGGAGTGCTAATTCCTCAAGCTGCTGTGAAGTTAGGAAGGTAGGAGACGAGGTACTGGCGGAATTGAAGTTGGGAGAAGCGGTAGCGAGTCGCGCTTGGGTAGCTCAGTTGGTATTATCGACGCACAGCTTCCTGCGGAGTGCGTCTTTCATTGGGCCAAACAGATGGAAGTCGGAACGTGGCAGATCCGGGCTGTACAATGGATAAAGAAAATCAGTCCAATGAAGTTTTGTGAGCTGCTCTCGGGTGCTCACACTTGTGTGAGACCTTGCGATGTGATGGAGAAGGAGGAGTTACTTTGGATTTTTGAGGCAACGAAAACGCTGAAGGCGTTTCTTCGACTTCCTGAGGTTAGCACAATACATTTCCAAGTTGACCGTTGCACTATGAGCGGGGACACGATGCACAAAAACGCCTGCAGAGTCCCAGACGGCCGTCAGCACGAGCACGCGGCTTTGGACATTTTCCTTCGCAGAAGAGATAGCGTGCCGCCCCTTCATGGACATCGCTTTACTTCCGGTTCGAAGGGATGAATCCATATTTCATCGCCTGAGATGATGTTCGACCAAATACTGTCACGATCAGCCACGTGAAGCCCAGGCAATTCCGCACAGATGCTCCCTCGTTCCTCTTTATGTTCTTCTGTTAGGCGCCGAAGAATCCAGCGGGCACACACCTTTGAGTACCTCAACTGACGTACCATTGTATCAGCACTATCAACGGAGATGTTCAGCTGTGCAGCGACGAGTTTGGTTGTGATACGTCATCACCTCAAACGAGAGTGTCCGCACGTTCCAATAACACAGGAGTCACAGCTGTGTGCAGCTAGCCGTTGTGCGAGAGTTCGTACAGGACTGAGCAACCTTGTTGTGTTGATGAGAGACGCCTCGTCGAACGATCACCGTCCTTTCATTCACTACCAGATCTCCGCAGACATTCTGCACATCCGTATGAATACTGCTACGCTCTGGTTTTCCGCCGAAGGAAACTCAATCACAGCTCTCTGCTTGTAACGCACCTCCGCTAGAGATGACATGTTGAAGGCTACATCTACATCTACATGACTACTCTGCAATTCACATTTAAGTGCTTGGCAGAGGGTTCATCGAACCACAATCATACTATCTCTCTACTATTCCACTCCCGAACAGCGAGCGGGAAAAACGAACACCTAAACCTTTCTGTTCGAGCTCTGATTTATTTTATTTTGATGATCATTCCTACCTATGTAGGTTAGGCTCAACAAAATATTTTCGCGTTCGGGAGAGAAAGTTGGTGACTGAAATTTCGTAAAAAGGTCTCGCCGCGACGAAAAACGTTTATGCTGTAATGACTTCCATCCCAACTCGTGTATCATATCTGCCACACTCTCTCCCCTATAACGTGATAATACGAAACGAGCTGCCCTTTTATGCACCCTTTCGACGTCCTCCTTCAATCCCACCTGGTAAGGATCCCACACCGCGCAGCAATATTCTAACAGAGGACGAAGGAGTGTAGTGTAAGCTGTCTCTTTAGTGGACTTGTTGCATACGTATAGCACCGCCACATATTGGAACATCATCAAAGTATAAGGGTTGAAGCGAAAATCCTTGACTTTTTTCCTTCCGAAATGGCCGAGAAAAATGTGTAGCCTTCTTACTGAACGCCCCTTGTGCATCACAGGCTCATCGGCGCAGGCGGCTTAGAGCAGCAAATGATACTAAGTTCAAGTGCCGTATATTCTCAAAGGGCTCTAGCAGCAAAAATATACGAAAAATGCGTCGATTTTGGTAGTAGTTTTGATGATAAAATTTCCGCGGATAGTACTTAGGTAGTTCAGACTGCTAACATATCTCTAATGTGCTCCTCTCGAAGTCGTGAAGGCGCAAGGGGTGTCTACCGGCCGCCGTGTCACCCTTTGGCTTGCTCCTTCATGTGGATGTGGCATCGGGGTGTATGTGGTCAGCACACTGCTGTCCCGGCCGTTTTGCACCTTTTCTAGACCGTGGGGTCGCCAGTGTTTGGTGATGTAGCTCCTCATTTGGCATCATGAGGTTGAATGCTCCCCGAACCAGGTCCCCCACCGAGGAAAAAACCGTCTTAGCAACAGGAATCGAACCTCGGTCCTCCGAATGGCAGCCATCTACACTGACCACTCAGCTGCGGAACTGGACATCCTAACTCTAAGTTCTAAGTTACTGTATGGGAGTTAAGCTTCTCCAGATGTTTTACTCAACCAATATCTCTGTCAGTCTCCGCCGGTGTTTTGTAAAGTTTCTTCAAAACGAACATGCACGGGCCGTGTTCCTGATAGCGTACTACTTTCTCACGTTCTCTGTGCGATTTCTGTACAGGCAAAAACATTTCTTCCTCACAAATATTCGAAAGTTGTTTGTTGTTGAAATACGCTATCACTGACACACTGTGTAGGTCGAATTGGAATGTCATTTAACACGACCGTACGTTCGAAAGCACACCACCAATCAATAACGTTTCGCCAACCTCAGCGATCACATCTTTTCGAAGTGTTGGGCGCCTTCCGATCTATAATGTGCTTCGGGCTTTTCTCCGTTGTCCTTTGAGAATTGTTAATGACTCCGTTTTCTGACACAAAATCCGGGGCGTTAGCCATAGCCGACGTGTGCCGCCCCAAAGCGTAACGGTCGCAACTGACGTGGTGAGCATTTTCTGCAGTGTGAGTCCATATCTAATCTTTTCAGTATAGTATTATTTTCCCTCCGGAATTTTTGCAGCTCGAAATTGAATATCCACGAGTCGTCAAATTACTGGGAAATTTCCACGCATGTAGGTACAAATGCCACCTTATTTATTATCATGACTTTTGTTTCAATGGTTCTTTAACTACTGGAACAGGAGTTAAGGTGGTATACAAAAACCAGCAAACTGAGGATGCAAGATTGGTAAATCCAATATTTTGGACTTCAAGCATTTCCTAAACGTAATCTGTTTGATGTTAACGCTATCAGAACCGTATTTGATCATCAAACCAAACAGCTATATCAGTAAAAATAAATTATAAAAATGTATGTATATGTCTGTGTATGTATGTTCCACATCTCTCCCGAAACCACTGGACCGATTTCAACCAAACGTCGAAGCCGTATCACATACTGTCTGGAAAAAATCGCTGCGGGGGTAAGAAATGTTGAAAGGCAAAAGGTTTATCGCTCACCACATTTTTTGCTGTTCATGTAGTAAAACTGCCGCATCAGGCAGTTACTCGCTTACCTGCCTGGTGTGACAGTTAAAAATAGAAAACGATAGTCGAAGTTTTAAATTCCGCGTTTAAGAAATCGTGAAATCGTCCACGTAGGAGAATCAATAAAACAACTGAAAGAGTTTAGAAGAAATGTGACGCCATGTCCGGATGGAATAAAATGCGGTACTACAAAGTGTACTCTACGACGCTGCCCCCTTACTTAGCTTGTATTTTTCGTAAATCTCTAGCGCAGTGCAAAGTCAGAAGCGATTGAAACAAAGCGCTGTAGGGTTTAGAACGGACCCAAAAAATTACAGACCAATGTCCTTAAAATCGATTTGCTGCAGAATTCTAGAACACATTCTCAGTTCGAATGTAATGTATTTCCTAGAGACCGAATAGCTTATGTCAACGAGTCAGCACACTTTTGGAAAGCATCGCTCGTGTGACACTCAGCTTGCCCTGTTCTCACATCACATACTGTGAACTACGGATGAAGGGCAATAGGCAGATTCCATATCTCTACATTTCCGGAAAGGAGTTGGCACGGTACTCCACAGCAGACAGTTAACGAAGGTATGAGCATACGGAATAGATTTCCGGATATGTAAGCATCTCGAAGACTTCTTAACAGAATCCAGTACGTTGTCTTCGACGGAGAGTGTTCATCACAGGCAAGGGTATTGTCAGAAGTGCCCTAGGGAAATGCGATAGGACCGCTGTTACGTTTTATATACGTAAATGATCTAACGGACTGGGTGGGCAGCAGTCTGTCGTTGATTTTCTGATGTACTGCGTTGTAAGGGAAGGTGTCGTGGAGTGACTGTAGGATGACAGAAGATGACTTAGACAAAATTTCTAGTTGCTCTGATGAAGGGCAGCTGGCTCTACATAAAGAAAAATGTAAGTTAATGCGTACGGGTAGGTATTTGTAGTGTCTGACCTGAGACAGTCACGTCGTGTTAATATCTCGGCATAACGTTGCAAGGCGATGTAAATGGAACGAGCATGTGATGGTTTTCATAGGGAAGGAGAATGGGCGACTTTGGTTTATTTGGAGAATTCTAAGAAAGTGTGGTTCGTCTATAAAAGAGACCGCGTATAGGACGCTGGTGTGAACTGGTCTTGAGTACTGCTCGAGTCTATGCGATCCGCACCAGGTCGGGCTAAAGGAAGGCATCGAAGGAATTCAGAAGGGGGCTGCTAGGATTGTTACCTATAGGTTCGAACAATAAGCAAGTGTTGGTTCGGGAACTCAGATGGGAATCACTGGAGAGATGGTGACGTTAACTTCGAGGAGCACTACTGAGAAAATTTAGAGAACCGGCTTTTGAAGCTGACTGCTGAACGTTCCTACTGCGGCCAACATACATTTCGCATAAGATAAGATATTAGAAATTAGGGCTCATAAGGAGGCATATAGAGAGTGTTTTTCCCTTGACTCTATTTGCAAGTGGAACAGGAAAGGAAACGACAAATAGTGGTACAGGGTGCATTCCGGCACGTGCCGTACGATGGCTTGTGGATTATGTACGTATGTACAGGTGTATATCAGCACCCGCACACGTAGACGTAGAGTGTCGTCTGCTCCAGAGCCCAATGTTCAGCAATGTCCGCTGAACGATGTGCTCCGAAACACCTGTGGCTGCACCATCGTTGTTCTGCCGTCCGGTGTGCCACAGAGCGATGTCTGCCTGCTCCACGGAGCTCTACAGCCTGCAGTCGCCACGTTCCATGATGGGGCGTCCAGGTGCAACACCCTGTCACACACTTGTAGTCACGCTGTCTGCCAGCCATTTTTCTCCATAGATGATCGCGGCTATACCACACGAACAGCCGAAAAGCTTCGCCGTTTTCTAAATTCTCGTAAACAGGCGCCGGCATAAAAATCTGCTCTTATATCAGCTGTTTTTCCTATTTTCGGACGTGTTGTCGAAAGAGTGATAATGATTCACTATACGTCCCTGCTCCGCTTATGTACACTTTTCTCAGCATGCCACGTGCCTGCAACGTGACCAGGTAACATTCAGTCTCGTTCTGAGCAGTAGTCAAGTTTATTTTTCTTTTTTTCGTCGTATGCGTATATCGATGCCTAATTTGGGATTTATGAAACATCTTCTAGAATTTGAACTACTTCAGTGTTAATAAAATAGAAGCGACAGTCACGTACACCGATCTTAAGCGAACCTATATATTTTAGAACTGCTACTACAACTACATCAGGAGCGTCTACATGGAGTGAAAGCAACTGTGTGGTGTGCTATTTGTACAAGGCGAATTATTGGACAGATCCTTTTCCTATAAAACTACAAATTCGGATAGATACGTGACCACCACAACTAAGAAAGGTACATACCGTTACTTCAAGCTGATCAGTAGAAGATCAGCCACCGCCATTGCATCAGTGAGACTATTACAAAGTATTATTGATGACACAAAGTACTACAACAGACTGAACTTTTAAATAGTGCAACGATTTTCTTGAAGTTGTTTCCGAGGTCGGCACAGATAATAAATCGTACTATATCACAAACTTTCGTTGAGTGTTCCACTGTTATCTGTTATCGCTTTTTAAGAAATACGACAACAATAATTTCTATAAAATTGCTTGCCTGAGCTCATTCTCAGATCTTACAGCTTGATTTCTTTGCCAAAAAGCCGTTCTATAGTTGGCTTTCAGTGTATGGCAGAATGTGAGAGGGTCGTTAGGCTGAGTCAGGCGGCGGTCGGCGCGTCTGCGGAGGAAGGCGTCCGTCAGCGGGGAGCGTGGCCTCCCTGCGGCCGCCTGCAAAAACCTGCCGCCGGGAGCTGCGGCCGGCCGCTCGCGGGTTCGTGCCCCAGCGTAGCCGCCGGGCTGCGCGGCGCCGCTGCTCCCATCACCTCGTGCTGTCTGCCGGGTGGAACATAACTCAGCTGCCGTAAGTGCGTAGTCAGTTCTGTTGTCCCGATCTCCATGCATATCGATCATAGTCACCCATTCAGAAAAAGTTGTAAGGGGTAGGAGAGGTGGGGGCTTTCAGTGGCAACTGCTGGATCAACACTATAAACCCTCTAGTGGTTACTGTCACCCTGCACTACGAGCAGGTGCTACTGTTGTTTGCAGTCACCAGCGCCTAGTGTAAGTAACACTGGAAGTCGATCGTTCTTTACTTCAACTCTCCCATTGCGTCCTACGGCCCAAAACACGTGCTGCACGATGAAGGGAATTTCACGCCGGCGCGAGCCCTGTGTCTGGCGTCGCGCGAGAAACACTACCGGGAAAGCAGACCATGTTCGCCGCATGCGAACCGGCCCGTTCCTCGGACTTCGGCATGTGGCGTATCGGTTTACGTGAAATAAGCGAATTACGGTCGAAGTTAATTACAGCCGATTTCGGAAACAACTTTAACATAATCGTTTCATTGTTTAAAACTTCAGTCTGTTGTAGTACTTTGTGTCATCAAAAATACTTAGTAATAGCCTCACTGATGCGATAGCGCTGTCTGATCTTCTACTATTCTGCTTGAAATAACAGTAGGTACCTTTTGCTAGTTATGGTGGTCATGTTCCTTGTAACATCATAATTAATACCGTAAATATTTTGTACTGATTAATTCTTTTCAATGTGAAGTATGTATTTATCACTATGTGATGTCTTTGACCTATTGTAATGAAGTGGAAAGTTGTGTAAAATGTATTCTCTTTAGTATCTAAACTCTTTGCTTTAATTGGAGGAAACTGTTATATAATTATGTGGCTTTTGTATCGACATGTTAATGTATTTAAATATTAAGATTTTTTAAAAGATGATTGTTTACAACTATGAATAAGTTGGTTCATACCTAGGCACTTGCAATCTATCAAATGAAAAGCACCATTTCTGTCCATTTGCAACGGAAGTGAGTTTGCGCGCGCCGAAATGCGGTTGTACGGGCTAAAAGGTGGATGTGGCGCTCAGTCGGCAGCTAGCGACTGGACAGTCTGGTCTGAGAAGCAAGTGAGTGGACAGCGCAAGTGCCGAGGGTAGCATCCGGTACCAGGATTAATGCGGAAAGGCCTCGGATGTGTGTACGGCTATAAAATGGTGCTCTATTAATGGAAAAGGCTCTAATGTTGGAAATGTCGTCGCCATGAAGAAGATAATACAGCCAATTACAACCAGAGGAGAGACCAGTAGCCGTTATGTACTCGTCACCGATATTGCGCAATCGCTTCGGCAGTTATAAGACGTTAGAATTCTGTCAAAGTATGAACCAGTACATTTAAGTGTTGTTTAATTTGCAACAATAAGGCAAATTTTGTGAAACTTGTGTCCGATCCTTGATTTGGTTCCTCTCATGATACCTCTTAGGATCCACTCCACATTAATACTGGCATCCGAGAATCTTGTGTGTTAAAAACTGATCAAAATGAATATTCGTTTATTTGCATAATTCTCAATGCAAAACGATATTTGGAGATACAGTGGTTTCAATTGAATTTAAGGCAGGAAGTTAGCGTTGTATTTATCAAAACCTCCATAATGATTGACTTGCTTTTTTTAAAAGTGTTTGTGCTTTAAAAATTAAATGCATTAAATTCTGTTAGCGAAAATTACTGGTTGTGTTAATGGCAATAAGACAGCGCGTTGTTTTGAAGTCAGTTAGAGAGTGAATGCACTTGAAGTCATACTAAAATTATGTAGAGAAAATTGCCAGCATTAACTGTTTAGAAGTCATGCAAGGTGAGTGAAATTAGTGAAAGAGTAATACCAAAATTTGCGTCTTACAAATTGTCTCAGAAAAGTGTGTTTAGTTTGCTTTATGGTATAAGGCAGTTTAAGGGCCCCCAATTTTGAGCTGTTTAAAATAAATAAACTTTCTTGAATAATAAATATATTAATTGCAGTTGAAGTAAATTTAGAATTTTGTGAACTTTGAGTGATGAAATTTGGAAAGCCAGTTTGAGAGCTGCCACCAACAATTTTGCTTATTGAAGATAAAGTTACTGTAACTGCCCTTATCCATAAAAGTAGAAACAATATTACTTCTTAATGAGTGTAAAAATCCTATTGCAAGTGACTTTTAATTATATTTGTACTATTTGGAAAGTAACTGTTGAATAGGACTAAGTCCATTTCTGGTTTAATATTGACTTTCATAACTTTTGGTGATCACATTATTCATATATAACAAAGTAATTACTATTGAGAAGAAATAAGCTGTCATTTGTTCCTGTGAGAGCTTGCACATACTATTTATAGCTGCTAGCATCACTATACCACTTGTGTGATTATGGTAGAGTTCATTCCACTTCTTTGAGAAAGGAGTAATAGTAGCTCTCCTCTATACAGATCATATAAAAGTAATGTTTCACATTACTATGCCTAATTAGGCTGGCGACCGTATTTTATTTAAACTTGGTTATTTAAGAAGTTTTCCATATTTTAATCTTTAGTTTCCTGGTTTCTACTGTTATATTAAATTCAGGTTCGATAATCCAAATCCATTGGGCAACTCACGGTCAGTTTACTTAAATCCTCCCAGAGGGTAACGTTTACTGCAACGTAATACCATATTTGGTAACACACGATGTTCCAATATAACAAACGGCGCAGTATAGTGTTGTATTTGGCTTTTCTCGTTACAGTATTATCTACTGAGCAGAAAGTGTTATAACCTATCCGAATTTGTAGTTTTATAGGAAAAGGATCTGTCCAATAATTCGTCTTGCACAAATAGCACACCACACAGTTGCTTTCACTCCATGTAGACGCTTCTGATATAGCTGTAGTAGTAGTTTTATTCATTCGTTGGTCACTTTTACGAAGATATTGGACATCTCTTGGTAATACAATTTAAGAACTACAATAATAAAGCAATTCACATTTACATACTTACAGTTCTACTATGACAAGAATGGGATAGGTAATTTCTACGGCCTTACAGTAGGAACCATTCCGGAATTTGCCTGAGGTGATTTGCGGAAACGACGGAAAACATAAATCACGACGGATGGATGAAGACTGGAGCCTACACCCTACAAGCCACTCTGTTTAATACATTGCTACCTCTTTCGGTTTATTCCTAGTTCACAATACTCTTCCCAAATAAGTCATTTAATAATGTAAAAATGCTTCACTGTTAAATCATTTCTCACTCCCAGTCACTAGAGACATTACGCACACTATGCACACACACACACGCATGCACACACAAGCACACACCACTACATACATTATCAGCTGACGTCAGGACCAGTTTGTGTAACGCAACTTCCCATTCACTAACCTGAAAAAACTAAGTCAGCATCTCACAGTGTAACTGATGAGACCTGTCAGAACATTAACGTCGACTGTTCTATATGTTGCCTGACCACGATAAATTAGGCGACGCTTCATAAGAAAGGACAGATTTTTTTAAAGATCAAACTGTCCTTAATAATCATCTCGTGGTTGAAGCTTCATTCTAGTCCGCATTTGCTTCCTAGTGTGTAATAAGGAACTGTTGTTCTGCCTTGACAAAAAATAATTTTTCTTGTTCTAGCACCCAAACATTTTCAGTCGGTTCTTTTATACACTATTAATTGACATATAAATAATTCATGCATCATATCAGTTTTTGAGGTTGTAATATTTACATGAAAAAAAGTTCTGACAGAAATATTAACAGGAAAAATGAATCTTAGAATTGCGTATTGCTATTCACTTCGATGTCTGATTTGCGTAGCACATCTATAATTATTGGCTTCCAAAATGTCATCTGCTGTCAATAAGCGTTTATCAATGTTTTGTTACGCAATTAGCCAAATGCTAGGACAAATACGAAATTATCAGTGTTTTAATGTAGGTTGATCGTTACAAAGAAGAAGACAGCAACCAGGCACTATTAATACTGCTAGTTATTTAAGTAAATAGCACCGTAACCGGTTTCGAACTGACAAGTTCATCAGCGGACGGCTGCTCACAATAATAGTCAGTTTTCTATTTTTATTCTCTCACTGTAGCGAAAAATTCTTGGTGTGTTGGTGCCATCGAAAATTCAGTGAAATTTTGTCGCCAAGTTCCAGGATTGTATTTTCGAAATATTGCAAAGTATATGCAGCACTTATATGATTTGCATATCACCATATTGTGCAAAGCATCACACACACACACACACACACACACACACACACACACACACCAGAAAGTATTTGCCACATATGGAGTTCAGACAAAGATTGCGGTTTCCCTTCTTTCAATCATACTTTGTTACGGAGACTGCGGTCTAATACTCGCTGAACAATGCAGCCATAGTTACACATGCATGGTTATCTCCTAGAGAGTGGTACCGTTCAAAAAATGGCTCTGAGCACTATGGGACTTAACCTCTGAGTTCATCAGTCCCCTAGAACTACTCAAACCTAACCAACCTAAGGGCATCACATACATCCGTGCCCGAGGCAGGAGTCGAACCTGTGACCGTAGCAGCAACGCAGTTCCGGACTGAAGCGCCAAGAACCGCTTGGCCACAGCGGCCGGCGGTGGTACCGTTCCCCATACGTCATACCCTAGCACCCTCTTCCGCCATAGTAATTGGAAATATTAGGTCCGTTTCACTTCCCATGATAACTCACCTTGTAGTGGATGTGATATAGTATTGTACATAATGGTTCCGTATTCGAATCGGGAGATTGTGGACACGGTGTTTACTTAATGAAGGGAAATGGCAAAGAGTCGTGGGCAGTGAGGTCGTGTCAGGAGATCAGGAGACCTACAGGTATTCCTGCCGATAGCAACCACAGCATTCAGTGTTTGCAATCGTGTTTCGCCGTGTGTCTGAGACAGGAGCTTTTCAGAAAGCAGGAAATCATGAAGGATGTACACGAAATGTTCGCACATCAGATTTGGAGGAAAATGTGTTAAACACTGTGGAAGGCGACCATCATGTTAGTACCACGAAATTGGCCGACAGTATAGGGTAAGCCAGACGGCCGTGTAGAACATACTCCATGCTGATTCTTACTTCGCTTATCACTTACAGCGTGTGCAGGGTTTACTAACGACAGAATTTCAACATCCGGAGTTGTGTCATCCATCCTATTCACAGGTGAGGTCACGTTTACGTGGATTGGTATCTTCAGGTTTCTGTGGGATAGTATGCACAGTCCCCTTGATATGGTAACAGCGAATCATGAACATAGGTGCAGCAAGAATGTGAGGGCCAGGATAATTGGCGACCATTCCACGTCGCCTAACAGGCTAGAAGTATCGGAGTTTCTGGCGGGTGACTTTGCCTCCCCTGCTGGAAGAAGTGCCATTGATGATTCGAAGGGTTTTGTGGCTGCTACCTGGTGGTGCTCCAGCTCACTTCGCCGTTAACGTTCTGATGCATCTCAACCATGTCTTCCCTAGTAGTTGGATCGAACGAGGTGGTCGAGTTGGAAGGCCTGCTCGGTCACCGGATATCAACGTGTGAGATTTCTAGTTATTAGGAAATCTCAAAAGTATCGTATATGCACAGCCCATTCCAGATATGGAGTTAGTGGAGCAGCGTCATCATACTGCCTTTGACACTGTTCTGATGCGGGCTGGTCGATGTGAACGTGTGAGACAGAACATGCTACAGAGCGTAAACACATGCGTTAAGCCCCGAGGAAACCATTTTGAGCACTGACTGTAACTGTGACTGTTTGGTACAGCGCGTATTAGACCGCAGTCTCTGTAACAATGTTTGGTAGAATAAATGGTCTCTAGCATGGAAGCCATATATTTCCGGACATAAGTTCATTAGATCTTTTTTTCAAAAAATGGTTCAAACCTAACTAACCTAACAACATCACACACATACATGCCCGAGGCAAGATTCAACCTGCTACCGTAGCGGTCGCGCGGTTCCAGACTGAAGCGCCTAGAACACTCGGTCAGCAAGGTCGGCGGATCTTTTTTGTTCCGTATTCTCTCATCGATCAGTCCCTAGAGTTTGTACACACTCGAAAAAATCACCCTGTTGATACAGTAGCTGCAGCTGTCCCTAGTGGATTGTGACTTTGGTTCCAGATACACAAACTGTGGGCAGTCTATACACACACTTTATAACAGTACATGACACAATGTAAACACACTGATGACTCACACTTCCACAGATATTACAGTACCAGTAGAACACAGTATCAGTGTGCTATAAAAGAATCCCTGGAAATTATGTATGTACACCTGCCGCTTTTTCTGTGACAAAGTTAAATCCTTCTTGTTGATTCCTTGACACTTTGTAAGTAGGCTGTTTAGGTTTTCTTATTGGTAACGCCACGTAGCGCTCTGTATAAAAAAGCACTGGCTGTGCTGTGTGCAGTCAGTGGCTGGTCAGCATTGTTGTAATACTCGCCATTCTAGTGTCGGGCAGCTGGATGTTAACAGTGCGTAGCGTTGCTCAGTTGGAGGTGAGCCGCCAAAGAAAGCAGGTGCTGACAGATGTGAAAATTACCGAACTATCAGTTTAATAAGCCACGGCTGCAAAATACTAACGCGAATTCTTTACAGACGAATGGAAAAACTGGTAGATGCAGACCTCGGGGAGGATCAGTTTGGATTCCGTCGAAATGTTGGAACACGTGAGGCAATACTGACCTTACGACTTATCTTAGAAGAAAGATTAAGAAAAGGCAAACCTACGTTTCTAGCATTTGTAGCTTTTGACAATGTTGACTGGAATACTCTTTTTCAAATTCTAAAGGTGGCAGGGGTAAAATACAGGGAGCGAAAGGCTATTTATAATTTGTACAGAAACCAGATGGCAGTTATAAGAGTCGAGGGGCATGAAAGGGAAGCAGTGGTTGGGAAAGGAGTGAGACAGGGTTGTAGCCTCTCCCCGATGTTATTCAATCTGTATATTGAGCAAGCAGTAAAGGAAACAAAAGAAAAATTTGGAGTAGGTATTAAAATTCATGGAGACGAAGTAAAAACTTTGAGGTTCGCTGATGACATTGTAATTCTGTCAGAGACGGCAAAGGACTTGGAAGAGCAGTTGAACGGAATGGACAGTGTCTTGAAAGGAGGATATAAGATGAACATTAACAAAAGCAAAACGAGGATAATGGAATGTAGTCAAATTAAATCGGGTGATGCTGAGGGAATTAGATTAGGAAATGAGACACTTGAAGTAGTAAAGGAGTTTTGCTATTTAGGAAGTAAAATAACTGATGATGGTCGAAGTAGAGAGGATATAAAATGTAGACTGGCAATGGCAAGGAAACCGTTTCTGAAGAAGAGAAATTTGTTAACATCGAATATAGATTTATGTATCAGGAAGTCGTTTCTGAAAGTATTTGTTTGGAGTGTAGCCATGTATGGAAGTGAAACATGGACGATAACTAGTTTGGACAAGAAGAGAGTAGAAGCTTTCGAAATGTGGTGCTACAGAAGAATACTGAAGATAAGGTGGATAGATCACGTAACTAATGAGGAGGTATTGAATAGGATTGGGGAGAAGAGAAGTTTGTGGCACAACTTGACTAGAAGAAGGGATCGGTTGGTAGGACATGTTTTGAGGCATCAAGGGATCACAAATTTAGCATTGGAGGGCAGCGTGGAGGGTAAAAATCGTAGAGGGAGACCGAGAGATGAGTACACTAAGCAGATTCAGAAGGATGTAGGTTGCAGTAGGTACTGGGAGATGAAGCAGCTTGCACAGGATAGAGTAGCATGGAGAGCTGCATCAAACCAGTCTCAGGACTGAAGACAACAACAACAACATACGTTATTGTTAGTCAGGGCCATTCTCTTGTAGGGATTATTGAAAGTCAGATTGCGTTGCGCTAAAAACTATTGTGTGTCAGTTTAAGCACAGTCGTGTATAATTGTTCAAAGGGGACGTTTCAACTTTATATTGCAGTTTTTGTACAACACGTTTTTTTCGTATAATATAAAATTTATTCTTCTGTAGCTTAAATGAGCACTTAATTTCGAAAGTTGCCCTAGAATACCACATTTTTCTGCAGTATCTACAGCACATTCCTCGCATTCTCCTCCCCTGCTTTCCCCTGCAGCCTTCGTTTCACTCCCAAGCAGCCCAGCCTTCCGGACTTGCAGCTGCAGTACGTTCCTGCTCATTCGTCCTCGACTCTTCTGGACCAGATGGTAACTGGCGGCTGCTCTTGCGTGCAGCAGCCCTAAACTCTGGCTGACTTTCCTGGAAGCTCCACGGACGACGGTCTGCCGGAGCTGCCCACTTAGGGCAACTCATCTCATCTCGTCAGGCTCACGGGACGTTAGTCACGAGGAGAGTAGCAGCCGGAAGTCTCTGCCTGGGTTTAACAGTCCGAAAAGTGGCGCTGCAGGGGACGGTTACTGCACGCGGAAGAGAGGGCACCGACGAGGAAAACTCGAGCAGCAGATGGAGATCTGATCGCGTCGCTAGATTTGCAACTGGGAGGGCCGGCCGCTGTGGCGAGCGCCTCTAGGCGCTTCAGTTCGGAACCGCACAGCTGCTACGGTCGCAGGTTCGAATCCTGCCTCGGGCATGGATGTGTGTGATGTCGTTAGGTTAGTTAGGTTTAAGTAGTTCCAAGTCTAGGGAACTGATAACCTCAGATGTTAAGTCCCATAGAGCTTAGAGCCATTTGAACCATTTTTACATCTGGGAAGCTGTCGAAGTCACCAGTGGCCACTATGGATGAGTCGTAAACTAATCTACGTAGGGACATCTTGCTACCGATGGCTTTCGGCCTGAAGGAAGCAATGTATAAAGAAATTTGATCTCAAGACTTCTTTTGGTGTGTAGTAGTGGGAGGAGGAAGGATAAAGGCAATTGAATATGAAAATGATTGAACAGCGTTGCAGGAAAATGACGGAGAGGGTCGCAAAAGCGGGGAAAGACTCCTAGAATGAAGCTAACTGTAGTAAAGGCCGAAGTGGTCAGAATTACCACACATAATGTTCAGTGAGACTATCGTTGGAAAGAAAAACCTTGGAACAGTGATACCTTCTTTGAGAACTTAGGTGACAGAAACTGGAATTTGTGTGGAGAAATTAAGGAGGATGCACATGGGTAAAAGACATTTTGAGAAGCGAATAAGGAGCATGGTACTGAGCCTTGATTTATTATTTATTTAGCGTATGGCTCATAACATCACAGTAAAAATTACAGAAACAACACGATTTAAAAGAAAATCACATATGTGTAAACAGAGGAGTAAATAACAGTTTGTATATAAGGACACCGACAATTGTAAATTTACACTCACAGAAGAGCAATCACAAGCAGACCTCCAGCTTGGACAGTGAATAGTCGATTGCCTCTTGGGTCGCTATTAGGAAATCCTGTGGGTCACCCTCGTATGCCCTTAGTGGGCATTCCTGCACGATGTGTTTGACCGTCTGTCTCTCAGCGCCACAGTCGCAAGCGGCCGAAGGAAGTTTATCCCGTCTGTGTAAGGAGTCGGCGCATCTCCCACAGTTGGTTCTGATGCGATTAAGAGTTGACCAAACTTTGCGAGGGCAATCAAATCCTTTTGGTTTACTAAAGACGCATGGCATACTGTGGCAGTTTACTGCTGTTCTGCTCTCCCATTCCTCTTTCCATCGGTCATTTATTTTAAAGTTGGTTTGGTGCAGAGCCTACGCGGTCTTTAGTGATGACAGTTTGATTTAAATATGGACATACCGAGAGAGGAATACAAGCAGTACTGAGCAATATAAATTTGTTGTGGTTTAGCTGGGATCCCTTACACTCTGACCAAATCTCATTTCTTGCACGAGTCTTGGACAGTTCGGATGTTTTCTTGGAGAGCTCGAGAATTCTGGTATAAAGCAATATTTAGTGTGTACCTTCTGAAAGATATACTTTCAGGATTTGGTTTGATGAAGTTTATGACAGTATTATCATGAATATGAGAGATTTATAGAGGAAGATGGTAAAATTAGAAATTCATTTCGTTCCTGAACGATATCAAATAACGTTCACGTGATAAAAATTACGTCAGAGCGTATTCCCGGAACACGTTTCTAGTGACAACCCTTCTGAACTGCAAGTTTGTGTCTCTTGATGTTGTGAAATTCTGCACCTATTGTTGAGTCAGAAGCCGTTGCACACACACACACACACACACACAAACATAGGACACGGCATGGTAATGAGCTTGAAAACAGTTCCCACCTACGTGTTGCGACCTCGCGCCAGCTTCAGCCAATACTTTCATCTGTACGTAATTACTTCTCCCAGTATCTTCTATATTCCAGTCTCTGTCGGTACCTACTGTGTTTATTTCAGGGCCAAATGAATTATTTTTAGATGACGTATTGGATGTCCACTAACCTGTCCTTTCTTCTGGTGTGCTCTGCCAAATTCTTTCCGTTCCTGTTCCTTTTAGAACGTCTTCATTTCATACTTTATTTGTTCACTTAATTTTTAGTATTCGTACATCGCACCCGTTTTTCTTCTTCAGACTTCCGCTGATAACCGTTACATTCAATACAGGTAGGGTTATGATATACACTTTACTACCAGCAAATTCTTCCTCACTTCCATATCATTAACTGATAATACACCTATTTCACTGAAACGCTTTGCCTCTGCCAACTTTCATGCGACATCTTTCGTATTTCAGTCATCCTGTGTAATCTTGCTCACTAATTAAGTGAATTCCAATACTGTGAAATCCTAGTTTTGAAGTGACTCAAGTCCTCATTCTACTCTCAAGAGCACACTGCCCCCTTTTCCAAAAATATTGTTTCAGTTTCTTCAAATGTTAATCAAATTCAAGGGGCGGTCATGCCACGCGGGACATCCAGTGCAAAATTACTTTTGTAGAAGAGCAAACGACGAGAATGAAATTAAATTTCTTATGATCGTGGAACAAAGAGAAATTATACAAACGGCCAGCATAAAATCCTTCTAGGTGAAATTGACAGATTAGATACAGAAGCTTAGGAAAAGTATAGCGTCTAATTATGGATCCATTTAGTAATGTGAGAGTGTTATGGAGATGCTCGTTAAACTTCACTCGCAGACGCTGCAAGAGAGGCGTTGCGGACCACAGAGATCTCTAAAGTTCAGATTTCGAGAACGTACACTGATGAAACAAAACAACCCATTTAAAAAAAAATTTAAACGTTGTTTTAGGAAACGACATCGTTCATAGTATAGTATTGAGAATATAGTAAAAACTGTCTATATCGCAAAAAAAAATATTTTATTTTAAAACATTGTGATCGGTTTCGATCAATGTATGATCGTCCTCAGAACGGTCACTGTTTTCTGAAATAAAATATTTTATGCGGTCTAAACTGTTTTTATTTTATTTTAGAAAACACTACGACCGCCCTATAAGTAACGTTTTGGTCCACCTTCGGAATGCAATACAACACCGGTTCCGTGTGGTATGGATTAGTCAAATCCTGGGGGGTTTCCGTCGCTACGTATTATGTCAAGCAGTAACCGCAAATTATGGGCCCGTCATTTCAGGGCACGGACCTGCCGTGTGACCAGATGTGCTCAGATCAGGTATATTTGGTGGCCAGGGACATCAAGAGGCTCGTCAAACCAGTGTAGCTTGTGACCTGGCCTTGTGACATGGACAGTTATCCCGCGGGTAGATGCCCCCGCCGTCGAGGTAGACATCAAGCATGGAAGGATGCCAGTTGGCCCACAGTTATGTTCCCGCAGTCCAGAGCTGTCACGGTGCCTTCAACTGCTACCACAGGTCCATTGAAGTCCAGGTGACTGCCATTCATAGCATAAAACAAGACTACCCCTGTCGGTCAGCGTAAGTGGCGAGGTGCTTGTTCCGCACAGCCGTTCGCCTGAATGACGGCGTGTTTTGACACGACCATCGTTCCTGGTGTAACAAGGAAAGAGATTGGTCAGTCCAAGCTACACGTTCCCGTTGATCCACGGTCCAGTCTCTGCGATTCAGTGTCCAATGCAAATCGTAACTGACGATGTTATTGGGCCAACATTTGTACTAAGTGACAAATTTTATTTTCAGAACCAGAATTCTTATTTTAATAATTAACATTGCTAGACTGTCACCTGTCCTGTTACTCTCTACGGCACCGAGTGTTGTCCCGAGGCAGAAACACAACTGGGGTCATGGAGACTTAGATGCTTAGATGGACGGGTGGCATCATCCGATTGGATCACGTTTCGAAGAACACAACCAGGAAACGTTTAGGGGTCGCACTCATCCATAAAAACTGCGGGAAAGCCGACTGCGATGGTTTGGACATGTGCTGCTCACAGAGCAGTCTACCTCTGCAGGGGCAGCATATACTGTGGAAGTCATGGGAAAAAGAGACGACCTAGATAGCGATGGAATGCGGCGGAATGTTGGTTCGGCGACGTATTAGTTGACTGTGAAATTGCTTTCCTTGTAAGATAATGTTCATTATCTTCTCTGCCAACTATTAAGTTATGCGGTAAGTAAAATCATCACCTACATCTCCGAAATGAGCTGAGGGTAATAACTGCCATTTTCAATGTTTTATAGCAGTGGTTCTATAAGCCACAAAGTATCATTTATCAACAGCTAACTGAGACTTCTGTAAGGCCTTAACAAACTGCGTGAAAGTGGAGAAGTTTTATCGCCTAGAATGAAAAAAGGTGCTGTTACATCACAGTTTACCGAAGTGCTAGTGTTAGGAATTTTGACTCATCCGTCTGAGAAATGCAGGCCTAAATGTTCGACTATCGTTTTGCTTATCGTAACCACCAACATTTACGCTTATATGCTTCTAATTACCATCAAGCAGTCCTTGTAACACAATAGAACCACAATGTTTGTTGTTACTGAACAAAGAGTGAGAGCTGGTGGGGCAGATAGTTCGAATGTCTTTTCTGTCTTAAGCTGTTAGAAAAATTCCAAATATTGTAACAGTCACTCGCTGTTCTTCTGAAATCATCGACTTTTGGAATTTTCGTTTTCGACAGTCTTTCGACATAAGTTTAGTACTATTTTCCAAATAGCTGCAGTTCCAGTACGAGGAGAAAACGGTGGTTTCTAAATTGTTTATTATTTATAGTTATGCAATCTCGTTTTCAAGAGCTTTAGTGCACATCAGTTTGTTTTTCAGCAACTGCAGTACGAATTAAATGCAATAGCGTGCATGATAAATTGAGGACTACCTCAAAAAATGGTTCATACCGGCTCTGAGCACCATGGGACTTAACTTCTGAGGTCATCAGTCCCCTAGAAATTAGAACTACTCAAACTTAACTAACCTAAGGACATCACACACACCCATGCCCGAAGCAGGATTCGAGCATGCGACCGTAGCGGTCGCGCGGTTCCAGACTGTAGCGCCTAGAACCGCTCGGTCACCCTTGCCGGCATGTATTAACAGTTATATGGATCTAGATACATTATTCCTTGGAAGTTATAATACTGTACACATAGCGATAATCCAGTAAACCGTGGCGTTGTCACTTGGTGGACGTTAGTTTGGTTGTTGTGTTTACACCACTGCTCTGTCGATCGCCAGCTGGTGGCAAACGTGAATACCTGAAATCTTCGCAATTCAGTTATATTTATGTATGTACATAGCAATTTTACAATTGACATTCCGATTTGTAGTGATCTTTATGATTGTGGGAAAGGCATATGCAATGTGAAACGGCTTGCGACTCTGGTGGACAGTACATTGTAATATTTTAAAGCATTAGGTACACTAAGTTATAATTCCATAGGCTACCATACAACACAATTTATCAAGCTGTAATAGCATGATTGTAAAATACTCTCTTACCAATTACTCTTCATCCTATTGCAGATCCGATGATGACAGCACAGATCTGTCGAAACCAGTCATCCAAAAAATGCTTCTTTCTTTTTTACCGATCTAGGGCTGCAGAGTTTACTTCAGTTACCGTACACTGCAGATGGCCTCCATATTGATATTGTCAGGAATATGTAAATTCAGGTGTATGGCAGGAAGGATCGATCATTCGAAGCAAAACGTCTAGTAAACACGACTCTAAAATGTACAGCGTAAGTTCAGTAATACAGCATGACGTGTTCCATAGTAGCGAAGATTAAGGGCACATAGCTCTTAAAGTATTCACTTTAGAGTCCATGTTTACTGTAAAGCAAAGATGTGTTTCACAGTAGCAAAGATGAAGAAATGGTCAAACACAACGTGATCAAAAAAATTACTTATAAGTACGTGGCGCCCTCCATCGGCAATGTAGGAATTCAATATGGCGTTGACTGGGTGTTACTTGTGTTTTACGTCTCTACGCGAGATTTACACACTCCTAAATGTACCTAGCACCACTGTTTCCCATATGATAGTGAAGTGGAAACATAAACGGACACGTACAGCACAAAAGTGTACAGGCTGTTGACTGACACAGACCGCCGAGAGTTGAAGAGGTTCGTTAAGTGTAATAGGCAAACATGTATCCAGACCGTCACACAGGAATCCCAAACTGCATCTCGATCCACTACAAGTACTATGACAGTTAGGCGAGAGGTGAGAAAACTTGGATTTCATGGTCGAGCGGCTGCTCAAAAGCCACACATCACGCCAAACGACACCTTGCTTGGTGTAAGGAGCGTAAACATTGGACGATTGAACAGTGGAAGAACGTTGTGTGGAATGACAAATCATGGTACACAATGTAGCGATCCGATGTCAGGGTGTAGGTATGGCGAAGGGCTGGATTAAAGGCACATAGCTCTTAAAGTACGCACTTTAGAGTCCATGTTTACGGCAAAGCAAAGATGTGTTTCACTGTAGCAAAGATGGAGAAGTGGTTAAACACTATGTGATCAAAAGTATCCGAACCCCCAGCTGAGAATGACTTACAAGTTGGTGGCGCCCTCCATCGGTAAAGTTGGAATTCAGTATGGTGTTGACCCACCCTTAGCCTTGACGACAGCATCCACTCTCGCAGGCATACGTGCAATTAGGTGATGGAAAGTTTCTTGGGGAATGGCAGACAATTCTTCATGAAGTGCTGCATTGAGGAGGGGTATCGATGTCGGTCGGTGAGGCCTGCAACGAAGTCGGCGTTCCAAAACACCTCAAAGGTGTTCTGTAGGACTCAGGTCAGGACCTAGTGCAGGCCAGTCCATTACAGGGATGTTATTGTCGTGTAACCACTCCGCCACAGGCCGTATATTAAGAACAGGTGCTCGATCGTGTTGAAAGATTCAGTCACCATCCCCGAATTGCTCTTCAACAGTAGAAAGCAAGAAGGTGCTTAAAACATGAATGTTAGCCTGTGTTGTTATAGTGCCACACAAAACAAGGGGTGCAAGCCCCCTCCGTGTTATGGTCGGAGGTTCGAATCCTGCCTCTGGCATGGATGTGTGTGATGTCCTTAGGTTAGTTAGGTTTAAGTAGTTCGAAGTTCAAGGGGACTAATGACCTCAGAAGTTAAGTCCCAAAGTACACAGAGCCATTTGAACCATTTGAATCCACTCCGTGAAAAACGAGACCACACCATAACACCACCTCCTCCGAATTTTACTGTTGGCACTACACGCGCTGGCAGATGTCGTTCACCGTCATTCGCCATACCCATACACTGCCATCGTATCGTCATATTGTGTACTGTGATTCGTCACTGCACACAACGTTTTTCCACTGTTCAGTAGTATAATGGTTACGCTCCTTACACCAAGCGATGCGTCGTTTGGCATTTACTGGCGTGATGTGTGGTTTTTGAGCAGCCACTCGACCATGAAATCCAAGTTTTCTCACCTCCTGCCTAACTGTCACAGCACTTGCAGTGGATCCTGATACAGTTTGGAATTTCTGTTTGATGGTCTGGGTAGTTGTCTGCTTGTTACGCATTCCCATCCTCTTCAACTGTCGGCGGTCTATGTCAGTCAACTGACGGGGCCGAACTGTACGCTTTTGTGCTGTACGTGTTCCTTCACGTTTCCACTTCTCTACCACATCGGGAACAGTGGACCTAGGGATGTTTAAGATTGTGGAAATATCGCGTACAGACGTATGACACAAGTGACACCCAATCACCTGACAAAGTCTGTGAGCTCCGCGGACCGTCCCATTCTGCTCTCTCGCGATGTCTAATGACTACTTAGGGCGCTGATATGGAGTACCTAGCAGTAGTTGGCACAATGCACCTAATATTGAAAAACGCACGTTTTTGTGGATGTCCGGATACTTTTGACCACATAGTGTAGGTCTTAAGGTATGCATTTTAGAACCCATGTTACTAGACCCTTTTGCTTCGATTGATTGTTCCTCTCATATCTCTCATATCTCTTAATACTGACCGCTTTTGATAAGACACACAGAACAGTGATTCCACTAGAGTGGTTCGGAACTCCTTATATATAGCCTCACTGGGACACACCTCTGTCCTCCATGCACAGCTATTCTATGTCGCTCGTCATGAACGCCTCATAAAAAGTGATAGCCGAACCTTTGTTAATAAATCAGACAAAACGTGCGACACTGCTGGATGGGATGCCGGCGTTGGAGACTAGTCTCCTAGTGATTGTCGCAGCATGCGGCAGCTGGTGCCGTGCGGTGGCAGAGCAGCTGCCCGTCTCCCCTTGTGCTGGAGCCGCTGCCTCCTTATGGGGAGAGCAGACGCACTGCTGCGCCATTCGCGGCGCGTGCAGCCGCAGTCTGCAGGCGCGCAGGCCACTACGTACAGGCTGCTGCAAAAACAGGCGCCGGCGCCATTCATTAGGCGCCACAAAGGCGGCCGCTTCCGGCGTGGCGCGGCGTCGCGGCGCTAGCAGCGGCAGGGGGGTGGGGGAGTTAGGGGGGGGGGGGGGATGCAGCTCGCGTGTTCCCAGAATACGTGTACGTGCTGGCGAGGCAGCGGCGCGTGCCGCTCTGCGACAACCACTCCGCTACGCTCCGTCCGCTGCCGCGCCGGGCGCCTACCGGTTTCTTGCACGTCTGCCAGCTCCACGCGACACTCACGGGAGTGGCGTGTGTTCTGCCGAGGCTCGTAACAGCATCTGGGACGACGCGGCCGAGGAACTATTAGCTGTACTACGTGCGAATGGAAAAGAAAACTTGAGGCTCTGTTAGATGACCGTCAGGAAAGGTAAAGTCACCAGACAAACTGTTTCACGTAGCAGTTAGTGTTGATGCTAGACTAAGGACAAATCAAGACACGTTCACAGGATTTTTCGACCTGGAAACAGCGTTTGACAATGTCAAATGATGCTAGCTGTTCGAAATTCTGGGAAAAATAGGTTAAGCTACAGGGAAAAAACGGGTAATGTACAGTATGTACAAGAACCAAGAGGAAATAATAAGAGTGGGACACGTAGAAGGAAATGGTTGGATTACAAAGGGTGTAAGGCAGGGATGTAGTCTTTCGTCTCTACTGTTCAGTCTGTATATCGAAGAAGCAATGACACAAAGAAAAGGAAGATTCAGGAGTGGAATTGAAGTTCAAGGTGCGATTCGCGGATGACATTGCCATCCTCAGTGGAAGTGAAGAAGCATTAAAGGATCTCCTGAATGGAATGAACAGTCTAATGAGTGCGGAATATTGATTGGGAGTCAGTCGAAGAAGGACGAAAGTAATGAAGAGGAGCAGAAATAACAACAGCGAGAAACTCAACAGCAGGATTGGGGATCACAAAGTAGATGAAGTTAAGGAGGACTGCCATCTTGGCAGTTAAATAACATGTAGCGGACGGAGCAAGGAGGACACAAAAAGCGGACTAGCATTGGTAGAAAGGGCATTCCTGGCCAAGAGAAGTCTACTCGTATCAAACATTTTAGGAAGAAATTTCTGAGAATGTATGTCTGCAGAACAGCACTGTACAGAAGTGAAACATGGACTGTGAGACACAGAAACAGAAGACAATGGAAGCATACTGAAAATTAGGTGGACTCTTAAGATACGGGATGAGGAAGTTCTCCAGAGAATCGGCGAGAAAGGAATATGTGGAAAACACTGACAAGAAGAAGGTACAGGATGGTAGGACATCTTTTAAGACGTAACGGAATAACTTCCGTGGTACTAGAGCGAGTTGTTATTACGGCGACGTGCTGAAAAGTAATGCCTCCGAAAATTTTATTTGAAAACTCTCAAAACGTTTTAAATAAAACAAACTTTATTAACATACTACATCTTTATTCTTCTTGTCCACACATTTGTTTCTCGACATAGTCATCCTGGCGAAGAACAAGTTTTTCCCAGAAGCCAGTTTATTTGTACTGTCACTGTACTGTCACAACCTTACCTCTGCTTTCACTACTTCATCATTAACAATGTACAGTCCTTGAAGGTGTTCTTTAAATTTTAGAGGCAGATGAAAGTCCGATGGGGCCAAGTAGGGACTGTATGGAAAGTAATCGATGGCAGTGAATACAAGGCATCGGATTTTTACACACGTCGCAGCGCTCGTTGTGGTCTGGCTGTAAGGTGTCAGGCAAATCCAACACCTTCCATGAAAACCCTGACATGATAGGAAATCCGGCAGTATGTCACATAACGCCAAATAAACCCTGACATTAAATTAACCAAAGTAATACGATCAACGAGTGAACAAATGGAATACCACAGACTAACACAAGAACGCCTAAATGCATGTCACACCTTCCCACCGTGAAACAGACGCAGTTCCGAAGGGAGAAACGAGAACAGAAGCCGAGAGCAGAATCGTGTAGGCTTGGAGGCCCTACGATAAGGGACGGACACCCACGTTTCCAGCTGACCGCCAGGACCACCCGCCAGCCCATATTGAAAGATAGAGCCCTCCAGAAGAACAGTATAAATAACACTAAAAGGGCCACACCAGCTGCAAGTTTTAGCGTGAGACTTTTTCGCGTCTCTGTTATGTTGCAAACGTTAAAAACATTGCCCCACCACGAAAAGTATAACGTTTATCATTGGATAGACAGAATTTTGTAGGTGGAGCTTAAGGTTAACATTGAGACCCTGATTGGTCAGTTAAAAACACAGCCAGATAGCTTTTTTTAAACCAACTTCGGTAAATTGTAGTAAGGAGAAGTTAGGAGAGAGCTGGAGCTGTGCCGCCCGCCGCCCCCCTGACGCTGCGTAAACACCGACAAGGTAATGAACACACGCGATGCCGCATTTTTGAGCGCATAAGGCTTCACTCATAACTGCAGAAGTCTCATCTGTTACACCCTCGTTTTGCGAAATACTATTGTCGATCGTCAATTGAAGCTCATGGTATTCACATTTGCTACGTGAAGTAAAAATCTGAAACACGATGATTTTTCTGTTATATAATTATTGAGAAGCCACATCAGCCACTGTAATTTACGACAAATTAGATAAGTAATTAAAGATAATTGAGGGTTACTGTAGACCATTTTGATAGTTTTCTCTTTTATGAAACTTAACTTAAATATAGATTATAGATGTGATATGGCTTAGGTCATCCTTCGATCCATTATATAACTTGGAAACCCATTCAGGGAATATTCGTTTACATTTTTGTTGAACGCAGTTGGTTTTTATCATCCTCTATTAAAATATTTCCTTTTATCAATAGTGCAGTTTATAAAGAATGTTTTATGAGTAGAATAAAATTTCCAATGGTAAACTTAACTGCTTTTTCGACGTTATTTTACCAGCTAACAAAAAAATAGGAAAGCCTTGAACCCCTTCCACTAAATTTAGTTAGTATTAAGATTCTTTTACAGGGAGTGCAGTGGAGCTGACGCTGAAATCATTAAGTATTTGATTATATCATCGCTAGTCTCACTGAACTCTTCTGAACTCTACATGTCATGTGTGGTCTGGCGTCTCCTTACCAGCAACAGGTCCCAGGTTCAAACTAGTCAATTCCCTAAAAATCATGCTCAGAGTGTCGTTGCGCGAAAGTGGTAGGGAGACACGACTTAGAACAAACAGACACCACGCAGAATGTTAGATGGTGTTGTCGTGGAGAAGGTGCTCCAAGTGACAACGGACGCTTCGAGGTCGAAACTCAATTACAGCACCCTGCTTCTTGCGCAGTGATGTAGTAACGTTACACACCGCCATGTAACACGCTGCAATTCGGAGCCCTCTAGCGGCAAGGGGTTACAACTTGCGTCAGCGAAGCGAGATAGTCCACCAAGTAATACACTCCTGGAAATTGAAATAAGAACACCGAGAATTCATTGCCCCAGGAAGGGGAAACTTTATTGACACATTCTTGGGGTCAGATACGTCACATGATCACACTGACAGAACCACAGGCCCATAGACACAGGCAACAGAGCATGCACAATGTCGGCACTAGTACAGTGTATATCCACCTTTTGCAGCAATGCAGGCTGCTATTCTCCCATGGAGACGATCGGAGAGATGCTGGATGTAGTCCTGTGGACGGCTTGCCATGCCATTTCCACCTGGCGCCTCAGTTGGACGAGCGTTCGTGCTGGACGTGCAGACCGCGTGAGACGACGCTTCATCCAGTCCCAAACATGCTCAATGGGGGACGGATCCGGAGATCTTGCTGGCCAGGGTAGTTGACTTACACCTTCTAGAGCACGTTGGGTGGCACGGGATACATGCGGACGTTCATTGTCCTGTTGGAACAGCAAGTTCCCTTGCCGGTCTAGGAATGGTAGAACGATGGGTTCGATGACGGTTTGGATGTACCGTGCACTATTCAGTGTCCTCTCGACGATCACCAGAGGTGTACGGCCAGTGTAGGAGATCGCTCCCCACACCATGATGCCGGGTGTTGGCAGTGTGCCTCGATCGTATGCAGTCCTGATTGTGGCGCTCACCTGCACGGCGCCAAACACGTATACGACCATCATTGGCACCAAGGCAGAAGCGACTCTCATCGCTGAAGACGACACGTCTCCATTCGTCCCTCCATTCACGCCTGTCGCGACACCACTGGAGGCGGGCTGCACGATGTTGGGGCGTGAGCGGAAGACGGCCTAACGGTGTGCGGGACCGTAGCCCAGCTTCATGGAGACTGGTCCTCGCCGATACCCCAGGAGCAACAGTGTCCCTAATTTGCTGGGAAGTGGCGGTGCGGTCCCCTACGGCACTGCGTAGGATCCTACGGTCTTGGCGTGCATCCGTGCGTCGCTGAGGTCCGGTCCCAGGTCGACGGGCACGTGCACCTTCCGCCGACCACTGGCGACAACATCGATGTACTGTGGAGACCTCACGCCCCACGTGTTGAGCAATTCGGCGGTACGTCCACCCGGCCTCCCGCATGCCCACTATACGCCCTCGCTCAAAGTCCGTCAACTGCACATACGGTTCACGTCCACGCTGTCGCGGCATGCTACCAGTTTTAAAGACTGCGATGGAGCTCCGTATGCCACGGCAAACTGGCTGACACTGACGGCGGCGGTGCGCAAATGCTGCGCAGCTAGCGCCATTCGACGGCCAACACCGCGGTTCCTGGTGTGTCCGCTGTGCCGTGCGTGTGATCATTGCTTGTACAGCCCTCTCGCAGTGTCCGGAGCAAGTATGGTGGGTCTGACACTCCGGTGTCAATGTGTTCATTTTTCCATTTCCAGGAGTGTACAATATGTATGACGTCAACTAGCGTAACCGATACTGAGAGCAGAATAAAACATTCGGTGGCATTACTGTTCAGCATATCCTCATAGCTTCGCAAAGGTTAGAGAAATTGCGAGTGACGAAGTAACAAACTACAGAAAAGATTATGAGAAGCGTGTGAGTGGCAAAGAGACAGCGACGATATCACAGGAGGTAGCAGAGTAAATTACAAATCTCCGTACAACACGCGAAGGATCATTATGAGCCATCTAAATCAATTTAGAGGTATGAATCACTGCCTGACAGACCATGGATCAAACCCTAAATATTTATTTAGGATAAAGAAATAATGTCGGATAAAGTTTGCACTTTGCGAAATAGGTACATCGTACAACGTAGGTACATCGTACACTGTACTAGTGTCACGCCTATGAATACTTGAGGACTCAAATAATAGGCATTGGAAAATTAAGGACACTGTTAGAGACAAGGGAAATGGTACCCAGTGAACGAAGCAGCAAATAAGGTATTTGGGAGGGAATTTAAAAAAATGAAGGAACTGTAAGAGAAAATCCAACTGCAGGCGAGAATGCTACAGTGCATGAGTAAATATCATCCAGCGTTCACCGACGCCGGAAATAATTTCTACACAGAGGACGACTAGAAAACAGTTGGTCGAAGAGAAACACGTCGCAGCTATGGCAGAACCAGCAGAATGAGTGAGAACTTGCAGCTGACTTAACGCGGATCTCCCAGCTAGAGCAGCCGGTTTTTACTACTTCACTGTGTGAAATACGACGCGGAATAGGTTCCAGGTGGCGGGTGTCGTAAGTATAAGCAATAATAAACAATAAATGTTATACAAGGTGTTACAAAAAGGTACGGCCAAACTTTCAGGAAACATTCCTCACACACAAAGAAAGAAAATATGTTATGTGAGCATGTGTCCGGAAACGCTTACTTTCCATGTTAGAGCTCATTTTAGTACTTCTCTTCAAATCACATTAATTACGGAATGGAAACATACAGCAACAGAACGTACCAGCGTGACTTCAAACACTTTGTTACAGGAAATGTTCAAAATGTCTTCCGTTAGCGAGGATACATGCATCCACCCTCCGCCGCATGGAATCGCGCTGATACAGCCCTGGAGAATGGCGTATTGTATCACAGCCGCCCAAAATACGAGCACGAAGAGTCTCTTCATTTGGTACCGGGGTTGCGTAGACAAGAGCTCTCAAATGTCCCATAAATGAAAGTCGAGAGGGATGGGGTCAGGAGAGCTTGGAGGCCATGGAATTGGTCCGCCTCTATCAATCCATCGGTCACCAAATCTGCTGTCGAGAAGCGTACGAAAACTTGGACTGAAATGTGCAGGAGCTCCATCGTGCATGAACCACATATTGTGTCGTACTTGTAAAGATACATGTTTTAGCAACACAGGTAGAGTATCCCGTATGAAATCATGATAACGTGCTCCATTGAGCATAGGTGGAAGAACATGGGGCCCAATCAAGACATCGCCAACAATGCCTGCCCAAACGTTCACAAAAAATCTGTGTGATTGCACAATTGCATGCGGATTCTCGTCGGCCCACACATGTTGATTGTGAAAATTTACAATTTGATCACGTTGGAATGAAGCCTCATCCGTAAAGAGAACATTTGCACTAAAATGAGGATTGACACATTGTTGGATGAACCATTCGCAGAAGTGTACCCGTGGAGGCCAATCAGCTGCTGATAGTGCCTGCACACGCTGTACACGGTACGGAAACAATTGGTTCTCCCGTAGCACTCTCCATACAGTGACATGGTCAACGTTACCTTGGACAGCAGCAATTTCTCTGACGCTGACATTAGGGTTATCGTCAACTGCACGAAGAATTGCCTCGTCCATTGCACGTATCCTCGTCGTTCTAGGTCTTCCCCAGTCGCGAGTCATAGGCTGGAATTTTCCGTGCTCCCTAAGACGCTGACCAATTGCTTCGAACGTCTGCCTGTCGGGACACATTCGTTCTGGAAATGTCTCGATACAAACGTACCGCGCCACGGATATTGCCCCGTGCTAATCCATACATCAAATGGGCATCTGCCAACTCCGCATTTGTAAACATTGCACTGACTGCAAAACCACGTTCGTGATGAACACTAACCTGTTGATGCTACGTACTGATGTGCTTGATGCTAGTACTGTAGAACAATGAGTCACATGTCAACACAAGCACCGAAGTCTACATTACCTTTCTTCAGTTGGGCCAACTGGCGGTGAATCGAGGAAGTACAGTACATACTGACGAAACTAAAATGAGCTCTAACATGGAAATTAAGCGTTTCCGGACATACGTCCACATAACATCTTTTCTTTATTTGCGTGTGAGGAATGTTTCCTGAAAGTTTGGCCATACCTTTTTCTAACACCCTGTATGTGAAAAAAGACTTTATATACCTATCTCGGGCTGCACAGGGGTGAATTACCAAGAAATTGCACTGTGGTTATGTCCAACGGTTGACTCCAATGGGACTGCGAACGGCGGCGCTAGCTCAGCTGTGGCCCCGTCTCATGGCTGGGTTCGGAAATGTTTAGGGATGTTATGGATTTCCCAGAACTCCAGTTCCAGAGATTTCTCATGATGACTCCAGCAGTCGGGCACTCACTCACATACAACTAAGTAATGGTAGCATACTTCATGGATGCTTCCTGAAGAATATAATTCGCTTATCATGTTGAGGTGTCCCAATGGTTAATAACAAATATAGTGTCATGGTTCAAGGGTTTCCGGTTTTTTGATATTATGTGAATTTTATATTTGCTTTACACGTTAATTTCACCAGTTATCTGAAACTCTAGAATTACACTACAAATATTGAAGAGAATACTGATTACGGTTGTGTACTATTTTCTGTAACTATGTTTAAATACGACCCACATTAGTTTCCAGATGACGGATGTCGAAATTGTAAGCAATAAAAAAAGGTTGTATGTGATAAAAGACACTGTAATGTGTGATCTGCCTGCCTTAGGGCGCACAGGCTGAAGCACCTAGACATTACACCACATTTCCCAAATCATTAGAGCATTTGGTGTATTTTTTCCACATAATGAAATTCCAACAGGGACCCCAAACGCCTTACTATTGTACCTATGGTGTTGGTGAAGTGTTCGGTCAGGAGGTTTTTATTATGCAGCTGTGCACGCTTGTCTATTCCGTGTAAGTGTCTTCACCTCTGCATAACCACTCCATCTGAATATGATCACTTATTGAGACCTTGATCTTGCTCTAACATGTTTACCAATCCCTCTCTCCAAACTTCCCTCAGTTTATGAATTAACTATAATTTGATGCTTGAGGATATATCGTATCAGCACACCCCTCATTGAATTTCTTATTCTTTTATCGCAGCAAAATTATAGCCATGGGGCCCTCTCTTTCAAGTAACCAGGCATTTTCGGAACTAATTAATTTTCGATGGTATACTAAAATTACTTTTGGCTTCTTCGCATTTAGTTTAAGTCCTTATTTCAGTTAACACCTGACTGCAAATCCTAATGGCTCTGAGCACTAAGCGACTTAACTTCTGAGGTCGTCAGTCGCCTAGAACTTAGAACTAATTAAACCTAACTAACCTAAGGACAGCACACACATCCATGCCCGAGGCAGGATTCGAACCTGCGACCGTAGCGGTCGCTCGGTTCCAGACTGCAGCGCCTAGAACCGCACGGCCACTCCGGCCGGCTGCAAATCCTATTCTTTCTGCAACTGCATATATAAATTCAACCTAACACTGGAGCCTCCGATCTGTAGCACTGATGAATTCGTTTTCCTCTTGACAATGTTAACACTGAGGGCCGGGTGTGAACTATTTTACTTCGTGAACTTTTTACATTATAGTATACCATCACCACGAAATCACTCAGAGGAGCCTCAAATCCATGGGAATGTAGTATTTTTAGAACTTCCAAATGATGAATTTCAGTCTTGCTGTAGCTTTGTAAATCTTCTTCATATTTCGTGCTACTAAACCATTACACTATTTGAGTTATTGGCTGAATGAGCAGTTAGTTGATAACTTTGATTTTAGACGTTCTTACGAATCGTGTTGCCGTTTAGCTGTCGTCTGTTTTCCGATTGTGGATATCATACACGTTATTGTAATTTTCCTTGTTTTAAAGAATCCCACTTGCAAATGCGAGCTGTGGAGGGGCATTTGTCTCATGTTCGCCCGGTATTTGAGAGAGGGTTTTTCATTCACTGCATTACGAAGTAATCATTCTTCCGTCGTTTCATCAGTGAACCGAACAGGAAGAACCAATACGATGTACCCTCTGCCACGCACTTTACGGTGTAGAAGTACATGGTTTTGTCACTGGCTGATTTCCTTCTCTGTCCTAATGCAGCTTTGAAGTGCTCCGTCTCTATTAATCTTTACTTCGACGGAAAGTTACTCTCTCTATTTACTCTTTTAATATTTGGAGTATTCAGCAAACGGGATATAATGGCAGGACATTCTAGTTCGTCTTTTAATAAGGACTAATAACTCAGAATGTTCACTCAGTTGTGGCAGAAACGTGTTTTGCAAGGTGTTTCTGAAACAGCGTTCAAAATTTAAACAGGATGTAGAGGATGCTCCACTGAAAAATTTGAAGTAGGGAACTTGATTTGGAGAAGCCAGCTTCAGTGGATAATAGGAATAAATTCACATTACTGTGTACTTTTTTATTTACATTGGTTACAGTTGACCGCAAATATCATCACTGACACAGTGAACGTACCGTTTGTACTCTGTCTTACCAAATGTGCTGCATCTCACGGCCATCGACCTCAATGCGAGCCGAACAAGATTCTGACGCACCCTGACGAACATCACAGTTGTGGTCCTCGTGTTGCCCGGTCGCTCGTTCCTTCTTTCCAGTGAGCCAGTCTCACGCATTTCTCAATCGAGAGAAATAAACGCTCGTCGTGGCGGATGATGCCTTTTAGGAAAACGTTCCCTGTACAGCTTTTCAGGAGCAAGCACAGTGCAACGTACTTCCCTGTACACGAGGTGCATGTCTGTGAATTTTGCGCAACTCTACCGATACTGTAAGTCTCCGAATAGCACTGAGTAATGAACGGGTCTCTCGTTGATTCATAGCACGTTCTCTCGTGTAGTAATGAAAGGGTCCGTCGTTGATTCGTAGCGCGTTATGTCATGGGACAATGCAAACACGGCCGTGCGGGGTAGTCTAACGGTGTAGGGCGCCTTGTCGGAGGTTCGAGCCCTCCGTCATGCATGGGTGTCTGTGTTGTCCTTCACGTAAGTTAGTTTAAGTTAGATTAAGTATTGGGTCTGCTTAGGGACCGATGAGTTCGGTAGTTTGGTCCCATAAGACTTTACCACAAATCTCCCAATTTCCAAAATGTCAACACGATACACAGAACCAGCTTATGCACAATTAAAGAAAACTTGCAGCATGACTTCCTAGTAAGCAGGGTCGTCCTCCTAGTTTCCTTGTAGAAATAAAGAATGTTCATGTAAATAAACAGCGCATTACGTCCAAACTTGTACGTATGTCAGTTGTAAATAAGCTGGAAAACAGTAATGTTAGACAATGTAACAGACAAGTTTGCTTCCACATATCCTTAAGTTGGCACCGAGCTAGGTGGCATAGTGGTTAGCGCACTGGACTCGCCTTCGGGAGGACGACGGTTCAAACACGAGTCCCGACATCCTAATTTAGGTTTCCTATGATTTCTCTAAATTTCTTCGGGCAAATGACGGGATGGTCGCTTTGAAAGGGCTCGACCGACTTCCTTCCTCTTTCTTCTGTATGCTGATGGGCCGATAACCTCGCAGTTTGGTCGCCTCTCCCAAATAATCCAAGTATCCTTCAGCTGGCACTACGACCCTAGATTCCCTACCTAAAATTGTTCAGTGGAGCATTCTCTATGTCCTGTTACGATTTTTTACGCTCTTACAGAAACACAATGTATATTCATAAAGGAAATTTTATGAATGGAGGCGAAATTTACTTTAGTCCAGTTCTCTGAAACAAGTACTGTTCAAGCAATAATACAAATTGTTTGTGAAATTACTTTCCACGCGTTTCAGGATAAGAATGAGTAAATGCCTACACAGGGTGTGGATAAAAATATAGAAACACCATAAAAAGAACACAGTACCATTCCTAATATGGTGTAGGAAAATCGAGAGGTTGTGTTTTTAATGGACTCTTACATTCTTCCCTTAAAATTGTGGCAAGTTGAGGTAACGATGAGGGAGACGGACGGCCATCACGCACCTTTCGCACCGACTTAGACCACAAAGACTCAATAATATGGAGATCTGGTGACTGTGATTGCCAGGCAAGATGAGACAGTTGATCCCGGTGCTCACAAAACCTGGCCTGGACGATGCGAGCTGTGCGAATATCGGCACTGTCCTCTTGGAACACAGGGTTGGAACAAATGCTGTACCATGGAGTGCATCGGATCAGCCAAAATAGCCGCTTAATCTTTGACAGTCCGTGGAGTAACACGATATGGCTGCCCAAATAATCGCCGAATTCCCGCTATGTTTCACTCTTAGGCGTATACTCTGCCAGAAGTTGCAAACAGTGTGAAACAAGACTCAGTTCGACCAAATGACATTCTTCCACTGCTCCTTAGTCCAGGTTTAATGGCTTCAGCATCACGTTTTCCCGCGACGGACATTTGCATTACTGATGAGTTATTTTGGAATTCCAACTGGTCCAGTATTTCTATGCTTATACAGCTCCCTTGGTCTTTGTTTGGTGCTGACTAGCTACACGAGTGCGTCATTCAAGTCTGCAGTGATTTATGCAGCTGTCACCATCTCATTTTTCATCACAGTGCCGTTCAATGACAGTCTGTCACGATCAGTCAACACATAATTCCGTCAGCGTTGTGACTTAGCGAATGATGTTTTCCCGCTTTCCCCGACTGCGGTCTAAATCTTCGACTTGGCGCCCCCTGAAACACCGAGCACGGTTACCATACGATCATCAAAAAGGTGCCCATGTTCTAATACATTTAGCTCCGACATAATGCACTCGCAAGCTCACAGAAGCCTAATTATTTTCAGCCATAATGGCTATGTTTGTGAACCGTGACTGCGTAGGATAATTATTTATTTCAAGTTTCTGCTACGAATCACTTTCTATTTTATGCTTAATCTAACATAATGCAACGCGTTTCGAACAAGTTCTGTTCATCTTCAGGCGTTTATACATACATACATACATGTAGAGAAATGTAATTTAAAAATAAACGGCCTTAAACTAGGTTAATCTAGAACTCTATGTCCATTGTTTTTTACTCTAGCTGCTGGTGTGGCATTTGGGGGGAAAGAGGGGGTATCACTGATTTAGATTTCTAGCCTTACACTGCACCCCCCCCCCCCACCTGTTTCCTCCCAAATGCCACACCAGCAGCTACAGTAAAAAACAATAGACAAAGAGTTCTAGATTAATCTAGTTTAAGACTGTTCATTATTAGGTAAGTATGTATAAACGCCTAAAGATGAACAGAACATGTTCGAAACGCGTTGCATTATGTTAGATTTAGCATAAAATAAAAAGTGTCTGGTAGCAGAAACTTGGAATAAATAATTGTCACAGAACCCTGTTCTGGCCATGACTGACACTTCCAACTTGTTGATGACATTACACAAGTGCCGGTCTTGGTATGATACAACAGCGCAACCTGCATGCTTCTCTGGAATCTGCATTTACGTTCAAGCACGCATTTCTCGAAGTGTTTCTTTGTTCTTGTCCACCCCTTGCAGGTCCCTGGAGACCGTTTAGCGCATCACACAGTCACGCGGGCCAGATGGGCACCGGGAGCACTCAGATCCTCGCTGCCGTCTCGCGAGGAAGAAGAAGACATTCATTTTTGGAGCCGTCGCGTCGACCGCTCTGTCCTCGCCACGCCTTTTTGGACAGCGGAGCGTGACTTAACGTGACGTGACGTGACGCCGGGCTGCCTGCTGTGTGCTCACGTGGCACCCGGCTGCGCACGTGGTCCCCAGCGGATATCTCAGCGGGATAACCCCGTCTCAGGTGCATGCCGGCCAGAGTGCGCCACGTCGTGTACATCTGCGCCTCTCCACGCCTGGGGAACAAGCCACTGTGGAGCCGACGTCTGCGTGAGGGCCGTCGCAATGGCTGGAGCTTTCTTCTTGTTCAGTGCTACAGCAGCGTGGTGGATGTCATCACGAGCCACAGAGTCACAGTGCGAAACCGAGGAAATCCGTCATCGCTAAAAGAAATGTGCCTCAGTGTTTTCGCGAGTTGATCTGACAGATTAGGCGAACAGAATCCTTTACGGAAGGGTTGGGGTTGTTTTGGGTGAAGAGACCAAACAGCGACGTCATCGGTCTCATCGGATTAGGTAAAGATGGGGAACTAAGTCGGCCGTGCCCTTTCAAAGGAATCATCCCGACAGTTGCCTGCAACGATTTAGGAAAATCACGGAAAACCTAAATCAGGATGGCTGGACGCGGAGTTGAACCGTCGTCCTCCCGAACACGAGTCCAGTTTGCTTCTCACTGCGCCACCTCGCTCGGTTTTACGGAAGAAAGGAAGGGAGTGCTTCGACAAATGACATAGTTTCAACTGGAATGATTCAAACTACAGCTATATCAGTAGTTCCCGAAGGTCAGCAAGGTTACAACAACACATTCGCTTCCAAACTGTGGCAGCGTTTGCTCGTTTGTTGAGTCCACCAGAGCCAGTTTCCACCAATGACTTTGCTCATTATGGAGCTGATGGTTTGGCCTTTATATAGTTTACAGCAGTGGTTTGTCGTCTCAATCTAGTGGGCCGGCTTAAGGGCGTGAAGACATTGTTGTGAATATTACTTGCATTACACGCTAACTGCCACATACTCCATTGTTCTGTTGTGGAGGTGGAGGTTATGGAGTCGCCGCAAGAGGGTGATGGGGAGAGCACTGGGGATATGGCGAACTCTAAGCGAGATGAGGATGGTCGTGTCGACTAGTGTGACGTAAACATAACGCGTCGGCCTCGCCGACAGCACGGCGAGCTATTAAGCGAAAGGGCCGGGATTCGATTCCCGGCCGGAGCGGAGATGTTTTTCCGCTGGTGGAGTAGATCTCGTGTGGCCTTACTTTCGTACCGTACTAAGTAACACTGAGCTGTTTAGGTGGCTGAATATGCACTTCCCGAAAAACAATAAATTGAAAAAAAATGAAAAATAACCAGGATGATACAGCTGTCACTACCGCTGACGTTATAAGCAATCCGTAATGCAATGGCTGGCCTTCATAAATAAGGACAAAAATTAACTACATTAAATTTTTTGCAGAAAGTCCTGCTAATTTTTTTTGTATCGGATTAGTAGTTTGTTCGTAGTGAGCAAGAAAATATAAAAATCTCGAGCGTAGTTTATGAAGATCAGTTATACCATTGCGGGTTGCGTAAAACGACAGCAGTAGAGGCAACTCAGTTATGCTGTATATGCGACATAGGCGTATTGTGTCAGCTGTTCTGAGATTTGATGGTATGGCAAAGTGTATAACGCGCTTAAGTAAAACACTAAATAAAACCTGTTCTGGTTAGCTTTCTTGGTCTCTCTATAAACAGCCTTTATCATATCTGTAACGAGCTCAGTGCAACGCTCGTAAATAACCACAGATAAAAGTACTCTTATGTTTTTAGTTTTTATTTTATCCGTATTTCGCAGCTTGCAACTCTTATATTTAATATTTAGACAAAAGGATAGGCACGTCCTTGGTATGGAACCGTCATAGCGAGACAAACAAACTAGGCATGCAGGAGTTACATTTGCTTTTAGAGGGTCGCCTGCCGCCATGGCAGAGGGGCAAGTCCCAGAATTATTATCCTTTAAACCAAATTCCAATACCCGAACTTTTCAAAAACTTTACATGGAAGGGAAGATTCTCAGCCATTGCCACAGTGACCAGCGGGAATTTCGATTTGCTTACGTCAATACAGGGGAAACCTGTCATTCTTGGCTTACAGTACGCATTTTAACATGTAAGAGCTTGGTATCGTCTGCTAGCCATGTTTTATTCATTGATCGAGCTCTTCATACCCAGTCACGCTGGCACACGGGACTCCTTTGGTTGGATAATAAGGTCTCGGGAGAAAGGCAAATTCTCTCACAGGTGTCTGAGCAGTGCCGTCGTAGCTGTGCTGTATGTTGCACGGTAAGGGAGTAATAATTCACAATTTTTTTCCTTTTATGATGAATGTCAAGGAAGATGTTTGTTATTTTGTCCAAATAATTTGCATGTACACCTCTGAATGAAAAAGGAGGCAGTAGCTTTGCATGTAACTGAAGTCGATGATTTTCTTTCTTTCTGTAATAGGAATACTTACCAAATGAAGCAGAAAACATCTGTGGCATTTGTTGATCTAACTGCCGCCTTCGACACTGTGTGGAGGGAAGGCCTTATCTACAAATTTCTCCGCATCATACCCTACAGAACAATGGCTCGACTGATTAACAGCATACTACGTGATCGGAAGTTCCAGGTAATCAGTGGAAGCAACATAAGTAAGGAGAGGAAGCTGAACAACGGATTGCCTCAAGGATCAGTTCTGTCACCCTTGCTGTTCAACCTATATCTATCTGATCTACCTGAAACTTCGTCCAGAAAATACTGCTATGCCGATGACCTGGTTCTAGCCGTCAAATACCAGGAAATGAAGACAACAGAAGAGATTTTAGCCAATGACCTGTCTGCATTAGACAATTACTTCAAAATCTAGAGGCTCCAACCCAGTGTGAGTAAAACAGAAGTGTGTTGCTTCCATCTAAATAACCAGTTGGTGAACGTAAAACTGGAAGTAAGTTTCAGAGGCGGAATTCTTCGTCACAATTGGAAGCCAAAATATCTTGGTGTCATCCTGGATCGTACACTATGCTTCAAACAACACCTTCTTAACTTAGCTCAAAAGCTGAGGACTCGAAACAACATCCTCCAAAAGCTATGCGGAACTACCTGGTCATCTTCAGCAACCACCGTGCGAACTTCAGCTCCGGGCTTGGTATACTCAAGTGCTGCGTATTGTGCACCTGTTTGGATGAATAGTCATCATAAAAGGCTTGTTGATACCCAGCTGAATACGACAATGCGCATAATATCTGGCACAATCAAATCTATTCCAGTTTATTGGCTTCCCTGTTAACCGGTATAATGCCTCCTGATCTACGCAGATGTACTGCCCTTACGAGAGAATTCCTCAATATCTCCAGGAATTCTAACCTACCCGTGCATAGCGACCTGCCACTTTTAAATCGCAAGAGACTGAAATCACGGCATCCAACTCTGTGCGATGTTGCTGACATGGTTGCTAAGAATTTCAAACCTCTTGAAGAATGTAAAGGTTGGTGGGAAGCAGTGACAGATGTGCACCTGCATAACATCTTCTCATGTGCTAAACTTCCAAGTGGATTCGACTTACCACGCAAGACCTGGTCTACTCTCAACAGAATCCGTACCAGCCATGGTCGATGCAGGGATGCTCTCTTTAAGTGGAAGAAGCTGCCTGATCCAGCCTGTGGCTGCGGGGCTCCACACCAGACTGTTCACCACATTGTCAGTGAATGCAGGATTCGAGCCTATCACGGCGCCAAACAGGACTTCCTACTAGCAACTCCAGATGCAGTGCGCTGGATTGAAGGACTGGATATTCAGTTGTAAAGACAAACTTAATTTTCTTGTGTGTCAATATGTACATATGTATATGTAATTTCATGATATGTCTGTATTAGCCACACGCTAAATAATAATTACTCTGTGTTGCTGGAATAAGACGTGTCTTTTTAATGGTTGAGAATTACTAGTGAAATACATGAATTGTGGTTGAAAGCACATTTATTTCATTGCATTATTCCCAGTTGTAAGTAATTAGCTACTCGGAAAGGAGGTCCGATAAAACAGAGGAAAAGCACAATTAAAGGACGTAATTATGAAATTCGACGTTAGGCACTTACCGTGACTTGGTGGTGAAGTATTTAATATAACACTTTACAATGGCCTGCTCTCTCTGAAAAGTATCTTATTAGTTTAAAAAGGAACTAAATATTCGTTCTAAACACCTAGAGAACTTCCCCAGCATCTATCAGTTGTAGTGCTATTCCGGAGTGGAACATTCCAGAAACAATCTTGCCTTTTTTCTCTATCACACATAACCTGTACATCATTACACAGATCATTCTCATATTTGCGTACAAGAAAGTGAATTTGTCACATCCACTTGTACTTTAGGGGTTTGCAGTGCTTAACGGCAGCTACATTTAAGTAGGACGTCAGCTTTCGTCGTCAAAGCGCTGAGCAGGTGCTTATTACAACCCTTGCCCAGACTGCAGTGCCCTGGGACCCACTTCCCTTCTTTAGACCCTCTGTGACTGATCTGTGGTCACGCCAGGCCACGGGACAAACAAAATGGCTCTGAGCACTATGCGACTTAACTTCTGAGGTCATCAGTCGCCTAGAATTTAGAACTAATTAAACCTAACTAACCTAAGGACATCACACACATCAATGTCCGAAGCAGGATTCGAACCTGCGACGTAGCGGTCGCTCGGTTCCAGACTGTAGCGCCTAGAACCGCACGGTCACTCCGGCCGGACCGGGACTAACACCTGGGTCCATTAGTTTCTTAGCAAGATAATATAAAACCTCCTTCCTGAGTCAGCAAGCCTTTTACTGCCCTTAAAAATATGCAAGAAATGAGTAGAAAAATGATCAGAAATCGCTCAGTGATACGTGACTCTCGTGTCACGATCTTTAACGTTAATTTTGATTACGGACTTAAAGAGAAGTTCGATGCCTACGCTATGAACTGCCATTCTTTGACGCCGAGTGGTGTGGCCAAGCGGTTCTAGGCGCTTCAGTCCGGAACCGCGCGACTGCTACGGTCGCAGTTTCGAATCCTCCGTCGGGCATGGATGTGTGTGATGTCCTTAGGTTAGTTAGGTTTAAGTAGTTCTAAGTTCTAGGGGACTGATGACCTCAGATGTTACGTCCCATAGTATTTAGATCCTTTTGAACCATTTGAACCTTCTTTGACACACTACAAACTCGACAATGAAATGTTTTTAGGAATATGTATTCCACCAATCAGTAAGGTAAAGGTACATTATATCGCGTAGATCTTCATACAGAGATACTGACTAATGATAACCTAGCTCGTACGAAGCTATCTGAGGAACAAGGACCTATTGAGAAAGAGTGAATTGCATTCTCAAATAAGTTAGGTAAGTTTTCATTACAAGACATCGATCCAACCAGTTTACGACGGCGAACGTATGCCGTTAAAATTTGTTATGTGTAGACTGTTCAAATTCAAGAATTATGTAGATTTTACAAAGATTACTGGTTGTGTAGATGTTGAGAAGCTATTAGAAACCGAAATTTCAGGGAACTTATCCATTTTATTGTGGTGTACAGACACCTGGGTTAGAAACTTAAAGGTATGATGATGTTACGTCAGAAGCTGCTACTAAAGTATATACGATATCTGTATAACCAAGCGATTAACCAGGGGCGCAATAAGCAGAAACGAGTTGCAGGTTGCTTATCTGCCGGTTTCGAGGAGCACCTAAAACTGGTTTCAGTATTTCATATAATTATTGACCGAATTCAAAAATTTAAAACGCTTTCATAATCTGCTCATTAAGAGTTATATCTTTTTCACAACAGTAGAACAAGCATTCCAGAAACGGTGCCTGTGTCCTGAGACAGTGTAACTCACGACGCGCAAATACCCGTTCTGCATTCGTCCAGTGTTTGAGATGGTGAGCACTTAGCGACTTCTACCAAATTTTAACGTAACTTCAGACACTCAGGAAACTATTTCTTGTTGTCACCTCCCCCCTCCCCCACCTCACACACACAAAATGATGAAAGTATAAAAATCTATAGTTTACTATATTTTCGCTATTCATGCAGGAAACCGTCATTAAGCATGACTTTTCAATTCATTATTTCCTTACTACTAAATCTATTCCCAATACATTTTGCAGGTGGTACCCACACATACCAGTAAAAGTAGCTGCAAAGTTATATCATTGTACGACGCTTAATTCAGCAGATGTGCTATCACAAACAACGCGAAAAACTACCTCTTGTTGGAAATGGAGCACAAATTACCGTTGATATTATAGGAGTTACGGTATTAGAAACCAAACTACGATTAAATCTCAAGACTCTTCAGGGAGAAGTACAGGTACTTTATTCTAATGCTCAACGAATGCAGGTATCGTCATAGATATTTTGATGTAAGAACAGTATTGTGCCTAAATAAAGAAACCAGTTGACGGCACCAATAACGGTACAGGACAGGAATGGTCAGTGATATTGACGAGACAGTTGATGACGTGCAAGCACTGAAGCACTTATGGCCATCCACTGATTTTTGTGATTTTGTCTTAGAGCATGCGATACCCATACATCCGGTTTTTCAATCTTCCCCATTGCATGTAAATATCGCATGATGGCGAATGATTACAGTTCATCACATTTGACAGTTCTCGAGTACCGTGATGTAGAACATTGTGGATTAACGCTTGTAAACGATCTTCATCAAATCCCGAAGGTCTTCCTGAACTCGGAGAGTCACTAATGTCAAAATGATCCTCCTTAAAACGAGAAATTAATTTTCTTGCCGTGCTCTTTCCAATGGCGCTATCTCCGTACACGACGCAAATGCTTCTGGTTTCCTCCGCTGCTGTCATTCCTGTGTTGAACTCAAACACAAGAATATGTCCAAAATGTTCTCATTGCTCCACTTGTCACTCCATTTTCTTGCGTCCACAGCTCCACTCGCTATCTCCAAACGATAAAATGACAATATGTAAACTCAAATAGTGAAATTGAAATACAAAGAAAAATGATAATCGATAAATGAACCCATATCAACCGAAATACCAAAATACAAAACAAAAACGCTGCGAAGTTATACAACAAGCTAATAAATGCAACATATTGCGTATAGACAGGTGAAGAGATCTACTACTTATCGATTACGCTATTGGTACAATAACAACCGTAAAAGACGAAGGAGTAACCATATGGAGTGAGCTATAGTAGAATGATTACATAAAGTAAATAGTAGGAAAATTGGATTCCAGATTGAGATTGTTTGGGAGAATCTTAAGGAAACGTCATTCATCCATTAAATAAGTGACGCTCGTTCGATCGGTTCCATAGCACTGTTCATGAATCTGGGACCCTTACTAGGATGAACTAACGGACGAGGCGCGCAAATCGAATGAGGAGCGGCACGTTTCATCGCACGATCGTTTCCTCCGCGTGAGAGCGTTACGGAGATACTCAGCAAACTCCATCGGCAGGCGCTACAGGAGAAGCGTTGTGTATCACGAAGAGGTTTACAACTAAAATTTCGAGTGCTTACGTTCCAAGGAGGGTTGCGTGTCATATTACTTCAACCACATATGTGTCGCGAAAGGACCACGATAGAAAACGTCAAACTTTTATTTGCAGGGCATCAATACACCGCACTAATCTGCCATATTAGAATCTAGACGAACAAAATGAGAGAAATTTGAGTTTACTAACAGACGTTGTTCCCATGCACCGTTCGCCAATGGAACAGGCAAGGGGAAAATGATGTGGAATAGAAGCTGCGGAAACTCGTGTCCGTTATACAGCCCCAAGCGTTCAGACAATTTTAAGAACTTGTTTTCTTAATGTGCGCAAAAGAACATAATTCATTAAAACTGGAACATTGATGTAATTATTCTTTTTCACGAGAAATGCGACTGACAAGATGTAAGAAACCATAGACAATCTTATTTCCATAAAGGACAAGATACGAAATCAATACGAAGCGGTATTCTAGTTTTTATTTTATCCATACTGGATGAGAGATCGTGGTTGTGAATGTCAATGTTAAAAAATATATCGGCTCAATCACGTTTAGTGTTTTACACTATAAGCAAGTCGTTGAGCAGATATATTTTTTAACATTGGTATTCTAGTTTATCCATTAGAGAGTACCTACATAACATGAACACTAAGAAGTAATTATTTCGAGTATCAATCAACAATATCAGAATAGTGCAGTTGACACGCTATTCTTAACTCGAGTCTTAGTTCTCTGTGGGAATTTCGACCCGAGGAATATTGTGCACTTTAGATTCTCGGCTACTCACTTAAAAAGCCACCTAAATAAAACTATTCCGTAAATTAAGTTGACATTGGACTTATGTTACTGCACAGCATGAATTAACAGAATAAAAATAAAATTTATATGGTATCAACGTATGACTGATGCCTTTCCGTATCGTATTTGCGGTGTTGCCATCTGAGGATCCCCTACACAGTAAACGAAGAGAAACAGATCTTTGGTCTAGTTAACTCAGTTCCTCAAAATGTCCAAACCAAGGGATACATCAGAAGGAGATTGAGATAGGAGAAGAAGAATGATATTTTCACGAAATGACCTGCACTGACACTAAATATTTACGCCATAGGAAAATCGAAAAGGGAGAGAATTTAAACTGTGGCGCTTAAAAACTTATTGAAAACTATGTAGACATATAATGGAGCAAATGATGATCTAGTAGAAATACAAAGGAGCTGAATGAAATCCGTTGGAAACGGCTACCAGGAGTAGGGACAGCGCAGTGAGAATTTTTCTAAATCATTCGGGAAAAGTTAACTTGGCTCTGAATGAAGAAGTAAATAAAAAACATTATAAAGACAGATAAGTGTCAGACTTTATAAAATATGTGATGCATTTCATGTTGTGCTAGACCCCTCAATAGATTATTATACACTGAAGCGACAAAAGTCCTCCCGCCCACGATATTCTGGACTCAAGATAATCGCAAATATTTTCTATATTCGGCATCCCTTTACAAATGATTTTAGTGTGAAAAGATTATCAGAAGACCACTCGCTGTGAGGTGGCATAAAGACTAGTAGTGTACATAGCACATATGTGGTACCTGGAGAGCGATGTAAACTCAAGATGGTAATTTGGAAGGAAGGAATGCATTGAAGCAGCAGCAATAGATTCTGCCAATAGCGGGAAGACCCTTTACGTACGGCTAATCACCCAGAATGTTGTAAATTGTTTCCCGAGAAACTACAGGCGAGGGGAGACCGAAAAATTGAAACAGGCTGCCTGGTTTAGTTGTTTAGACGGGATTATTAGATGAAACGTACTTTCTGTTCCATTGATCCACTGTGACGAGACATTCATGTGTATAGAAAATGTATTTCAACGATAATGGCTACATAAAAGAGGTAGGCCGATGTCCCTTCCACAGACCAAGTGAAATTGTCCTCGTGGATGTGAAACATGCCAAAAAAATGTTACATATGTTCTGAGTTAAGCCGCAATAACGAACTGTCACAGGACACTCAGGTATTGTAGCCAGGCATCAAAAACGAGAAAATTAGTTTACAACAATATTTACATTGACCACGTCACTGTCCTGACGATAGACAGGTGTCAGATTTTACGTAACATTCACTTTATTTTTATTATTTATAATTTATACACATCAGTCGATTCTACTAAGAAATTCATCAATGGTGTAGAATGAACTGGCTACCAATGAAGCCTGTAGGCTGCTCTTAAGCTGATCTTTATTAACAGCTGAACTTTTATGACTGCTGGAAAATTACTAACAACGTGTGTTATTGAATAATGGACCATTCGACACCAGTGCAAATGAATGTAAACCTTTGTGAAGATTAATCTTATTCCTAATATTGATGCCATAAACTGAGTTGTTGATTTGATGTTTATAAGCAATTTCAATAAGGTGGTAAATATACTGTGGAACAGCCATTAGTATCCTTAGTTTCCTGAACAGGATGTTGCACTACGTTCATGAGTTCTCGCCACAAATAATTTCGTTGTTGCTGCTGATTAACGGGAGTCTAGAAATCTAAGGTCATCAATCTCATATTCCCCCAGGACGGAATCTCTCTACCCCATGTATCTCCGCCCAGAATTAATGCTATATGCAAGTTTAAGATAGTTTTCCAAATGTTTGTGTAGAGGTATCTGAGGTGAGGCGTAGATACCAGCCCAGTATTTACCCAGTCAGATGTGGAAAACCGCATAATAACCACACCCAGGATGGCCAGCACACTACCCTCGTTGACTCCGTTTATCCGGATGGATAAATAATTTCGTATTATATGCTTTTGGACTCGGAAAACTTTAGCTTCGCTTGATGACTTACCTGAAACAATGATTCCGATTGACATTATACAATGAAAGCAAGCGAAGTGCGCTAGCTTATTAATTTTTACGTCATCTACGTCTGACAAACGCAATAAAAATTAAAAATTATTTGGGCGCTGCAGAGGTGTTGTGGTAAAGTCGTTCCAATTGACTTTAAAGCCCGTGTAGTCTACATTCATGTTCGCACACTTGTGGACGAGTATACACAGCGTGGAGTCAGAATATGTATAGCTACCACAATAGACTATAAAGGAAACCCAATGCAATGTCGAGACAATGAGCAGGAAGTGAAGACAGACGGAATGAAACGCAACGTCTAGACTGATGACGTCTGGAAAGGAAAGCGCTTGCTCTTTACTAAGAACGCAGGGTGAGCAGTGGGGGCAAACTGACGGCGGGCCACCTAGGCAGCTGGGGTGGCGCGTGGCAACTGGCTGGAGGCTGGCTAGAGCAGAGGCGGCGCCGGCTGATGCCGCCGCAGGAATGCCGCCACACGCTTGCAGCCTCCTCCTGCGTTCCTCGCGGCTGCCGCCGTCACAGGCTCCGCGTGCCCCAGGAGTCCGGCTGTCCCGCGCGCCCGTGTAGCCGTATATCGACGCCGCCAGCCGGCCTGCTATCTGCTCAGCGTCCGCCGCATGCCGGGCTTATCCGACAACTCATTAGCGGCTCTCGTGGGCCGTCGTTTGTCCAGTTCAAATTATGGGTGATCCGCTGGAACTCGGTACTGACCAGGGAAGAAGGACGAAATGCCGAAAGAAAAAGATGGCAGTGCAAACACCCTCGCAAAAAAAGTTTAGCGGTTGTTACGTTACTGAGAAACGTACCATAAAATTCTCGACTGCATCTTTTAACAATTTCGGGAACCACAGAAGACAAGTAAAGCAGAGAATGACTTCAGTTATTTATTGAGCTCTGGTACACGTGGAGAAATGAATAGACGTTCGAGGGCCACGAAATAAGTGAAGTCTGACATCGAATCAATCAGAAGAGCGATGCCTAAAATAAGAAGTGCGCCTTCCATTTTTACATCGGCCACTTTAACTTCTAGGTTGATATTTATTTGAACCCTGTAGCCTACGAAGTTTGTGGAAACGTGGCGATAGGAGTTCTACAGATACGATTATCCTCATGTCTTGCAATGCAACTATGGTACTAGACATTTTCTTCCTTCATTCGCTGTTTTTCCAGTTGTCTGATGTTGCAGGCCTGATGTTGCAAATAAAGTCGTACCTACGAGTATAACATATAATACAGCAACAAAAATCACTATTAAACTGTTTTAGTTTATCTTAGCATTATGCTGTTTAGCAAAGGTAAATCGAAGAATTATTGAGAGAAATAAAAAAAAATGTTTAAGAGTGGTGTTAAAATTTGGGGTCAAAGGGTATGAATGATAAGGTTCGCTGGCGATATTATTGTCGTTGGCGAAAGTGAAGAAGAATTATAGGGTCCGTTGAATGGAATGAATAGTCTATAATGAGTACAGAATATGGATTGAGAGTAGATGGAAGAAATGCAAAAGTAATGGAAGTAATTGAAATGAGAACAGCAAGAAATGGAACATCAGAATTAAGGATCACGAAGTAGACGAAGTTAAAGAACTCTGTGACCAAGGTAGCAAAATAACCCGTGGCGGACGAAACAGAAAGGACGTAAAAAGCAGACTAGCACTGGCGCAAAGGGCATTCATGGCCAAGAAATGTATACTAATGTCAAACATAGGGCACGTTTGAGGAAAAAATTACTGTTAATGTACGTTTGGAGCACAGCATTGTATGGCAGTGAAACATGCACTATGGGAAGACGAGAACGAAAGCATTTGAAATGTGGTGCTACAGAACGATGTTGAAAATTAGGTTGACCGAAAAGGTAAGAAATGAGGACGTTCTCCGGAGTATCGGCGAGGAAAAGAACACATTGATAACACTGACAAGAAGAATCGACATTTATTAAGACGTCAAGGAATAACTTTATGGTACTAGAGGGAACTGTAGAGGGTGAAAACTGTAGAGGAAGAAAGAGAGATTGGAATGTTGTTGTTGTGGTTTTCAATCCGAAGACGGGTTTGATGCAGCTCTTCATGCTACCCTATCCCGTGCAAGCCTCTTCGTCTCCGAGTACCTACTGCAACCTACATCCTTCTGAATCTGCTAACTGAGCGGTGTGTGTGTGTGGGGGGGGGGGGGGGGGGGGGATGGCGGGGGGGAACGGGGGGTACGGAAATCGAAGAACAAGAAGCGAAATGACGGCAGAAGAAACCATCCCTCTCTGTCTTAGCGAACGTTACTTGGATGATGTGGGTGGAACGATATTTTCCGTCCAATTCGCAGGCGAGTGTTGCCATCGGTTGCTGGAAGGCCACGGAAGAAACTTCCAGCTCTTTATAGAAAATAAGTCAGTTAACAAGGAATCCGTACGTTACGATTTTGACGCGAGCCGACTGGGCTGTTGTGTTGCACCTGGATGTCAGGTCCATGATTGGCCAGCATGTGCGCAAAAAAGTGTGTTCTCTCGTGGATGTCGGGGAGCGAACGGGGGACTGTTGGAGACTGGGCGAGCTACAGTCTGAACTTGTTGTAAATGCTATTGGCCGGTGGGGACACGCTGTGTAGCCGCACCTAAAGGCAATGACGGTGTGACCCAGTGCGAATGTTTGCTGGCGGACTACTAGTTAGGTAGCGATCCGAGCTTGTGCGTAATCACAAGTCTTTGTAGCACTTTCTTTTCGAACTGCTGAAATCTTTGCCACAGTGTGGCCATTGCACTGATGGTGTACAGCAACATCACCAATGGATCTGTTAAGAGAATAATACGATTACTGTCACATTTTTGCCAGTTTTCATCCCGGAATACAATTTAAGATCAATAGTTTACCATTAGATCACTCCAGGCTACCAGACACTAGAATCACAGACGTTATCTTATTATTCTCTGTTTGCGCAGCAGTTGTTATCAATTCTATGTTCCGAGATGCGCCAACAGCTGTGATTTCCTCTAGCATTCGCTAGTGGAATTTATTTCAGAAAAACTGAAGTATCAAGTGAATAAATCTTGATACTGTTGTTTGCGGTGTAGAGATTCCCTAGCACCTTGACGCAAAACGCGATTTCCCAAACTAACTTACTTTTTTAATATACTCTTCCCTCTGAACTATTCAGAACCTAGCATCCTTTTACAAGACATTTACCTGCTATACCTACTTACATTTAAGTCGTTCTATTTCACAATAAAAATAGGTCTAGCAAAAAAAGAAAAAAAAATAGAACCGTTCATAAGTTGAATATGGCGATATGTCAGTAAAAGACAGCTCCGAAAACTGGAAGCTGTTTTGAGGTCCGGTTACTTGCGAAAATCCAATGGACCCCTTTTATGTAGCTTGTAAGTTAGGATAGCGCAATTGGTTCTGAACTTATGCAAAAGAGCCCTAACGAATTATACTTTGCGTTAACTTAAAGTGAGTGTAAGTAATTCTTCAATTACTTAATATTGAGTTTACACTGACAAAACAGTCCTTTTTAATGAAGATATGTACTTTTATCATTATTTTTCAAACAAAATGAACGAAACATTATATCCAAGTCTTCCGAAAACTATACCGCTTTGTTAATACTTGACTGGATTAGTTATATCTTACCAGGTTTACTGCCTTCTGTATGATAATTGTTGGACTGGACTTGCTACAGCATCAGGGTAAAGAAAGTCTACCACACATTGTAGAAATAGTGGGGATGGACAAAAATGTGGAAAAAGCGAGACTCCATGCTTCAAGATAAATGCAGATGCTAGCCAAGCCTCCAGGTGTTGTATTTGATCATTAACGGCACCAGTGCAGTGTCCTCAATACAAAAAATGGTTGAAATGGCTCTGAGCACTATGCGACTTAACGTCTGAGGTCATCAGTCCCCTGGAACTTAAAACTAAGTAAACCTAACTAAGCTAAGGACATCACACACATCCATGCCCGAGGCAGGATTCGTACCTGCGGCCGTAGTGGTCGCTCGGCTCCAGACTGTAGGGCCTAGAACCGCACGGCCACTCCGGCCGGCTGTCCTCAATACACTGCAAGGATCAGTCACATACATAACTGTGCTCTGTGTAGTTGTGAGGGCGGAAAACATCATCAGTTAAGGTACAACATAGCGCGACAGACGGCCATTGAAGAGAATTGTGACGAAAAATAAATCTCAATGGAGAACTGAATCTCTTGCCCAACGTAAAGTCCCGAGCGACTGGAAAAAAAGCGCAAGTGACGCCTGAAGAAGGGTAGAAGGATGGATCCTCAAAATTACAGACCAATATCCTTAACATCGGTTTGCTGCAGGATTCTCGAACATATTCTCAGTTCGAATATAATGAATTTCCTTGAGACAGAGAAGTTGCTGTCCATGCATCAGCACGGCTTTAGAAAGCACCCCTCCTGCGAAACGCAACTCGCCCTTTTTTCACATGAAATCTTGCGAACCATGGATGAAGGGTATCAGACTTTTGCAAAGCGTTTGATTCGGTGCCCCACTGCAGACTCCTAACCAAGGTACGAGCATATGGGATTGGTTCCCAAGTATGTGAGTGGCTCGAAAACTTCGTACGTAATAGAACCCAGTACGTTGTCCTCGATGGTGAGTGTTCATCGGAGGTGAGGGTATCATCTGGATTGCCCCTGGGAAGTGTGGTAGGTCCGCTGTTGTTTTCTGTCTACATAAATGGTTTTTTGGATAGGGTGGATAGCAATGTGCAGCTGTTTGCTGATGTTGCTGTGGTGTACGGGAAGGTGTCGTCGTTGAGTGACTGTAGGAGGATACAAGATGACTTGGACAGGATTTGTGATTGGTGTAAGGAATGGCAGCTAACTCTAAATACAAATAAATGTAAATTAATGCAGATGAATAGGAAAAAGAATCCTGTAATGTTTGAATACTCCATTAGTAGTGTAGCGCTTGACACAGTCACGTCGATTAAATATTTGGGCCTAACATTGCAGAGCGATATGAAGTGGGACAAGCGTGTAATAGCAGTTATGGGAAAGGCGGATTGTCGTCTTCGGTTCATTGGTAGAATTTTGGGAAGATGTGGTTCATCTGTAAAGGAGACAGCTTATAGAACGCTGGTGCGACCTATTCTTGAGTACTGCTCGAGCGTTTGGGATCGCTATCAGGTCGGATTGAGGGAGGACATAGAAGCAATTCAGAGGCGGGCTGCTAGATTTGTTACTGGTAGGTTTGATCATCACGCGAGTGTTATGGAAATGCTTCAGGAACCCGGATGGGAGTCTCTAGAGGAAAGGAGGCGTTCTTTTCGTGAATAGCTACTGAGGAAATTTAGAGAACCAGCATTTGAGGCTGACTGCAGTACAATTTTACTGCCGCCAACTTATATTTCGCGGAAAGACCACAAAGATAAGATAAGAGAGATTAGGGTTCGTACAGAGGCATATAGGCAGTCATTTTTCCCTCTTTCTGTTTTGGAGTGGAACAGGGAGAGAAGATACTAGTTGTGGTACGAGGTACCCTCCATCACGCATCGAATGGTGGATTGCGGAGTATGTATGTAGATGTAGATGTAAATGTAGATGTAGATGAATCGGGAACCCTGTCAGCAAGAAAACAACGCGAGCGGAGCTCCAGAACCAGGAAATTACAGAGCAAGTTAAAAGTCCAGAACCATTCATGAGTGACGCAAATGCCTGTAACAAGAGAATATGGTGCTGAAGCCACAGAACCTGTGGCTACAGAGCAATGGAAGCATCATTTCAGCCCTTTTCATGAAAACTACACATTGCATGTTTTATCATCATACAGCGAGACCTTTAGAGATGGTGGTCAAGACTGCTGTACACACCGGTACCTCTAATACCCAGTAGCACGTCCTCTTGCATTGATTGATGCCTGTATTCGTCGTGGCATATTGTCCACAAGTTCATCAAGCCACTGTTCGTCCAGATTGTCCCACTCCTCAACGGCGATTCGGCGTGGATCCCTCAGAGCGGTTGGTTGGTTACACCGCTCATAAACAGCCCTTTTCAGTCTATCCCAGACTTGTTAGATAGGGTTGATGTCTGGAAAACATGCTGACCACTCTAGTCGGAGGACGGCATTCACGTATTGTACAGCCGTTACGGCGCCTTCCATGACCACCAGTGGCGTACATCGGCCCCACATAATACCACCCCAAAACAGCAGGGACCTCCACCTTGCTGCACTCACTGGACAGTTTGTCTAAGGCGTTCAGCCTGACCGAGTTGCCTCCAAACACGTCTCCGACGATTGTCTGGTTGCAGGCATATGCGACACTCATCGGTAAAGAGAACGTGATGCCAATTCTGAGCGGTTCATTCTGAATGTTGTTGAGCCCATCTCTACCGCGCTGCATGGTGTCGTGGTTGCAAAGGTGGGCCTCGCCATGGACTACGGGAATGAAGTTGCGCATCATGTAACCTATTGCGTACAGTTTGAACTGTAACACGACATCCTGTGGCTGCACGAAAAGTATTATTCAACATGGTGTTGTTGTTGTTGTCAGGGTTCCTCCGAGCCGTAACCCGTAGGTGGCAGTCATCCACTGCAGTAGTAGCCCTTAGGCGGCGTGAGCGAGGCATGTCGTCAACAGTTCGCGTCTCTGTGTATCTCCTCCATGTCCGAACAACATCGCTTTGGTTCACTCCGAGACGCCTGTATACCTCTCTTTCTGAGAGCCCTTCCTGGCACAAAGTAACAATGCGAATGCGATCGAACCGCGGTATTGACCGTCTAGGCAGGGATGAACTACAGACAACACGAGCCGAGTACTTATTTCCTGGCGGAATGACTGACGGAACCGATCGGCTGTCGGACCCCCTCCGTGGAGCAGCCGCTCCTCGTGTACGGTTGTTTACGTCTTCGGGCGGGTTTAATGACATCTCTGAACAGTTAAGGGACTGTGCCTGTGAGACAATATCGACAGTCGACCCCTATCTTCAGGAGTTCTGGGAAATGGGGTGATGCAAAACATTCAAGTAGAGTCTATGCAGTGTCCTCAATACATTGCAAATGTCAGCCATGATCAGTAGAGTGTTCAATATAGTTGTGAATTATTTATGTCGGAGGTAAGTGCATGAGAAAATTGGTAGATTGTTGCTGCTCGTATGGTGGCTGCTTCCGTAAGTAAGATAAGTCAAGTATCTGGTGTTTCAAGAGGCACTGTATCGGAAATTTACACCGATACGGGGAAAGCTAACCCACATTGGAGACGAAAGTCTGTGCTGAGTGATCGTGACAGACAGTCACTGAAGAGGATTGTGGCAAAAAATGAGAGGACGACAGCTGCAAATGTTACTGAAGAATTGCATGTCACACTTACGAAGCCTATAAGCAGCAAAATAACTTGAAGGAAGCTCCAGGGCGAGCTTGAATTCTAAAAGCGATCTAAAGTGATGCAAACACCTCTGACAAGAAAGTGCCATGTGGAAGCCATAAAACCTGGGCTATGGAGCAATGTAAGAATATCGCTTGGTCGGATGACACGTGTTTGACTCTGTTTCCGACTTGTGGCCGAGTTTCCGCCCCAAGAGTGAAATATGGCTGGGGTTCGGTGATGATTTTGGCAACCATGTCGCGTTATTCCATGGACCCCACGGTTACTCTGCTATTTTGACTGGTCTGTTCTGTACCACAGTATAGTGTTTGTTCTCTAATGATGGTGCTGTGTTCCATCTACATCTACATCTACATCCATACTCCGCAAGCCACCTGACGGTGTGTGGCGGAGGGTACCCTGAGTACCTCTATCTGTTCTCCCTTCCAGGAGGATAGAACTCCTGTTCATACAGCTGAAATAGTCCAGGAGTGGTTTTGTGAGCACGAGGACGAAATGTCGCATGTCGCCTAGCCAGGACACTCAATAGATCTCAATATTATTGAGCGTCTGTGGTCTACTGAGGAGAGAATGGAGCGTGATTGCTGCCCACCTCCGTCACAGTTACCTCAACTTGCGACTGTTTGCTGGGAGAATGCGATTCACTTGGAAACTAGAGACGACTTGATTTATTCATTCCAAGATGACAGGTAGCTGTTTTGAACAACAGCGGTTCTCCTGTATTCTATTAGGCCTGGTGATTTCTTGTGGCTGTAGTGTCTCCATATTTTTGTCCAAACCTGCAGCTGAAACAAATTACTGGTGGAAAAATATTATCGTCGTTTCCGTACAGCAAAATACTTGGAACATACTCATATTGCTCACCATATGATTGGCGGCGTTTTGTAGCTTGAACAGCACGTTCATTCCTTCCGCACACTATACTTTAAGAAGCCAGTGACATAATATCCAAAGCAGGAAAAACGAGTACGTATGGTACAAAATTGGGTTTTTGACGGTCAACTTAATAAATACACCGTAAATGCTTACTGAAACAAGTGAATGAGATATCGATGCAAAGAATATTCTAAGGCAATTGCTAGGTTAACAAACCAGCCAGAAAGTTGAATTTTGACGATAAACACAGTGCTCAGTGGGAAACGGAGTATAAAACCCTTCCGGGTCTGGAACCTTTTAAATTTGATGTTGCTCTCTACCATCGAGCGAGCTTATTTATGTTCGCGCGGCGATGAAGCTGTGCTAGCGTGGCGCAGACTTTCTGCGCAAATTCACTTTTAATGCTGGGGACGAGAACTCTGTTCAAGCTTTGGCAGCGTTTCGACTGCCACTAGTGAATCACCGTCAGTCCGGTCGAAATTGGAGAGGCGTGGACGCGGCGGGCGATCAGAAAGGGCGGTGCGTGGCTCGTAATGAACTGCTCTTTATCAACGGGAGGGCCTAATTACGTGTTTATAACCTGCTGCAGGGGCAGCGCCGTTATGCAACAGTCGTGTGTGTGCTCGGGCCGTGAAAAACCTCCGCGCCCCTAATTACTGTTTGGTCTGCAGCACTTTTCGCCGAACCGCCTTTGTTTCCACCTGTAGACCGCTACTCCAGATGCCTTGCTCCTTTTGTTTCATTTTGTTCACCTTCGGGTTACGGGCGGCGAACGTGGGCGAATACAAATATTACTCTCTCAAATATGGCAGCTGTCGGTTCCGCCCACAACTTTCAGCTCTTTTTTTCCCTTCTTTTTTACCACCCTTTGTTTTTTGCACCGGCTCGGCTGGACAAGCGGTAAACCTCGCGCGCAGATCGCGCCCGATACGGCAGGTAATTACTGTCAAGAAAATTTCCCAGTCGCCGAGGGAAAAGAATCACTCGGCTCGCTTCCCCGGCTGTGGACCGGCCACGCCCGAGCCACCAGGCGGGCGACGTGGTGGGCGTTCCCCGTGGCAGGGAGCGGCGGTTGCGCGCCCGTCCCCTCCGCGACCCTTCATTAGCCCCACCTGCCTGTCGGCTCCGCAGTTCGTCGACGCGCGACTTGCAACATACCGACCGAGAGCAAGAAGCACTGGGAGCTGCCCGAAGTCAACCGCATGCCACGTTGCTCCCAGGTGTCCCTATGCGACGTTAATTAGTTTTCGACCGCTATGCCGTGGTTGTTTTAGAGAGACTAGAGGCAGTCTTGCGCCTTCCACGCCGGCGTGGCGCTATAACATTACAGCTCGGGATTGCTCTATGAGATCCTGAATATCTTATTTGTATCTGTCAGTTGGTATGGAGAAATTGAGATTTGGGGGATTTCTTTGTATAATTTTGCGTCATAAGTCCCGGCGCTACGCAAAGTTGTTATTTAGTTACGTGCGATTTGCGATCTGTTATGTGTTACTTTCCGATAATAAATCATATTTTTTCTGCTTACCGTTAAAATATAATGACGATAAGTGTTTGAGATCATTTGGAATAATATTTTAATAACTATGTACATGACGTGACGTCATTCGTTTACTCTTAAAAGAAAGAAAAAAAAAGAGTGTTTATTGTGCGTTTATGGACGTTCAGTGTCGAGATCAGTGACTACGATTCCAGAAATAATTCAATGGGCGACGTTCCATTGCACACAATCGTGTAGGGCGAATTATGGCCGTGAAATTGGTTGTAGATGTATACAGGTCAATTTCGTGACGGGCTAGTAAGCGTCGCGAGTGTGTTGAGGTATCAAGACTGCTTTCGCGCCGCCGATGGTTTGCTTTAAACTCGAGAAAATACAGTTTAATTCTTAATTATCGCGAAAGGGTAGAATATTTCATGACCCATTGTGCAGGACGTAAGTTTGAATAGAAAGATCGTTTTCAAAGTCCAATATAAATCCTGTTGATCGAAGTAGCCTAGCAACCCAAAAGCTTATGGGAGCCTTTATATTTTATGAAGTAACAGCTTTTTCAAGAGATGAGAAAAATTTTATTTTTTAAACACAGATCAAAAACTAACAAGAATAAACAACTCGTAACCAAGCCGACTACGGCAAAGATAAATATCTATCAGCTCCAGCTTTCACCCGCTGTTTTTGGCGCAGTGGATAAGTGACGTCGCCACATCAGCCCCCCTCCTTTTGAAACCGGGTGCACCAGGTATGTGGGGAAACTTGCACTTGACTTTTCTACCAGCTCTCGTGAAAACATCTGGTGCAGGCAATGGCTGCTCCTGTTCTGCACTTGCTGCTTCGTTGTCCTCTTCTGAAACCGAGGGCTCGGCAAGACTATCTGCTGTTTCTTTGGCCTCCACGTTTGAGGGTGATTTTGCAGACAGAGGAAGGGGTGTACCCTCTTCGGTGTAAGCAGGTTTAGGCCGCTCAATTGAGACTGTCTCTTCTTTACCATCCTTATCGATTTTGAAGCTGTGGCTTCCTCTTGTGATTACCCTGTATGGTCCAGAGTAAGGCGAAACAAGCGGCGGGCGCACCGTATCATCCCTAAGCCACACGTGGGACGTTTCTTGCAGGTCTTTACGTAAAAACACTCTCCGGTCTCCATGTCTGACAGGGTTAGTGGGTTTGATCTTTCTCATTCTAACGCTGAGCTGTCTCGCGAATTGCGTGCATAGCTCAGGGGTGAACGGCTGTGTAGATGCTGGAACGATAAATTCTCCAGGAACCCTCAATTGCTCGCCATAAACCAATTATGCGGAAGAGCATTGTAAGTCCTCCTTCACGGCCGTTCTCAATCCGAGTAGGACCAGCGGTAGTGCTTCAGGCCATGAAGTGGAACCACACATTAATGCAGCTTTGAGCGTGCGGTGTAATCGTTCCACCATCCCATTACTAGATGGATGATAGCTTTTGGTGCGTAGGTGGTTGCACCCGCACAGTAGTAAAAGTTCATTGAAAAGTTGGCTTTCAAACTCCTTCCGCGATCTGTTGTTATGTTTTGCGGAACTCCAAACCTGGAGAACCATGATTGCAACAGTGCTTTTGCAACCGACTCCGCAAAAATGTCTTGTATTACAACTACTTCTGGCCATCTGGTAAAACGATCAATGATTGTGAGCAAATAACGTTGTTCTGAAGAGCATGCTAGCGGGCCCACAATGTCCACATGTATATGTGAAAATCTTGCAGATGGCGTCGGGAAGTCAGCAATAGGTGCAAAGACATGTCTGCTGATTTTATTACGCTGGCATGTTAGGCATGCACGCGCCCATGCACGGCAAATCTTTTTGGATTCCAGGCCACACTACTTCGGAGGAAACTAACTTGGCTGTAGCTCGTACTCCTGGATGTGACAGGTTATGTAGTGCATTATAAATCTCGCGACGATATTGTTCTGGTATGTAAGGTCGCTCCTTTCCTTTTGCTACATCACACCAAATTCCGTCTGGAACATTTGGGACAGACACACGTTTGAGCTGCAGCGCATTTCTCTGTTCCTCTATTAGACGGCGCAAGAAAGGATCTTCTCGTTGTTTAGACGCTAACTCGGTCCAACGAACTGAATTTAAACTGGCACTATTCCTAGACAGGCAATCTGCGACCAGGTCGTCTTTTCCTGAAATGTGACGCACGTCAGTTGTGAACTGTGCAATGTACTCGACTTGCCTGCACTGACGTGCTGAACTGAGCTCTGTGTCTCGTTGAAATATAGCTACTAACGGCTTGTGATCGGCAAAAATTGCAAAGTGCCTCCCTTCGACAGACGTGCGAAAATGCTTTATGGCTAAGTAAATAGCAAGCAACTCACGGTCAATAGCGCTCCATTTTTGCTGCTGTCGAGTCAGATTTTTAGAGAAAAATGCGAGCGGCTGCCATCTGCCATCAACTTCTTGCGACTCCAGGGGATTTTACGATTTCCTGTTGTATTTTTACCTGAAAGTAACGTTGTGAGTGGCTCTTGGGCGCCAGCTAATTTAGGTAAGTGACGTCTGCAATAGTTGAGCATGTCTAAAAATCTGCGAAGTCCTTTGTAAGTTGTGGGAAGGGGCATCTGTTGTACTGCTTCAACCCGCTCAGGCAAAGGCGACAGGCCTGCTGCTGAAACCAAATATCCCAGGAACTTAACCTCGCGTTTTCCAAACGTGCTCTTTGTTTCGTTAATAATTATGCCATACTCTGTCAGACGGCGGAAAATCTGCTGCAGATGTTCGACATGCTGATATACAGAACCAGAGAATACTAAAATGTCGTCCATATAACAAAATACGAATGGTAATTCTCGAAGCACCTCATGCATGAACCTTTGCCATGTTTGGGCAGCGTTTCTGAGGCCAAATGGCATAAAATTGTACTCAAACAAACCGAATGGTGTTATAACTGCAGTTTTTTTAATGTTACATGGAGCCATGGGAATCTGAGAAAATGCTTTGGCGCAATCAATCACACTAAATATTTTGGCATTGCTAATCGTACTGTTAAAATCAGTCACATTGGGTACTGGGTAGCGGTCGGGAATCGTGCGGGCATTGAGCGCCGTGTAGTCTCCACATACTCTCCATGAATTGTCTTTTTTACGGACCATGTGAACTGGAGATGCCCATGAACTATCAGACCTACTTACAATACCTGTTTTTAGAAGTCTGTCGAACTCAGCTCGCGCCGCGAGCAGCTTCTCTGGAGGCAGACGCCGCGGGCGGAAGGCAACGGGTTGACCTCGTGTCGTGCTGATGTGGTGTTGAGTATTGTGTCTGCATTTCCTGGTTGCGTTGACGGGTTCGGTAAGTGCTGGAAAGTCTTGAAGCAGTTTACGAAAAAGTGATTCCTCCGACAGTGCTCTGATATCGCCTACAGTATACGAATCGTTAAGACTGTCGGGTGTCTTCTTGCGTGACGCACACGTGTGCGCCCCCCTTAGTTGCGGGTACGAAATCGTATCACAATATCCCGACGCGGATGACGCGGTAGAGGAGCCGGAAATCTTCGTGCGGAAAGACACGGGCACATCGCACTGCACTTGAACCGACGCGGAAGACACAGTAGGCAATATCTATTATGTGCGAACTGTCACCAAACGACGGTTAGCCAGGTCGGGCACAAGTCGGTAGTTCCGTAAAACGTCCGCTCCAATTATAGGACTCGGCACATCAGCAACCACAAAAGTCCATTTTGGATGGAAGTTGGAATTCAGATGTAATGCCAACTGTTTCTCACCATAGGTAGATATTGTGGAATTGTTTGCCGCAGTTTTGTTGTTGTCGTGAGTATATCACCTCTCTTTCTTGGATAAACACTGACTTCTGAACCTGTGTCAATCAGAAACTTCTCACCTGAAGAGAGGTCCAACATGAACAATCGGTGTGATTGGTTGACTGCAGATACCGTGGCGTTTTCACCTCTTTGAATCACGCTATGACTCGGGCGCTTCTGTTGTTGACGAACGTTAGCGCCCGCCTTTTAAGTTTGGGTAGCTGCAGGGTTGAATACATTGACGGGCAGTGTTACCGAAGCGTCTATGGTACCAGCACCATTGATCTGTCAGATCCTGTTGGATAGCATTTCTTCGTCTTTTCCAAGTGCGACTTCGTAGCTGCTGGTGGTGTGAAGTTACTTGCACGTTGAGTTTTGCCACTTGTGCTGCCAGTTGCTGTATGGTGGGCTCGGTCGATGAGCACTGCTGTTGGGAAGTATTATTGCATGTTCCTGCCTCACTGGCGTTAGATTCCATCACACATCACGTTCTCGGGCCTCTATCCTGGCTGTAGTTAAATTCGGAACACGCAGAAACTTCGGTTAAGGTTGCGATGGTGTCTGCCTTTTTTGCTAAGACTTGCAATGGTAAGTCTGTTTCTGCTGCAATGACGGCACAGATGTTGGCAGGAAGTTTACGAAGCCATATTAGACGTAAAGACTCTTCAGGTAGGCGTTCCGGGCCGGCTAATGTACGTAAGGCTTTGAGTACTTGTGACGGAGTCTTGTCGCCCAAATGCGAAAATTTTTTGAAGTCGCAAATCTGGTGACAACGTATAATGCTGTATGAGAGCTTCCTTGAGCACAAAGTAATTTTGTTGCGACAAGGTTTCTTCTACTTGCTCTATCACTTTTAAATTTAGATGTGAAACCACTATATTAAATTTGTCAATGTTGTTAGACACCCCACGCTGGCGAAACATGCATTCAGCCTGCGTAAACCAAAGCTGGGGGCGCGTCGGCCAGAACGCGGAAAGCTCAACATTTCCGTGTCGCGCGTAGGTGCTCCCACCTTTTGCGTTAACGTCTGTCGTTCCGTCTTGTGGCGAATCAAAGGGCGTGGACCGCGATCCTTGGTCGAACAGACTGTGGTCGTCAATCTTGATTCCACTGCCCCATGCTTTTGTCTCTGAATTCATTATTCTCGTCGGTATATATATTTTCTTTATGCTTCTGCTACGATTTTTCGGGGTCACCACTATGGGAGCCTTTATATTTTATGAAGTAACAGCTTTTTCATGAGATGAGAAAACATTTTTTTTTTAAGCACAGATCAAAATCTAACAAGAATAAACAACTCGTAACCAAGCCGACTGCGGCAAAGATAAATATCTATCAGCTGCAGCTTTCACCGCTGTTTTTGGCGCAGTGGATAAATGACGTCGCCACAAGCTCATACGTGGTTATCAGCAGAAAGAGTGTACTATTTTTTCTGCACATGTTTGATCGAGGTGTGGATGATTTGTGGGAGCGAAATAAACATTTCAAAGCATTTGATTAAATAAAAAGGAAAAAATATAAAGAAGTTTATTGGTATATTTGGTTAAATCATGAACAGTGATATTTTCTTATTGTGGTGTAGGGCCTTACGTATTATAAATTTTGTGACTGACCGCAAGTGCTCTCGTTACAAGTTAAGCTTTGGGCCTGATTAAGAGTAGCTGGTTCTTAGAGTCTCAAAAGCTAAGTGAAGAATAATATCACACTTAAATAACGCAGCACTGAAACCCACTATCTTTATACTACATTAAGCTAGCTATTCCTGAATCAGGTGATACCTTGGCCGTGTAGTTGTATGTTGTCGACAACATATAGGTAAACTCTAACGTAAACATTTGTCATGCTCTGATATCGACGAGGGAAAGAAGAGACGACATGCACGTATACATACACAAACGGTATACGTGGCGCCTCACAAAACAACAATACAACGGACGTCACGTTATAGTGTGTCGCTGGAAACGCCTGTATGCTCTGTTTTGTTGGCAGAAGGCAGCCTGTGAACAGCGGCTAAAGTCAGGCAGCGACGTGCTCCCCAGCTTTTGAAAGCTGGACTGACACCTGGACCCCAGTGATCAGTAAATGCCGCGCCGCTCTACAGTCCTCAGAGAATGATTTACCACTACCTCTTTCGTTTCTGGCGAACATCAAAGAACATTGCGCCGTGGCACCATCTGACCAACGTGGGAGAGTCAGATGTATTCACTCTAATAATTTGATTTGTCCAATAGAATTCCATCGCTCCAGACAGTGATGTTGGTGCGTAAGGCTGACCAATCGGAAGTTACTGTGGCGGCGTCCCTTTTCGTCTATGCACTAACTCTACTCAACATGAGTTGTTTTATCAACCATTCAGCCCTTAAGGGACATAGTCACACCTAATTCGAGTCATCTACATCTACGTGATTACTCTGCTATTCACAATAAAGTGCCTGACAGAGGGCTCAATGAACAATCTTCATGCTGTCTCTCTACCGTTCCACTGTAGAACGGCACGCGGGAAAAAACGAGCACTTAAATTTTTCTGTGCGAGCCCTGATTTCTCTTATTTTATTGTGATGATCATTTATCCTTATGTAGGTGGGTGCCAACAGAATGTTTTCGCAATCGGAGGAGAAAACTGGTGAGTGAAATTTCATGAGAAGATCTTATCGCAACGAAAAACGCCTTTGTTTTAATCATTGCCACTCCAATTCACCTATCATGTATGTGACACTATGTCCCCTATTTCGCGATAATACAAAACGAGCTGTCCCTTTGTACTTTTTCGATGTCATCCGTCAGTCCCACCTGATGCGCATCCCACATCACACAGCAATACTCAAGAATAGGGCGGACAAGCGTAGTGTAAGCAGTCTCTTTGGTAGAACTGTTGCACCTGGTAGGTGTCCTGCCAATGAATCGCAGTCTTTGGTTTGCTCTACCCACAATACTATCTATGTGATCGTTCCAATTTAGGTTACTTGTAATTGTAATCCCTAAGTATTTAGTTGAATTTACAGCCCTCAGATTTGCGTCACTTATCACGTAATCGAAATTTAGCTGCTTTCTTTTAGTACTCATGTTAATAACTTCACACTTTTTCTTTATTCAGGGGCAATTGCCACTTTTCGCGTCATACAGATATCTTATCTAAATCATTTTGCAAGTCGTTTTGATCAGCTGATGACTTTACAAGACGGTAAATGATAGCATCATCTGCAAACAATCTAAGACGGCTACTTAGATTGTCTCCTATGTCGTTAATATAGATCAGGAACAATAGAGGGCCTATAACACTTCCTTGGGGAACTCCAGATGTTACTTCTGTTTTACTCGATGGCTTTCCGTCTGTTACTACGAACTGTGACCTTTCTGAGAGGAAATCACGAATCCAGTAGCACAACTGAGGCGATACTCCGTAGGTACGCAGTTTGGTTAGAAGACGCTTGTGAGGAACGGTGTGGAAAGACTTATAGAAATCTAAAAATATGTAATCAATTTGACATCCCCTGTCGATAGCACTTATTACTTCACGAGTATAAAGAGGTAGTTGCGTCTCACAAGAACATTTTCTGAATCCGTGCTGACTTTCGATAGAAGTGTAGGTGGGTTGTAAACTGGTAGAAATTCATAGTATAACCACCATACCGTGAACTCTTACAAGTACCTCCGCAAGATGAATGCGGTGATTGAGGAGGTAACTTGCCGGGAATGGAAATGTGGAGTGGCCGGATACTACTTCCTGTCGTTTCGAGTCATGAGACGTCTGGTATAATTTCTATTTAATTTTTTCCAGTCAGTGGGTTGCCGTATCAGGCAGACATTTGTGTAAAGATATTGGAGTGTGTGTCGACAATGTTGTTCGTGGCTGGCAAGAGGGTTGAAGCTTTTTAAGCTCTCCCTTGGTTATTCTAATCGAAAATACCGCGTTCCTAAGGTTTTGACTATTGGAAATTTAAGGGGGACGCCTTACAACAGCCCACGAACGCATAGAAAATAAATTATGCCTTAACTCTGCACAACGTGTCTGTGATTATCTGCGACAATGGTAAAGGTCTCCTGCGGTAAAAGATTGCGCTCATTTACTTAGTTTATTCAGCTTTCAGCAGTAGAACACGCTCAAGTATTACTAGTCATTCATGTTGCTCAAGTTCACAAATCAAAATCCATTCACTCGGAAAAGCCACAGTCCGTTCCACCTTTCTGTATCAATTAAATACGCCCCTCGACACATTATACATTATTAAACGCCTTCCACTCTAATTTCGCGTATTCTTGTATCCCGACTTTTTCGTAAGATGCCTACACGACTGACTCCAGTCCATTCTGGCTTAACGTGCTCGGTATTGCTTAACATTCTTGGGGTGACAAGGCAATGCGCTGTCCGCCGGAAAAGGCGGGACACGACACGAAGTGCTGGAAGCTGAGGTTCGCCAGCCAGCGAATGCTGCAGATCACGATAACTACACGAGAACAACGGCGATGTTATCAACGACAGCGACACTGAAGCAAAGTTACTAACCACGGTTTTCCGAAACTCCTTCACAGAAGAGGGCGAAGGAAATACTCCGGGATTCGAATCCAACAGCGAACATGAGTAACGTAGAGGTAGATGCCATCTGTGTAGCGATGCCCTCCATGTAGCGAAGCAACTTAAAACCCGTCAGAGAGGCAAGCCTTCCGGTTTAGACTGTATACCAGTCAGGTTCCTTTCAGACTATGCTGGTATAATTACACCATACGCAGCACACACATACAGCTACTCGCACGTAGAAAGATCAATACCCAAAGACTGTAAAGTTGCACATGTCACGTCAATACCCAAGAAAGGAAAGATGAGCAATCCGCTGAATTAAAGACCAATATCACAAATGTCGATATGAAGTACGATCTTGGAACATATACTGTATTAGAACATTGTAAATCATCTCTAAAAAAAAGACTTATTGACAAATACCCCACATCGATTGAGAAAATGTTGTTCTTGTGAAACTCAACTAGCTCATCCTCACGAAGTAACGAGTGCTATCGACAAGGGTCGCCAAATTGATTTCATATTTTTTTTGGTTGCATAAGGCATTTGACACAATTCCTCACAAGCGATTTCTAATTAAACTGCGTGCCTATGGAGTATCGTCTCAGTTGTGTGACTGGGTTCGTGATGTCCTGTCACAAAGGTCACAGTTCGCAATAACTGACGGAAAGTCATCGAGTAAAACAGATGTAACATCTGGCATTCCTCAAGGGAGTTTTATAGGCCCTCTGTTGTTCCTGATCTACATAAATGATTTGAGAGACAATCTGAGCAGTCCTCTTAGACTGTTTGCAGATGATCCTGTCATTTACCGTCACTGTATGAGTAAAACGAATTGCAGGATGATTTGGACAAGGCATCTGTATATTGCACAAAGGGACAATTGACTCTAAATCATGAACAGTGTGAAATCATCCACATGAGCACTAAAATGAATCCTCTAAATTTCAGTAACACGATAAATCACACGAATCGAAGCGCTGGAAGTTCAACTAATTACTTAGGGATTACAATTACGAATAACTTAATTTTAAACAGTCATATTGCTAATGTTCTGGGGAAAGATAACCAAATACTATAGTTTGTTGCCGGAACACTTAGAAGGTGCAACAGGTCAACTAGAGAGACAGCTTACACGACGCTTGTCCTCCCTCTTCCGGAGTACTGCTGTGCGATGTGGGATCCGCGTCAGATATGACTGGCAGAGGACACCGAAAATGTTCAAATAAGGGCAGCTCGGTTTGTGTTACCGGCAAAGAGTAGAAAGTGTGGCACAGATATGAGTCACGAATTGGGGCGACAGTCATTAAAAAAAAGGCTTTTTTTCACTGGAGCAGGACATACTTCTGAAATTTCGATTACCAACTTTTTTCATAGGGTGAAAATATTGTGTTGGTGCCCACCTACACAGGGAGAAATGTTCATCAAGATAAAATAAGAGAAATTAGAGCTCGGGCGGAAAGATTTAAGAGTTCGTTTTCCCCGCGTGGTCTTCGAAAGTGAAACGGTTCAGAAGTAGCTTAAAGGTGGTTTGATTAACCCTCTGCCAGCCACTCAATTGTAAGCTGCAGAGAATCATGTAGACTTAGATGCAGACAGTACCCATACAGCATCTCGCACTACAATACAAGTCACGTAAAGTCTGTTTGCGATGTGTTACAGTTCAGGGTATGATAATTTAAAGCAAAAAAAGAAAAATAGCCGTTGTGATCGAAGGTCACTCTCTGCTTATTACTATCGTTGCAATATAAACAAAAACGTTCGGATATCGTGGTACAATTTTGTGCCAAGTATGAGGAGAGCTGAGAGAGGACATAATAAGAGAGACGCGACGGAAAAGTTTCAGAGCCCCTCGCGTAGACTATAAGGGCACTAACAGTGAAAGGCGAAAGGTCCGGGTTTGAGTCCAGCTGACAGTTTTGACGTGCCAAGAAACTTGGGAACAGTGCACTCCCCGCCACAGTGCGAGAGATTTATCTTGCAACCCATGAAAGTGATTAAGGACGTGCCAGGCTCTTCCTGAAAGGCAAGGTTAACATCCGAGCGCGGCTGCTCCCGTCAGAGGTTCGAGTCCTCCCTCGGGCATGGGTGCGTGTGTTGTTCTTAGCATAAGTTAGTTTAAGTTAGATTAAGTAGTTTATAAGACTAGGGACCGATGACCTCAGCAGTTTGGTCCCATAGAACTTACCACAAATTGCCAATTTCTAACATCCGAGCAGTGGACACGCGTTGCACAGCGCCTGCTGCTTATGCTGCACTCCATAAACGTCCAGCGAATGCTGCTCAGGAGAGAGAGAGAGAGAGAGAGAGAGAGAGAGAACGTGTCACCTAGAACGAGAATCCCCCTCCACTGTAAGGGTGTCACTACTGTTCAAAACTATAACGTGGTCTCGTGTTTGAATCGGTGTAGAATTGTCACGATATTTGACATTGACAACATTCACAAACTAGTTGAAACTGTAAACTTCCGAAGATCTGATTCTGAGGACATCCTGTAAGTATCTTCATTTTTTCTCTGCATAAAAATGATGTGATAAATCGCTGTCAGCTGATGTTGTTGGTTAAAATCTGTGTCCGTCATAGCTTCTTATTTTTAGCCAAGTCTAATGCAATTACAATGCTCTACGCTATTTTCTAACTTTTCATTTTTGTCTGGTCCTGCGCCGTACTCTAGTTCTTTCCTTTTCGCTCGACTCCTTTCAGCTATCTATGCCTCCGTCTTCCTGTTGATCCTTTTTCATGAAATCTCATGTTGAATATCTTCTTCGGTATCGTCCCATTCTTCTCAATGTCCATACCATTCCAGAATTCACATTTCTATTTGGTCTGCTCGTCTGCTCGTCTTCTAATAGGCCTCTCACTCTTTCGTTTCTCTGCATAGCTATTTATGTCACTGCAGTTGTAATGCCGAAGAACATTTCCCAAGCCTGTGTTCCGCTTTCATCGCATTGCTTCACTGTCCACGTTCCTGCAGCATACATTGAAATGGGTACATAGTAGGTCCTATGTACGACTCTTTTACACTACGGGGGCGCTCTTTCCTTCGAAATTAAGTTCCTTATTCTTCTGGAAAATACTTACGCTTCTCTACACCTTTCATTTACGTCTTTTCTGTTTCCACTTCTTCCTCGATCACGTTACCTAAGTATTTAAACGTCTCTACTCTTTACAGCTTCTGTCCTCTGCGCGAAACTTCAGTACAGAATGAGATTTTCACTCTGCAGCGGAGTGTGCGCTGATATGAAAATTCAAAACTGGTTCAGTTTAAAGACTTTATCGCACAACAGTTACTTACAACGGGGGTAATTAAGTGGGCAGGAGCTACCTGTCTGAAGCACACTGCGAATGAATAGTTGAATTCAACATTCATTTGCTGAAGTAAAGTACAACTTTTATTTATTCTCCTGTTCACATTTTCCTCGTTCATCTTTTCACCTGCTCTACATTGTGCAACTACCTGATTGATTAATAGTCATTTTCAACTTTAATTGCCTTAATGTATGAAGCAGATGATTCCAGCTCCGTTGTCTAGCGTTCCTTCAATATTACGCCTAGTGCGACATGCTTCAGTACAGCACGTCTGTTTCACGAAAATTAACGGGTCAAGAGCTACACGTCAGTAATGGTGCAGTTTACGTAAGTAAACTGTTTATTATTTCATAATTAACTGTTGATGCATGTATCCCACTGTGAGTCAAAACTGTCAATGCTTGCTTGAAAAAATATTTGCGGTTGCTTAAGGAACCCTGATTGTACCCAGGCGCAAATGTCTTCATCCGAAGCAAATCTAGACGGGATCTAAAATTTTGGTCTGTAGTACTGTATGTATGTTCTTTCACTGACCTACGCTCATCTTCATGTCTGAACTATTAGCTGAACAAGATACATCTAGCAAATACGATCTGCGAAATAAACTAAATTTAAAATGTAACAATAATTTCTTCATGCTTGGTACCTTGTTCATTTAATTAATATCAATCGTCACGTTTTTGTTCAGTTCCTTGAATGCCTATACGAATACTACGCAACTGTGAATTCCTGCAACTGTCAAATGATACACGTTTGCAGGCTTCTCATGAGATTCTGCATTTAAGGGAAAGGAAAGAAACCTAGTGGTATCTCACGAAGAGTTCAGAAACTATACAAGCAATGGAGGTATAAGACCCTTCTGGCAAGTGATACCCTGAGGCATGCCTTCATGAGGTTTCAGCCTTAGTTAGGTATCCTGTATTATTCTTTTATTTTCTATAAATGTCTTCGGTTAGTTTCACATTCTGGTGGAATGTTGTACCTTGGTTTTCGCTTAAATTTTTTTAAATACTTATTGCTTTTTCATCAAAACAGGCCCTTTTGAGAACTAATGTAGGTTATAGAAGACAAAACTCTGTATTGTATCACAGTTTATTGTTCTAAAAATTAAATTATTTGTAGAAAAATAAAATGTTTAACATAATGTAAAGGGTACGATGAAGCTGATATAAACCCACTACCAACAAAATAAAAGAAACTAGATCTTATTTACTTCTTAGAAATACATTTTTGTTCTGGGCATGATCGTGATGTAATGACATAGTGTGAAAGACTAGGAGTCCTTGAGATACCTTGTCAAGTAAGCTAACGTGCACCCTGAGAACACTGTACCTAGTCTGCTCGGTACCATATCGCTATTATATGTCTCGGCGATACTCGAGTCTTCGAAAGTCTGTGCATTTTGCTGCTTTTTCCAATTGTAATACTAAATTCTACATGTTGATTATACAAACACGGTGGAAATAAAAAAGAAATGAGTAATAGAATGTTGTTCCATTCATTTCTGTTCTCTTACACAGGTTGTTAGCTGTATAAATGTAAATACTGTGATCATTGGTACCTTAATACGTACGCAATCCAGTGTGTTAGTTGTTTTTTCTACGCATCGAACAGTCTTCCCACAAACACGTCGCTTGTCTGACTGTTGTTGCGGCACACTCGTCATTGCACCACTAAGCAAACACACCTGTCAGTATAGACTACCCGTTTAGCGTCCATGCGTCCTCTATTCAACACTTGACATGTTTCCCAGGGGAAAATAAACATTAATGGCTTGCTCTTCGCACATGTGCTTGAAGGTAATAACCAACACTAAAACATACTACTTGTAATAAACATAATTATTAGTCCGAAAATGAAGTAAATACTATTGTAACGTCGTTCAGTACTCTGTCCTAGACACCGAAAAAAGTCTATCTACACTTACATCCCTATATATATATATATATATATATATATATATATATATATATATATATATATATATATATATAGAGAGAGAGAGAGAGAGAGAGAGAGAGAGAGTATCTTATTCCATATACGAAACTCAGTGAAAAAAAAAAAACACTGTTGAAGTAAGATACCCTCAGAGATATGAAGGAAACAGTATATAAAAATAATCGGAAACGAACGAAGGTTCCCCGATCGCTAGACAAATCGTGACATTCGTGATATTTATGTTAAAATATAATCGAAAGGAACGAAACAAGCTCTGTAGGAACTGTTGCACATTTTTCGGAAATAGGATATTCTGTAAGGACACGACATTCCAAGAAACTAAAATCCAATGCGTGCAATTATGAATATAGTGGTTTGTCTTTTTGAAACATTGCCTGAAAGTGAAACACTGCATTAAGCAATGGCACTGAGTTTTGAATCACAAATCACAACACCTGTTTCTAACTGCACGGTGAGAAATAGCTGTCGTGCGTTGCCGATTGTAGTGTTGTAACTGTGTACTTCACAACTAACACGTTCCTAGTTTATATACTTCTTTTGTACTCTTTAAAACATACTACTCGTAGTGGCTATTAGTCTGAAAATGAAAGAAGTACTGATGTAGTGTTGTTCAGCACACCGGTCTCAGACACCAAGAAAAATATGTTCACTTGTATCCCTAATTGCATTATCCTTAGTCGTACCCTCAGCGCATTCGATTTCTCGGCGGGCAGTGATCATAACATATACTGAGATGGCATCTGTTCTTTCGGACTCAGAAGATGCAACAAGTCCACTAAAGAGACAGCTTACACTACACTCGTTCGTCCTCTGCTAGAATATTGCTGCGCGGTGTGGGATCCTTACCAGCTGTACATGTCCGAAAGAACAGATACCATCGGTGACCATGGAGCCCGTTAGAATGAAATTACAATGAAATGAACGCCCTTGGCTGCTTACAGGCGTGACATACGTCAACGGGGACAGATGAAAACGTGTGCCCCGAGAGGGACTCGAACCCGGCATCTCCTGCTTACATAGCAGACGCTCTATCCATCTGAGCCACCGAGGGCACAGAGAATAGCGCGACTGCAGCGATTTATCTCTGGCACGCCTCCCGCGAGATCCACATTCTCACCGTATTGTCCCGCACTACATTCGTAGTGCCGCCGCCCATTATACTCATTACCCAAGAGGACTCCATCATCATTTAACCATACAGGAAAGCTGCATGCCCTCGGAAAAATTACGGCTGTAGTTTCCCCTTGCTTTCAGGCGTTCGCAGTACCAGCACAGCAAGGCCGTTTTGGTTAGTGTTACAAGGCCAGATCAGGGGGCACCACATAGATAATATTGTGGGGAAGGCGAGCCAAAGGTTGCATTTCATTGGCAGGACACTTAGAAGATGCAACAAGTCCACTAAGGAGACAGCTTTCACTACACTCGTTCGTCCTCTGCTAGAATATTGCTGTTCGGTGTGGGATCCTTACCAGGTGGGATTGACGGAGGACATCGAAATGGTGCAAAAAAGGGCAGTTCGTTTTGTATTATCACGTAATAGGGGAGAGAGTGTGGCAGATATGATGCGCGAATCAGGATGGAAGTCATTAGAGCAAAGACGTTTTTCGTCGCGGCGAGATCTATTTACGAAATTTCAGTCACCAACTTTCTCTTCGGAATGCGAAAATATTTTGTTGAGCCCAACCTAATGTGAAAATTACCGAACTATCAGTTTAATAAGCCACGGCTGCAAAATACTAACGCGAATTCTTTACAGACGAATGGAAAAACTGGTAGATGCAGACCTCAGGGAGGATCAGTTTGGATTCCGTCGAAATGTTGGAACACGTGAGGCAATACTGACCTTAAGACTTATCTTAGAAGAAAGATTGAGAAAAGGCCAACCTACGTTTTTAGCATTTGTAGACTTAGAGAAAGCTTTTGACAATGTTGACTGGAATACTCTTTTTCAAATTCTAAAGGTGGCAGGGGTAAAATACAGGGAGCGAAAGGCTATTTATAATTTGTACAGAAACGAGATGGCAGTATTAAGAGTCGAGGGGCATGAAAGGGAAGCAGTGGTTGGGAAAGGAGTGAGACAGGGTTGTAGCCTCTCCCCCATGTTATTCAATCTGTATATTGAGCAAGCAGTAAAGGAAACAAAAGAAAAATTTGGAGTAGGTATTAAAATTCATGGAGACGAAGTAAAAACTTTGAGGTTCGCCGATGACATTGTAATTCTGTCAGAGACGGCAAAGGACTTGGAAGAGCAGTTGAACGGAATGGACAGTGTCTTGAAAGGAGGATATAAGATGAACATTAACAAAAGCAAAACGAGGATAATGAAATGTAGTCAAATTAAATCGGGTGATGCTGAGGGAATTAGATTAGGAAATGAGACACTTAAAGTAGTAAAGGAGTTTTGCTATTTAGGAAGTAAAATAACTGATGATGGTCGAAGTAGAGAGGATATAAAATGTAGACTGGCAATGGCAAGGAAAGCGTTTCTCACGAAGAGAAATTTGTTAACATCGAATATAGATTTATGTATCAGGAAGTCGTTTATGAAAGTATTTGTTTGGAGTGTAGCCATGTATGGAAGTGAAACATGGACGATAACTAGTTTGGACAAGAAGAGAATAGAAGCTTTCGAAATGTGGTGCTACAGAAGAATACTGAAGATAAGGTGGATAGATCACGTAACTAATGAGGAGGTATTGAATAGGATTGGGGAGAAGAGAAGTTTGTGGCACAACTTGACTAGAAGAAGGGATCGGTTGGTAGGACATGTTTTGAGGCATCAAGAGATCACAAATTTAGCATTGGAGGGCAGCGTGGAGGGTAAAAATCGTAGAGGGAGACCGAGAGATGAGTACACTAAGCAGATTCAGAAGGATGTAGGTTGCAGTAGGTACTGGGAGATGAAGCAGCTTGCTCAGGATAGAGTAGCATGGAGAGCTGCATCAAACCAGTCTCAGGACTGAAGACAACAACAACAACCTACATAGGTAGGAATGACCATCAAAATAAAATAAGAGAAATCAGAGCTCGAACAGAAAGGTTTTTCGTTTTTCCCGCGCGCTGTTTGGGAGTGGAATGGTAGAGAGATAGTATGATTGTGTTTCGATGAACCCTCTGCCAAGCACTTAAATGTGATTTGCAGAGTAGTCATGTAGATGTAGATGTACTCGCGGCGCGTTGCCGATTCTCGTAAGAGTTCGGGCACTGTTTGAGCATTGGCACAGAAGAAGAAGATGTTCGTATAAGTATATAGTTAAGGCTCACCAGTCACTTGACCATCTTCTTCTTCTGCACGAATGCACAAACAGCGCCCGAACTCTTACGGGAATCGGCAACGCGCTGCGAGTAATGAGTATAATGGGCGGGGGCACTACGAATGTAGTGCGGGACAATACGGTGAGGATGTGGGTTTCGCGGGAGGCGTGTCAGAGATAAATCGCTGCAGTCGCACTATCCTCTGTCCTCGGTGGTTCAGATGGATAGAGCGTCTGCCATGTAAGCAGGAGATCCAGGGTTCGAGTCCCGGTCGGGCACACGTTTTCATCTGTCCCCGTTGACGTATGTCACGCCTGTAAGCAGCTAAGGGTGTTCATTTCATTGTAAGTAGTGATCATAACGTTGTGCCTCGTGTGTGTTTAAGGCTGGTGCGGCACAAAGAGCCACACGTCTTCGGAGCCGTGAGCAGGCGACTCGTTCAGCGGCCTCTCACTCGCAGCGGCGGTCGGAGGTGAGCGATCCGCTGATGACACGGCCCTCGTTACGGCGGCCCGCGGCCCACGGCAGCCGCCGGGTTTTTTACGGCCGCCGGTGCGGCTAGGCTGCCGGGCGGGTGTACCGAGCCGCCGCCGCCATCACGCCGGTAATTTGCCTTTCTGTCTGCGCCGCACACTGCGAGGGGCCGGGTAATTCCCGCCCCTTGTCGGCACCGACAATTGCCGCCCTTGAAGTGTAGTGACGCCCGCCCGCCGGCCCCGTTTTTGCTACTGTGCACCGCTGGCCCCCGGCGCCGGCTCGCTGCTTCATTTACTCCTCACGTGCCTAACTGCTGGCTCATCTCCATTTTCACTTTTGTGCGTGGGTGCCACTTATTGGTTCTCATCTCTCCTTCCGTCTTGGAACATTATATTTCCCTGCTAGCTTTGAGTAGCGTTCTGTGTGACGCGCCGGAACCACAGGACACGTGAGACGTGTAAGTTACAGATAAAAAGCATGAGGGGCGGAGAGGGGGAGGGAAGGTGCTACTAACTTCTCCATGGAGTGCCATCTGGCTGGGAGGACTTGTCCAGGTACTTACCTATCCCACTGTTATTACAGGTAGGAAAAGGAATGAAATCTTTATACAGGGTGAAAAGTATTTAAACCGACGAACTCTGGGAGGTTGTAGGGGACAACAAAACAAGTATTTTTCCCTAATCTCATTTTTTCCTATGAGGATTATTTAAACCGGTGGAGACCGTATTACGACCTTCAGTTGTTAGAGGGCGTATTACGCTCTTCAGTTGTAGGCAACTGCTGTCCACCAGTGTAGTAGTGCATTGTTTCTGTTTACTAATGGAGCGATACACCTGGAGTGAGAACACTGATACGGTGGGTGCGTACTACGTAGCGCACCACAACGGACGAGCTGCACAGCGGGTTTATCAACAACAACATCCTGATCGCCGTATCCTTCACCACACGACCTTTGCTGCTGTGTACCAACGTCTGCATGATACCGGGTCATTTAGCAGATGAGCTGGACAGCGACGCCGTCGCACGGTACGAACGCTGCAATTTGAGAAAGCTGTCTTGCAGCATGTGGAGCTGGAGCCTTCAGTCAGCACTCGTGCAATTGCACGTAACACGGTGACGAATCAGACGAATCTAAGAACAGTCCTTCGAGAGCAATTGTTACGTCCATTTCACTTACAGCGTGACCACAACCTGGGACCAGTTGATTACCTACCCAGAACACAGTTTTTGCAGTGGTACCTGGAACAGTGTGAAATGCATCCTACATTTCCATCCTGTGTTGTTTACTGGTGAAGCAACGTTCGGGCTTGATGGAGTCTTCAATATTCACAATTCGTATGTTTGGAGTGGGGATAACCTACGTGCCACAGTTACTAGCGCTCATCAGGTGCGGTTCTTCGTTAATGTGTGGGTCGGTGTTGCTGGGGACTGTTTAATTGGGCCGTATCTGCTACCTAGGCCATTAAATGGCATGCACTATTACAATTTTCTCGCCAGAGCATTGCCAGAATTGCTGGAAGACATCCCGATCCCTAAAAGACAATGCATGTGGTTCCAACATGACGGGGCGCCGCCACATTTCAGCCGTCGTGTGCGTCGAATCCTGGACCGGCGGTTCCCAGAAAAGTCGACTGGCAGAGCTGGTCCTGTACCATGTCCTGCTCGATCACCAGATATGTCCCCTCTGAACTTTTCTGTGTCGGGAGAGCTGCGCAACCTTGTTTCTGCAACTCCTGTTGCCCGGATAGTAGCAGCAGGAGCAACTCAGGATACTCCTGAGGTTTTTATCGTGTCAGCAGAACATGATATGACGGTTTAACCTTTGTTTAAGTGTCAATGGAGCCATTTTTGAAAATCTACTGTAATTGATACTGGGTTGTATTAATCTGTAGTCTCTTGGCCATAAAAGACAATGCAAAAATGTTTGTTGGTTTAACTGATTTGCCGCCAGAAAAATCTTCGTCTACTGGTTTAAATACTCCTCACAGGAAAAAATGACATTAGGTAAAGATATTTGTTTTGATGTCCCCTACAACCTCTCAGAGTTTGTCGGTTTAAATACTTTTCACCCTGTGTAGTGCAAAAACAAAGCAGTATTCCAATGTACATGGTTTTTTGAAAGACGTATGATTATATTTACGCATGGGAAAATACTTCCTTCGAATATTACGCCCTTCCAGGATACCTCACGAACTTATATTCATGTCTAAAGAATCTTCAGTATCTCGTGAAGTAAGACTCGCTTAGTTGTAAAGTGTTTTTATCTATTTATTGGCAATGACGAGTTTCGCCCTAGTGGGAAACTTCAGTTAACATGTTCTCCACCGCATTATACTTGCATTTCGTTCGCTGAACGCAACGCTCCGTGCTGTATACGCCGGAACTCTGTTGGCTTCGTATTATATTCCTTATGCTTGTATTTGTCTTATGACGATAGGACGATGTTTCCTTACAAGTCTTATCTTAATGCCACATTCTGGCATTAAAGGACGGATGTTGACTCACTACGTTACTTCTTATATTAATCTGAAGATGCCCACAAGTGCGAAACGCGTCATTGCTAATAAATAGATAAAAACTGTTTGCAACCGAGACTGTCTTGTTTCAAGATTGCTGTATACCAGGAGCCAAGATTCGAATGGAAGTAATTTTAAATCTGCAGGCTGCTCTACAGAGCTTGATTCTTCAACTATGCTGTGACATTGATGTCATCATAAATGTTACAATTTGCCTAACGCCTAAAAACATGCTACTTTCGTATGATACCTCCTTCACATCTCTAATGGTATCCTGCTCCGACTTGTATTCTTCCATTAGGTCATATACGAGGGCTATTCGGAAAGTAAGGTGCGACTGGGAGTGAAAGCTTTGCGCAGATGCGTTGCGCAGTGTCTCTTGTGTGGCCACCGATCGCGTCACATCGCTCTTTCTGAGTTCTGAACGCGCACTGAGCCCGTCAATATACCTAGAAAATAGTGTCTCCCTCCAAGTATGAGGGCCTGCTGAGAAATGTCGCCTGATGTCATGCAGCCCACATAACATAACTGCCATACGTTTCTTTCTTCCTGACAAATCTCAGGGTGTTATGAGTACAGGTTCTGTGATCAATGGTACCTTAATATGTACCTACTTCGGTGTGTTACTTGTTTTTTCTCTGTACCTAACAGGCTTCCCGTTTATCCATTACATAATTTACTACTTAACATTTTCTGCACAGTCGTAACTGCACCTTTAAGTGGATAACGCCTGTCAGTATAGACTAACTGTTTTACGTTCACGTATCCACACCAACACCTGACCTGTTGCTCAGAGCTAAATAACAATTCATGGCGTTCTCTTTCCACATGTGCTTGGAGATACTAACCAACCTAGAAGCATAATACTCATAATAGCTATAATTACCAATTTTCAAAGAAAGTAAATACTGATTTAATGTTGTTTAGTACACTGTCCTCTGTCACCAGTAATAATATCTTCACTTAGACACCTAATCCACCACTTATAATTTCGAGGAACTTGCCGTTAATTGGGCTCTCTGTTAATAGTCTTCGTTCTACGGTTGAGTGGAACTACGTTTATGGTTATCAGCGGTTTCTTGATTGTGTCAACAGGTTGCTTTCGAACGCTCACTTTACTGTAATTACGGCGACAGAGAGAAATTTGTCCTTTTCGAATGTTTTAACAGGACATAAGCTTGACAGTCGACTCAGCCACTTAGTTTACCGCCGTCGGATCCAGGAGAGAGCGATTTGGGATACGAAGCTACAAAGAGTTGTTGCTGTCTTTGATAAGTTATAGCAATTGAAGCATTTATTCAGAAAGGTCAGCTATGGGAATCGTGGTATTGTGTTTATGTTCTTCAGAAACGTCAAACACGCATATTTTCAACAATCGGAAGACGATATCTCATTGCGTTCCTTGTCTTCTGTGTGTCGTAGTCCTGGTCAAATAAGGCCTTCCACTTATTTTCCAACAGCCCAAGAAGATAAAAGGAAACAAATACAAAAACTGACTATAAGGATCAATGAATGATCACATGAATTTTATTCTATAGATTGGCTTAACCAGTTTTGTCTCTTTAGTCATTTTCAGTACCCAGTAACACGAGGGCTATCCGGAAAGTAATGTCGGACCGCTCGCAAACTGGAAAGCACAATGAAAATAAAAAATGTTTTATTTGCAACCGTTTGCTACACCATCTCGTTATTTCCCTACATAGCCACCGTCCCAACTTAAACATTTGTCGATTTGTCGCAGCCTTCCACCAACTTTCCAATACCCTCGTGCAGCCGCCTGTGCTTTCTGCACTTCTCTATGCTGATCTGCGTTTCGTTGTCTGTACCAAGATACTATCTTAATAGCCAACGGTTCATGTGGGGAGAGATGAGTATCAAAGGGAGCCAAGTCTGGGCTGTACTGTTGGAGATCAAACACTTCCAATCGAAAACGCTGCAGGGGCGACCTCTTTGCTCCTGCAGTGTGCAGCCCAGAAGTGCCATGGAGAACTTAGTGCATGGCAGGAACGTTATGTGGGGTTGCATGAAGTCGGGGAATCCCCACACATGGCACCCATACTCGATGGGAGGCATTATTTCTGTAGGCATTTTCACGTGCTCAGAATTCAGAAGAACGACATAGCGCTTTCTTCAGGCGTGCTAGAGACACTGCCTAACACAGCTGTGCAAAGCTTCATCGGATTTTTACTGTCGTTTCCATTCCGCGATCTATCAGATCTTACTTTCCTAATAACCCTAGTACTTCTTAGCAGTTGGATGCTTCGTAACGTAGAAAGAGTGAGCATCTCCTCAAGTCTTCTCTTGTAACAGGAGATATACCTGTTGGAAAAGGTTCTATAAATATTTGAAAGGAAATAAATATTTGTTGAGATATGCTTCGTTCTCTCATATGATGGCCAACCGCCTACTGACACTACAGCAATATCATGTCTGCCGTCACCCGCGTGGAATAATAAGACCGCATTTCACTCTTTATGTAGTTCACATTTCACGGAATTACTTTATCTCAAAACGAAACGCATGGACTGGTTGATTTAGGAGGCAGTTGTAACTGAACAACACGATAGGCAGAGGACGAAGTACAGACATGACCAGCAAGAAGTCAGCAGCGAACTTCAACCGGAGGGATGTCAATGCCTCTGAGTACTCGTCATTCTTCAAACGAGTAGAGCGCACCCTATCTCAACAAACACTCGTTTCCTTGCATACGTCTGAAGGCAGTTTTTTCTTGTTCTAGCCAGTATCGTATCCTGTGTTTAGCATGTATTCTCACGTTTTAACTGTTTTGTGTATCTCTACTAGAGTTCTTTCCGATCGGTAGCGGAAACGCCACCTAAACATTACACTGATTCTCGTCTGGTGGTCAGCCAAGTAACAGCATTTTCTCGAAACAGCCTGTACGGGTGTATACTGCACACTGTTTTTAGTTGACGTCAAATGAAGATGGCTAGAAGGGAGTTTTCCGGAACGTCGCATCAAGATTTGTTTACGGGACAATCCGACGAGATATCACCAGAGAAAGACGCCTTGAAAACCTCCAATATTATGCTCTAATGGCTGATTTAAATCAGTACGAAATCTGCCTTGAGTGATCACCTGCACGAAATGTAATAGATTATTTAATCTATGCCTTGCACTGTAGGCGGCGAATCACTGTGAAGAACTCAGCGGTGCGTACCGTATCATGTAATAAGGTGTATTTCCGACTCATTCACAATGGAAGTACGTTACAGTAATAATTACTTGTGACGAGGGAGCCTCTAAAAGTCTTCTTCTTCGTTAGCTAGCACCTTTGTTCCGCATCTTTGCGTAGCGTCGGCAAGGTTAAATCGCATTTGGTACGGTTAATTTTTAAGGGGTGGCTGGATGCCCTTCCTACCGCCACCCCGTACCCCCCGGCATGGAAGTAATGTTGTACCCCAGCTGTCTACGTCTAGTGTAAACTATGAAATAGTGCGAACGTGTTTCAAATGTCCGTGAGACATGTAACTGAGGCGGGACTTGGGGACCAGCCCGGTACTCACCTACTGGGATGTGGAAAACCACCTAAAACCACATCAAGGTTGGCCGTCACACCTGCCGTCGTCGTCAGTCCGCGGGGCGGATTCAATCCGGGGCCAGCGCGCCTGCCCACATCCAGGAACCAGCGTATTAGCGGTCTTGGCTAATCTGGTGGATTAATACTGTACGCCAAGTGACTTTCATTGAAAGCCATAACAGACGTCATGTCTAGGAACTGTGATCTCTTTTATTTCAATGAATAAGCACAGTTAAGGTCGCAGTTTTTTTTCCAGCGACTACACTCCAAGCTGACACAGATACATGACACTACTGTTTAGCATAGTCACCAATTGTTTACTGATTCATTTTTGCCACCACTCTAAAGCTTTGCGTTTTTCTCACTGGCAAGGTGTTCTTCTGGGGTGGTCTCTGGGTCCTCTTTATCGGCAAGTTGCCCTCAGCGAATCTCATTAGGAAGGGCGAAGGTCCACTAGGGACTGGGTAGTTTCGCAGGCTGCGGTCTGCTTCGTGTTTTTGTCGACAGAGCTGATGACTCTCCGCCCTGAGCGGAAGGTGTCATGCCACCTCTGCCATCCCCAGAGCATAACTGAGCACGACATTTTTGCTTATTCTGTTGGAACGTCATAAGAAGACACACCCAGGTGCCCACCGACCATCAAGGGAAGGTCAGTTGCTTTCGCTCCAAAATTTTGTGCACTCAGTGGAACTGAGTCGCAACGCACTGTGCTTGGTGCGAAGAAGCCAACCGATCGATGCTGCGCTGCCCCATCGCAGTACCAACCTCTTATTAGTTAAGGTACGTTTGAGAGTTGTGGAGGTAGATAGTGTTTAATGCACACTCGATTACTGCTCTCTGTGAGGGTGAGCCGGCCGGGGTGGCCGGACGTTTCTAGGCGCTTCAGTCTGGAACCGCGCGACTGCTACGGTCGCAGATTCGAATCCTGCCTCGGGCATGGATGTGTGTGATGTCCTTAGGTTAGTTAGGTTTAAGTAGTTCTAACTTCTAGGGGACTGATGACCATAGCTGTTAAGTCCCACAGTGCTCAGAGTCATTTGAACCATATTGTCACACTTTCTCCATTTAATCTCAGTCTTGACTTAGATTCCAAGATCCATTACATTATCCTACAACTTTACCATTTTAGGCAATACTCAAATAATAAATATAACTTGCTCCAAGCTTAAGTCTGTTGTTCTCAACACGCTGGCGTTATCGCTGTGCACGATGACCAAACTCAACAATCTATAATATTAAGAACTCAAAGGAATGAGCATTTCAGTCGCTCCTCTTGTATGCTCAAGGATTTGTTTTATAATGAGCATTGAATTTACGCGCCTCAACTCAGGCCCAAAACTTCTACGTCTACATCTAAGTAATTACTCTGCTTTTCACAATAAAGTGCCTGGAAGAGCATTCAAGGAACCACCTTCAAGTTGTCTCTCTACCGTTCTACTCTCGAACCTCACGCAAGAAAGACGAGCACTTAAATTTTTCTGTGCGAGCCCTGATTTCTCTTATTTTATGGTGGTGATCATTTCTCCCTATGTAGGTGGGTGCCAACAGAAAGTTTTCGCAATCGGAGGAGAAAACTGGTGATTGAAATTTCATGAGGAGATCTCGTCACAACGAAAACTGCTTTTTTATGATTGCCACTCCAGTTCACGTATCATGTGTGTGACACTATCTTCCCTATTGAACCCAACTTTCAATCTATCTGAAGATACAATTAACAATTCGCGCTGTGACCTGTTCACATGGTTGGGTGACCAGATGATAAAGGATTTGTTTGCGAAGGGAATCGCCGATACTGGTAGGCGCTTGCAGAATGTCTTCGGAGACCTGGCAGTGAACAAAAGCACGGTGAGCCGATGGGCGAGGAGTCCTAGATTTAACAAAAAGCTATTAATACGATCCGCACTGCGCAGAAGGGAATCAAGGCGGCGCGCGGTGTTCCCATCTCATGCTATTTGACAGGGTACAGAGAGCCAGGGGAGCAGCGAGTCTTCCCAGGCGAGGCCAGACCAGACAGCCCTCGTGTTGACCAGAAGGGCTCCGCTTACCACTTGCAGCCGCCCACCAATTTCCCAGATCGATTGCCTGGGCCGGCGTATTTCTGTTGGTGGAGCAATCTCAGCATCCAATTGCCGAGTTTATTGAGCGGCGAAGCCCGCTGGAGCGTTTGATGGCGGCCACGCTGAGCCGAGACGGCTGCGGTCGCCCGCAGTGCTCCTAGCCCGCTAATCAGAGGGCTGTGCTCTACCTGCTGCCCGCGAGGCGCCCCTATGTCAGACGTGACAGCAGGGCCTGCCCTTGTCTCCCCTCTCACCCTGCCGATGGCTTTGCTAAACACTCTCTTCCCACTGCCCTGACAGCTTCTCACAAGGGGCCGTCAATAAGTAATGCAACACTTCTGAAAGCAGGTTGGTTTCCTTCAGGATTCGACTACTCCATACAGAATCCTACTTTTCAACATAGTGTCCGTCCAGTGCGACCCCCCATGCCACCGTACTGGGAGTGCCTCCATGTCGGTGTGGTACCACTGTAGTTGTCGACGTCGGAGTTAACATCTTGCTGCATCGCTACCCACGTACTAGTTCCAGCGGAGTGCATCCTTCATCAGGTCAAACAGATTTTGGTCTTATGTCAAAGCGGTAGGTGGATGAAAACAAAATGTCCAGGCACTCTATGACCAAAATGGTACTGAAACAGAGGATGACAGACTTAAGGCCGAAATACTAAATGTCTTTTTCCAAAGCTGTTTCACAGAGACAGACTGCACTGTAGTTCCTTCTCTAGATTGTCGCACAGATGAAAAAAATGGTAGATATCGAAATAGACGACAGAGGAATAGAAAAACAATTAAAATCGCTCAAAAGAGGAAAGGCCGCTGGACCTGATGGGATACCAGTTCGATTTTAGACACAGTACGTGAAGGAACGTGCCCCCTTTCTTGCAGCGGGGTCTCTAGAAGAGCGTAGCGTTCCAAAAAATTGGAAAAGGGGCACAGGTCATACCTGTTTTCAAGAAGGGACGTCGAACAGATGTGCAGAACTATAGACCTGTATTTCTAAGGTCGATCAGGTGTAGAATTTTGGAACACGTATTATGTTCAAGTATAATGACTTTTCTGGAGACTAGAAATCTACTCTGCAGGAATCAGCATGGGTTTCGAAAAGGACGATCGTGTGAAATCCAGCTCGCGCTATTAGTCCACAAGACTCTGAGAGCCATAGACACGGGTTCCCAGGTAGATGCCGTGTTTCTTGACTTCCGCAAGGCGTTCTATACAGTTCCCCAGAGTCGTTTAATGAACAAAGTAAGAGCATATGGACTATCAGACCAATTGTATGACTCGATTTAAGAGTTCCTAGATAACAGAACGCAGCATGTCATTCTCAATGGAGAGAAGTCTTCCGAAGTAAGAGTGATTTCAGGCGTGCCGCAGGTGAGTGTCGTAGGACCGTTGCTATTCACGATATACATAAATGAACTTGTGCGTAACATCGGAAGTTCACTGAGGCTTTTTGCGGATAATGCTGTGGTATATCGATGGGTTGTAACAATGGAAAGTTGTACTGAAATACAGGAGGATCTGCAACGAATTGATGCATGGTGCAGGGAATGGAAATTGAATCTCAATGTACACAAGTGTAATGTGCTGCGAATACATAGAAAGAAAGATCCTTTATCATATAGCAGGTCAGCAACTGGAAGCCAATTGCATACATTATCTGGGAGTAGGCATTAGGAGTGATTTAAAATGGAATGATCATATAAAGTTGATCATCGGTAAAGCAGATCCGAGACTGAGATTCATCGGAAGAATCCTAAGGAAATGCAGTCCGAAAACAAAGGAATTAGGTTACAGTACACTTGTTCGCCCACTGCTTGAACATTGCTCAGCAGTGTGGGATCCGTACCAGGGAGCGTTGATAGAAGAGATGGAGAAGATCCAACGGACACCTGCGCGCATCGTTACAGGATCATTTAATTATCGCGAAAGCGTTACTGAGATGATAGATAAACTGTAGTGGAAGACTCTGCAGGAGAGACGCTCAGTAGCTCGGTACAGGCTTTTGTTAAAGTTTCGAGAACATACCTTTACCGAGGAGTCAAGCAGTATATTGCTCCCTACTACGTATATATCGAGAAGAGACCATGAGGATAAATTCAGAGAGATTAGAGCCCATACAGAGGCATACCGACAATCCTTCTGTCCACGAACAATACGAGACTGGACTAGAAGGGAGAACCGATAGAGGTACTTAGGGTACCCTCCGCCACACACCGTCAGGTGGCTTGTGGAGTATGGATGTAGATGTAGAACAGTTCAGAGACGTTTCTTGGGCTGCTCTCTGGCGCACAACCTTATGAGACCTTGCGTTGTCACGGGGAAGGAGCAGCTCATATGCTTTTTGTGGCGACGAACAAGTTGAAGTCGTTTCTTCAATTTCCCGAGGTTAGCACAATACACTTTAGAGTAGATCGTTGCATCATGATGAATGACATCAAACAGAATAAACCCTTCAGAGTCTCTGATGACAGTCGCTATGTCTTTACGGGCTGAATGTTCGGTTTTGAGTGTTCTATTTAGGAGAGAGGTGATGTGGCGCCAGTCTATGGATTGCAGTTTCGTTCCCGGTTCCAATTGAGTGACCCATGTTTCATCGCCTATGGTGATGATGGACGAAAAACTATCAGCCTCGTAAAGCGCAAGCAACTCCGCGCAACTGTCCCTCGTTGCTCTCTATGATCTTCTGTTAAGTGGCAATGAACCCAGCGGGCATACCTGTACGTCTTTGAGAACACCAACTGGTGGACGAGTGTGTCAGCACTAGCAACAGAGACGTCCAGGTGAGCAGTCAGGTGTTCGCTTGATCTATCACCTCGGATGAGAGTCTCCGCACGTTCCAACGTTGCAGCAGTCATAGCTGTGTGCGGCCGACAAGCACACCGAAGATCGGACAGGTCTGAGTGACCTTGCTGCGATGACGACAGATGCCTCGCCCATCGACTCACTGTAATTTTGTTCACTGCCAGGTCTCCTTAGACACTTTGCGAGAGCCCATGAATAGCTGCGAGTCTCTGGTTCTCCACGAAAACAATCTCAGTGACAGCTCTCTGCTTGCAGTTCTTGGAACACAGCTCCATTACAAACGCCATGTCCAAGGCTACGTACAACGCCGCTACCTATCGGAACTTCGTGAAAGTATAGGGGCTGAAACGGGAATATTCTGCAACACTTATTCGACGCTTTTCGTATACTGCTTTCCACCCTGTGGAAATCTCAGTAACCGTAAATCCCTGTAGTAAGTAGGCTGTTTAAGTTTTTGTGTTGGTAACGCGACGCAGCACTCTGTGTTAATATCACTGACTGCGCTGTGTGCAGACTGTGGCTGATTGGACTCATTGTTGGATTATTCGTTATGTAGTGTTGGACAGTTGGATGTGAACAGCGCGTAGCGTTGTGCAGTTGGAGGTGAGCCGCCTGCAATGGTGGATGTGGAGAGAAAGATGCCACACTTTTGAGAGATTGCTATAAGTGGACGATTTGGACGTGTGTCCGCCAGAAAAAGGAAATTTGTGAAGATGGATGTCATGATTATGATTTTTGAATATTATTAAGGTAAATACGTTGTTTGTTCTCTATCAAAATCTTTCATTTGCTAACTACGCCTGTCAGTAGTTAGTGCCTTCCGTAGTTTGAATCTTTTATTTAGCTGGCAGTAGTGGTGCTCGCAGTATTGCAGTAGTTCGAGTAACGAAGATTTTTGTGAGGTAAGTGATTTGTGAAAGGTATAGGTTATTGTTAGTCAGGGCCATTATTTTGTAGGAATTATTGAAAGTCAGACTGCGTTGGGCTAAAAATATTGTGTCAGTTTAGTGCTGATCAGAATAAGTAAAGAGAAAACTGTTCGAGTACTTTGAGTTTTGCTCAGCTGTTTGAAAATCAAATAACGTAGAAGTTTGTCAGCACTGTCATTCACAATTTTTCAAGGGGACGTTTCACTGTCAACGTCCCTTGTAATCCTTTCCGGTACTTGCTTCCCTTCACTGTGCGCTAATATTCAACCATGAGTTCAACAGAAGCCCTCGGTACTTGAAATGTCCAGATAATGCAACAGTGATTAAACAGATTACAGATCCTGTAAAGGGAAACCGACTATAGGTAACCACAGAAGTTAAATAAACCAATGTGTTATTAATTTCAGTTATACAGAGAAAGTAAGAAAAGCTATTGCTAACTGTATGTCATTGTCGTTCGGTCTGGGTGAGGGATAAATTGTATGTTCAGTCATCGATGTTGCGTTAATACATCATAAATTATTCCGCTACGGGAAGTGGTAGGACTGGGTTTAGCTGTAAGTGGTCTTTGCCCGTTGTATTTCAACTACCTTTAAACTTTCATTTGCCCATACATACAGTAAATTGCAATAAATTTTAAGGCAATTATACTTGCGAGAAAGAGAACTAGTTCACCATTAAATAACGTCATCTTTCTAGCACATTAATAGAATAATCTACCAAAACAGACACCAGAGAAATAATTTAAAACCTTTGCAATAGGCGATACATGCAACATGAACGGTGCTTCGTGATTAACTTCAAATAAAATTAAATCCACAGTGAAGAGTTACTCAGTAATTCACTTCACGCTTGTCCGCCCCCGGTAACTGATTGGCAGAGATAGCAATATACAAACGGCACTCAGCGACTACCGCGATGTTATCGCACTGGCATCAACATGTCTTCTCCGGGGTGCATTGGTGTCGATAGACTTCGATCGTGCATTTGACAGGCTGAGCCATGCTTATCTCACGGAAGTGATGATGCAAATAAAGTTTCCGGGAAGTTTTGTCACCGTCGTCATGAGACTACTCCACGGAGCCGCATCCAAAGCGCTCATCAATGGACGCTTGGTGGGGCCCATCACCATCTCACGATCGGTCAGACAAGGGTGGCCGCTGTCAACGATATTGTATGCCATCGCTGTCGAGCCGCTGCTCTGCAGGCTCCGGAATCGACTCCAAGGAATGACGATAAGGCACAACAAGTTTATATGCAGAACATACGCGGATGACCTAGTGTTTTTAGCACGGTCAGGCGACGAGGCAAGAGCGGCCTTGCATTGGATTAATTTGTATTGTATGGCTACGGGAAGTCGCCTGAACAAGGCAAAGTCGGGAGCGATGAACATCGGGAGAGGACTCCCGGCAGGAAGTGTAGCACCATTATAGCCGATCAAAACGATGAAAAGCCTCGGAATTATCTTCACTACAGACGTTCGACGCACGGCTGCACTGAGCTACAGACATCTTCTGCAAACAATTCGTGCGAGTGTCCGATGTTACAGGTTAAGGGCACTGGATATGATACAACGGGTCACCTTTGCCAACACTTATCCAGGTTCTCGCATCCCTCACCTGGCACAAGTTCTTCCTATGCCGGTGGTGTTGGCCCGCCGAATCCTGGCGGCACTAGGATATTTTTGTGAGCACAGGTCTGCCTGTTAAGGTCAGATACGAAACCCTCACCCTTCCTCGTAGTCGTGGAGGTCATGGACTAGTCTACGTACGCGAACGAACAGTGGCTATTTATGTAACCACGATGATAAAGATGTGGACACGACACCGCACATGTCTGACGGCACCTTGATAGACGAACTCGCTCCACCTTTTTGTTCGGCTCCGGTAGCGGTGTCTCACATCTCACCATCGCTTGCCCATATGTGAACCTTTTTTGTGGAACACAGTTATGTACATATGGAACTACCGACTGCCAGGACGGCAACGGCGCGTGATATATATCACATCTTGACTCGACGACGGCCGAATAATGCCGTAGAGCGCCGCCAACCAACAGTTACGTGGTCAGTGGTATGGCGTACAGTGCACCATCCACACCTTAATACGGGAACGCGCGCACTGCGATATCAGGCGGTAAATGGGAAATACGTGACTCGTTCCAGGTTGCATACAATTCACATGGCGGACGAGCCACTGTGTCCGCAGTGCAGTGTTATAGACACAGAGGAGCATCGCCTGATATGCGGGCCTTCGGCGGACGTATGGTGTTTGGTCAAAAAAATGATGGCCTTCCTCCTTCGGGTGGGGCTGCAAGCAATAGAACCACGGATACTACTTCTCCCAGATATGACATACTATCCCCGAACAAAGACAAAAGCAGTGACTTGGATTCGAGGTTTGGCTGTGCGTTATCTTTTCCGAGACGGCAGTAAGAATGTGCTCGACTTTTGGGCCTTACTACAAGAACACCACTCACAGCGTATGAGACATCCGAATATTGATAATATTACGTCTGCAGCTCGTGGTCGTGCGGTAGCGTTCTCGCTTCCCGCGCCCGGGTTCCCGGGTTCGATTCCCGGCGGGGTTAGGGGTTTTTATCTGCCTCGTGATGACTGGGTGTTGTGTGATGTCGTTAGGTTTAAGTAGTTCTAAGTTCTAGGGGACTAATGACCATAGACGTTAGTACTCAGAGCCATCGAACATATCACGCAAATTTTTTAGGGAGTGCCTTGCTTGATCCCTCACCCAGTTGGTGTGTCCCGGGTTGGAGAATGTAATTATTGCCTATTAGTATGAGAACAAGAAAGGACCAGGACAGTGGATATGATCCACAACCACACGTGAAGACGTACACGACACCGACGCGAGGTATAACGGGATTAGCGAGGTACGCGCCCAAATGAGGAACGTAGACCGTTGTTGTTTTGTACTGACAGAAGCAGGATATTTTTTCACTATTATGTAAAAATAAGTCCACCTATTTACGTTTCCCAGAAATATTTTCTTTTATAAAAGTCATCGTCTTATATATTTAAAAAAATGCTAGAAGCAGTTTATGTTTGTTATTGCTACACCATTATGTAAACAAAAAAGTCCACTTATTTACGTTTCCCAGAAATATTTTATGTTATTAAAAAAAAGTGGTCAGCGCGACAGACTGTCAATCCTAAGGGCCCGGGTTCGATTCCCCGCAGCCTCGTAGATTTTCTCCGCTCAGGGACTGGGTGTTGTGTTGTCCTGATCATCATCATTTCATTCGCGTCGGCCCGCAAGTCCGACGCAAATAATGTCCGAAACAGAATACAAGAGCCGCAATTGAATCAATCTGTGCAAGGAAATTGCAGTTGAGTAACAACATAGTAGCACAAGGTTAACCAAACACGGAACGGTTGAATGTACAGTAACAACTTACAAATGTGTCCGTAATTTTCATCAGACGCATCAGTCGTAAAAGGTAGAAATTTTCTACAGTTTACATTACAATCTAAAAAGGAAGTACACTGTAATCTAGACAAACAACAGCTGCCCACGCAGGAACACATCAAATGGAACCCAGGAAGAAATGCCCTAGTGGTCAAAATGTTTATTAATACAGCAGCTGCGCTAGAAAATCTTCCGAAAAATTCAGGTGAAGGCTGGCAGTTAAATGAAGTGGGCTACAGGCAACACGAGTGAAAACTCTAATGTCATCAGACTAAAGGGAGCCAAGCGAATCGGCAACTGACAAACTTGGATATTGAATCTGAACACTTCAGATGTAGCGTTCTCGCTTCCCACGTCCGGGTTCTCTGCCTCGTGATGACTGGGTTTTGTGTGGTGTCCTTAGGTTAGTTAGGTTTAAGTAGTTCTAAGTTCTAGGGGACTGATGACCATAGATGTTAAGTCCCATAGTGCTCAGAGCCAATTGAATCATTTGAATACTTCAGAAACGCAAACAGAAATCAAACATTGAATGCTGGTAATATAACGTGTGTTTATCAGGCGGAATTGCGCTCAGTACATACAGCAGCCGGCAACTGACTTATATAGACCTCGGATACGATGTTGCAAAACCTATGTTATTCCGATTTAAGGTGTAAAGTTCTTTCAAACATGCGTGCATCGCAATTCGGAATATTACAGGCGCTGCAGTATGGTATTTATCCACCGACACCGGGCCAGCGATTCAAGTAAAATGTCTCCCCTCGTCGGGAATATACAGTACTGGCCATTATAATTGCTACATAAAGAAGAAATACAGATGATAAACGGGTATTCATTGGACAAATATATTACACTAGAACTGACATGTGATTACATTTTCACGCAGTTTGGGTGCATAGATGCTGAGAAATCAGTACCCAGAACAACGAGCTCTGGCAGTAATAACGGCCTCGATACGCCTGGGCATGGAGTCAAAGAAAGCTTGGATGGCGGGTGCAGGTTCAGCTGCCCAAGCAGCTTCAACACGATACCACAGTCCATCGAGAGTAGTGACTGGAGCATTGTGACGAGCCAGTTGCTCATCCACAATTAACCAGACGCTTTCAGTTGGTGATAGACCTGGAAAATGTGCTGGCCAGGGCAGCAGTGGAATATTTTCGGTATCCAGAAAGGCCCGTACAGGACCTGCAACATGCGGCCGTGCATTACCCTACTGAAATGTAGGGTTTGGCAGGGATCGAATGAAGGGTAGAGCCACGGGTCGTAACACATCTGAAATGAAACCTCCACTGTTCAAAGTGCCGTCAATACGAACAAGAGGTGACCGAGACGTGTAACCAATGGCAACCCATACCTTCACGATGCGTGATACGCCAGTATGGCGATGACGAATACACGCCTTTTTTGTGCGTTACCGCGATATCGTCAAACACGGATGCGACCATCACGATGTTGTAAACAGAATCTGAATTCATCCGAAAAAATGACGTTTTGCCATTCGTGCACCCAGGTTCGTTGTTGAGTACTCCATCGCAGGCGCTTCTGTCTGTGATGCAGCGTCAAGGGTAACCGCAGTAATGGTCTCCCGGCTGATAGTCCATGCTGCTGCAATCTTCGTCGAACTTTTCGTGCAGATGGTTTTTGTCTTGCAAACGTCCCCATCTGCTGACTCAGGGATCGAGACGTGGCTGCAAGATCCGTTACAGCCATGCGGATAAGATGCCTGTCATGTCGACTGCTAGTGATACGAGGCCGTTGGGATCCAGCACGGCGTTCCGAATTACTCTCCTGAACACACCGATTCTATATTCTGCTAACAGTCATTGGATCTCGACCAACACTAGCAGCAATGTCGCGATACGATAAACCGCAATTGCGATAGACTATAATCTGACCTTTATCAAAGTCGGAAACCTGATGGTACGCATTTCTCCTCCTTACACGAGGCATCACAACAACGTTTCACCAGGCAACGCCGGTCAACTGCTGTTTGCGTATGAGAAGTCGGTTGGAAACTTTCCTCATGTCAGCACGTTGTATGTGTCGCCATCGGCGCCAACTTTGTGTGAATGCTCTGAAAAGCCAATCATTTCCATATCACAGCATCTTCTTCGTGCCGGTGAAATTTCACGTCTGTAGCACGTCATCTTCGTGGTGTAGCACTTTTAATGGCCAGAAGTGTACGTAATGGATGTACAGATACATCGTTGACGACGTATGGAAGTCTGGGTGTAGGCGCGAGTCCTCTTCGGACAGCTAAATGGTGAGCCGGCCGCTCGCGATAAGCGGGAAATCCGGGTTCGAGTCCCGGCCCGGCACTTATTTCGGTGTCGTCATTCCATCTTGCAGCTGATGGTTGTCCATCTTAACTGTATTATAACATCTATCGACACCCAACCAGTAGGGTACAGCCGTGTCCTACAATGCACACACACACACACACACACACACACACACACACACAGAAACTCCCTGTCTCCAAGTTCTGTTTGCGGAAAAGACCAATTCGACAGCCCAGAAGCAAACTATACCCAGCCTCGCTGTATAGTACGTTTTCGGCCAGCTCGCTCTTCCTTGCTGTAGTTTTCTCACCACAGCAGCCACGGCGCGCAGCAAAAATCAACGGCCGTTTCCTCCGTTGGTGTCTGCACGCTGCTTGTTGCCCGCTCGCTCTCCCACCCCAGACTCCTGGTCTGCTTCGTGTCTTCTCCGCCCTCCCTCGCGGTGGCGCCTTCTGTGCGTCGCGGCGCCCCCAATGAGTTACTCAGCCATCCCTGCTGCGCCTGTGACGTAGATTTGAGACAGCCAGACTTCTTACGACGGCACATAAATTCTTTTCTAGCAGCTGAGTGAACTGTGGTACTAATGGAAAGCGAAACTTTCTTAGCAGTTCTATATTTGTGGTGCAGTCTCGCCAGTTACTTTTTCTGCCTCTTTGCTGTTACAAACACATCAACAGACCTTTGATCCCTTGGGTTCTCAGGCTTCACATCGATAAAAATGTTCGCTGACGTCTCCGATGAATAGCTGGCAGAAGGTCCTGTACACAAGCAATACAGTTCCATAGTGTGCCTACTTGTGTGTCCATCACATTGTAATTGGTTAGCCTCTCTTCTTCTGTACTTTCTGGAAAACCAATTCTCATTTGTTTGTGTCAGTGGTCAGAGCAGTTTCATTCCGCCGGCGGTAGAAGTCGTTAGCGTTCCTTCATACTTCTTGCTTCTTAGCAATGTCTCCACGATTATCTTCCACACCTCAGACCGCGCTAGGAAATTTCCACCTGTTCCTAGGAACCTTACGTTTTCTTGCAGAGTGACCTCGCTGTATCCAAGGTTGGGCTATAGCTGCACCCTGTTGTGTCTGGTGTTCTGCTCGCAGTAAGAGCGCTGTCAAAGGAAGAGGAATGCAGCAAACTGTCCTTGGCTGCAAAACGTTTAGGAATGGGTAGGTACTAAACGAGGAATGTTGTTTAATGGTCTCTTGTATCCCGATCTCTACTCGCAGTAGAGCCAGTTGTAAATGGTTAGTGATGTCTGCCTGGACTCAGCAACAACAATAATAATAAGAGCTCAGCTCAGAGACTTAGCTGCCTCATTCTAAGACTACCCATAAGTCGTACTTAACGCGTTACATCGTGCTTTTCTCTGGCGTTCTTACGCTGAAGTTGTTTGTGATTATTTAATTTAATTTAATTTAATTTAATTTAATTTAATCACATTTCAAGTGAGATAATAAAAGTAATTAAAGGAGGAATTGCTTAGATGACTTGTCCTTCAGGTTCAAATGGTTATTTTTTGTCATTGAGACCTAAAGTCCCACTTCAGCAGTTTAGTTCCCGACGCCCCTGCTAGGCTGCTGTTATTCCAGCAGTCATCATGGAGTCGTATGACAGCGCAGAATGTTATTTGTGGTTTCGTGAATTCAAATCCTGGAATAAAACTTGACTACTTACTGCATTCATTGTTGCATTGAACATTTCTGTACGCTATGTACCCTTTTCACAGTTGAAGGTTACTTTTGTATAACCAGTTTATGAACACCCTGTACTGAACATCGCTGCTCATTACTTTCTCACATCTGTTGGGGAGCGTACGAATCCCACGGCGGAAGAACTGGGCGTCTTCTGAGGGGATCTGTGAATCGATCCAGTTTTACACTTGTTCATACGACCGGAAGAGCTGATCAGTCAGGCTGCGTGCCATTGATCGAAAAAGCTGGTACTCGGCAATATCTGGAAAAGCACTTCCCAATTCAGTGTTTTCAAGCACATTTTAAGATTTTGTGACTCGGGGTCGAGGACCGTCGTTCTGCAAAATCACTTATTCCTGTCTGTCGCTGTACTGTGGCAGACTGTCTTTGAGTGCTGCACTCGAACGCATCATTTGCTTTCGATAGTGCTCTGTGATTCTTTCCGTCGGTTTCAGTAGCTTCTATAACCTTTTGTCTTTCACCGCTATGCAGGCATTTGACCTGAAAATCATAGTTATTGAAGCGTTGAAACCATCCTCTGCACGTTCTTTCACGGGCAGTTGCCTCATCATATTCTTATCCAGCATTGTATGACTCTCAAACGCAGATTTCTTCATGTTAAAGCAGAAAATTTAAGCTTCCCGCAAATGACGAGAATTGGGCTAGTAGGTTGACAAATAAAATCGATAGTAACTTTATGATGCAATCACAAATCGACTAATATTTTGATGGCGTTATGTTATAAATACCTAGGCTTATTGTACGACGCTTACGACCTACCACCCGCAACACTACTTGTCGCTACTGTTATCTACTGCAAAACGGGGGAAGCAAAGTTGGAGATCCAATTGGGGATAATTCTGGACCATCACCTATACTAGGATGAATACACAACAGCAGTTTGGAAGAAGGTATCAGCATCACTTCATTCATTACAGATATAGCGAAAAGTATTTCGTAGAGTTACAAATATTCCTTAACCTTGATTGTGTTGATACTATTATCCAAGGACTTTTCTATGAGAGCTCACGTCGGCTGGAACTGGCGATGAATGCTTGTGTGCCATATATTTGTGATGTACGTAACGTCTACCAAGTCATTCATGCATATGAATAATTATCATGGCCTACGTGTCGATAAGTGTAGATCTTATCGTACACAGTTTTTGCTCCATCGTCTTCTCAATCATTGCACACCTTGTAAGTAGGCTGTTTAGGTTTTTATGTTGATAACACCACGTAGCGCTCTGTATGAAAATCATTGACTGCGCTGTGTGCAGTCTGTGGCTGGTTGGATTCATTGTTGGAATATTAGCTAGTGTAGTGTTGGGCAGCTGGATGTCAACAGCGCGTAGCGTTGAGCAGTTGGAGGTGAGCCGCCAGCAGTGGTGGATGTAGAGAGAGAAATGCCCGAGTTTTGAGAGGTTACTATAAGCGGATGAAAAAGGAAATTTGTAAAGATGGATGTTATGAACTGATAAATACATATATGATGACTTTTGAACATTACTAAGGTAAATACAGTGTTTGTTCTCTATCAAAATCTTTCATTTGCTAACTGTGCCTATCAGTAGTTAGTGCCTCCAGTAGTTAGAATCTTTTATTTGGCTGGCGATATTGGCACTCGCTGTATTGCAGTAGTTCGAGTAACGAAAATTTTTGTGAGGGAAGTGACTCATGAAAGGTATGTGTTATTGTTAGTCAGGGCCATTCTTTCTTTAGGGATTTTTGAAAGTCAGATTGCGTTACGCTAAAAAAATTGCTTGTCAGTTTAGTGATGATCAGAACAAGTAAAGAGAGAACTGTCTGAGTACGTTGAGTTTTGCTCAGCCGTTTGGAAATTAAAAAAGGTAGAAGTTTACTAGCACAGCCATTCATAATTTTTCTAAGGGGCGTTTCAGCCTTCCTATATTCCTTCAGCCCTTACACTACTATCTGAACAACGCAGGAGAAACACTCGTTCCCAGCAAAGTAAAATCCTCTCTGTACCACGACACAACACAGACATTTTATCTAAATCATTTTCCGTATCAGAAATCACACTTTCGAACAACCTTCGTCGAAACACTGGAGAGGTTAAAATCCTTTCAGACTTTAAAAGACAGCTGATTGCCCACCTTCTATCGCAGTATGTGTCTCTTCTTGCAGCACGCTCTCGTCACCCTTCCCCAGTGCTCAGGGTTATTTCCTCCCCTTGCCTCAAGACTTCCTGTTCTTTCCTAGCAACCATTGTCACTTTCAATACTCTCGTCGTTCATTATTCCTTCCTCTTCTTCTCATACCAAACAGGACTTCAAACTAATCAACATCATTTTCAGTGAGTCTATTTATTATTATTATTATTATTATAATTATTGTTATTATTACTGCGAATTATTACTTTGTTAGTAATGCGAATTATTATTGTGTTTGTTCTGTAATACATAATTAATATCATTCTTAATTTTTCCATTGTTTTATCTCCATTATTAGCGTTATTATTGATATTATTGCCAATTATTATTTTGATTAAGAATGAAAATTATTATTATTGTGATGGTTACCCGTTTTTTGTATGTGTTATTCCTGGTCAGATGTACGAGAGGGCCTAAGGCCCTAATCAGGCCAAATCATAAGCAATAAAGAAGTAAATAAACAAATAAAATATTAAATATTTTAAAAATGGTAGAATTCAAAATGAGTTTCCAGAATACGGTTCCTCAGTAGATCAAGAATGTGCCTATTACAATGCCCTATGTTTTTATTAAGATGTTAATTTGCCTTTAAGGTTTAAAGAAATTCAAAATAATAAATAATGCAATAACAACATCACCAGTGAGTTAATAATAAAGAATGAAACCGGAATCTGCAATGACGTATTTGGAAAATTGACGAATTTTCTTTGTTTGTTAGAAGCTGTAGCAAAATACTAGCCCATGTAAATAATCTTCCTAACAATGGCAATGACCGCCTTTAAGTGGAAATCTGACAAAATGTAACTGAACTGTTACATAAAGGATGAATCCTGCGAATAATATGAAAAAAGCTATTCCTTATCAATGAAACGAGTGCGTAACATAGCTTACGTAATTTTGATATGAGTAATGTAATTTATGAAATTTGACTCTTCCAAGAATTTACGGATCAATATCGTCACTTGCACCAGAATAAAATCAGCGCTCATCAACACAAGCAGAAAAAGTATAGCAAAGCACATCCGTACCATCCAGAAATAACGCCACTTGTTAACAGTACGCACGTGCTCCACATGAACCTTAGTAACCAGTCTGGTGCAAAGAGATAAGTGGCCCTACGCCCCGCACATTTCCTTCGCTCCAGGTGGGGACTCGTCGCGTGTTCACTTTTGAAGAAATTATGCACATGTAACAACGAACCGCTACCTTCTTTGTGTGACACTTGGTGCTTTTTTTCTACAACTATAATAACTCCTACGGGAAAAATGTGGTCCTTAACGTACGTGGACCGAAGTGAAAATCCGCACTAAACGTTGAAAACACGCTAGGTAAGGGTGCTGCAGCGTCACGTGGTACAGTAGCCTACTGCCCAGCTCCCCAGCGGCAGACTTAACTGCCGCTGCTCTTGCGTGTGGTGTGACGCGGAGATGAGGCGGTGGGCAGCCGGCAGGCAGCAGGCGGCGGCCACGGCTTTTTGTGCGGCCGCACACACTGCCGCTGCAGCCGATGACGCTCCATTAGACTGCGGCAGACACGCTCCACTCGCTCCGGCCGTAGCTGCCGCGGCGCTGCGCCGCTAACTCGCCGTAGCCTCATTAGCACTCAACATATTAATTACGGGAGGTGCCCGCTTACTAACGCCTGCGCTCTTTTTGCGCGCCCCCTTCCTCGGACCTAAACCTTCTTCATATGTCAAAATTATCTATTAGGTCGCTACACTAATGCTCGACTTCAACTTTCTATTTGAATTGCCTGACAACGGCAAGCAGAAGTGTTATGGCCAGACGGAACCACAATCGTCCGGTCGTAAATGTGGGTTTTTGACTGCTCATTGACGTGGCACATAGGAACTAGAACACGTGAAGTGTTACTTCACTTTATTACATAAATGGTGAGAAGGTTTTCTTAATCTGACACTGTTCTTTGCCACAAGACTGCTAGATAATTTACAACAGTCAGTGACCATTAAATCATCACTTAATGCACTAATTAACAAACTCTTCTCTTTAAGTACAGTGTTCCACATTTTCGAAAGTACTGATCCGTATGAAACTTTGAATCACTTGTTAGCCCCACTCAGTGATTCTGACTGCTTCAGCTGAGGTCACAAACTGAGCAGAATGCTTCCGTACTCACCTCTATATTGCTTCCGGTGAGAGGGCTCGGTTGTACTGGGAGGGATTTGGCGTCGTCTTCAGGAGCACCTCCCATACATCGTTGCTGGCTGTAGCGAGACATCGTTAACGTGTATGGTATCGACATGAGTTGCCGACTTTGGTGTGGAGCCGCTATCTGTGGGCGATACCGCAAGAAATTTGCTGTTATGCCTCGAGATACGCTATATAATCAGAATTATCCAGACACCTCCATAAAATTCGTTTTTCATATTAGGTGCATTGTGCTGCCACCTGCTGCCATGTACTCCATATCAGCGATCTCAACAGTCATTAGTCATCGCGATAGAGCAGAATGGGGCACTCCGTGGATCTCACGGATTTCGAACGTGGTCCGGTGATAGAGTGTCATTTGTGTCATACGTCTGTACTGCACACTCCTAAACATCCCTAGGCACACTGTTTCAGATGTGATAGTGAAGTGGAAACGTGAAGGGACACGTAGAGCACTAAAGCGCACAGGTCGACTTCGTCTGTTGACTGACAGACTACCGACAGTTGAAGAGAGTCGTAATGTGTAATAGGCAGACATGTATCCAGACCGTCACACAGGAATTCCAACCTGCATCACGATCCACTGCAAGTGCTATGACAGTTAGGCGGGAGGGGAGAAAACTTGGATTTCGTGGTCGAGCAGCTGCTCACAAGCCATACATCACGCCGGTAAATGCCAAACGACGCCTCGCTTTGTGTAACGAGCGTAAACACTGGACGGTTGAACAGTGAAAAAACGTGTTGAGTGACGAATTACGGTACACAGTGTGGGACTCGATGGCAGGGTGTGGGTATGGCGAATGCCCGGTGAAAGTCATCTGCTAGTGTCTGTACCACCAACAGTTAAATTCGAAGGCGGTGGTGTTATGGTGTGGTCGTGTTTTTCATGGAAGGCGCTTGCACTCCTTGTTGTTTTGCGTGGCACCATCGCAGCACAGGCCTACACTGATGTTTTAAGCACCTTTTTGCTTCCCAATATTGAAGAGCAATTCGGGGATGGCGATTGAATCTTTCAACACGATCGAGCACATGTTCATAGTGCACGGCCTCTGGCGGAGTGGTTACACAGTAACATCCCTGTAAGGGACTGGACTCCACAGACACCTGAATCCTATAAAACACCTTTGGGATGCTTTGGAACGGTGACTTCATGCCAGTCCTCACCGACAGACATCGATACCTCTCGGCTCAGTGTAGCACTCCGTGAAAAATGGGCTGCCATTCCCCAAGAAACCTTGCAGCACCTGATTAAACGTTTGCCTGCGAGAGTGGAAGATGTCATCAAGTCGGGTGGGCCAGCACCTTATTGAATTCCAGCAACGCCGATGGAGGGCGCCACGAACTTGTAAGATACTTTCAGGCAGAAGTCCGGAGACTTTTTATCACATAGTGTAGGTGATTTTAAGGAAGCGCAAATCCCGGTACCGTGAGGAGGAAGTGAACTTCGGATACCATTATAATTTCTGTCTTACGAGTTCCATTCTCAAATCTAGCACGGAAAGAACAATGCCATTAAGCCCACTATAAGCTCGAATTGCTCTGATTTAAGTGTTGCTGTCATTTCACGACATATGTGTGGTATGAATTCATACGTTTCCTGATTTCTTCTTAGAACATGCACTCTCGGAATCTTAATTGTAAACATCGTAGACTGTAGTACTGGAGCTGAGAGAACGTGCCCACGCAGCTCTTGCTCCTGCTAAACGAATCCGTTCCACAACATGCTGCTCTTCTTTGAATCTGTTCCGCCTTTCATATTAATCCTACCTCGTAGTGATTCCAGATTGTCGAGCGATACACATGAATCAGCAGAGTGAGGCATTTATAAGCAATCTACTTCGTGGGAATATCACGTCAGGTTCTAATTCTTCTAAATAACCTCAGTCTCGCAACTTCTTCTTCTAGGCTGGTTTTACTGTCCGTTAAGTAAGGGCGTTGTCAACATTACGCACAGATGACAGAAGATATCGCCTTAGCTCTTTCATAACTCAACAGAGGGAACCTTTGTCCTTCATGCAATGGCCATAAAGTATTAGTTTACTTTGAATTCTTGACTGACATACATAAGAAGAGACATGAGTGCGGCTTTCACGTCCCGTTCATCAAAGGTGTTTGATACTGACGGCCAAACCTTGGTACATGGACAAAAGTGAAAATTGGATACAGTAGGAGGTCAGTGATCCGAAGCACCGTAGCGGGATTTGCATCTACTGGAGAAAGGAGAAAGGTATACAGATAGAGGATTGGTCCTCACAGTCGCCTGACGCGATTACTATTGAAAATAAATGGTCTGCCATCAAAAGGTTGTTGCAAGGACAAAAGATCTTCACTATGAAATGATGTCGACTCACATTCGGCGCATTTGGAAGTCTCTTCCACGTGAATACGCGGAAAACTTGGTTTCAGGCATGCCTCGGAGATGCCAAGGAGTTATCGCAAATGTGGGTGACTGAATGTATTTAACTGTAAATGAACTTTTCTATTGTTCGTATATGATGTATGTACGAGTATATATCTTCGTTTGATGTCAAATACATTTTTCTACTGATGAACCCAAGCACAATCTTACTTATCAGAATGTATTTGGTCGGTTCACTACAGTTGCCTACTCGTAAATGTTTTACGGCTATGATTGTTTCCAGTGAATAGTGACTATATCATCATCATCATCATCATCATTTAAGACTGATTATGCCTTTCAGCGTTCAGTCTGGAGCATAGCCCCCTTATAAAATTCCTCCATGATCCCCTATTCAGTGCTAACATTGGTGCCTCTTCTGATGTTAAACCTTCAAAATCAATCCTAACCGATCCAGGTACCTTCTCCAGTTTTTCTTTGATTTCCTCATTGTGGACACCCTCCTGCCATTGTTCCCATCTACTAGTACCTGTAATCATCCTTGCTACTTTCATATCCGTAACCTCAAACTTGTTGATAAGGTAACCTGAATCCACCCAGCTTTGGCTCCCAAACAACTAAGTTGGTCGAAAGATTGAACGGCGCACAGATAACTTAGTCTTGGTATTGACTTCCTTCTTGCAGAAGAGAGTAGATCGTAGCTGAGCGCTCACTGCATTAGCTTTGCTACACCTCGCTTCCAGTTCTTTCACTATGTTGCCATCCTGTGAGAATATGCATCCTAAGTACTTGAAACCGTCCACCTCTTCTAACTTTGTTCCTCCTATTTGGCACTCAATCCGTTTATATTTCTTTCCCACTGACATTACTTTCGTTTTGGAGATGTTAATCTTCATACAATTGTCCTTACATTTTTGATCTAGCTCTGAAATATTACTTTGCAAACTTTCAATCGAATCTGCCATCACAACTAAGTCATCCGCATATGCAAGACTGCTTATTTTGTTTTCACATATCTTCATCTCACCCAACCAGTCTATTGTTTTCAACATATTGTAAGTAGGCTGTTTAGGTTTTCTTATTGGTAACGCCACATAGCGCTCTGTATGAAAAATCACTGGCTGTGCTGTGCGCAGTCTGTGGCTAGTTTGCATTGTTGTCTGCCATTGTAGTGTTGGGCAGCGGCAGCTGGATGCTAACAGCGCGTAGCGTTGCGCAGTTAGAGGTGAGCCGCCAGCAGTGGTGGACGTGGGGAGAGAGATGGCGGAGTTTTGAAATTTGTAAGAATTGCTGTCATGAACTGATATATACACTCCTGGAAATTGAAATAAGAACACCGTGAATTCATTGTCTCAGGAAGGGGAAACTTTATTGACGTATTCCTGGGGTCAGATACATCACATGATCACACTGACAGAACCACAGGCACATAGACACAGGCAACAGAGCATGCACAATGTCGGCACTAGTACAGTGTATATCCACCTTTCGCAGCAATGCAGGCTGCTATTCTCCCATGGAGACGATCGTAGAGATGCTGGATGTAGTCCTATGGAACGGCTTGCCATGCCATTTCCACCTGGCGCCTCAGTTGGACCAGCGTTCGTGCTGGACGTGCAGACCGCGTGAGACGACGCTTCATCCAGTCCCAAATATGCTCAATGGGGGACAGATGCGGAGATCTTGCTGGCCATTGTAGTTGACTTACACCTTCTAGAGCACGTTGGGTGGCACGGGATACATGCGGACGTGCATTGTCCTGTTGGAACAGTAAGTTCCCTTGCCGGTCTAGGAATAGTAGAACGATGGGTTCGATGACGGTTTGGATGTACCGTGCACTATTCAGTGTCCCCTCGACGATCACCAGAGGTGTACGGCCAGTGTAGGAAATCGCTCCCCACACCATGAGGTGTTGGCCCTGTGTGCCTCGGTCGTATGCAGACCTGATTGTGGCGCTCACCTCTGCGGCGCCAAACACGCATACGACCATTATTGGCACCAAGGCAGAAGAGACTCTCATCGCTGAAGACGACACGTCTCCATTCGTCCCTCCATTCACGCCTGTCGCGACACCACTGGAGGCGGACTGCACGATGTTGGGGCGTGAGCGGAAGACGGCCTAACGGGGTGCGGGACCGTAGCCCAGCTTCATGGAGATGGTTGCGAATGGTCCTCGCCGATACCCCAGGAGCAACAGTGTCCCTAATTTGCTGGCAATTGGCGGTGCGGTAGGATCCTACTGTCTTGGCGCGCATCCGTGCGTCGCTGCGGTCCGGTCCCAGGTCGACGGGCACGTGCACCTTCTGCCGACCACTGGCGACAACATTGATGTACTGTGGAGACCTCACGCCCCACGTGTTGAGCAATTCGGGGGTACGTCCACCCGGCCTCCCGCATGCCCACTATACGCCCTCGCTCAAAGTCCGTCAACTGCACATACGGTTCACTTCCACGCTGTCGCGGCATGCTACCAGTGTTAAAGACTGCGATGGAGCTCCGTATGCCACGGCAAACTGGCTGACACTGACGGCGGCGGTGCACAAATGCTGCGCATCTAGCGCCATTCGACGGCCAACACCGCGGTTCCTGGTGTGTCCGCTGTGCCGTGCGTGTGATCATTACTTGTACAGCCCTCTCGCAGTGTCCGGAGCAAGTATGGTGAGTCTGACACACCGGTGTCAATGCGTTCTTTTTTCCATTTCCAGGAGTGTATATTGTGGCTATAAAGGTAAATACATTGTTAGTTCTCTATTAAAATCTTTCATTTGCTAACTGTGCCTATCATTAGTTAGTGACTTCCGTAGTTTGAAACTTTTAGTAAGCTGGCAGTAGTGACGCTCTCTGTATTGCAGTAGTTCGAGTAACGAAGATTTTTGTGAGGTAAGTGATTTGTTAAAGGTATAGGTTATTGTTAGTCAGGGCCATTCTTTTGTAGGGATTTTTGGAAGTCAGATTGCGTTGCGCTAAAAATATTGTGTTTCAGTTTAAGCACAGTCTTGCATAATTGTTCAAAGGGGACGTTTCTTATAGACCAGTCGTGTATAAATTTTTCTAAGGGGACGTTTTATATGTCGACCCTTAGCCAAGGACACCTCACTGGAATCTTCTGATTTTTTCTTGTAGTTTGTGTAGTTAGTGTAGCCTTTGTTTATTGTTAGCGCGTAATTGTAGAGAGAATTTCCTCTTTAGTTGTAGTTTTTCATTGTTGTACAGTAAAACAGTTGTGGCATGCATGTAGATTTGCACCAAGTATTTCGCAGCTACACTTGCAATTAACTAGATATTGTTTTCAGTGCTACATTAATATGCTCTCTTATTTTGCTCTTCAAATTGTGGTTTTCTGTGTTGTCGTGTGAAATATTGTGACAATAATGGCGTGTGAAAAACGTAACACTAGGCTCCAAAGTAAAGTGAGAAATAATAGTGACGACGAGCGTAACTTACCAGCACCACTGTGTAATGAATTAACAGACATTCTAAGTAGTAATTTGGTAATTGTGCATAGGGAAATGGAGCGGGCGTCAAATAATGGTGTAGGCAGTGAAACAACTAGTGAACAGGGAAGCATTATCGATCGATCGGTCTGCAACAGCTCGCCTCAGGATTCCGAAATGACAGGACACAATCTTGCAAATACTGTAGATTCAGATTTTGCGTCCTCACCGTTTTCTCAAATAAATCAAGACACATTTTCTGCTTTTCAAAATGCGATTATTGCCGGTTCAAATGCACTGCCGAAAAGCACTGAGGAACATGTTTCAGACACCAGTGCACTGTTATTACAGTTAATGCAACAAATGGGACAAAGGCTACAAAGGTAGACACATCACTTGAACAAGGTCAGAAACAAATGGGACAAAATCTTCAAAAGTTAGACACAATGGAACAAAATCAGAGACAAACACAGCAAAAGCTTCAAAAGTTAGACACAATGGAACAAAATCAGAGACAAACACAGCAAAAGCTTCAAAAGTTAGACACAATGGAACATAATCTTCAAAAGTTAGACACAATGGAACAAAATCAGAGACAAACACAGCAAAAGCTTCAAAAGTTAGACACAATCGAACAAAATCTTCGGAAGTTAGACACCACACTTGAACAAACACGTGAAGATTTAACTACTGAATTACATAACATTGAATCGAAATGCCAAAAAATCTGTAATGACGTAAAAACATAAATTTGTGAGCATTTTCAACCTATGTTTTCGCGGCATGAAAATGCATTACAGAATCATGAAGTAGCCATAAAAGAATTGCAAACTATTGTTCGTGAAAATCACGACACCTTGCAAGCTAAAATGGACTCAGTTGCATCCACCGATTCGGTTACGCAACTTGCAAGAACTCAGGAAAACTTAAAGGTCACAGTAGATTCGATTTCAACACAAATGGACACTCTGAAACTTGGTTCAGAAAAACACACTGAGGAAATGTGTTCACTATCGGAGAAAGTAGCCGAACTTGCAGATCAGTTCACTAACTTATCTACAAAGGTAGATGATGATCTGAATGATACAGAAGAGTGCGAACAAATTAGGAAATTCAAACAAAATCAGAATCAAATTAATACACAACACCAAAGAGAAATCCGGGAAGTGCAAGATCAGCTGACACAGGTAATACAAGAATTACGTATTTCAGAGGACAGTCGCGCTCCAACACGGGAAGAGGGACTTATAAATACGGAAAAGCCACAAAATAATAACACAGGGCATTTCGGAAATTGTGAAAGAAATTGGCAAGGTGCACCGAATTTTGAGATGGAACTGCCGACACGACGTAACAATGAACGATATGCTATCCGCCGACACGTTGATTTTGACTATAAGCTGTTCATTACTGCACGTATATTCAAAACATTTAAGAATTCTGGCAACGACATTCATCCACAAGCGTGGCTCCGTCAATTCTCTCATTGTTTTCCTCCCAACTGGTCACTAGAGCACAGATTAGAATTTATGTGTGGCTACTTGGAGAATGAACCAGCTGTAAGAATGCGATCGGTCATTCACGATTGTCATAGTGAAGGAGAATTTTATCATGCCTTCCTCTCAGCATATTGGTCTCAAGCTACACAAGACCGAGTAAAACATAGACCGAGTAAAACATAGTAAAACAACGAGTAAAACATTTCGAACAATCTGAATTTTCCAGTCTTGTAAAATATTTTGAAGACATGCTACATAAGAATCAGTATCTTTCAAACCCATACAGCCCCTCAGAACTCATCCGCATTTGCTTAATCAAATTGCCTGAACA